>NC_140584.1:250339083-251539083 GCF_964204655.1 Triturus cristatus
ACTACTGTAATCATTTAGTCAGTTAGCATGTAGTGTTTTAGTGAGGTAGGCTTTAGGGCATGAACTGCTTCAAAATAGTATGCACTATGCATGTAGTGTTTTAATGATCGTCACACTTGTGGTTCAGGGCTATAGTTTCTTAGTCAGTTTTTATATAAAATGTGTTTGTACAGTAATGGAATAGTATAAATTTGAAAGATATTAATATACATTTATTTGTGATTCTTTTTTACAGATAGAGAAAAGGAGTGTTTCTCATCTTTTTGCACTCTTCTCGTGCAAGATTGTTTGGATGAAGGGTCCTTAGGTGTTTCATCATACTTGCTGTGCCGCACGAGTATTTTTTGTTAGGATCTCCTCGTAATAGAACTCTTTGGCAAATCTTGCGAGTGACGAAGGTGGCATTGGTCTTTGTTTGCTCCTTGGAAAAAGTAAAACATGTCCTCACCACTTAAGAAAAACGTTGTTTGTGTGGTGCCTTCTGCAAAACATTTTCTTCAGATTCTGTAAATATTTTAAAGTGGCAACATTTACAGTTTTTGTAAGTTAAACTTATAAAATGTTGTTAGCTGTATGCATTTTATATATCTGTGATTTGTTTCGTGTGGTATTTTGTTGAGAATACCATGTTGTTGTTTTTTTAACAATCTTTCTTTTTTCCAGGTCTGTCGTCGACATCCATTGTCCCCACAGTAGTGTTCCGCCTTGTTGTTTTTTATTAATGTTGTTACATTTTGTTTATTGTTCATATATATGTTAATAAAAAAATAAAGTTTGAAAATAGATTTTCGTTTATGTATTTATTATTATAAAAAATAAAGTTTGAAAAAAAAATTAATAACGTTTTTGGTTGTTCTCTTAACTGCTGTGTGACTCTTTCTTGTTCTTATTACTGTTATTTGATGGAGTCCACCATGGTGTTACATTTTGGGGGACTTATCGCTGGAATACTGGTGATATCTGCAGTTTGCACTAACTTCTGAATAGTGTGTTAGATTTATCTCAACTTTACTTTCGTTAAAGTGCTGATAATGAAATGGAGAGTAGCCGTTCCCGTGCAAAAAGACACGAGGTGCACCTTTCCGATTTATTCTAAATACTAAAATCCTGTATTGAATTGCACTGAGGTATTTGCTGCAGTTACAGTGTACACACAAAATCTATTAAGAAATCTCATTGTATTTATATTGATTGGGAATAGTGCGTCAGGTGCTAGATCTTGATGAGATACACTGCTCAGTTCGTATATTGTTCTGCACACGAAAAAAATCCCATCACAACTTTCACACCAATTGCAATGCGAAACAAATTCCGTCGATAAGACACGTTAGCACCAGGGATTTTACACCTGCTTTCTGCTGGTGTTAAGCAGGACAACTACCTGCACCATGAAAGAGAACACAGCCAAGAGCCACACCAGAACACCCACAGGTACCATAGAGTCAATGAGCATGATACAGGGATACCCATGAGGGACTGAAGACTCATCTCAACAACTCCAGGACCGAAAATGCCCCCCAAACCCACATCTTAGTAAGTGTGTCCCTGTGGTCATTGTCTTAGCATGATAGGCACGAGCCCTGCAACATCACAGTGTGCTGTCACCTCAGCGTTGGCAGTGAGCCTGGATGTGTAGCTATACACGCATCCTCCTGCATGCACAACTGGCATGTGCTGGTCTGGGGTTCAGAGGTCAGTGCAGGGGTGTGCCTATCCGGCAAGGGGAACGGGGTGTCTCGGACATGTCCGTGTACAAGGAAGTGCGGTAAGTGTGTCTCTGTGTTCTGGTGTGGCCTGCTACAAGAGCCTTAGCAGTTGATGTTGTAAAGTGGCATGCACCACCTCCAAACGGCACTGTGATGTTGTAGTTGGAATGTAGCAGGACATGCGCAAATAGGCATTACAATGGTGTGCTGTACGAGTGCATGAGATACAACAGCGCACCGTACAAAAGTGTGGGGGCTCGTGGGAGGGAGGTGCAGCTGTTTGGCAACATAACACACAGTGAACTCGACCATGTGCCACATGCTGGGAATCTCATCCATGATGACCACGGTCGCAGACATCCCACAACACCAACGACTGGCCTTTGTACACATCCTGTATGAATGCAGCGTGGTTTTCACTTCTATTCTCGTTCAGTGGTGTGATGTTGGCGGGTTGTGTGACTTGTGCTGCTTGTTGGTGTGTTTCATTTTGGCCATTGTAAGTCTATATGTGTGTTGTACTTAATTGTGCATGTGTGCCATTCTGCCCATCTTCCCCCCTCCCCCCACTCCCTGCTTCTTCCTCTTCCTACTGCTGTTGTGTCTATAATTTTGTTGCTGCACACATAAATACATGTAAAGAATAAATTAGAATAGTTCCTTTTCTTCTTTGAGGTTTCAAAACTTCTCTATTGGTTTCTTTTTAATATTCCATATGAACCGTTTTTTAAATATTGAATAACACATAGAAGTCAGAAGTGCAACGTATTCTATCAACACACTTTCTAGAACATTCTACAACACGTGCAGGTTAAAAGTTCATCAATTTTTTTAAAACTTAACAATATTTTTTTTAACATTTTCTTGAATATTTAACGACACGTGCAGGTTAAAAGTTGACGATTGTTTTAAGTTCCAACAGTGCCTTTCAAATGCAAGTAGCAGGTGTGGTTGATCTGTGAAAATTTTATCCTTTGATATGTACTCCACGTTGAAACTGCTTTTTCTTAACCAATCACAAAGATGCTTTACAAAAAAATAAAGTGCACCCTACTTTTAAAAAAGAATGCTTTTCATGATATCTTCAGAGATAAGTTATAGATAGGAATTAGCATTTAACAAATCTTTGAAATTCACTGAAAAAACCAAAGTTTTCAGGGGCGTTATAGTTAGCTGGCCATTTCCCTCGTACAAAACCCTAGAAATTCCCCTGTTATAGTTAGTTCAGCTAACTATAACTCGCGCCCCCGCAATTCACTGCTGATGACGTCACATATTACATCACTCATGACATGGTCAGTGACATCACTGATGACATCACTGATGACATCTCAAATGACATCACTCATGACATCACTGATGACATCATCCATGTGATAAATTAGTGCATCTTCTCACACCCTAATATAACCTTTGATACACCGACTCAAAATTTCAGACGCCCATTTTGAAAATCATAGATACACCAATACCAATAACTACATACCCACTCATTAACTCTTAGGTCTACATACACCTCCACTCACTCACCTGTACAGTCACTCATACTTACAGGCACTCCGTACAAGACTATCATATGCATTTATACACCTATGTAGACACTCACACACCGCCAATCATCCATTGAGGTACTGACACACCTAGTCAGTTGTGCAAGTAATTAAACACAGTCCAATTTACTCACCTATGCAGTTAAACACACTCAAGTTCACTTACTCATAAAAATAGTACCACATTCTTACGCTCTAATAGAATCATTGATACAAGCACACACTCATCCATACAGCCACTCTCACAATCACACACTCTCACATATACCTACTTATATACTCTTACACACATATATACTGCCTTTCACATATGTAGTTAGTGACACATGTACCACTGAGATATACATTCAATCCCCAACACACCCATACATACACTCACCCAACCATACAGTCCATCACAGATGCACTCTTAAAACCATGCACCCATAGAATCACCCACTCACACATCTATGCATAGAGTCACACACACCCTACCCACACAAACACTCAGGCACCCATACAGATACTCAGACAACCAATCAATAACCCATATAGACACTCATATAGCTATTCACAAAACCATGCAGCCACTTATACACCTACACACAGACACATACAGACATTCACACAGTTTAGTCACTAGTCTGCAGTAAGATACATTTAACGACTCACTTAAAGAGTCAGTTACGCACCTACAAAATCATCCATTCACACACTTGTACACCCACTCATTCTTCAACAGACCTTTCCCTATATATATTAAAAATATTAAAACTGTACAGAAACACATACCTACTGGATGATGTCATCAGTGATGTCATCAGTGATGTCATTTGAGATGTCATCAGTGATGTCATCAGTGATGTCACTGACCCTGTCATGAGTGAACCATGTCATGAGTGATGTAATATGTGACGTCATCAGCAGTGCATTGCGGGGGCGCGAGTTATAGTTAGCTGAAATAACTATAACAGGGGAATTTCTAGGGTTTTGTATGAGGGAAATGTCCAGCTAACTATAACACCCCTGAAAACTTTGGTTTTTTCAGTGAATATATATATATATATATATATATATATATATATATATATATATATATATATATATATATATATATATATATAAATATATATATATATATATATGTAAATATATATATAAAAATCACAGCGTTGCTCCTTCTGGAGTGCTGGGACCCTAGAAGGGTGGCATACACGCCGGCAGAGCGCTCCGGCAATCAATATCCCAAAAAGGGGGGTCCCAAAACGCGTTTTCCCCATGCATTTTTCCATAGGACCTTTAGACACAGCTACAGCCAGAACGGCTGAACAGAATTACTTGAAATTTGGCAAAGAGGTAGTCCTCAGGTCAGGCATGTGCCTTTTGCATATATGGTGTAAATCCGTTCAGTAGTTCCTGCGAAAATCAAAAGTAAAATCATATACATATCTGGGCGGAGCCTAACCACACACCTCATTGTGAGATCTGATTGGCTGTCAGCACTTCATCCAAGAAGTGTTGGCAGCCATCTTGGGATCAATATACATGATAGCACCTCATTAAAAAGCATTGCAGTTAATAGAAGGTTTTAAGACCTTAGTTACATTATAAATCATTTGTTGATGGTACCATACTCATTTTAGGAATTGTAGTATGTTCTAAGGTGATTTTACCATGTGAAAAAGCCTTCTGCTGGGATATCATGAATCATGTTTGAGAGAAAACTATTTTCACATGCTTTTCCCACAGAGGTTTGGAAGGTGATCTATAAGCTAAACTGAGAGCATATTTTCTGTAAATTCACATTATCTTTCTCAGTCATGTGAGAATGAAGTCTGACATTCTCAGTAAAACATGTACATCCAACAAGGGCAGAGACTGTCAGTTGATTCCTTTGTGTTCTACTGCAGCTTCCCAGAGTGTTCCAAAGAACAACTAGAGCACTAACAGTCTTACTTATGACAAAGGTATGGCACACCTGAAGCCATCTTGATTGGAATAAAGTGGTAACATGAAAAACATTTAATTTAAAAAGGAACAAAATGAGAGGGTTCATTTTGCCATAGAATGTATGATTAGTGCTGCAGAAAGAAAAATTAGGGCACATTTTGAGTGACTTCTCAAATCCTCTTCTATTTCATTAAAGAATTCTGACATGCAGACTGAAACATGCACTTTCAATACCAGCAGCAGACTTCCCTGGTGAGCAGTAGCTTTACTACAGTGATCTAATGAGCAACTAGAGTGCTAACATTCTGAATTTATGGCAAATGTGTGACACATCTGAATGCCTTCTTCATTGAATCAAAGTAAAAAACTGACAGTATGCCTACTGAGGAGACTGCAGTAAATGAGGAAATTAGGAAACTTCATAACAAGTCTCCCAAGATGGCCACCAGAGACAAAAGAGCCCAAATGTAGCACAAATATCACCGAGATGTAGCCCAAGTATAGCCCAATGACAGAAATCCCAGAGTGTTTTAAAGAACAACTAGAGCGCTAACAGTCTTACTTATGACAAAAGTATGGCACACCTGCAGCCATCTTGATTGGAATAAAGTGGTAACATTTAAAACATTTAATTTGCAAAGGAACAAAATGAGGGGGTTCATTTTGCCATAGAAATTATGACTAGTGCTGCAGAAAGAAAACTTAGGGCACATTTTGACTTCTCAAATCCTCTTCTATTTCATTAAAAAGTTCTGACATGCAGACTGAAACATGCACTTTGAATACCAGCAGCAGACTTCCCTGGTGAGCAGTAGCTTTACAACAGTGATCTAATGAGGAACTAGAGTGCTACCATTCAGAATTTATGGCAAATGTGTCACATCTGAATGCCTTCTTGATGGAACCAAAGTAAACAAGCATTGAAAATGCAATAGGTCTCGCCCTCGTTTAAGTTAAAGCAATTCTGTTTGTAATTAGGTGGCTTTTTAGCTTTGCTTTTATTAGTGTTTTTCAAAATTTCATGTAAATAAGATGCATATCTGTATATGTATGCATGCATTTATATTTGTATTTATATAGATATGCAGATTATATATATGTTTATATATGTATGTATATACATATATATACACATACATATATATAAATGCATATATGTGCATATGTGTGCGTGTAGAGAGAGGTAGAGAGAGGTAGAGAGGTAGAGATGTAGAGGTAGAGACGTAGAGGTAGAGAGGTAGAGGTAGAGAGGTAGCGGTAGAGAGGTAGAGGTAGAGAGGTAGAGAGTAGTAGAGAGAGAGGTAGAGAAAGGTAGAGAGGTAGAGAGTAGAGGATGAGTAATAGAGAGTAGAGAGTAGAGAGAGAGTAGTAGAGAGAGTAGTAGAGAGTAGTAGAGAGAGTAGCAGAGAGTGAGTAGGAGAGAGTAGTAGTGAGTAGTAGAGAGTGAGTAGTAGAGAGTAGTAGCGAGTGAGTAGTAGAGAGTAGTAGAGAGTAGTAGAGAGTAGTAGAGAGAGAGTAGTAGAGAGTGAGTAGTAGAGAGTGAGTAGTAGAGAGTGAGTAGTAGAGAGAGAGTAGTAGAGAGAGTGAGTGGTAGAGAGTAGTACAGAGTGAGTAGTAGAGAGTGATTAGTAGAGAGTAGTGGAGAAGTAGAGAGTGAGTAGTAGAGAGTAGTAGAGAGTGAGTAGTAGAGTGAGTAGTAGGGAGTAGTAGGGAGTAGTAGAGGGTGAGTAGTAGAGTGAGTAGTAGAGTGAGTAGTAGAGAGCAAGTAGTAGAGAGTGTGTAGTAGAGAGAGAAGTAGAGGGTGAGTAGTAGAGTGTGAGTAGTAGAGAGAGTAGTAGAGAGTAGTAGAGTAGTAGAGAGTGAGTAGTAGAGAGTGAGTAGTTGAGAGTGAGTAGTAGAGAGTAGTAGAAAGTGAGTAGCAGAGAGAGTAGTAGACAGTAGTAGAGTGAGTAGTAGAGAGTGAGTAGTAGAGAGAGAGAGTAGTAGAGAGTGAGTGGTAGAGAGTAGTAGAGTGAGTAGTAGAGAGAGTAGTAGAGAGAGTAGTAGAGAGAGTAGTAGAGTGAGTAGTTGAGAGTGAGTAGTAGAGAGTAGTAGAGAGTAGTAGAGAGTGAGTAGTAGAGAGTGAGTAGTAGGGAGAGTAGTAGAGAGGGAGTAGTAGAGAGAGAGAGTAGTAGAGAGAGAGTAGTAGAGAGTAGTAGAGAGTGAGTAGTAGAGTAGTAGAGAGTGAGTGGTAGAGAGTAGTAGAGAGTGAGTAGTAGAGAGTGAGTAGTAGAGAGTAGTAGAAAGTGAGTAGTAGAGAGTGAGTAGTAGAAAGTAGTAGCGAGTGAGTAGTAGAGAGTGAGTAGTTTAATTTAAAAGGAACACAATGAGGAGGTTTATTTTGCTATAGAAATTATGATTAGTGAGGAAAAAAGAAAAATTAGGGCACATTTTGAGTGACTTATCAAATCCTCTTCTATTTCATTAAAACATTCTGACATGCAGACTGAAACATGCACTTTCAATACCAGCAGCAGACTTCCCTGGTGAGCAGTAGCTTTACTACAGTGATTTAATGAGCAACTAGAGTGCTACCATTCAGAATTTATGGAAAATGTGGGACACATCTGAATGCCTTCTTGATGGAATCAAAGTAAACAAGCATTGAAAATGCAATAGGTCTCGCCCTCGTTTAAGTTAAAGCAATTCTGTTTGTAATTAGGTGGCTTTTTAGCTTTGCTTGTGTTAGAGTTTTTCAAACTTTCATGTACATACCATGCATATGTATGCATATATGTATATGTTTGCATGAATTTATATTTATATAGATATGCAGATTATATTTATATGTTTATATATTCACTGAAAAAAAAACATAGGTTTCACACATGTTATAGTTACGAATTAGCATTTAAAAAACCTTGCAAATTCACTTAAAAAACCATAGGTTTCACACATGTTATAGTTAGCTGGACATTTCACTCGTAAAAAACCAATGAAATTTCCCCGTTATAGTTAGTGCAGGCAACTATAACTCACGCGACCGCAATCCTCTGCTGATGACGTCAGATATTACATCACTGTATTTAGACACTTATTTACCCATGTCTTCTTCCATTAATCTTTAGCTATACATATATTACAAATATTTATTTTTCATAAAGACACATATGTCATCAGTGATGTAATATCTGACGTCATCAGCAGAGGATTGCGGTCGCGTGACTTATAGTTGCCTTCACTAACTATAACGGGGAAATTTCATTGGTTTTTTACGAGTGAAATGTCCAGCTAACTATAACATGTGTGAAACCTATGGTTTTTTAAGTGAATATATATATATTCACTGAAAAAACCATAGGTTTCACACATGTTATAGTTAGCTGGACATTTCACTCGTAAAAAATAAATATTTGTAATATATGTATAGCTAAAGATACAGTATTAGCATCAACAGAGGATTGCGGTCGCGTGAGTTATAGTTGCCTGCACTAACTATAACGTGGAATTTCATTGGTTTTTTACGAGTGAAATGTACGGCTAACTATAACATGTGTGAAACCTATGGTTTTTTCAGTGAATTTGCAAGGTTTTTTAAATGCTAATTCCTAACTATAAAGTGTTTTAAACCTATGTTTTTTTCAGTGAATTTGTACGTTTTTTTAAATGCTCACCGAGCACCCACGTTGCGCGTTTCGTATCATGCACGCCTCGCCATTTTTTTCAAAATATCAATTGTTTTTTTCTCCCTTGGGGGTCCTTAGATTTATATATTAAATGTGATTATTAATTTTTTTTTTTTTTTTTTTTTTTACCGTACGCGTACGGTAAGCTTACCATACGCGCACCCCGCGATTTTTTTTAAAAATTATTAAATTTATTTTTCATACTTTTTGGTCCTTCGTGAACCCCCTGACGAACGCTAGGGGGTCTGCAACTTTCTTCGTTGCCCCCTTTTCATGTTATCAACCTTTTTTTTTCAGTGCGACAGACAGAAAATGGCGGCCGATACTTCCTGGTTTCGACCGATTCGAATGTTTACTTTGATCTAACAACCAATCAGAATCTCGCTCGCGCACGGCACCGTACGCGTACGGTAAGCTTACCGTAAGCGCACGGTAAGCGCACGGAGCGCGCTTACAGATATATATATTGATTTAAATGCTATTTTCTCAGGAACTACTGAACAGATTTACACCAGACCTACAAAAGGCACTTCCTTGACCTTATGGCTACCGCTCTGCCAAATTACAAGTAATTCTGTTCAGCCGTTCGGGCTGTAGCTGTGTCGAAAGGTCCTATGGAAAAATGCATGGGGAAAACGTGTTTTGGGACCCCCCTTTTTTCTCAGCCCCCGCTTGATGAATCACCCCGAGACTTTCAGGGTAGGAGCGGAGCGTAGCGCCCCATTAGTTTTGAAAATTTTGCAAGGATTCGTCAACCGGCGCCAAAGTTATTCAAAATAGAATTTTGAGATTTCCTATGGAAACATGGTACTAACTATAACTATCTACTGGCGACCGCCAGTAGATAATGTATATATATATATATACTATGGGAACTCGGTCCTAACTATAACTATATACTGGCAACCGCCAGTAGATAATATATATATATATATTCCTTTTATCTTCGTTTTATATATATATATATAGGGTGTCTCCATATGCGGTGGTGAGCCGCGTTTCACAGCACAAACGGTCAAAGACTAAAATTGTGTCAGCCGACACAAAACAGGAGCACACTAAAGTCTGTGAGTAAATATTTTTTAATTCATATAGAACCCCCTCAGCGCTGACAGATGTGTTTCACCACTCTGGCTTTGTCAATGTCCAAATGTCATATATATATATATATATATATATATATATATATATATATATATATATATATATATATATATATATATATATATATATATATATACATACATACATTATTTAATGGTGGTCTCCAGGAGGTAGTTGTAGTTAGGACCTAATTTCTATTAAGAAGCTTGCTGTCCGGAAAGTTTCAGGGTGATCTGTAATAAGTGGAGGCCGAGAAAAGGAGGAATCCCAAAACTAATTTTCCCCATGTTTAATCCCATAGGAGATTTTAACATGATTACAGCACAAACTGCTGGACGAAATGGACGAA
Organism: Triturus cristatus; assembly: GCF_964204655.1. NCBI lineage: Eukaryota > Metazoa > Chordata > Amphibia > Caudata > Salamandridae > Triturus > Triturus cristatus. The sequence continues at coordinate 250,349,387 of NC_140584.1, forward strand.
ATGACACTACATTTGTCCAAAAGTTAGATTTTGTTCTGCAGAACACGCTTTTTGTGATTTTATGTAAATCCTTATGGTAGTTTTAGAGATATTAACCGAAAAACAAATCTGTATATATAGGGGCACGGTTCCTCCACGGATCCAACCGTGGGGGCTCAATAGACACACACAACAAAGGAAAGTCCTGATTGGCTGACCACACCTTCAAAAAAAAGTTGCAGCTGACAATTTGTTTGTTGGGAAAGAGTTCCCAGGGCTGAAAATGTGTTTGCGTGTTGAATGAAGGATTCAGATGAGAGGTTTCCTGACCCCTTGTGCATTTTATAAAAGAGGGCTGAGCATGGGTCCTGGGGTCAGAAATGTAAAAAAATATTTTGGTTGGCCACTCGGGAGATTTGCGGATCCCTCTCTGGGCTCAGCGCAGCCCTGTGTAACTCTCCAGGGACCCAAAGATCTAGTATGGCTCAAACTAAAAATATATAAATATTTGCGCAGTCTCTCTTACTCTCACAGCCACTCACTTACCGATACAGATACTGTCACACCCACTTACATACCCATACACTCTCAAACCTACTCTTACACCAATACAGACATTGCCACACCCATTCACACACTCATACAGAGATTCTCAAACACATTCACAAACCCCTACAGAGAGCCTCACATGCACACTGACACCTATATAGACCTTTTTGCATCAACTTTTTTACCCAGACACACACTCTCACACCCATTCAGATATCCTAGACACTGTTATGCCCATTCACATACCCATACAGAGACTCTCACACCCACACTTACACCTATATAGACACTTTCACATCCACTCACATTCTCATGCAGCCACTTTCACATCCATTCTAACACCCATATAGACACTGTCACATCCTTTCACAAACCCATACATAGACTCACACAGCCATTCACAAACCCATACAGAGACTCTCAAACCCATACACAACACCATAGTGACTCTAACATCCACACTTACACCTATATAGACACTTTTATACCCACTCACATTCCTATACAGACAGTGTCACACCCATTTAGATATTCTACAGACACAGTTGCACCCATTTCTAAACCCAGACAGAGACTATCACACACACACTTACACCCATACAGACATTTTAATAGCCACTCACATAATGATATAGAGTCTCACACCCACTGATATATCCATACAGGCACTGTTACAGCCACTAAGATATGCATCAAGACCAATGCAGAACCTTCTACTAGAAATATTAAATGTGCATTATTTTCATTGAATGTGTGCTTTTGGTTTGCGGATCCACGATGGATCTGCAGGTTCAATCGTTTAAAAAAAAAAAAAAGATTTACAGTTAAAAATAATAACTGTTTGGGAAATAGGGTGGCTGTTTGGGAAATACGGTGGCTTTTAGAAGAGCCATTGTGTTCATTGTCTTTTTATGATGACTACATATATGGGCAGCTGCAAAGTTTAAAGTTGCTCAGAAACACTCTGTTGCCTTCGTCCGTGAAGTAAACACCATCTCTTCTGTAAAGTCCATAATTGTTGAGGCGCAGGTTATTATTGTATATATAAAACACATTTTAGGGTCTCTGAAGGAAAGCTGGAACACTTTTATTAACATGGTTCCTGGCTTTCTCTATCTGTGGAAAAAATTCAGAAGACCAATTCCAATTGTGCTTCTGGCATATGTTAAAGAACAGTAAGGCAGTGTGAGGGAAACTTTGCATTCATTGTTCACAGGTAGTCTTCATTAGGATTTCCAGTCCTACCCCGGTCTGTGTGCCAAAGTCATTGACACCACAGTGCACAATTATGAGGTTGGGAATCCATAATTCTTCCAACCAATAAAAGCAATTGCTGCCACTTTAACCCTCTTCGGGGAAACTAACAAATGTCCACATTAGGTAAACCCAGGCCCCTATCAATCCCACTTTTTCTAGCATACTCTCTAGCCTTAAACATAGGATGGAGCCATAGCACACAGGAGAAGGATGGAGAAGGCTGTAGCTGAATGAGGCAGTTTTCAAAATGAAGTTAGTGGAAAGAGACCCTGGCAAGTAAAATGTAAAAGATCAGAGTTGATTGGATGCTGTAATTATGACATTGTTTAAAACTAGGTTGTGGCATAAATTTAAAGTAAGTACATGCATGAGCAACATGTTGGATATGTTTCTAATTGCATACATTCAACCACACCTGGGGGCTATGTACACGGAAGTGGAGGAGAGAAGCGTTAACTTTCCTGGCTTAACGCCTCTCTCCTCCACTTCTGAAACGCAAGGCTGCACCATTTTTACAAGAATGTGGTGGAGCCTTGCGTTTCCCCCTGCGATGGTGCTAAGCTTAGCAACTTAACGCCAATGCAGGCACCCTTGCACCATAGTGCAAGGGTGTCTGTGTGCAGAGGAGGATTGTTTATGTGTAGGAACGTGTCCCTTCCTGCACATAAACAATCCTAGAAATGCCATTCGGTCACTTTCTTGTGTGCTTTTTCATGCAGCACACATGAAAGTGACAAAATGGTATTTCCTTTAAAGTTTGTTTATGTACAGGAAGGGACACCTTCCTGTACATAAACAAACAATGGCATTTTGCTTTTTCCATGTGTGATGCACAAGGCAGCACACATGGAAAAACCAAAACGAGGAGAAATATTGCATTTCTCCTAATTTCGCCACCTTATGACCAGTTTTTACCTGGTCTTAATTTTGTTGCTGCCTCCTATGTATGCCACCCTTGTACATAGGGGGCAGCGTCAAAATGAATGCGTGTTGTGGTGTAACGCCCATGGCAACACCCAATGCCTACCCCTTTCATGCTAACCATAGCGTGAAAGGTGGCCTTCTGTACAAGGCAGCGTTAAGACACGTTACAAGGCTTAACGCTGCCTTGTACATAAGGAGCAGCTCCTATCGCCACCACAACGTCACTATAGGTGACGTTATGGTGGCGATAGGGGCTTGAACATATACCCCCTGCTGTCTTGAGTTAGCATTCTGCTGTAGAGACTGTTGTGAACATGTGACCAGCTGCTAGCACAGAATGCTACAATTTTGGTCACCATGGAAACAGAGAGGAGTATGGGGAAGGGAACAAAAAAAGCCTAGATGTAAATGTGAGGAGAGATTGTTAATGAAAGATATCATTAATAAAGATTGTTTGTGCATAAATTTAGGGATTTGTAGGAATTGATGTGTAAGTGGTGGTGTTTAGGAATAGTTTTAAAAAAAGATTTTGGTTTATCACATGGATCTGTGGATCCATCACAAAGTTACACAGGGGGCCTCGCTGAGGTGGATCCACAAAGTCACCCAAAAACCCTTCTGAATTGTTTATTTTTGTTTTAGAGGATTCAAACAAAGGGTTAAGAAATGTGACCATTCAGAAGAGCCGTATGATTAGTAAGAACATGAAAGCAGTGTTTCTATTTGTTTCCAGCCTCTGCAACCTTGAAAGCAAAGTTGAAAAGGATGAGTTATTGGCTGCATTGTATGAGAGTGTTCTACCGTTCTTGTGGTTGGTTTTAGTGTGCTTTCTTGAGACAAGTTTGACAACCTGATACTGAGAAGGAAAAATACACACCAGCAATCACATTTAACAGGTATGTGAATTAAGGTGTAGCATAAAATATAGTTCATAGACAAGGAGCGAGTGTGAGTAAGGTGGAAGAAGAAATTAATATTGATGAATTATTTGGACTAATTTACACATGGAACCATGATTGTGAAGATTGCTCCTTAGCAACTACTGCTACTCAAATCAATTCGGAAAGATGTATCTACTTAACATTACCAGATTGTAAATCTGTGTCTTTTGACAGGCTAATGAAAAATGCAACCCAAAATATGACCTGGTCAAATTGTAGATCAGATTGTATGTCTACCTTGCAGATACAGAGAAGTAGAAAAAAACATTTTACTGATGCTACAACGATGTAGAGCTGATGGATCAAAAATAGAAACTGAAATTCTTCAAAGGAGAACAAATTTAAATTTCTGGAACAACGTACACAACAACGGCTACCTTTCATGTAGTACTTCGTATAACTTTAGGACACTGCACTGTGTATTTAAAAAATTCAACTGGATTGACAGAATGCAACAACAGCAAGCTCAGTTTCAAACATAAACTTAATTTCAAACCTCTAAATTCATATCTCTTCTTTCTTAAACCAAGGATTTAGGTAAGATTAGCATTTAAAGAGTGGTATATGGTGTTTGTTTTTTATGGATGATCAGTGTGGGAGACCTGATTCGGCCTAACGGGGTGATATTTTCAGAATGGACTCTGAAATTTGAATACATGTTACATCTATTTTGAGTAATGGACTATTTCAATATCATATCAGTTTTTGGGATTTATTTGTTTATATTAGTTGAGTACCTTTAGGTAGAATCACTTATTAAGTGTTTGTAGTGAGTGCAATGTATAGTAACACTTATTTTTAGTGTAATACTACGCAGCTCTGTTTTTTTTCCACAGTCTTGTTTTTTTCACTGTTTAATGATGATTATTTATACAGTGCATTGTGTATGATATACATGCTAAAAAGCTGATAACAGTAAAAAACAGAAAATGATATGCTTCAAACAAATATATGTGTTTTGCAGTGTTACAGTTGTGTACTGCTTTTACATTAACATAAATATTTTTTTTTCAGAAATGTGAACTTTACTCTGAAACTTTTAATTATGTCACAATAACATGTATCTCTGTTTTGTTTCTTTTATAACAAATCAGTGCATTCAAGTTTTGGAGATATTTCGGTAATTCATTCTGTATATAATTGCTATAATATGTATAAATAGTAACAGACACCCTATGAATCACTGATGCATACACTGATGTACTCACCCACACATTTTGGGACTCAGTAATACACACACTGACACACCCATGGATCAACTGATACATTAAATGACATACCGATGGACACACTGATGCATTATCTGACAAAATCACAGACTCACTCATACACACACTGAGACACTCTGGGACTAACTGATAAATACACTGACACACCAATGCATTCACTAATGAATTTGCTAACACATTCACACACTTACTTTTACACACACTGAAACAACCTAGGACTCTCTGATACATACACTGACACACCCATGAACACACTGATGCATTAACTGACATACTCACTTACTCATACACACAGTGAATATGTCTACAACTCACTAATCAATCAATCAATCAAACATTTGTAGGGCGCACTACATACCTGTGAGGGTCTCAAGGCGCTGGGAGGGGGGGGGCGCTACCGATCGAACAGCCAGGTCTTGAGTAGCCTCCTGAAGGTCAGCAGGTCCTGGGTCTGTCGTAGGCTCAGTGGGAGGGTGTTCCAGGTCTTGGCGCAGAGGTGGGAGAAAGATCTCCCGCCGGTGGTTGTTCTTCGGATGCGCAGGACGGTGGCGAGTGCAAGGTCGGCAGAGCGGAGCTGGTGGTTGGGTATGTAGAAGGAAAGTCGTCTGTTGAGGTAGGCTGGGCCGGTCTTGTTGAGTGCCTTGTGTGCGTGGATGAGGAGCTTGAAGGATATTCTCTTGTTGACGGGCAGCCAGTGCAGGTTTCTCAGGTGGGGGATGATGTGGCTGTGGCATGGTACATCGAGGATCAGTCGTGCTGAGGCGTTTTAGATGCGTTGCAGTCGTTTGATGATCTTGGTCGGGGCTCCCACGTAGAGGGCATTTCCGTAGTCGAGTCTGCTGCTGACGAGGGCCTGGGTGACTGTTCTTCTTGTATCTGTCGGGATCCACCTGTAGATCTTGCGGAGCATGTGGAGAGTGTTGAAGCAGGAGGAGGAGACGGCATTGACTTGCTTGGTCATGGAGAGCATTGAGACGAGGATGATTCCCAGGTTGCGTGCGTGGTTGGTGGGTGTCGGGGCTGCCCCCAGTGCTGCCGGACACCAAGTGTCATCCCAGGCTGAAGGGTTGGAGCCGAGGATGAGGACCTCCATTTTGTCCATGTTCAGCTTCAGTCAACTGATCTTCATCCAGTCGGCGACGGCCTTCATTCCTTCGTGGAGGTTGACTTTGGCGGTGATGGGGTCCTTGGTGAGGGAGAGGATCAGTTGAGTGTCGTCGGCGTAGGAGATTATGTTGAGGTCGTGCTGTTGGGCAACGTGTGCGAGCGGAGCCATGTAAATGTTGAACAGTGTTGGGCTGAGGGAGATTCCCTGGGGTACGCCGCAGTGATCTTGGAGGCTTCAGATCAGAATGGGGGGGAGGCGGACACTCTGGGTTCTGCCGAAGAGGAATGAGGTGGTCCATTCCAGGGCTTTGTCTCGGATCCCTATGGCGTGGAGGCGTGCGCATAGTGTGCGGTGGCAGACGGTGTCGAAGGCAGCAGAGAGGTCAGGGAGGATGAGGACTGCGGTCTCACCATTGTCCAGCAGGGTCCTGATGTCGTCGGTGGTGGCGATGAGGGCGGTCTTGGTGCTGTGGTTGCTGCAGAACCCTGACTGGGAAGGGTCCAGGATTCTGTTTTCTTCGAGGTATCGAGTTAGCTGTCAGTTGACGATCTTCTCGATGACCTTGGCCAGGAACAGGAGCAAAGAGATGGGCCGGAAGTTCTTGAGGTCTCTAGGGTCTGCCTTGGGTTTCTTGAGTAGTGCGTTGATCTTGGCGTGTTTCCAGCTCTCTGGGAAGGTCGAGGTCTCGAGGGAGAGATTGATGACGTTGCGCAGGTGGGGTGCAATGGAGCTGCTGGCTTTGTTTAAGATGTGGTGCGGGAATGGGTCTGACGGGGAGCCGGAGTGGATTGTGCTCATGGTCTTGATGGTTTCATCAATGCTCACGCTGGTCCAGGCTATTAGGGGGTCGTGGTCGTTGGTGTGCGGAGAGTCTGTTGTGTTGCTGTCTGTTGGGGCTGTCTGGGTGTAGAAGCTGTTGTGGATGTCTGCTATTTTGCAGTGGGAAAAAGTGGCAAGGGGGTCGCACAGGGCTTGCGACGGCGGGATGTCCTCGGTGTTGGAGCTGGGGTTGGAGAGTTCCTTCACGATGTTGAAGAGCTCCTTGCTATTGTGTGCTTTGTTGTCGAGGCGGCCTTTGAAGGAGGTCCTCTTGGCTTTTCTGATGAGGTGATGGTAGTTGCGGGTGGCATCCTTGTGGGCTGCGTGGCTGTCCGGAGTCTGTTTGCTGTGCCTTTTCTTCTCGAGTTTCCGGCAGGCTCGCTTGGAGGCTAGGAGTTCTGGGGTGAACCAGATGGCCCTCTTGCTGGTGTCTCTGTGGGGGTGTTTCTTCAGCGGGGCGAGGGTGTTGGCGCAGTCATCGATCCAGCGTCTGAGGCTGTGGGCAGCGGCGTCGATGTTGGAGGGTTCGGTGGGTGGGCTGAGAGTGAGGTTTGCATGTGGTTTGTCTTCGGTGATTTTTCTCCAGCAGCGGTGAGGGATCTGTTGCATGCAGTGGTGTGTGGTGGGTTTCTGGAAGGAGAAGTGGATGCAGCAGTGGTCGGTCCAGAGGAGTTCGGTGGTGTGGCTGAAGGAGACGTGGGGGCTTGCGGAGAAGATGGGGATAAGCGTGTGGCCGGCGGAGTGGGTAGGCGTTGTGACGAGTTGCCTCAGTCCGAGGTTGGTGAGGTTATCGATCAGGGTTGGCGAGTTGCTGTCGTTGTTGTTCTCAAGGTGAAAGTTCAGGTCTCCGAGGAGGATGTAGTTTGTGGAGGTCAGGGCTTGCGTGCTGATGAAGTCGGCGATGGAGTCGCTGAACTGGGGTCAGGGTCTGGGGGGTCACTAGACGAGGGTGCCTCTGAGGGTGGAGTTGGGGTCTGTGTGGATATGGAAATGCATGTGTTCGGCGGTGCTGAAAGTGTCTTCGGTGCTGGTCGAGACCCTTATGCTGTTCTTGTGGATGATGGTGATTCCTTCTCCGACTCCGTTGGTGCGGTCTCTGTGGGTGACCTTTTAGCCGTCTGGGATGTCCATGGCAATGTCGGGTGTGGAGGAGTCATTCATCCAGGTCTCTGTCAGGAAGGCGACGTCCAGGGATACTATGTCAAGCAGGTCCCAGAGCTCGACGGTGTGTTTCAGTGTGGAGCGGGTGTTCAGTAGGATTCATCAGAGGTGGTTGAGGTCTTTCTTGGCGGGTTGATGGTGGCTCTGAGGCGGGTGTAGCTGCAGTTCCGGCAGGTGAAGGGACAGTGTGTGCGTTTCGGGCCGCCTTGAAACAAGTGTGGGTCCATCCAGGGTTGAGAGCGTGGAGTGTGCTGGTATTGTAGTGGTGGTGGTCGTTGTGGCGGGTGTGGGGACCAGGGGTTCTGGCCCTGGGCGAGGTCCGGGCGCAGACGGGCGCAGACGGGCTTGCCTTAGGCGCGGCCGCCATATATGGGGATGTGGGAGGGAGGAGCAGCTGGGAGGCTGGAGGCAGGGGCAGCGAAAGGACAGTGAGGAGGGCGGGGCCGCAGAGGACCCAGCGGCGGGAACGGGAGCAGCGAGGTCACTGAAGGAAACCGGGCACAATCAGAGGCAGCGAGGGGAGAACAGAGGGCAAAAGAGGGCACAGAATGAAGGGGCAACGAGGGGAAAAAAGGCAAGAAAACGGGCACAAATCAGGGGCAGCGAGGGGGAACAGAAGGCAAAAGAGGGCACAGAATGAAGGGGCAATGAGGGGAACAGAAGGCAAGCAAAACGGGCACAGATAAGAATGCAGGCACAGGGGGGAGACAGGCAACACCGGTCACAGACACCATAAGACAGTATGGGCAGTACAGGGAAAGACAGACAGACAGCAACAGTGATACAAACCTAAGGCCTACCACTGGCCACCAGGGATGAGGCACAGGTGGTAGCCTGCCGGTGGAGGAGGGCCTCAACTTCTACAGCAGCGGCAGCTGGAGCAGGGTCACGACACACATGGGGCTTTCAAAAACAAATGGCGGGAGTCTGCGCTTCGTTTTTTAAAATTTTCTCGGCAGGATTCGCGACCCCCAGAGTGAAGCTCTGCAATACTCTTTTGAGATCATAAAAATATTTTATAGGAAGAATTTCAATACTTACCTCTTACAATCCCCACTACTAGACGATGCAGATACACTGCCCTCTCCACTGAGACCTTGCATCAATATTACTGGTGTGTTGAGTAGCGTATAAAGAGACACTGCAGCTCCATTCACACCTTTCTCAGGCTCAGCAGTATGCATAGTAGGTTGGGAATGGTACTCACCTCACATGTAAGACCTCAATATTCCATACTAAATATAGCAAGTACTAGCCTACCCACTGACACCTCTCACTAGGGAAATAACCATATTATTGGTATTTGGGAATGGATTTCCCTGTCCACTCACAGCTCTCCCCAGCCTGACAGATATATACAGTAGTACGTAGGGAAACTTTGCCTTCTACATACTTCTCCTTAGAACAACAGTGATATGTAGTGATATCTGGGAAATAAGTAATCTATCTACTAACACATCTTGATGGGGTAAGAGGTGTCTCTAGTAGGGTTTTAGAGAAATATATCTCTCTAATCATATCCCTTCTTATGGTAACCCGTATCCATAGTAGACTGTGGGGAGAAACTGCCCTATTTCCTGAGACAAATCTCTTGCAGGATAACTCGACTATTGTATAGAGAGACTGGCCTCTCTCCTGTGATGTGTCTCTTGGAGAATGCTTGTGAAAGTTAGAGTGTGAAAAGTGGCTACCTTACTGGTCACACATCTCTCCATTACGTAAGAAGTACAAGAAAAGTATGCAGCTGGATTTACATTTATACCCACATGTTTTACTTATCCATATATTGTGTAAGATGGTACTTCTGTTTTTCAGAGCTTCTGTTTTCTATTTTCTTCCTACAAAAAGACAAATTAATGAAAAAATATAAAGTTACATACTGATCAGTAATTGATAAAAAATGATATATCACTACATTCTCCAAAGATTTCAAAATTTTTCACCCACTGCACCAATATCTCCATGCTACTTTCTGTTAAGAAATTCCACAGCCTCAAACACTGCATTTTCTATCCACAATGAAGTTATAATATGCCTTCAAACATGTTCCTCTTTACACACATTTCCTAACAATGAACACAGTGTTTTACTCTAGAAAAGGCAATATCTACACTCAAACATCTCATAGGGGTAATATATGGGTACATTAATGTTGATAAAAACCCTAGGCTTTGTACTGACATATTGCAGATGCTTTCTTTTATAATTTCAGGAACACCACCTCTTTTACTTATTATTACATACAGATTGAACATTTCATTTTATAACACAACATCTAATACTCTCCACATTCTAAAGTCTACCTCTCAAAACATATGGTAATAAAAATGAACCACTACAAACGGAGTTTGATTCACTAAACCTTGTATAGAATCAATTTACCAACACTTACTGACACTTCTCAACAAACGTCATAAAGTATATTTCTAATTACCTAAACTCAGAGCAGTTTCTAATGAATAGCTAAAGACACCAGTCTGTCTCAGTTCCAAATTCAGTCACTTCTGTTGAGCACAACTCCAAATAACCAAGAACAATCTGAGCTATTCCTGTTTCTACACCCAACAATTTCACAGCATTTCTTCAACCATGCAATAAGAATCGTAACTATTGGTTGAGCCTTTGCAATTTTTTTTTACTCCAACCACATAATCTTGTGAGACTCTTGTGGGATTGTAAAACACCTATTGGCAGGCCCAGTAATTTTCCATACGGATCATGCGAGCCTCTTACGAGATCACACATGTCCATCCTGCAAGCTTCCCTCCCTGAAGCTTGTGAGCTACTCCTATTAGAGTCTTGCAGGATCATTTGTGTGCAAGCAGCAAGCATCCTTCCCTAAATCATTCAGGATACTCTTGTGAGAGTCTCGCAGGATTGCAACAAAGGGCCGATTACGATGCAGTCGGAAGCGGCTCCAACCATCGGTAGTGGCTATTTTGACTACATCGTAATCATCCAGTCAGATTCCTTTCCGAGCGACCAATTATGATGGAGTTGGTCGGAAAGAAATACGAACGGTCATTCCGACTGGCTGCCGATGGGCTCGGAGAACCTGTCTGCCTGTCGAATGCTTTCAGTTATCCCAAGGATGGCTCTTTCCACCCATGGTGCCCCACACAGACGGTCGCTCACCTCGCACTGCTGCTGCCTGTCGCCTGCTGCTGCCTGTCGCCTGTCGCCTACCTGCTGGTACCGTCCAAGCTCACGCCGCACCCACCTCACCTGCGCTGACCTCCGCTTCACGCCGCTCTCCTCCTGCTGCTGCTGGCCACTCTCTTCGCCTCCTCGCCGCCGCCGCTGCCCAGGTCACTTGCCTTCCTGGTTTCCCGCCGCTGACCCCGCAGTCCCGCCTCTCCTCCCTGCCCATTGGCCACCCAGCCTCCCGCCTCCCAGCGGACCCTCCCTCCCGGCTCCTTACTTAAGGTGACCGCGGCTGGCTGGTCAGTGTGACCCCTGTGCCCCACACAGACGGTCGCTCACCTCGCACTGCTGCTGCCTGTCGCCTGCTGCTGCCTGTCGCCTGTCGCCTACCTGCTGGTACCGACCCCGCTCACGCCGCTCCCTCCTCACCTGCGCTGACCTCCGCTTCACGCCGCTCTCCTCCTGCTGCTGCTGGCCACTCTCCTCGCCTCCTCGCCGCCGCCGCTGCCCCGGTCACTCGCCTTCCTGGTTTCCCGCCGCTGACCCCGCAGTCCCGCCTCTCCTCCCTGCCCATTGGCCACCCAGCCTCCCGCCTCCCAGCGGACCCTCCCTCCCGGCTCCTTACTTAAGGTGACCGCGGCGGGCTGGTCAATGTGACCCCTGTGCCCCACACAGAAGGTCGCTCACCTCGCACTGCTGCTGCCTGTAGCCTGCTGCTGCCTGTCGCCTGTTGCCTACCTGCTGGTACCGACCCCGCTCACGCCGCTCCCTCCTCACCTGCGCTGACCTCCGCTTCACGCCGCTCTCCTCCTGCTGCTGCTGGCCACTCTCCTCGCCTCCTCGCCGCCGCCGCTGCCCCGGTCACTCGCCTTCCTGGTTTCCCGCCGCTGACCCCGCAGTCCTGCCTCTCCTCCCTGCTCATTGGCCACCCAGCCTCCCACCTCCCAGCGGACCCTCCCTCCCGGCTCCTTACTTATGACGCCCCCCCAGCGACCGCGCAGCGGACGCGCGCAGCGGCAGCGCCGAGTGAGCGCCGAAGGTGCGCCAAAGGTAAGCCCGTCTGCGCCCGTCCGTGCCTGGACCGCGCCCAGCGCCAGACCCCCTGGCCCCCGCGCCCGCCAGCCCCCCCGCAGAACCTACGACTTCGCTACGCTCATCGCACTCAAACCCGCCCGAGCCCCCGGATGCTACAGAGCGTCCCCGCGACGCACCCATGGACCCTTCGACTGCCGATCCTGCAACTTCTCCTGCCTCCGAACAAGCACCACGCCCACCAAGACGGACTACAGCAACCACCTCAAGTGCATCCTGATCAACACCCGCTCCATCCACAGACACGCCGTGGAACTCTGGAACCTCCTCGACACCGCATCTCCAGACGTCGCCTTCCTCACGGAAACCTGGATGAACGACTCCTCAGCCCCCGACATCGCCATAGCCATCCCGGACGGCTACAAGATCATCAGGAGGGATCGCAACAACCAGACCGGAGGGGGCATCGCCATCGTTCACAAAAGCACCATTCGCATCTCGACTGACTCCACCGACGCATTCAACACCGCCGAATACCTGCACTTCCAGATCCACACCGACCCCAAGACTACCCTCAGAGGCACCCTCATCTACAGACCCCCGGGACCACGCGCACAGTTCTGCGAAGACATCACGGACTTCATCAGCCCTCACGCCCTCCCCTCCACCGACTACATCCTCCTCGGAGACCTCAACTTCCACCTGGAGAACAACAACGACCGCAACACGACCACCCTGCTGGACAACCTCGCCAACCTCGGACTCCAGCAACTGGTCAACACCCCCACCCACTACGCCGGCCACACGCTCGACCCCCTCTTCTCATCCAGCAAGCACATCACCTTCAGCTACTGCACCGGACTCCACTGGACTGACCACAGCTGCGTCCACTTCAGCTTCAAGAAGAACACGGTCCACCACCACCCGAAGCAGGTTCCCCACAGAAACTGGAGCAAGATCACCGTCGACCAGCTCACCACCTCCCTCAGCCAGAACCCACCGGTCAGGACAACGGACCCTAACATAGCATCCCTTGACCTCACGCAATGGCTGACCTCCTGTGCCAACGACCTCGCCCCACTGAAGAACCCACTCACCAGGCCCAGAAGCAAGAAGGCCCCCTGGTTCACCGACAAACTCAAGGACTCCAAGAAGGCCTACCGCACCCTCGAGAAGGCCTGGCTCCTCGACAAGACCACCGACAACATGACCGCCCTCAAACTCGCCACCCGCAGACATCACCAGCTCATCCGCACCACCAAGAAGAAATCTTTGAAGGAACGACTGGACAAGAACGCCCATGACAGCAAGGAGCTCTTCAACATCGTCAAGGAGTTCTCCAACCCCAGCACCAGCAACAACGACATCACTCCCTCGCAGGACCTCTGCGACTCCCTCGCCTCGTACTTCCACCGCAAGATCGCCGACATCCACAACAGTTTCGGTGCTCCACCCCCGCACCCATCGACCGAACCTACGCACCCCGCCGCTATCCTCCAGACATGGACCAAAGTGACCCTCGAAGACACGACACGCATGATGAACACCATCCACTCCGGATCTCCGACCGACCCATGCCCCCACCATGTCTTCAACAAGGCCGCCTCTACCATCGCACCCCACCTCCGAGACATCATCAACGCCTCCTTCGACACAGCCACCTTCCCAGAGAGCTGGAAGCACGCCGAGCTCAGCGCACTACTGAAGAAACCAACTGCGGACCCGACCGACCTCAAGAACTTCCGCCCTATCTCGCTCCTTCCTTTCCCTGCCAAAGTCATCGAGAAGGTCGTCAACAAGCAGCTGGCCGCCTTCCTCGAGACGAACGGATCCCTCGACCCATCGCAATCTGGATTCAGAGCCAACCACAGCACAGAGACCGCCCTCATCGCAGCCACCGACGACATCCGAGCCCTGCTCGACAAAGGTGAAACAGCGGCACTCATCCTCTTTGACCTCTCCGCAGCATTTGACACTGTCTGCCACCGCACCCTAGTCCAACGCCTCAACGACACCGGCATCCAGGGGATTGCTCTGGAATGGATCATCTCATACCTCTCCGGCAGAACACAGAGAGTACGCCTCCCTCCGTTCCGCTCTGAGGCCACCGAAGTCATCTGCGGCGTCCCGCAAGGATCATCGCTCAGCCCCACTCTCTTCAACATCTACATGAAATCCCTCGCTGCCATCGCACGCCAACACAACCTCAACAGCATCTCCTACGCCGATGACACCCAGCTGATTCTCTCCCTCACCAGAGACCCCGACACCGCCAAAGCCGACCTACACGAAGGGATGAAAGATGTCGCCGAATGGATGAACATCAGCCGCCTGAAGTTGAACACGGACAAGACAGAAGTCCTCATCCTGGGACCATCGCCCTCCGCATGGGATGACTCCTGGTGGCCCCCGGCCCTGGGCACCGCACCCAAGCCAACGGACCACGCACGCAACTTGGGCGTCATCCTGGACTCCTCCCTATCGATGACCAGACAAGTCAACGCCGTCTCCTCATCTTGCTTCCACAACCTCCGCATGCTCCGCAAGATCTTCAGATGGATCCCGACCGAGACCAGGAAGACTGTCACCCAGGCCCTCGTCACCAGCAGACTAGACTACGGAAACACCCTCTACGCCGGTACAACAGCCAAGCTTCAGAAAAGACTTCAGCGGATCCAGAACGCCTCCGCCCGTCTCATCCTGGACGCCCCCTGACGCAGCCACATCTCGAGCCACCTAAGAGACCTGCACTGGCTCCCTGTCAACAAGAGGATCACGTTCAGGCTCCTCACCCACGCACACAAATCCCTCCACGACCTGGGCCCAAGGTACCTCAACGACCGCCTGACCTTCTACACGCCCACCCGACAGCTACGATCCGCGAACCTCGCCCTCGCCGTCGTCCCTCGCATCCAGAGAGCCACCGCCGGAGGAAGATCCTTCTCCTACCTGGCGGCTAAGACATGGAACTCCCTGCCCGTCCACCTGCGGCTGACCCAGGACCACCTCGCCTTCAAGAAACAGCTCAAGACCTGGCTGTTCGAGCAGTAGCAGACCCCCTCCCCCAAGCGCCTTGAGACCCTTCCGGGTGAGTAGTGCGCGATATAAATTCCTTGATTGATTGATTGATTGATGATGTCGGCTGGAGACAGCCTTTCTGTACCGGCTTTTCTGACACAGAAAGGTTGTCGGAAGTCGACTTGGGGGCCCCCAGAACGGCCCCCATGGGTGCACGGCCTCCGGTTGTAGGCCGAGTGGGCACCTATGTTGCCCCCCTATTGATCCCTGCACCTTGTAGCAGGCACGGGGTACAGGGATGAACTGCACCTCACATATTTACAATGGGAGCATGCATTCGGGTCGGAATGCATGCTGCCATTGTAAAGTACGGGAATGCGACTGAAAAGTGTTCAGTCGCATCCTAATTAGTCGGTCGGGACCGCCGACTGGGTGTTCGTCGTTCCCTTGACTGAGATGGTGTGGGGCGTAGGAAACAACCGCCTAACATCACAATGAGGCCCTTAATTGTAGAGAAATTGTAGTATGTGGGATGGAGTATCCTCACCACTGAGTCCCATCTCTGAGATGACAGGTGCACATAGTAGGGTATGGGGAGAGGAAAGCTCTTATCCTTAAATCTCTCTCTTGGATAATGTGTGTGTGTAGTAGGGTGTGTGGCGGTCTGGCCTCTTTGATTTCAGACCCGGGGTCCCCTTCCTTCAAGCCTGGCCATAATTAAAAAGGGGTAGAAAGTCATGCAGCTCCCCTCTTGGGCACAGTTTGGCCCTGGGAACTCCATCCCTGGTGCCCAGCTGTATCAGTAATGGGGAGAGGGCCTCATGGCCCCCTCTCCAGGCTGATTTTGGCCTCAAATACCACATTCATTGGGGCCTGGCTGCAATTTTGAAAGGGAGGGGTGCAGCATGGACCCCTTCCAGAGGGATGGGGTTCCCTGGGCCAAAAGCAGCATGGGGAGGGGGCATGTGGGTTGGTGGCCCACAGGTAGGCTGCTTTTAGGGGTTAGGCCATAGTGCCCTAGCTGCAGGCCTGACCTTGTGGATACCCCCGCTGCGCATGGCTGAAGGTTGTGCATTGCGTGGAGTTATCTGCATGCGGGGGGTTGGCTATAGGGACTGGCCACAGGCCAGGTTCTGAAGCCAAGCCGCTGTTGTGCATGACTGATGGCAGTGCACCGATTAGGGTTGGCTGCATGAGGAGGGTTGGCTGCAACCCCCTACTGTTCAAGGCAAAAGGTCATGTGTGGTGGTGATTGGATTAACATATGGCATCTAAATATTACTTTATGTTAAAGAAACCCTAGAAAATCACTGAAAAAAACTTCAAAGGTTACAGAAATTTTATAGTTAGGAAATAGCATTAAAAAACTCTAGAAATACACTGAAAAAAACAAAGGTTACAGGGATGTTATAGGTTGGAAATAGAATTATAAAAAACCTTAGAAATGTACTCAAAAATGAAAAGTTACAAGGACATTATAGTTTGGTTTAGATTTTACACACGCAAAGCCATATAAATTCAGTTATAGTTATCTCATGTAGCTATAACTCATGCCCTAAGGCAACTATAACTCACGCTCATGCCATGCACTGCTAATTACCCCACATATATACATCACTCATGGCATCTTCTAACACATCATTGATAATATCACTGCAACATTTTCTGTAAAATTGTTGATGAGGAAACTGTGCATGGTGGGGGCGTAGGTTTTGCTTACCTTAGGGCACGAGTTATAGTTACTTGAGATAACTATAACTATAATTGCTGAATTTCCATGGTTTTGTGTGCATAAAATCTGAACCTAACTATAATGTCCCTGTAAACTTTGTTTTTTGTCAATTTCTAATGTTTTTTAATTCAATTTCCTTACTAGGACATCTCTGTAACCTTTTCTTTCAGTGAATATATGCATATATATGACACTGGTGGTGATAGCACCAGTGTAGTTGTGGTTGTGTCAGAGTATCAATAGACCAAAAGGTCTTTTTTACCCTCTGGCAACTTTGCTGCTGCAGGACCGATGCTGGTCCTGGTAGACCAAGCAATCAGATTGGCTGACCGCAACATCTACATAGATGTTGTCAGTGCAACTTCAGGACACCTAGACTCAGTCTCTGTGTCCTGAGTTTCTTAATAAAAGACAATTTATGAAGGGGTAATGGAGGGTTACCCTAGCTCTTTTGGGGGGTGGGTTCCAGAGGGACCTCCTGGGGAAAAAAATAATTGGTGCCTCAGGCCCTGCAGCACTCCAGTGGGATACAGCAAGGCTTTCTGTGAGGTTCTGTTGGACTTCTGTGGGATCCAATGAAGTCAGCCAATATAGTTCCACAAGAATATCACAACTGTGCCATCATTAAAAAGTGAAACTTTCCCCTTCCCACTGTACCCTGGAGTGACACATGTGCAACGGTACCATGGAAGTACCACAGTACCTCAAAAACAAATTGCCCGCAAAGGGGCATTGGTTGCCAGCAGGGGTTGTGCGTAGGATCTGACTGAACTCATGGGAGTTGGACGCCAGTCTCAGGTGATTGTTTCCCACTGCCTACTGGCATGGTCAAAAGCTAAGCTCAATGATGGAGTTGGATGACTATGTTTAAAAAAAACGCTAACATTCACTGAAGAAAGTAAAGGTCAGTGTGACGTTATAGTTAGGTATGGTGATACAATCTTACTTTAAATAAAAAAACTACAAATTCAGTGAAAAAAAAAGTTTAAAGTGACACTATAGATAGGTAAAGTAATATTATCTTCAGAAGACATCAAAAATTCACTTAAAAAACAAAGGTTAGGGTGAAGTTTTAGTTAGGTATGGTTCTAAGATTATAGGTAACGCTAAAAAGCCCTAGAAATTAATTACAGAAACAAAGGTTATAATTAGGTCTTTTAATAATTTAAACATTAATGTTTCAAAAACAAACAAAGTACTTCACTTCATCATTATATTTTGCTCAGCTAACTATAAGTCATGCCCCTACAATTCATTGCTTATCACCTCACAAATTATATCACTCGTGCCATCACTGATGACATCTCAAAAGGGCATGAATATCAGGTTAATGGCCACCCGTGAGGAAGTTGGCCTCATGCACATGTAGAATGGCTTCCCACAGGGGGGTTTGACCAGGGCCTGGCCACTAAATATGGACCAATGCTGTGTTCACCAGGAAGTTGACTGCCCATGGGTGGCTAGTCACAAGCAATGGGGGTTGGGTGCATGGCTGAAGACTGTGCACAGTCGGCAGGGGTTGCCCACAGAAGGTTTGACCCCCCGCTGTGTGTGTTTGAAATCTGCGTGCAGCTGGGTTTTGGCTACCCATGCAGTGTTTGCCAGATACAGCAAATGTTGAGCACCAGATCAGCCAACATCTCTGCACACTGCCGAAGGCCATTCATAGGATAGGATTTTCAACCCATAGGAATGTTGTAAATCAATGCCCACATGCAGTGGTTATGTTGCCCCTGCCAGCCAGACTGCCATGATTAGCTTGCTGCCCCTGCCTCCTGCCCTCTGTTCTCTATTTGCATGCCCCTGCCTCTTTCCTTGTGGACTCCTTGCTCTATTGTGTTGCTTCAGCCTATAATAGTCTTCCCTCCTTGGTCAGCTTGCTGTCCCTGCTACAGTCCACCACCTGCCTATCCTCTGTTCTATCTGTGCATGCCCTTGCCCAATCCCTACTGCCTTCCATGGTCTGTTTTTCTGCCACTACCTAGCAGGCCACCATCACTATGTTATTGCCCATTTCCAACTGGTCGCAAATTGTGACCTGCCTCATGATTATTGATGGGGCAGGTCCCTTGCGACCCACTTGGAAATCGCTAATGTGTCTAAGTCACATTAGTACATTTTATTTTGTGTAGTGCTCTAATTAAGAGTCACAAAAATTGCAATTACATCTGGCCCTAGATCTTTGTTTAAGTCCTGATGAATTGCCACTGATCAGGGTTAGACGTTATAGAGGAAGACACATGTTGACCAACTCTAGGAGCATCAGTAGTATCATTTTCCCAGATATTCACTCATGTTTTTATCTCTTAACAGAGGTTTCTGGAATAACCTGATTAGGTGGGGGACCTCTAGTTAATTTTAATTGATCCCTGATAACATAATCTACCCTTTCTTTATGAGAAAAGCTCCTGTTCATTTCCTCCTCCTTATACACATGTTGGAGGACACTTGGGTCACATTTACTAAACTTTCCTGCAATGCAGGGCAGTGAGAAACACTGCTGAGCTGTGATGGGTGAAAGAGAAACAGCAGAAATGTTCCACATTTTAAAAATATTTCTGCTCTCTCCCTGTGCTGGCACACTGTTTTCTGCCTAGCGCCAACATAGGCACCCTTGCACCGTAATGCAAGGGTAACTGCGTTAAAAGCAGAATTGTTTTTGTGCAGTAAGGGAAACCTTCCTGCTCAAAACAATCCTTAGGGTCATTTTCCTCTTTCTATGTGTGCTGCAGAATGCAATACATGTGGAAAGAGAAATTAACAAGGAGAAATAAAGATATTTTTCCTCTCTATGCCTCACTTTGGAAAGGGTAGCATTTTGACACATTCCCAGATTGCAATTCTTTGTAAATCAGGGAATGAGCAAACATCCATGGGTGGATGCATGGGAATGCCCAAACTCCACCCATGGAACAACTCCCAAGTTGAAATGTAATGTAATACAGCACAAGGAGCTGCCTCACGTTACATTTCTTTACAAAGCCACACAAGGCCAATCTAATCAGGCCTGGCAGAGCTTTGTAATATTAGTGAAGCCTTTGCTTTGTCTTACCGCTGTCTTCCATGATGCAAAGATAACGCAAAGGATTCATAAATGTGGGCCTTGGTCTTCCTAATTTAGATCATGAGGCAAGAACAAAAAGATCCCCAGCAAAGAGCCTCACAAGGGGACTGCTGGGCATTGCAGCAACGGTCCAACGAGGAGCACAGCCCAATGACAAAGTCTGCCACCTCTGAGTGGTTGAAGGTTTGTGCTCCTTGAAGAGGACACTTCAAAAGACCTCCATAGGCCAATGTACCCAGTAGAGGAGCCTTGATCCTCACCAGCAAACTGCACACCTGCTTGTATAACTGTAAATTGTGGGAGAGTGTATGCTGGACTGAAACGTCTTTCTGTCCCTCATTTTGACAAAGAAGATTCCGAACACACAAAGTTAAAGACTGGCACTGTTGGACTGGCCTCAGCTACAATATTTCACAATTCAAACCATTGAGTAGTCTCTGGAAGGGGCACAGTGTGAAACAGTCCCGGCATGTGGGAGAAGGCTGAGGGTCGCTGGAGCCCTTTACAGCTTCAGAGCGCCCATGAACATACTAAGGGGCAGATTTATGAGCCCCTTGCGCCACTTTTGCGTCACTTTTCCCATGTTAAAAGTGACGCAAAAGTGGCGCAAGGGGCTCATAAATCTGCCCCTAAGTGCACAGACATCCCACATCATAATTCTGGCACTATAACCAACTGCCCATCACTCTGTAATACAAAATTATGATAGTAGTACTAAAATACAGTTTGTGTTGTTCAAATATTTTGCAGTGTTCATTATTCTGTTAAGAATATTTTTGTTGAATATTGCTAAGGTAAGATAAGGTACATTTTAGTTTGGCTGCAATCATCATACCTTTCATTTGGGTATGTTGCATTAAATTATTGAACATGATCCCACCGTAACAAGAATTAGGGTTTATTGTGATTCTATGTATCTTGAGTTTCCTGTTCAAAGGTTACCATTTGAGAGGATTTTTTTCTCAATTGATAGGTTGTGACATATTTCTCAGTTTGCATGTAAAGATATAGTTTTCACAAAAGTCTTTGGCTGCTCGATATTTCGGTATTTCCTTTTCTGTGGCGAAACGTAATTAATCTCAGAGTTCCAAGTCAGTTTTCGGTGTTAATACTTCTGTCTTTCTAAATTGAGGCTTTAATTCTCCAATTAATCACCATGTATCTGAATCTATACCTGTTTGGTTTCTCAGACTAATATTTAACCTGCAGTGGTTGCAAGGTCTTTGGTTTGTGGTTTCCCGGTGCATCCGGGACCACCTTTTATATAACGCAACATGATAGCTCATTAAAACCTGTGGGGATACTCGTTGTGCAGGAGCGCTTCTCTTGTTACTGTTCCCACTTCCTTTCATTTGTGCTAGTATAATTTCTTCAGAACCTGCTATTTTATCTTGAATAAGGATGTTTTATTTTTTTTAATACAGATTACAATCATAAAACAAAAAGACTTATGCCCATTAGTTGCATCAGTTACATTAACTGTGGATGGATTTCGATTTAATGTGTTATCCTTTCCATGTTTCATTTTGGACTGATAATGTGATGGATAACATGGGGCAATTAATGACCGTCAGTCTAAATAAATATCATTTGTTGATGCTCTGCCGGTTGAAAACAAATGGCTAAATAAATATACTATTTGGAACAAAAGTACTAAAAAACGTAGGGGCATATTATCAAGAAAGGGCGCTAAAATTATCGCCGCTTTAGTGGCAGAAAACTGCCGCTAAAGGGGCTATAATGGGCTTGATAATATGCCCTTGAGAATTCAAATAGAAGGCCATGTTCTGGCGTGAACATGGGCTTCTATTGGAATTCTCTGCGGCATGTTATCAAGCCCATTATCGCCGCTTTAGCGGCAGTTTTCTGGCACTAAACCGGAGATAATTTTAACGCCGTCCTTGATAATATGCCCCGTAGATTCACACTTTCTTTACGATAGCGCTAAGACTGCATTTCATGTTATTAACGTAGTTCAACATGTTACTTTAGAAATAACTGCTTATTTTCTCACAGACTGCATACTTACATATTTACAGAGGAAAGCAACGGATCTCATACTTACTTATTAGCTCACGTGTTGATTTTGTTTTCAACAGTGCACTTTATCAAATGTTTCCATTGATTACGTCCACACCATCAAATTGGGCAATTTAAGGTGTATAGAGCTGTTTCACATTAGTCGGGGCAAAAAGGACAAATAAAGGGGCATATTATCAGGAAACGGCGTTAAAATTATCACCGTTTTAGCAGCAGAAAACTGCAGCTAAAGCGGCGATAATGGGCTTGATAATATGCCCTTGAGAATTCCCATAGAAGCCCATGTTCTGGTGTCAACATGGGCTTCTATTGCAATTCTCTGCGGCATATTATCAAGCCCATTATCGCCACTTTAGCGGCAGTTTTCTGCCGCTAAAATGGCGATAATTTTAACACCGTGCTTGATAATATGCCCAAAAATGCTTCTATCAAAGAAAGCCCCCTACAGACAATTCAGAACTTCATCATATCGTCAAGGAGATAGTACAACATAGCGCCATTCTGATTCATAAGGCGCTATTGTCTGCTATTTTCTCTCTCAATGTGGGCGCTCAATGGATTAAGTTGCCAATGCCTCTGCAATAGAGATCCACTTATTATGTGCCCTAGTTTTACGGGTGAGTTATCATTGCCTCTCGATGGCAGCTATCTCCGCTGCAGTCCACTTCTGGACATCAGATTACCATGTTTTGATGTCAGGGGTCCTACCTGCCTCCAATTCCTTGCCACATTTCTTTTAGTGATAATCATTCTCAAGCCTACAAATTTAGAGGTCACCCGAACTCTCTTCGGCCTTTCCCTTTTCCTTAGGAGACATATTGGGGCATATTATCAAGGGCAGTATCGCTGCTTCAGCTGCACTTTTTGCCGCTAAAGTGGCGATATTCTTATCGCACTATTAACAAGGCGGCGCTAACATGCATCAGCGCATGTTAGCAGCCGATTTCCTAACCCTACGCATCTTAGCGATATATATCGCTAATAAGATGCAAAGTAGGCATTCCTTACAATGACTTAATTGAAAAACGTCGCAAACACAACTTCACTGTATTATCAACCCTGCCCCGGACGCGATGAGAAAAGACGGCTAAGCCCCCATTATCGCATGATCCTAATGCCTGATTAAAACCTGCCTTAGCATTATTGCCTATGAGAGGTGGATTGTAGGGTTAAGTACACCCTCCCCTATCACCAAGCTTTTCATTAGCGCTGTGAAATCATTGCTGGATTTCACACGCTAATGTGGATTATCGCAGTCTATCGCTGGATTGTACTTCACCTGTTAGCAAAGCGTTGCTAATACGCCGCTAACACGGCGAGGTAATTAAGCGATAGAGGGCAATATAATTCTGATTACCTTTCCCCATAATTACTAATTACTTATGATAAGAGTCTGCTTCCCCCTGTCGGCATGTAGGGCTTTGGCTTACTTATTGATTTCTTATATTGATATTTTATCAGCCTTCGTCCCATTGCGCCTTCTGATCAGTGCAGCATGAAGTCCTCCGGTGACAAATCACGTTAGAGTAAATCGTTTGCCATTCCACCACTCAGCTATCTTAGCTCACTGAGTGGCAGGAGGAGAAGATATTTGCCACCAAGAGTGCAGAATGAGTAGCCTCATTTATATTCCTGACGAAATTCCTCTGGCAGCAAGTAAATTGTAAGTCAGGGCTGTGACTGCAGAGCTCTTTAGCCTGTAGTTTGGAAGATATTGACAAAGTCATGCAGACATCATTTTGTGCCTCTTTCCATGTTTCCATGTTTACTGTATACACTTAATCAGTTCTGCAAATGTGCCAACCTGGTAAAAGAGTTAAAAAATATGAAAAGTAGTAAGTCACGTGAGTTCACAACTTCACACTCTAACCACAATATGCCATGCTGCAAAAACAGATGAAGCTATATAAAGCTAAAAAATATCATGATCAATAATAAAAAAAACAGGAATGTACAAACATAACTTACCATGGCAGTAACACTATCTCACTGACCCCACATGGTCGGTGGTAACAATTTCAGTAATGAACTTCTTAATAAATAGTCACACAAATCTAACAGTTTAATAGCCATACCCATCCTGCACTCTTCCCCTTTTAATTAGTTATCTTAGCAATAGAACTTTGCAACTTACAGTTGTAATACAAATGATTCACTCCCCTTCTGCTGGGAATCTTTCCACAACAGAGGAATTGGAAATAACTTGTTTCTCAAGAAGGCCCATTGAAGGGGCACAATGAGCTGCAGTGGAGGGTTCTTCCAGCTTTGTTCAGCAATTGGGACACAGTTGTATGAATCTAGTAAATGTTTTCAAAAAATATGTGAAATTATGAAGCACTTGGCTTTACAATGTCATACTCTAACAGCAATGGCAAAGTCATACTATACAAAATTGGTGATAGATGTATTTAAAGTTAAATAATTTCATTTAATAATATTTATAGAATCTTGAACGAATGAACACGAGTTACCATGACCTGTCCAAACGAAATTACTTGGCTCAGAAATTCACAAATCAGGGCCCTGTAAAACATGGAAAAAGGTCTGCAGACATTTGATTTCCCATTGTCCTTAGCCCCAGGCTAACACTGTGGAACATAACTGCCACCATAAGGGCAAGACTAGAAGCATACTTCCCACACAGAGCTGTCTGGTTGGAAGTACCCACCTCATTAGGCAGTCCTTCTGAGTAGCATTCTCAATGCTGCAATTGGCACCAGAAATTATGACATCTTGAAGCAGGCACCTTATTGTTGCTACTGCCTTTTGTCATACAAGAGAAACTTTGGAAAAATTAGTTACTAGCGCATCATGCACGTGTGAGTTGCTTGGTGTCATATGCAGTGTCAGCGGGTAATTTTGACAAGTAGGGGCAAAAACACTATCTGTTGCCTCTTATGGCGCAGCTTTCTGGGGCATATCTGATACCTCTAAACTTCAGTGTATAGAGGTTGACTTCCTGAAAAATCTGGCATCTCTTCCCCAATCCTGCTCTAATTATACTTGCCACATGGAGCTGAGAGGTCCTTATATTACAGAAAAGATCTGTATTGCACCGACTTTTATGTGGCACTCAGTTTGGCGAAAATAAACTCTTCATTGACTAGAGATATTATAAATGACACCCTGAATTTAGATAGTGTAAGCAAAATAAGATGGTTAAGATATATTGAAACTAACCTGCAGGACATTGGCCTACATAACCTATATGAGTATCCAAAGTTGTGCATGTCAATAACAAAAAAAGAGCTGAACTCTCGCTTATAAGCCCATTCAAATGTGAAGAGGTATGGTTTTAACCTAAAAATTGCCCACAGATAGACAATATCACACAGCACCTAGTATAATTAACACCAAATCTTCTTATTTAACATCTGTCACAAATCTCCAACACAGAGATATCTTAGTGAATTTTGTTTAAATTATATTCCTCTTATGTTAGGCCACCCGTCTAAAGCCTATGCGGTCATTGCACTTCCACCTTGGCCCTGTGACAAGCGATCCATTCAGAATGACCTGCACTTTTAAATTTTGTATATTAATCAAAGAAAAAGATACATTGTCCCCCTTATCCGAAAAATGAATTTTAAACAATGTCGTACAGCCCTATGTTATCTTCAGGCATTGTCTGATCCCTTTACATGTTTTTGCTTGGCTTCCTTTTTCCTATCCGCTTTAACCAGGAGGAGGCAAAATCCTTGATATGATAGCTAAAACATAACTTAATGCGTGACTTGCATAATATTTGCGTATATATGTATGGATTATTGTTTTTTAGTTTATGATTGTTTTTAAAAAATGTATCGCTGTTTTTTTAAAATCATGTTTTATTACGTTAGTCTAAATTTGGAATGGTTGCTTTTAATTATTGATGAAAGTAAGATTGTAGAATGCTTTTTATGTCGGCATTGCTTCGGCAAAATAAGGTTATTTTGACTGACTGACTGACAGGTAGGGGGGCATGGGTGACACATACGCACACATATACACTCACTCACTCACATCCATGAATTCACAAATTCGCACACAGACACACACACCTAATCACAACACTCACAAAAAACTCATACATTTATACATACACACACACATGCATCAAACATTCAAAAACATAAAACTTACTTGCCCTGCAGTTCCCGGAGAGTAGAACCTCAGAGATCCAAGGAGGGTTGTGACCGCTGCCTTCCCTCATTGGCTGACCTTACTTGTCTTTATCTTTCAATTGTAAAAAAAAAATTTGAAAAAATGGAAAATAAGTTTGCTTTCATTTTTATATATCCTGATTGGAGATGTTGGATTTCAAATCCCTATACATCTGTAAAAATATTTATAAGTAGTACATGCTTTGGAGTTACAATTAAGCTTCTCTGCCTGTACCTGTTGGAAGATCTTTCTGTTAAATTAACTAAAGCAAATTAATTTGCTTACATTTCTGTTATGCAAGCAGCAACAATCGTGCAAATGAACGTTTTTATGTTGGCCGTATGTAGACAGAAAATGGCACATGCAGTTGGGGAACAAAATTAATAAAGCAGAGTGCAATCTTAATTTTAGTAGTCCATTTCACAAAGACATTTAACCACTGTAAGACTACAGTTTTGAATGAAAATGGCTTGATATTTGCCTGTCAAAAGTAGATTTCTACTATGGCATTTTGTAGTGATTACACCAGACAAGGTAAGTGTAAGAGCACATACTTTATTGATTGTTCATCTCCACAGCTTCCAGGAACTGAAAACCTCCTGGATTCAAATCATAGCATTCCATTCATGACAGTCTCATCATAGGACTAAGAGAATGTAAGAACAGCATGCTATTACAACATCTCCTCTCTTTCCATAAATACAAAGAGGATAAGAGAAGACAAAGAAAAGAACGAAGAATAAGAAACAAAGGAAGGAAAAATGAGCAGAGAATAAATGGAACAAATATAAATACAATGTTGAAAAAGAAAAGGCTAAAAATTTAAACATTTCGACAAATATTAATGCAATACGTGAATAGAGTAAATTGAAGATGTATACGTTCCAAACTTCAAGATTTAATCGTTTCGGCGGAACACTTGTCCTACCACTCCTCCGAGGAGGAACATTTCTCAAGTAGGACTTCCCAACCTGATAGAACTGGGAAGGCCTCAGCGTATTCTAATGGACATTAGCCCTTTCTGACACAGAATCGGACTGAACAGTGTTGTTTGTCTCAAGACCCAATTGAAGAACAACCTTCATTGGAATTTTATAAATCCTAGAAAGATTCCACCAATTTTTCCCATAGACTCTGACAGCAAATTGAGAGATGGCATCCACCCTAATAGGAGGACCAAACTTTGAGAGTCCCTTAGGAACATTAAGAGGAGATTTAATCCTGATCCAATCCCCCACAGAGATAGAGGACTTAAAATTGGTCACAACGGGCTGTGTTGGGACCATGGGAAGAGACCGTATGTCTTTGTCTCCCTGTGTCTCCCAACACCTTGACACCAAACCCCACTTCTTCATCCACACAGGGCACATGTGGAAAGAAGCTTCTCTACCCCTGAGTAAAGCAAAAGGACTTGAACCCGTTGTGGAACTGGGGGTAGTGCGATGTGCCCACACCATACTTTGCACAGCTTCCTTGATGTCAATACAAGACAAAACAGCCCATTAAACACACACAACAAGAATGCGGATGTTGTGCTCAATGAAACCATTGGCCTGTGGGTGATACAAAGCCACACGCCAGTGGCTGATGCCACACTGAGAGAGAAAGGCAGACATCCCCTTAGGAGTAAATTGTACCCCATTGTCAGACACGATCTCCTTGGGGATACCCTCTCGGACAAATAAACTCTGAAGAAACTTGATGACCTCCTGCGAGTTGGGATCTGTCATAAAATGGACCTCCCACCACTTGCTGAAATAATCAGCAACAACTAGAGCGAACTTGTATTTTTTTCCCAGCACATTAAAAGGTTCCACAAAGTCGATGGCCAATTTCAACCAGGGGCCATCTGGTGCTTCAACCTGTTGAACTGGGGGAGAAACAATTTTCACCACCTTATCACTTGTTGAGCATGTAAGACAGATCTCCACCACATCATTGATTTGACGGTCCATAGCAGTCCACCAATAAACAAGTCGAATCCTTATTTAGTATTTGTCTGTCCAAGATGTCCCTCATGACCATTGTCGGTGATGCGACCCTTGAGAGACTCAGGAGGAACAAACTTATCCCCATGCATGATTATCTCTCCACCCTCCAAAGTAAGTTCATCAGCGACCTTGGCAAAAGCATGTAAATTGTTGTCCAGATGCTTTTCCTTAGGCCAAACAGAAACGAAAAAAATCTTTAACCCTCTTAAGCAGAGGATCAGACTCCATACCAAAAAACCAATCACGTTCAGTGAAACAGCTCACACCACAAACATCAACTGCAGCAATCAAGCAGCCTTCATCAGCATCGTTGTCCTGTTCAAACTTCCCTAAGGGTAAAGGAGACCTAGAGAGATAATCCACTTGTGTGTTTCGCCCACCAGGAATATGCGCTACCCCAAAATTGTATTGCAGTAACTTCGAGCTTCACCTGGCAATCTTGGGAGTATGTCCTTTCACAATCTTACCCTCTAATATAGGAATGAGAGGCTTGTGATCAGTAAGAAGAGTAACGGTCTTCTCCCACAAAAAACACTTGAATCTTTCAACAGCCCAACAGCATGCAAGCAGTTCTCGTTCAATGACCGAGTAGTTTTTCTCACTGGAACGTAATGCTCGTGAAGCAAAACCTAAAGTGAACTCCTTTCCAAATTTGACCTGAGAGATCATTCCACCAAGACCATCAAGACTTGCGTCAACAGACCGTACATGGAAATGGGGGATCAAACGGAGTGAGAATGTTGCATGAACCTAACTCTTTTTTGATCTGCAGAAACTCTTCCTGACAGGAGTCATCCCATAGAAACACAACTTTTCTCTTGAGAAGACCCCTCATGTGGACAGTCTTCACGGCAAAATTGAAATAAAATTTTGTGTAAAATTCACACAACCCTAAGAATTAAGATACCTGCTACTTTGAAGTAGAACAAGGAGCATTAGAAATGGGATAAATGAGACCTTCTCTTGGCACAATACAATCTCCAGAAATATGATGTCCCATATATTCAATTGAATCAAGACCAAAAACACACTTGAACTTGTTAGCAACAATACCTTTAGCTTCCAATCTTCCCAAAACATTAGCAAGATTCCTGTCATGCAACTCCTTATTCTTCCCAGCCACCAAAATATCGTCTTGGATGATGACAGTATCAGAAACACCCTCCAAAACTTTCTCCATGACTAGCTGGAAAACTGAGGCTGCCGAGGTTAGCCCGAAAGGCATCCTCCTAAATTGGAAAGTACCAACAGGTGATACAAAAGCTTCCAAGAAGGATCGATCTCTACCTGGTGGTATGCTGATGCTAAGTCGATTTTGGAGAAGTACTTTGCACCTGCAAATTTTGATAGTATGTCATCAATACGGGGAAGAGGGTGGGAATCCATCCAAATCTCCCTATTGAGGCTGCGCAAGTCAATGCAAACCCGAAGAGTCCCATTCTTTTTGCGCGCAACCACCAAGGGAGATAACCAGAGGACTCAATAGGTTCAATGACACCAGACTCACAAATGTTCTTAAGCTCCAGTGAAAGATCATCTCTGATACTGAAAGGTACATTGCGTAATTTGTATTTGATTGGGAGAGCCCCATCCTTAACCTTGATAAAATGTTTGAATCCTTAGCACAACCAAGTTTATCTCCAAAAACTTTAGGAAACTTCATGGACCAGGAAACTAGACGCTCCCCTTCGGATTGTTCACCCACTACAGAAACCTGTTCAGTAGTCCCAGGTCTAAGAGTCATCCCGAACAACCCCTGGTGGTACCAACCCAATACGTTGAGCCCCTTTTTGGCCATGTAAACCTTGCCCTGGATGCGCCTGTCCTTAAAAAACTAAAGAAGTCTCAAAGAAACCTGTCAAATCAATTTTTCTTCCTTCATTGGAGACAGGATTTCTGTCAAGAGGATTGAGAGGCCTGTTCCCCCAAGTTCTCTCAAATAGCTCTCCCTTAATCATGGTCATCCGTGCCCCCGAATCCACCAGTTGGTGCAGACACTCCCTATCCACCAACACATCTACTATGGGATCGACACAATCTTCAGAATCGTCTTTAACAACCACAACAAAATCAGTAAGAGAGCTAACAACTTCACATGTAGAATCACTCTTAGCTTCTTCAGAATAAACAACATTTATACTCCCCCGGAAACCACACATTTTGGCGAAATGACCTTGTTTCCCACATTTGCGACAAGAAGCATTCTTAGCCGGACACACCTTTGACTTTGGAAAATGTGAAGGGAATCCACACTTATTACATACATTCTTTTGAGTAAGATTTCTTCTCAACCTTAATAGGCACAGACCTGTTCCCTCTTTGTTCAGATTGCAGTTTATTTTTATCTATCTTATTTTTTCACTTAAGTCTTTATGATCTTTATTTACAGCTACAGCGTTCTTCTCAGCTTTAAGTTCTTTGGATGCTTTTTGAGAGAGCTCAATACTCTTGACAATAGTGATTGTCTCATCTAAAGAAGGATTCTTTAAAGTAAGTAATTTTTCTTGAACTTTTTTCTCCCAACAATGTACAACAATTTGGTCTTGTATCAGCTGAGATGTAAAATGTTCAAATTTGCATTCAGAGGCGAGAACGTGCAAAGCAGCTACATACGACACAATGCTCTTTTCACACTCTTGTTTTCTTGTAAAAATGTTGTGCCTAGCAACAACTATGCTGCTCTCAACATCAAACTGTTTCTCTAGCATACCAACAGCTTGATCATAGACATTCAATTCCTCTTCACCCTGAACTACAATTAAAGGAGGAAGATGTTCCAAAACAGCTTGACCTTCAAAACTCAGATTGTGTTCTAGGATGAAACGCTTCCTTTCTGCGCTGAACCTCGAACCCCCCATAGTGCCTACATATTTTTCAAAGGCTCTGTACCACACTTTCACCTGACTGGTGGATCACCTTGAAGCTGTGAAAAAGGAGGAGGAGGAGGCTGCATATTTTGCATGGCGAAAATGACAAGAAACAAACACTGCGTGTCGAAGACTATCTGTGGAAAGAAATTGATTAGTTTTGACAATAAATAAAAGGTAGATAAATAATTCACTTGTGAAAATAAACAATAATAGTGACTTATAATAGAAGAAAAAACCAACTCAACTTTGACTGATGAACTAACCAACAGAAAGTCGCTGTGAATCTTAAGTTTAAGATGACAAAAGTGTACTCCAAGTTGACTAAAAAACAGAAAGATGATTGCACACCTGTTGCTCCACTGTTCAAAGTAAATAAGGCTGTGAGGCACTTGTTTTTAGACTGTGTGAGACACTTCCTACTGTGGAACATAAGCATGTACATTAACTGTGTTAGATGAAATAATAGTACACACAGATCTTGCCTTGGAGAGATGAAGATTCTTGTGCAAAAAAATGTCACCTTCCACAAAGATTCCAGGAATCCCTGTACTGCCGCAGAGAAGGAACCAAAGAGACACACACAGCTGACACGCTGCCCCATAACGAAGGGACACACACCAACCACTGACGCACAGCTGACGCGCTGCCCCATAACGAAAGGAGGTGCACTAACCCCGCGCGCGCTCCTCGGTCAACCAAGGGCATGCGCTGTTCCTCCCGGTAACCACAGAAACAGGGAAGCTTCTGCGTCACCGCGCTACGTAGACTCCTCCATGCGCTGCTCCATCACCAAGAAACGCTCACCGCTTACGCTCTGCTCTCTTGACCACCAGTGACGCGTCATTGTCAGAAGCCTTTTCATCATGAAAAGAACACCATCTTCACTGATGCGTTGCCCTCCTAGACATCAGTGACGCGTTGCTGTCAGCAACCACTCCATCACAAAAGGAACACCGTCTTCGCCAACTCCTGGTCGGGATTCCACTGCGTCATCAGTAGGACAAAAACTCAGGTGATAGAAGGATCTATCAGGATAGAAACTGAACGAGCCGCCTTTGGCAAAGAGGAAATCCAGAGCAGCAATTGAGACCCTTACAAACAGCTTACTATGGACAGCACAGCAGAGCTTGTAACACATGTGCCAGAGCCACAACGAACAAAGTTCCCAAAGTCACAGCATCTAGTGAACTGCCAGCAATGGTGAAGAACTTGAAGAGGAAAAGTAAAACAAGGCTCACCAACGATGTAAAGGTCGGAAGTCCAATGCGAGAACGAAAGGTGATCGAAGCGGACCTCTACAATGGATAGACACCATAAACGCTGAGACTTCTCTAGACAGCAAACTGCAGGAATGGCTCTAGGAGACATGAGAGGCTGTAGACAGTCGTTGCACACGTGGGTGGAGCGAGGAACAGTCAAACTCGTCATCAAATTTGTAGTGATTACACCAGACAAGGTGAGTGTAAGAGTACATACTTTATTGACCGTTCATCTCCACAGCTGCCAGGAACTGACATCCTCCTGGATTCAAATCATAGCATTCCATTCATGACAGTGACGTCATAGGACTAAGTGAATGTAAGAAGAGCATGCTATTGAGAAACTACTACACATTTCTATTGACATTTATGAAGTCGTAATACCCAGGAAAAAGGTGGAAAGTGAGAGGATTAAAGCTTGGCTTCTCCTGAACACCCCCAAAGATGACGTTATTGTCATTCTCTAATTCTTTTTAAACCCATTCACACCGAGCAATTTCAAATATTTCTCTTTGCAGAATATTGAAGTAACTATCCATTGAATATTAAAAGTGGAATGGAACACTCCCAGACCTTGTGGGGGTGCAGAGGAAACTGTTTCTCTGCAGAGAAAATGATTTCCCAGTGAAGAAAAATGTACATTTTCACAGTGGGCTGCTTTTTCCAGTGTGGAGTTGTACCATGGGTACAATTCCCCGGTGAGGAGATGCCACATGACATTTCCCAGTAGTAAGCCTGGAAAACAGTGACCTGAGTAGGCTACTTTCCAAGTGCAACACTGAGAATGTTTGCTAGTTCCCAAAAGTTCCAAATTTCTGAATCATGGCCCAGGGTTGGGAGCAATTAAAAAACACACCACGTTTGCGTACCACAAAGCTGGCAGATAGGGTCCTTGCCTTATGTACAAGGCAAGGTTAAGCCACTTAACGTGGCTTAACGCTGCCTTGTACATATGGCACCCTATCACGCTATGTTTAGTGTGAAAGGGGCGTGCAGTGGGTGTTGTGGTGGGCCTTCCACCACAACACCCATTGTATTTGACGCTGGCCCCTATGTACAAGGGTGGCGTACATAGGAGACAGCGCCAAATTTAAGAACTGGAAAACCCTGGTCTCAAGGTGGCGAAACAAGGAGAAATGCATTATTTCTCCTCGTTTTTGCTTTTTCCATCTATGCTGCCTTGTGCAACACACATGAAAAAAGCAAAATGCCATTGTTTGTTTATGTACAGGAAGGTGTGCCTTCCTGTACAATAAACATACCTTTTTAAAAATGCAATATTGTAACTTTCATGTGTGCTGCATGAAACAGCACACATGAAAGTACAAAATGGCATTTTAGGATTTGTTATGTGCAGGAAGGGACACCTTCCTACACATAACTAATCCTCCCCTGCGCACAGACACCATGCACTCTGGTGCAAGGGTGCCTGCGTTGGCGCTAAGTTGTGAAACTTAGCGCCATCGCAGGGGGAAACGCAAGGCTGAACCACATCCTTGTAAATATGGTGCAGCCTTGCGTTTCCGAAGTGGCGGAGCCTGTCGTTAAGCCCAGGAGGCCAACGACACGTTCCGTCACTTCGTCGTACACATGGCCCTAAGTTTGTCCCGCAGAGTTGGGAAAGAAAGAGGAAAGTGACACAGACAAAACCAATCCTTTCAGCCTCCTAATCCATTAATGTTTGGTTGAACAACAGGCTGCAACAACTTGGTGTAATAATAGTCGGCCTTGAAGAGCTAAATCAAGGAAATTCACAATGCTAACTGAATTGTAAAATGACCTGGTATCACCCACCTACACAGGCATGCTTAGAAATGTGCCCACGCCTACTGTACACTTCATACCTCTAGAAAGTGGTCTGTCCTTTACATAGCATGTATTAAAAAAACCTCGTCCAAATAGTAGAACCTAAATCAGAAAGATGAAAGGCTGTGCAGAATGAATTGAACATGCATTTAACCGGTCTGCGAGTTCACATCCGCCTCCATCACTTTAATCACCTATACGGACGCAAACTGTTATGACTGCATTATGCTTCTGACAGTTAAACACCATAACAAAGTGGATACATTAATCAAATAATTATTTCTGGCAAAATCTCCTTTGTGCTGTGTGAGCTTTTGCTTCTTAGACATAACGTTAAGTATGACAAGCATAACATTTTTTGAAATATATTTTGACTTCAAACGGTAAACCTTGCGGAATTTACCTAATTCTGCTATAATCCTATTATGCCAACCTACTTGCATAAATTATCAGTAAATATTCATTTTAATATTGATTTTTTTTGTGCAATTCAGTACAAACATTAAAAACATGTAACATTTATTACAGAGATTAAAAAAACAAACTACGACTCTAATGTGGTGAACTGTGTCAGCAAGATGTCAGCTGTCCTCTCACACAGATCTGATTCATTAATGATAGATGGTGGTGTTGTTTAGAATTAGTGAACGCCATGAGTCTAAAACATGCATGCTACACAACCTCAAAGACATGGCGATTACAATGTCAGGGTAAACCTGCAACATGCAACAAAAAGGTAAGAATTACATTCATCTACAAAATGTAAAATATCAAAGAAGGAAGGCACAATTTGAAGCTGTTGATACAACAGTTCTAACTGGAACAGGTACTCAATTTCGTTGCAGACATTTTAAATGACACCTGAGAAGAATGACATCATGTACATACAATATTATCTTCCATATTACTTAACATCTGAATCTTACAGAATTATTCTCACTGCTTACAAAGGAAGCAATGGTTGGCTTAGGTGAACACATTCTGCACATTGTACAGTAGGCACTTGAAAGCCCGCATTACACTACAAATTCATCCAGAGCTCTCAGTATCATCATCTTTAATGTATAAACCTTTCCCATCATGCCTCAGTACAGAAGGAGGATGAAACCAAATGAACCCCAGCCATCACCACCATGAGACGAGGTTTAACTCATGAAAAATGCAATAGACGCTTCTTCTCATTCTTGAAGCGAAAGTTTCAAGCAAAGAATAATACTAATACACAATTTTATTGATAGAGTGTATGCAAAGTTATGTCCTTACTTTGGCCCTTATCTGGAACATGATGAAAACAAAATCATGCTCAAAAAGATAATAAAAGAGGGTATCCCTAGTGACACTAAATATACATGTGTTTTAGTAGACCACATTTTTTGTCCAGCAACTCACCAGAAATGCTAGGCTTTTTGTATGCAAAGCATCTGAAAGGTTACAACCTTACATACACATCATGGAATGTGGCCTTTCTGTGCATACCACAGGCTATTTTAAGAAGCTCATATAATTTTTACATCTGGTAACTCCCTGCCATTATGGCGCGACTGAAATCAGACCCCTTGACATTACAAAGCATGTAACACATCACTTTAACTTCAAATACAAGAGATATTCAAGTCTCAGTTTAGTGCTGGAATACGTTAATCCCTTCAGCAGAAAATATATTTTGGTATTTAGGCATTATTCTCCTATCGGATAGAAGCATACAGCCACCTAAAAATAGACATTGACTCAAACGAGATCAGTCATACTGTATGTGTGCACTCACATAATACCAACAGTAACCCAAACACCAATGGCCAATTAGCAACAGAACAGATGACAACAGTTAACCACTGAATACATTTTTTACAATGCACTGAAACAATCCTGTCACTAGACAACAGAGGAAATAAAATAAGGTGCACAGCTGGTCATGATGTTCAGATGAAATGCCAAAACATTCCTTCATATCACCAATGGAGAGGTACCTGGTATTAAACAATTATGTTTGTAAAGGTTAGGTGCCAAGATACCAGTGCACCTAACCTTTTTAGCAGAATGTGGCATTTTTTCCACTCACACCAAAGGCAGCAGATGATTTGCTTCTATATGAATGATCCACAAATCTCGGTCTCCTACCCAGTCCTTTGATCAATTTTCAGTAATATATTCTGCGTCATTTAACAGCCATTCACCTAGGCCTGGGCTAAAATTCCGTTCCGCACGCGGAAATTACGATAATTTGACATCTTCGCGTTCCGTGGAGAGCGCCCAAATTTCAAAATTTCCGCACTCCGCATTTTACCGGAAATTTTTTGCTTGCTCGCGCTGTAAAATAATACATTCTCGCGTGCGCGCGATCGCCTTACCTGAATCCCTGCGTTCGCCAACAAGTATTCCCGATCCGATCGCGTTCTCCATGAGATGTTGGATTGTTGGTAGCCATTTGCACTGTCTCGTGACAGTTCGAGCCCGCAGTAACGTCATTCGTCGCGCGATCACGTCTTTCTTCTCCCGATCATGCACCGTGAGACAAGTGAAAACAAGATGGCCGCACCCGTGAGCAACCGCATGGGTAAGTTGGCGAGCCGCGACCACGCAGAAAATACCGCGAACGGGCGGGAAAAAAACTTCCGCATCTTCGCGATATTTCCGCGTGTTTGCGGAGATTTTTAACATTTTCGCGATAATTTGCAAAGGTGAATTTCGCAAATTCCACCCACCCCTACATTCACCACAAGATGGGCCTTTTTTCTAATAGTCTGAAACACCTGCTGGAATATCTCAGTCCAGTCACTCTGCACCTGCCTCGTTAGTCATTAAAGTCAGTGTGAATATTTAATTCAACATGAATTTGGAATCATTTATCTCCATGACATCAATGGCAGTCGAATTTAACATGTTAAACATGCATAATATGTTCTCTCCCCCTTTCTCATAGTCAAGTCTCTGACCTGTATATTTTTCACATGTAAAAATTAACCACTGTGACGACATAAGGAACTTAGAAAGATTGTTGAAGCCC
This sequence comes from Triturus cristatus, assembly GCF_964204655.1. Lineage (NCBI taxonomy): Eukaryota > Metazoa > Chordata > Amphibia > Caudata > Salamandridae > Triturus > Triturus cristatus. Next base: position 250,386,457 of record NC_140584.1, read on the forward strand.
TCATTCTCTTTGCTTACCAAAGTCATAAACACTCCAAGATGGATTCACTTCAACCCTCACACAGCAGCCACAGTTTCCGGGAAAAAAAACATTTGAAATGCACTAGGTCTCGCATTTACGAGAGTTTGGGCTATTGTCATTGTAAATGACAATGCCTTTTATTTATGTGTTGTTTTTAAAACAGATAAATAAAAGCCATTGTCATTTACAATGCCAATAGCGTAATCTCTCGCAAATGCGTGACCTATTGCATTGCAAATGCATTTGTGTTATCCAAATAATAAAAAAGCATTAGAAGAGAGCGTGCCCTGTCTGCAGCAGCATGCAGGACAAAGCTATTTGGGAATATAGTGCTCGGAGGCTGTAATAAAGCCTACCGAGTAACAACACGTAACAAGGGGGTGTCCCCATGGGAGGTTACAAAATGAGACACAGTGGTACTATGTACTAAGGAGGGACTACTAAGCCTATTGACCAATGAACAGTCACAGATTACAGTGAACAATGACAAAAGCCAATGAAAAATATGGGCAGAGAGTGGGCGGAGCTCCAAGTCCCTACTTACATACAGCATGCCTCAACCTAGTAAGACTGGATCGCCGCGTGCAATACATAAAGTCCTATTCCAACTAAAAAGTCTGTTTTGAAGTACTTTGCCCTTAGCCAGTGGCGTCGCTCCACCTTAACTGCTTTTGCAGTTAAGTGCCAGTTAAGCGCCAGTTAAGAGCGGGGTCGGGGGGGGGGTGCCAATTCCTGAGTAACCCGCAATGGCCACGGGAGGGGGGAGGGGGATACCACCCCCAAAACTCGTAACACCTCCTCCCCCCATGCTATGCCTCTGCCCTTAGCGGCACATTTTCCTGACTTTGCAAGAGGCAGAGTTTATCTTCACATTGAGCTCCACTCCTTGCAGCCGCATGGCCTGCCCAGTATGGATTATAATTCAAGCTACATAGAACAGTGTTCCCTGCTGTCACTCGGAGCTCCCCTGAGTGCTGAGAGGCAACACAGCAGCCTCTCATTACATTCACTTTCTGATTGGGTAATGAATTTGGCATTGATTGCATTAGGCTTCTGCTATTTTCCCAATAGGTGTAGGCAAAATCAAATACATTTTTGGGGTCAATTTGCCAGATGTCAAAAAAGTTGTGAACATTTTCATAAACGTTAGTTGCTGATATATTGCATGAAAATTTAAGGAGATTGACATGAAGGGAAAATGTCTCATATGAGATGCTTTCTGCTCCAATTAGTCTCAAGCAGGCATATGCAATATTACAAACATGCCACATCTTACAAATGTTGGGATATTTTCAGATTCCATGGGCATAAAAGATGCTTCCCTGTGTTTAGCATCTAACTTGAAGCTACCTAAGAGCTCACTGAGCAGCTTCTGTAATTTCTATATTCGCCAACCTTTGGTGCTAGAGTTTAACCACGGTATGTGGAATGAGTGTGCTCCTCATTTCCTGCTGTTTTGACTAAGCTATGGATTTTCTGAAGCTCTGCATTCCACCGTTGGTACTGATGACCACCTTCTCCATTGTGAAGGAGAGCTCGAGCCCACTCCCCCCTCACCGTGAGACAGAGGTGAGCTGCTAAGATTCTACATTTTGTTACTGTTAGTGTTGCCGTCCCTGCAACATCTCATTACTTTTATGCTTTGCTCCCTTGGCCTTGCCAAGCAACCAGTTAAGTACCCTTCTAGACGATTCCAGAAATGTGTGTAGACCGCCTTGAGCCATAGGCCTTTCAGGACTCTTGGCCCATGCGCAAGTCTCACAACACATTGCCCCACTGTGCCCCTGTGTATATGCACAATTTATGGGGAACTGCCCCTTTGCCCTACAAGTATACTCCTAACACTGTTCATGTTATCGCATCTGCCTTCTGCTCTGCATTTTAAATGCTTGTAAATATTATTTTCTGCAAATACCTTTTGAATAACTGAAGAGATTTAATGTATAAGATATCATGTCCATATTTATAACCATTTGTGAACGTTATCTATTTAAAAAACCTTTTTGCATTGGTCACTTATCCCTTCCATTCCAGGTACATCCTGGAGTTGGCCAACCATCAAATTTCGTAAGCATTACAACTGTTTGCAGATTGTTTTATAGAGTCTTTAGCCAGGACCCCTGAAAGTAGTGCTGAATAGTATTCTGTATTTACAGTGACTGCGTCCAGTAACCAACCCTGAGACTGACTTTCGCATATTTAGTGTAGTGTCTCGCTAAATCATAATTGCACGACTTTTGTATTGTATGTAGTTCTGTAGTTGGTATTGTGTTTTGAACTTTCCATCGATCTGACTTGTTTATGCTGTGAATATATTTAAGACATATGAGGTATTACTGAAGGTAGTACTATGGCGACAAAACATAAACTGCTCTGATATGCGGTGCTAAGAGCTATAAACAGTATCACCAGTAACCTATCTAACTGATCCATCATCAAGAAAATGCCTTCTGTCACCCTCCACCATATGAAAGCATAAGTAAAGCATGTAATACTGTCCCTGTTGACACATATATGCTCTGTGCCCTCTCCTCAAGTTCTCCCTCTCTATCAAATATGATAGTCATCCTGCATGCGTGTCAGTGGTTACCCCGATATCGGGAGTGAAGTTGAGGATAGAAGCAATACACTCAATCCATACTCTAGGGTTCCTGGAGTCGCATAAAGGCACCACAGACATGGTCGAACACATGCATTTGGTGTTGGATCTTGTATATACTTCTTTCATAAGTAGCCAATCTATGGCATTCGGTCAGCCATTCCTGGTACGTCGCTGAAAACCAGTGCCGCAGTATGCATATCTTTGCTACCATAAGGGCCATCGACCTTCATCTCTGCCAATGGAAGGTAGAGTACTCTATATCTAAAAGTTCATGTCAAATGGCAAGTTTAGCTGAGTCTGCAAAGTGAATTAGGCTAGTGCCATGTAGGGTGCACTACATCTCAAGCCAGTAGGGGGCCATGCATATACAAGATCAAAAGTGTATGATAAAGGTCACAGCCCTCCTTCGCATATCTCCAGCATACATCATTGGGCATCAATTTGGCTCATTTGAGCTTGCATGGGGACCATTACCAATTGCGCAGAATCCTAAAGTAAGAGTACTGCAATCTGGCTTCCAATAAGATATGGTATTGATATCAGTCCAATCCACATCTGAGTAGGTAAAATCTAACCTCATGTGCCAGTATGTTTTAGTCTCTAATTGTGTACCAGACATAAGTTATTTAAGAGAATCTCTACAAATAGGAAACAGTGCCCTTAAAAGCTACTATGTTGTCACATATTGCAAAAAATGCAATTCAGGAAGAGGGATAAGGTCTCGGCCATCTACCTTCAAACAATACCTCAGTTGACAATACATTGATTTATGAGGGACTTCCCATGTGGACCACATTACCTTTAGGGTAGGTGAGCAGGAATTTGAAGTTAGTGCACTAGTGCCATAGTGTACACATGCCGGCCGCTCATCATTGTCAACCAAAAAGTAGACCAGCTGCAATAAATGATGCTCAAGATGAGAAACAGCATTTGCCACGGAATGCCTTTACCACACATGGTAAGTATATAAGGTATAGGTAGTATATATATATGTATATATTGTCCAGCAACCAGAAAATAACGCTGCACTGGCCTGAAATATATTCAAGTACTTTATTGAGTCATAAAGCAACTCAGCCTTTGCACTCCCACCTACGAGTTTCAACCCCACTGGTCTTGATCACAGTAAATAATTAGTCCACCTTTGCTTTCACCTTTAATCCTCTCTCTCATATTATCCATAAAGATGCATTGTGGGAATGGTAGTTTTTACAAATCCTGCTCAAATTGAATTACATAAAACGAATTCATAATTCCAATGATTCAACATATTGTTCAATAATAATCAAGTGTTGTACTATAAATATACCATTATGTGATTGGAACACAAGTACTTTTTCGAAATGGGAATACATGCTTGATTGTGGTTATACTCATATCTTATATTGCTGCTCATTTTCAATTTGTTAAGACTAATTTTTTGTATGATGCACCCTGTGTTTTAGTGAAGGCCATAGTGGTCCCTACCATCTACAACTAAAAACATTCAAATTTTGGAGTGCATCTACTGCATATTGACTAAGTGTCATATTCTCATGTTTATTGCAGTTGTGACAAGTATATTCTTACTGTTGAATCCACATTATTTACACATGTACCCCCAATGTGTTTAATTCAATATTGCTCAGTATTTAGCCCTGTATCCTGTACTCATAAAATCAGGAGCGAAATGTAATGTTCCTTTATACATGAATATACATTTCTTTGTCCCCATTCAGGTCTGAAGGGGTCTTGTCTAGAACCTGATGATGAGTCATGACTCGAACCGTCTCAATTTGAGAGTTCTGTTGCCACCCCTCTAATCTAATGGGACTGTGGCTATTCCAGAATAAGTTATGTTCAACCAGTTCTTTCCATCATTCACAAGCATATGTTTTACAATTGCATAGTTTGTGTCTTTGTTCTGTATCACTCATATGTGCTCTAAGATTTGCTTTTTCAACGGACATATTGTACTGTCAATGTATCTTTTACCACAAAAGCACTCAATCATGTAGACTACATATACTGAATCGCAAGTGATCTTTTCATTGATCCTAAAGGTTTTGCATCTTGGGTCTTCAAGCATTTTTAATGTTTGTACATACTTTGCATGTTTTACATTTTCTGCATTTGGCAAACCCTTTCTGTTGATTCTACAGCCAATTTCCAGATTTCTTAATGGTAAAATGACTTTTTACCAGTTTGTCTACCAATGAAGGTCCTCTTCTGAATGTTATTTTTGGCAAAGTCCCTATTTTTTCACCTATATCTGGATCCTTCTTTAACACATTCCAATATTTATCCAGAATACTCTTGATTTTATAGCTCTCTTTACTGAAGGTTAGTATCATCCTCATTCCTTTGTCTTTTTCATTGATATTCTTTCTTCCTTTGTTCACAAGGGTCAGTGCTCGAGTCAGAGATCTTGCTTTTTCTTCACCACGTTTGATGTCACTATGTTTGTATCCTCTACTTGTGAATATTCTCTCTGTATCTTTTAATTTGGACTCCATCTCCTCAGTTTTTGAGCAATTTCTCTTCATTCTTATGAATTTCCCATGAGGAATGCTTTTGATCAATGAGTTTGGGTGAAAGCTTGAGCCATGGAGGATACTGGTTTGCGAAACACTGTAGTCTGTATTTCATTATTATCAATGTACATGGTTGTATCAATTTTTTTTATTTCTCTGGTACTGGTGTTACATGTAAATATTACACCTACTTCCTTGTTGTTGAGTCTTGAGAAGTCTCAGTGACAAAGTAGGTTCTGTGAGATATGGAACTTTTGGGGGTGATCTGTGCAGTGGGGACCGAGAAATAGGGGCACAAAATAAGGGTGCATTTGTAATGTTAATTCCCATAGGAACACATTGTCAAACGTACAGCTCAAACCGCTGGACGGAATTACACCAAATTTTGCACAATGGTAGATGTTGTTACGCAGATTGTGTTTTTTGTTATCTCTGACCACGGATATTTTGCGACGGTTCCGCGATTAATTGCAAATGCGCGCCAGCGGGAATGCTCTGATTGCCTGGCTGCAAACTGAACAGAAAGTTGCAGCCACCATTTTATTGATCGGGAATGGTTCCAGGGGCTGCAAATCTGTGTGAAAACTAGTATAAGGGGTCACGGTGGAGGTACTCTGAAATTATCTATATCTATATGCACACCCTCACTGGTCACTGTCACACACTCATGTACGCTTATACACACATTCACATACCCACTCCCACATTTATACATACAGTCACATTGGACCGGATGAGTGATGCGCCCTCCATACTTCATTTATGCAAGCTGTGCCTGTCTTGAAAGTAGTATAAGGACGTCCAGTATTGAGGGACTTTAATAAGCCGCATCTCATTCAGACGGATCTTTTACACACTGATCCCATATTTGAAGTACAAATATTTCATTGCAAATTGAGATACACACTGCAGAGATAGTTTGGAACATATATCTCATGTTCATTCCTTCCAAGGGTCTTCAGTTCACATTTGAACACCTTGTCCTGAAGATGGTCTTGTAGATGACTACAAAAGATAAGACAGAAACGTCGACACGCTGAACCCATTTTCATCCATATTTGTATGCAGGAGTTGTTCATTGTATGTCAATGATGTTTTCCTTTTCACTAAGTGCAAGAAATGGGTTTTTTACAAAAGTGTTCTTGAGAAATGATTTGTGTACAAATAAGTGTTCCTCTCAGCTGCTTTTGTATATGTGAAACGCTTTTTGTTCCCGCTTTTGTTCTATTTATATAAATTGTATTAAAAAAGCATACACCCTCTTTTGGCCCTTTCTTTTGTCTCTTTTTCTGATAAGTTCATCTGGAATTGTTATAATTTATTTTTGTAATTTATTCACAAGAGGCCAATAATAAGGGCTCTCATAATGTGTTGTGTAATATCAAACAACTTTGCACATGAAATAAATCCCATGTGGGCACCATTACTCTATACCAGTTCCTATCACTCAAGCTTCCAAGGGTTAATTGGGTTGCCCACTTTCCTTAACAATTTAATTAATGGCAAGATTTAATTTCCAACTCAGGACTATGTAATAAACTGTTGTGTAGTATTTAAATAAAAAAAAATGATGCTAGATATAGGTTTGAACTCCCGTTTTTGTTCGTGATTTCTCTGCGATGATCGCTAAAACATCGCGAACACACATAGATAGGAATCTCTTTTTGAAAGAGAGGTAAAGAGTTAACAGATACTAACCATTCAGAAGTGGGGATAATGAAGTCTAAAATGAAAGACATGATTTAATTTGCTGCCTTTCTCATGATCACAGAGTGCAAAGTTGAAGAGGTTGCCATGTTATGGTTGCTTTGTAAGAGAGTGGTGTACTATTCTTGTGCCTAGTTTTCAGAAAACCTAACAGTGTCACACAATCCACAAAGGGCTAAAACAACAATATAGTCTACAAACTAAATTCACTGGTATGTGCATAACTGTTTAGTTCTTTATAAAAATTCCATAAGAAAAGAAGATATATATGGGAGTTTGAGAAAAAAGAGTATCACAGTGATATGAAAAGATATGTCACAGGAGTAGTGTACTCACAATTAAAAGATGACAACATGTTGTCCCCCTGTATATGAATTAGAAAATACTTGTTAGGTATACATTGGGAAGTGTTAATCAATGTGGTTTTTAACGTATATGACCTCTTTGCAAATGCTTAAATGGTGAGATATGTTTCTTGTGGTTACACATAGATGTATTCCCGGTAGGGCGTTTGAGTTTACTTAAAGATGCAGAGAGGTATATATTTTTGGAAAGATGGCTTGAAGGTGTACATTTATTAAGAAATTGCATATATGTTTACATGGTGATCTATGATCAGTAAGGCTTATTAAAATTTCATGTATATGGTGAGGATGCTGTTTTTTTTTCTTTAAACATGGGTTGTTTAAAATTCAGAAGGATTAATAGTGCACAATGCCTTGAGAGTTCTAGCTCTAGCCTCATCTGGTGTGTAACTTTTGTTTGGAAAATGATGAATATATGTTTTAGAGGCAGAATAAGTGTTTGAGAAATGATGCAGCTATACCATTTACAAAAGGTTTTCTGCCTTTACATTTTTTTAAATGTTGTTTTCCATTTTATAAACTTACTGATGCATGTGGATGCTCAGTAACAAATCAATGTATGCTGCTAGAGCCCTATATATGCAATTATATACCAACTGTGATGTCTTGAATTCAGTCACACGTACCTTAGTAGAAAAGCATATATAGAGTAAAACAGGTAGTTTGATAGTGACAGAGGAGATAACGAGTCAGATATATAGTGACAACTGTTTTGTATCTAACATTAATGAACATGGTTTCATAGTCAGTTAGGGAGTACACAGGTACTCATGCAATTACCCAACGACTAGTGAGGCAATCATCAAATCAGTGATTCAGGATCCATGGAGTTATTCCATTACCTAGACACTGCACATGTACTCTTGCAATCAGGCAGGAAGAAATTATGTAGACATTCAACTATCGAGGCTCTACTTGTACATTCATCTAATCACCCAGATACTAAACATTTACTTATGCAATTAACAAGGCTGCAACTATGCAGTCATTGTCACACTTGCGCAGAAGCTATGCAGTCATCTAAGGATACACATACAACCCATGTAGTCATTAAAACTCTGAGGCACACGCATAAAGTCATTCACTCAGGCACAACTCATGCACACAATTAATTACATAGAGAGTACCATTGTAGTAAACCTATTATCCATCTAATACCTGAGGCGATACTCTTGCACTAATACATTTACTCCAGCAGTATACTTTCATCCAATCTCTCAAGCTTTAACAATGGAGTCATGCAATCACTCAGACACTAGTCATGCACTCATCTAATCATCCAGGCACTACTAATGCACTCAATGAATTATCCAGGCACTACCCTTGTAGTTATCTAAACACCCAGGCACTGCCAGTTCACTGAACCAAAAACACATGGGCCTTACTTTCAAAGCACAGGGATGCATCATATTTACAACAAAATTATGGATCCCTATGCTCTCCTTTGTGCTAGCATAGAACTGGATGCCATGCACCAATGGAGGCACCATTGCACCAGGGTGCAAGGGTCCCTGTGTAGTGGGTCTGATTGTTTTTGTGCAGGAGGGGCCACCTTCTTGGGCAAAAAGAATCACAAGAGGTGTTTTCCTTTTTGTATGCATGCTGTAGAATGCAGCATACATAGAAACAGGAAAGAATGAGGAGAAAGAAAAGTATTTCTCCCCATTGTTTCTCCCTAAACCTACCCTGGAGAGTACCACTCACAGAAACACCCATTCCATGCTTCTTTCATGCACAGTGCTGCCTGAAAAGCACTTGTATTTATAAGGCCATGTAAAGCTACTCAGAGTGGCTTTATGTGGCTTTGTAAATATAATGCACCACATTACGATGCCGGTGTGTCAAAGAAAGTGACACTTTGGCAATTGCATGGGGCTTGTAAATATGCCTTCTTGCATTGATGTTCATTTTAAAAATTACTATGGAAGGGATAAACTGTTCTTACATCATGTATAAGTAAAAAGTGAGATATTCTGTAGCTGTGTTGTACTAGAGGGTGCTACAATGTTAAAAGGTAACAAATAAAGTTGTGTGTTTTTCCCTGTGTTTGTTATATTGAAGTAAGTGCATGTAGTAATGTTTCTAGGTTCATCTGTACATTTAAAACTGCAACATAACATGAAAACTGTTTTTCTATTATGTGTAAGTTAGTAGTAAAGTAGTTGGTTGATTGGTTAGGGTAAAAATGTAAATATACTTGTTTTTTTTTCTACAGAACAATATCTACATACCTACACACAGTTACCATGCATACAAAAGCTTGAAAGAAAGAGCAACAGAAGCAGTGACAGTATGTTTGCAGAAATGAGTTACAAAAGGGGCAAAATGCAGAAAAAGTGGTGAAAGAAAAAAGAGCTACTGGTAAGAAGTCATTTCTTAAACGTACATGCACCTACTTACAAAAAATACAAAATAAGGAAAATGAAAATATGACTATGAGAAACAATAAGAATGGACAAACTACAGTGCAAGAACAGGACAGATTGTAAAAGACATGGACGCATCTTAACCAGGACACAGAAGCAGTTTAAGAAAATCAGAGCCAGAATGTTTTGTAGTAGAGTGGTTATAAATCTACAGAGAACTATAAAGAAGTATGGAAGAAGCAGAGAGGCACTGAAACAGAGACAACTAGTTGAGAGAATAGTTGATAAAGCCTTTTTTTCTGTTTCCTATTCGTCAGTATCGATTGATTTTATAGCATGATATATATTTTTCAAATCACGGGCTAAAAGCTTCACATACCACTGTTTATTTTGCACTGGGACACGAATGCACAGCTTGGTTTGACAATTTTATTGAACGTTCCAATTATTGTGAAAGACTGCTAATTTTGTTAGGACTGAGAGATGAACTGCCTTTTGTTCTGCTTCATATTTGTAGCACTGTAACGAAGGACCCCTGATGAAGGGTCATGGCTCGACTCGAAATGCATTGGGTTTTCAAATAATTAATTGTTCAATCGAACCTATGAAGATTACATCCTATGATTGCTAAGGATGAATTTGCATGGAGTTAAATGCATTTGAATCATCAATAAATCATTAAAGATATCGGATCAATTTGTTTTAAGAGTTTAATTTGTGGATTTCACAAGGAAAACCTGAAGATAGCATTTTATTCCAATTGTAATAGTGCTCACACCAGCAAGAAGGGTCGTTCCCCCTTGAACTCTTGTTTGGATTTACCCTGAAGACTCCTACGGACAGGCGCCATGGTGTTTGAAGCACACAATTGAACTGCTGTGTAATTTGGTTGTTTAATTGAAATAACAGTGTGCACGTTGGCAAAAAACTTGGTATTCATAATATTTTAAGACAACAAGTTCCCAAAATCATAGATGCGGAAAATACTGTCAGCGAAGATACAGAGCAAAAGGGAAATTTTTATACAGGATGTTGTTTTGGATTCCCACGACCTGTCATCTCACAAGGAAGAGTCGACAGCTTTTTGTCGGCAGTCAGACATACACTAACAAGGAAATCACTGAAAAATAAATACAACCTAAGAAGAACAGAGGCCTCCAAGAACATTAGTAGCTACAACCGTGTGATTCTGAAGATGTGGAATGAAAACATGGATGTGCATTTTGTTGCAGACAACTCAATTGCTGTTGGCTGTATGGTACATCTTACAACCAAGTAAGAGAAAACTGAGATTAAAGAGATGTGGGAGTAGATTTCAGCGGTAAAGAATCTTACAAAGAAATTGTACAGTTTTATTTTCTCACAGAGATATAGGCTCCTATGAATGTGTAGACCAGTTAAGCTCAGCTAGTTTGTTTTCTAAATCTAGAGGAGTTCTATGAGTGAGTTTAGGGCTTGCTAAGACTCGCAACAGAATACTGAAGTATTTTTCTGAAATTTAATATCTTGCAGAATTTGAGCCACACAGTACAGATATTCTGAAGAGTAACATGCTGGACACATACTATCCAAGAAAAGGTCATCATGGTGAAAGCATGTGTCTTTATGGAATACTTCAGCATTATACTTTCAGAAGAAATGTCAGTGAAAACATAGATAAAGGAAAATTTGCTGTGGCTGGATGCGAAGGATGTTAGGTGAGACATAACAAAGGAAATGTAATCAACCATCGAAAGCTAAGTTTCCAAACTCCAGATGAAAGAGAGCTTTTATATTTAGCCTTGTTACAGTTGTTTAAGCAGTGGCAACTTAAAGGTAAGTTACTTGGATAATTTTACTGTCAAGAAGACTCTTTCAATGCTGCAAAAGACAGCATTGAGTGCTTTGTGTTTCTAATGTATCTTCAAATGTTGAGAGATGTGATTGAACAAGAAGAAACAATTGCTGCTGAGATAGCAAGAGAGAGATCTCAGAGCAGTCAAAGTTCAGCACCTGGAAGTCAAAATCCTCTTGGACAGACAATCATTGAAAATAACACTACAATAGTTTTGAATGAGGTGGAGAATGCAATGCATCAATTAAGACAGGAAACTGTGGATCTAGAATACAGCAGTTGAATGCAGATCAGAAAGACATTTTTGAAGAGGTAAAAAGTAAAGTAGACCATGGGTTTCTCCATAAGAATAAAATATGTGCATGTTCTACATATAACCCAATTCTATTGTACATAAGAGGACAAGCTGGAACTGGAAAAAGCTTCTTGATTAAAGTACTGGCACGTTACCTACAGAAGACATCAGAGTCTAATTTGTTGTGTGTAGTCATTGCATCAACAGGCTTAGCTGCTCATAATGTTAAAGGAGTTACCCTACATTGATTGTTAATGCTGCCTGTTGAACATGACAACGAATTACAATACTACAAATTATCTGGTGATGCTTGTCATGAAGTAGGAAGAGTATTAAAGAAATTAAACCTACTAATTATTGAACAAAGTCAGTATGGTGAATAACCTAATGTTAACTTATATACAGCAAATATTAAAAACTAACTATGATGTACATTTTGGAGTAAAACACTTAATAGTGTTTGGAGACCTGCTTCAACTAACTCCCGTAAAAGGGCAACCTGTATTCAAAGAAACTACTACTTAATGAAACAAGGAAGTCACTAGGGAGTATTAGGAATATAAACATTTGGGAAAACTTTCAATACAAAGAGTTAATCCAAAATATGCACCAAGCATCAGATATGCATTGTGCAGATATACTAAAGGATATAAGAGTGGGAGTCATCAAAAAAGAGCAAAAGACAGTATTACAAACCAGTCTCATCAAAAATTTGCTTCCAAGTAATGTTTCAGCTGCTGAAGTAATGTACAATTTTCTTAAGGAAAAGAGGTCTATTGTTTGCTTGATGCCAACTCTTGAGGAGTGTAGTAAATTCAATGAACAATTATTGCAAAGAAGAGATTGTCAAAATTAGAGCAAATGATGAAATGGAACATCAAGGATTTACAGTGCTAATGACAAAAAAACTGCAATCGAAATTGGATAGTTTAGAATCGTCTGTGTCGAAAACTGCAAGATTAGAAAAACAGTTACTTATCAGCAAAATATTTTGTGGAAACTTACGTCGTACATTAAATGCTGAAGAAGGGCTAGTGAATGGTGCAATGGGTTATGTTATGAAATTTGGCAATTATCCAAACAGAAATTATGTGTAACCCTGTGTGTAGGACTACGCTACGCTCGCTTAGTTTGCGTAGTTTGCCCAACTACGCGCAACGCAAATTGCACGTAGCACAGTCCAAAAATGCGTAGCTTAGCGTAGCGGCCATTTTTTGCTTGCTCGCGGTCCTCAACGTCAAGTTGGCGACCGCGAGCGAGCAAAATGACATCCCGGCGAGACTTTTTCCTTGTTCGCGATCAGCAACATCAAGTTGCCGATCGCGAGCGTGGAAAATAAATCTCCCGCGAGATTCTCAATGCGTGGAGGTCAGATTTCTCATTGCGAGTGGTCGCGTATGCTCGCAACCGCTTGCGATTAGAAACCACCAGTCCGCGTTGAGAAAACTGCCATTCGAGTACAAATCTACTCGAGTGGCAGAAAACGTCCTCTTGAACTGTGCAAGATGCCATTTGCAATGATTGCACAGTGCGAACAAGCATCCGGCACTGTGCAATCAGTGTGAATAGCATTTTCCCTACCGCACTACACAGCTCGTGTAGCTTGCGTAGTGCGAAGTGCACCTCGCGTAGCGGAGCGCTACTACACAAACTACGCCCAGGGTTAATTACGTGGAATAATTAGCCATAAAATTGGGTGATATTGCTGAAGTTAAGCAGATTGGTAGATGTGTTGTACGTTTCCTACTTGGGAAAAACTTGTATGTCCAGTGAAAGCAGTTCCCAGTGTTGTTAGCGTATGCAGTACGTATTCATAAATTGCAAGGTTTAAGTGTAGATACAGGCCTTGTTAATATTGGTAGTAGTGTATTCAAAGAAGGAATGTCATATGTTGCTTTGTCGAAATCAGAAAATTGTCTGGTTTATTTCTGATTGATTTTGATGAGAAGAAAGTACTGATGGAGCTGTGTAACAGAGTATAATCGGTAAAGAGCTCAATATGCATCTCATTTAGGTCAGAATCCTGTTGTTCAAAAAGCAATACTGAGTTCAAAGCAGAACATATCTAAACAGTCTATCACAGTTGAACAAAAGGAAAATCAACAAGGAGGAAATAAAAGAAAACTAGAGCACAATGAGGAAATACAAGGCTATCACTTTGATAATAAATCTGGAGTGAACTGTTATGCAAATGTAGTTTTAAATGGACTATTACATCTGCCTTATTTTACAAATTCTATTAAAGAAAAGGTAGATAAAACAATATCTTCACAACTGTGTACTTTACTTGGAAGAATTAAGAATTGATAGAAGTATTATACATTCTGCTACTGGAATAAGAAAACTCACTGAAGGCTGTACTGGATCAGTAGTGTTCTCTCAAAATCTTTAGCAGGATGCTCAAGAATTTAAAATCATAATGCTAGGACTATTAGATGAAGGAGATGTGAATATCAATGAATTATTTGGTTTAACTTATAAATGGACACATAACTGTGAAGATTGTGGAATTACGTCTAGTACTGAAATCAATTCAGAACGGTTCCTCTACTTGACATTACCAGATTATGAAGCTGTGCTGTTTGAAGATTTAACTACAAACGCCCATCAAGATATGACCTGTCCAAACTGTATATCAGAACTTAGGTCAACGTTATTTCTACAGAGGTATGGAAAATATCATAGTCATGCTACAGCGATGCAGAGTGGATGACACTAAGTTAGGAACTGAAATTACAAGTTTTAAAGCAGCACAAATTTCCATCTCAAAAATAATTTTCACAACTATAGCAATCATATTTCATGAAGGAGTTAATATAACCTCTGGACACTCCACAATATATTTAATATGTTAAACAGGATGTACAGAATGCAATGACAAACAAGTGACATTCAAATCAAGACTACCCAAATCGTTACCAAACTCATATCTGCTGTTTCTAGAACCGAAGTTCTAACGAGAATGTAAGATAAGAGAATGTGGGATTGTGTTGATATATATATGGATCATGTGTTTCTGAGACATTATTCGGCCTATTGGGGGTATTTTCTACAGCAAACTGTTAGAAATGAAGGGCTCTTTTAACTTTGGGAGAGGAATTTATAAATATTTGAGGACTGCATTGTGTTACTACATATAAAAGTAAATGGAGGTACTGTAATACCAGTAGCCTTAAGTTGCATGTGAAAAGTCTCTTCACCACTAAAATAAACTCCCCTTTTGTTTCTGCTATAGCAATGTCTACATTGTACTATGAGTTATGTTTTTCTTACATGTACTAAGAACAGTTTAGACATTATTTGGCCTTACAGGGATGATGTTTACAAAAGAATATGCAAAAATTAAGAATGCTTCATAATGATTTGACAGTTTGTACCAGACGAAATAATATTATAAACAATTCTACCTAATAGTTGTTTTCATTAAGGTAGTAAGCTATCAGAAAGCCAGTATTAAAAATCCTTTAGTGAGTGCAGTGAACAGTATGACATAGTTATAATGATCTACTGTGCACATTTGTGTTTTTTTTAAAATCCTTTGATTGCTTTTTCTCACTGTTTCATGATGAGTCTTCATACAAAGCACTGTTGAAAGTGAACAAGTATAAAAGCTGAAAATAGGAAAAAAACAGTAAAACATTTGTCTATGTTGAATCAAAGTTTTGGTACAAAAACATTGTATGCTGTTTGGTTGCCTAATGTTTGAAATAAAATTCTAATATGTTTTTGTCTAATTTTATTTCTTCACAGTGGTTGGAGGTCGAGATTACGTGTGTCAAATCACTGATTTAGTTATTAATTCATTGAGTTACTACTCATGTACTCATCCCATCTCCCATGCACAACAGTTGCACTAGTCCAATCATTCAGCAACTACCTAAGCAGTCATCCAATCACTCAGCTACTGCACTTGAATTCATCTAATCTCCTAACCACTATTCAGGCACTCATCCAATCACCCATTCGCTACCCATGCACTAAGCAAGCACCCAGACACTATGTATGTACTCATCCATTCACTGGGGCACTGCCCATGCACTCATCCACTTACCCAGGCACTGCTCATTGACTCATCCAATCACCCATGCACTATCCATGCACTCACCCAATCATGCAGACATTTTCCATGTATTCACACAATCACCCAGACCCTATCTGTTTAATCACCCAATCACCAAGCCCCTACCCTTGCACTCATCCAATTACCCAGGAGCTATCCTTGCACTCATCTAACCACCCAGGCGCTACTCTTGCAGACATCTACTCACCTATGCGCTATTCACGCACTCATATAATCAACCAGGCACTTCCCATGCACTTATCCAATTAGCCAAGCAGTACCCATGCACTCATCCATTCACTCAGGCACTATCTATACACTCACAGAATCTCCAACACACTATCCATGCACTCATCTAACCACCCAGACACTACCGTTGCACTCATCCATTAACTGAGGCACTACCCATGCACTCATCCATTCACCCCGGCACTACACATGCACTAATTCCTTCACCCAGTCATTATCAATGCACTTATCCATTCACTCAGGCACTACCCTTGTACTCATCTATTCACTGAGGCACTACCCATGCAGTCAACCATTCACACAGGCACTACCCATGCACTAATTTATTCACCCAGTCATTATCCATGCACATCTTCATTTACCCAGGCACTACCCTTTTACTCATCCATTCACCTAGGCCCTACCCTTGCACTCGTGCATTCACTGAGGCACTACGCTTGCACTCATCCATTCACTCAGGCACTACCTATGCACTCATCCATTCACCCTGGCACTACGCATGCACACATCCAATGACCCAAGCAGTACCCTTCCACTCATCCATTCACTCAGGCACTATGCATGCATTCATTCATTCAATTAGGCACTATTGAAACACTAGTCTAATGACACAGGTACTACACCTGCACTCATCCATTCACTCATGCTTTCACCCAGGCACTAACTATGCACACATCCAATCACTCAGCCAGTACCCATGCACTCATCTATTCACTCAGGCACTACCCACACACTCATCCATTCACCCAGCCACTATCCATGGACACATCCAGTCACTCAGGAACTAGCCTTGAAGTCATCTGTTCACTCAGATACTATGTATGCGCTCAGCCACTCATTCAGGCATGACCCATGCACTCATCCATTCACCCAGGCACTACCCATGCACTGATTCATTCACCCAACCATTATCCATGCGCTCATACCTTCACTCAGGCACTACACTTGCAGTCATCCATTCACTGAGGCACTACCCATGCACTCATTAAATCACCCAGGCAGTATACATGTACTCACCCAATCATGCAGGCACTATGCATTCATTCCCCCAATGACACAGGGACTATCTATGCATTCACCCAATCACCCATGTACTACCCTTGTACTAATGCAATTACCCAGGCACTACCTTGCACTATCCAATCACTCTGGTGATACCCTTCCATTCATTCATTTACTCAGGAAGTACCATTACATTGATCCATTCTCTCATGCACTCATCTATTTACCCACGTACTAACCATACACATATTGTTGCAGGGATTCTGCTCATGCACAGAACTATGTGCAGGAAACCAGGACCTCTGTGTATTGTTGTGTACCAAAAAAGCCACCTCAGTGTCCAGAACCCCAATCCGACTAGTATTAGTGTCTGATTCGTTCTCCGTACTACAGCAAAGCTACCAATGATTAGACAACCTAGAACATGCGACTTAGAAAACTCTCAGGAATAGTGGGAAACCAGAACACTCTTTCTTTCACACTCATACTTGTCCACAAGTTAGCTCCTTTTACCACCCTCCCCGTGCTCATGAGCTAGTTTAGAATAATTATAGAAGACCTCTGGGCTTTGCCAGCGAGACCCCAAACCTACGAGATCAGATGCAGTGATTAACATCTCAGGATCAGCACAGCTCTTCTATGTTGGAAAGGTTTTCTCCAAGTGCCTTCTCATGCATGTAATGCCATATTAAAAGCACCCGAGTTTCAGTTGGGCCGCTGTGCTTCACGTTATGTCTCTGTGCATGGGACTGACCAAAGTGAATCAAAAGCATACATTGTTATTCGACCTTGAACAGGCTGTACAGACAGAGATCGCGGTGTCCCGCTGGATATGTGAAAGTTAGACAGTTCTCATGTGAAGCAGCACCAGCAAAGTATTTCACAAGAACAGAGCCATGTAGTGTAGAATGGCAGCCAACCCTATACTACTTATGCTAACTTACCAATGTCTGCTGTTAACCCCATTTCCTCACTACAATATCCAATCACCCAGGCACTACCTTTCCACTCATCCATTCACCCAGACACTACCCATGCACATATCCAATCACCCAGGCACTACCGTTGCACTCATCCATTCACTAAGGCACTATGCATGCACATCTCCATTCACTGAGGCACTACCCATGCACTCATCTAATGACCCAAGCAATACCCATGCAGTCTCTCACACACTATCTATGCTCTCTTCCAATCAACTAGGCACTATCCATGCACTCATTCATTCGCTGAGGCATTACCCATGCACTCATCCACTCATTCATTACTCATTCAGTACTTATGCACTCATCCAGTCAACCAGGCACTACTAATACATTCTTTCAATCACCTAGGCACTACCGTTTCACACATCCGTTCACTCAGGCAGCATGCATGTGTTCATCCATTCACTCAGGCACTAACCATACACTCGTCAAATGATCCAGGCACTACCCATGCAGTCAATCATTCACTCTGGCATTATCCTTGCACTCATCCATTCACCCAAGCACACCGCATGCACATATTCAATCACCCAGGCACTACCCTTCCACTCATCCATTTACTCAGACACTATGCATGTGTTCATCCACTCACTCAGGCACTATCCAAACACTTGTCTAATGACTCAGGCTCTACACTTGTACTCAACCATTCACTCATGCACTCATGCATGCACTCAGGCACTACCCATGCACTCATCCAATCACCCAAGCACTATCCATGCACTCATTAATTCACCCAGCCATTCACTCTGCACTACCGTTCCACTCTTCCATTCACTCAGGCACTACATGTGCACTCATTCTTTAAGCCACACACTACCCATGCACACATACAATCACACAATCTCTACGTTTGCACTCATCCAATCACTCAGGCACTACTTATGCACTCATAGATTTACTCAGGCACCACTGCTGCACTCTTTGTAACATCCATGCACCAGTTGTGCACTCATTCAATTATCAATACACCCGTCATACATTAATTCCAACATTTACACATACTGTATCTTTTTTTAACTGTAAAAGGCGATTCCAACAGCAACCTTTCTTTTTTGTCTTTCGTAAAGTTTTTAATTTTTTTTGTTGTGCTTTATAATAACATAAATAGCAACTGGGACAGCAGGAATTGAAAAAACATGCACTGAAAAATTTGTAAAACATATAAAAGAGGAAAAATATTTGCATGTATGCTGTTTTGCAGCATTGTGATTAGCTGTAAGAGACTGCTCGCCTGCACTTATGACAACACCACAGTCCATGCAGTACATGGAAATTCTTGCCATCTCTGGAGCCATATCTGTTGCAGTAGTCTGCACCACAGAAGGGAGTATTTGACCAGGAATTGTTGCTGCTGCCAATGAAGTAGAAGACCCTCCTGCTTCCCTCTGCTTTATCCCCAATGGGAGAGTTTTTTTATGATAGGTTTATAGATGGTATAACATGGATGTTGTCCCACATGAATATTTCTTGTTTGTGCCTCTAGAGAGGGTCTTCTCACAAAGTGCGCATTTCAGAAGTTTGGTAGTTGTTTTTTATTCACTTGATGGGATTGTAAAAACATTCCAAGCCATACTGGCAATCTTTTGTGGAGGTTCCTGTTCTTCCAGATCTTCACTGTCCACCTTCTCCACATCCTGGTCCAGCTGTTGTTCCTGCTGACCTTCATCTAATTGCTGTGCTGCCATTTCTGATAGAAAAAAAAAAACGGAAAACGCTTCCACTGCAAAATGAATCCACCTGCTCAGAAGAAAATTCTATGAAAGAAGATTCAAGAAGGAACAGTGGGTGTGGACTTCCTATTGATTTTGCTGAAAAGTATATCATCCAATCATGTGATATTCGCAGTCACCAAAATAGTTGCGGTTACCGTGGTGATGCGGAAATGCAAAATATAAGTTTAAAATAGTTTTGTTCCAAAAATGGAAAGAAAAGCAGAACTTGCAATATTATAATAGTGAACATCTATACTAAGCTTGTTCACAGTACCTCTACATATATGTTTCAGAGTTGTTGAAAAATTTGCACTATCCGCCACTACCAATGTCATCGTGAATTCCTCTGTCTTCGTGGAAACAGGCAAAACAGGCAAAAGTATTTAGAGGCGATTAATCTGGAAACTCACTAGAAAAATATGAGTTTGAAAAGTACACTAATAAACCTCTACTGTTAGATATACTTCTGAATATATCTATATATATGTTTTACACTTTGTATAAACCACGCGCTCTGCGACTACCGATGGCATCGCAATGACTTCAGTAGTCACGAATAATTGTTTTTGTGAGATGGTGGCTTTCTTTTGAATTGATCTTAGAAAGAACAGTTAAAGGATTATCTGCTACATATTTAGAGTTAAACTTTATTTAAAAAATGCTTTTAAGTGTATTTTTCACTAGGTCAAATACAATTTCTGATGACAGAATTTCCACTGCAAATGCCATACTGGTGTGCCGACGTACAAAATTGTTAATAATAAAGCAGTTATTAATGTTTTTTTCTGATAAAGACATATGAAATCAAAAAATCCATGGTGCATGATATAAATATAATACCCACTATCCACTTATAGAAAGAAAGTACAAAAACCTTACAGGTTCACTTACAACAAAATGGACATTGCACTACAGAAATAGAATTTTAAAAAAACTTAGAAATTGAAATAAACAAAGGATAGAGGAACATTATAGTAAACAATTAGCATTTGAAAAACCTTAGAAATTTACTGAAAAGAACAAAGATTGCAGGGACATTATAGTTCGGAAGTAGAATAAAAAAAAACTTTAGCAATTCACTGAAAAAAATAAAGGTCACAGGGATGTTATAGTTAGATTGACATTTCACTCAAAAAAACTGAGAAATTCAGCAGTTATAGTTAGTTGAGCTAACTATAAGTCACCCCCCACAATGCACTGCTTATGACCTCACATATTACATCACTCATGACATGGTCAGTGACATCACTGTTGACATCACTGATGGCATCTCAAATCCCATGGAACTCTGTCCTCGCATTTTTTCTGTACAGTTTCCAGTCTCCGACATTCAGCAATCAATCCATTTTTATTAAGCTCTGCTAATCACCCGATAGGGTATCCAGGCACTTGCTGGTCCCGGACGACTCACTCGAACAGCCAGGTCTTGAGGGTCTTTGAGAATATCAGAAGTGAAGTGATGGTCCGGAGCTGCCTCTGGGGAGGCCTTCCAGGTCTTTGCTGTGAGATAGGATAAGGAGCAACCTCGACTTCTGCTTTGGTGGATGAGGGAGTGTGGGCCAGTAATAGGGAGTATGAGCGTAGCCTTCTCAATGGTTGGTGGAAGATCAGTCAGGGGTTGATATAGGGTGGTCTTTGGCTATGTAGAGATGGCATCACAGCGGGAATATCCACAAACATGAAGAGCATTTGCCCTCCATGTTATCTTCTGTGTTCATGGTTTCCATACCTGTCGTGTCCAGCACGGCCAGGAATTCCAAGTCAACCAGGACCTTGAATTCCCTCTTCGTGCCGTTGAATGTAAGAAACTTTGTAGGCAACTCCAGAAGCCCATAACAAATTTCCAGTTTTCAGAGTCTCGGTCTGAGCACCCAGAACTTTTTCTGATGGATCACATTTTCATGGGAGAAGCCCGCAGCAATATAAATCCTGGCATCTTTGTATAGGGGGGATATTTCTTTCGTCACTCACCGCCAGTACCTTGGAAGGGGCAA
This sequence comes from Triturus cristatus, assembly GCF_964204655.1. Taxonomy (NCBI): domain Eukaryota; kingdom Metazoa; phylum Chordata; class Amphibia; order Caudata; family Salamandridae; genus Triturus; species Triturus cristatus. The sequence goes on from NC_140584.1 coordinate 250,408,166, forward strand.
GACGCTACGAACAGCTCCAAGGACCACCACAGCACATTTGAAACGGGCTGGCAACGCTGTTAGTCTCCCCTGCCGCCACATTACAGCATCGGCCGCAGTCGGGGGAGACTACAGCTCCCATTAGCCTCAGCGTCACCTGACCACTTCCGCCCACCAGCGCGCCCGGAGGCGCTTCAAAAGGGCAGGCTCCCTCGGTGGAGCGGGGGATATTTCTTTCGTCACTCACCGCCAGTACCTTGGAAGGGGCAAGACGCTACGAACAGCTCAAAGGACCACCACAGCGCATTTGAAACGGGCTGGCAACGCTGTTAGTCTCCCCTGCCGCCACATTACAGCATCGGCCGCAGTCGGGGGAGACTACAGCTCCCATGAAGCTCAGCGTCACCTGACCACTTCCGCCCACCAGCGCGCCCGGAGGCGCTTCAAAAGGGCATGCTCCCTCGGTGGAGCGGGGGATATTTCTTTCGTCACTCACCGCCAGTACCTTGGAAGGGGCAAGACGCTACGAACAGCTCCAAGGACCACCACAGCGCATTTGAAACGGGCTGGCAACGCTGTTAGTCTCCCCTGCCGCCACATTACAGCATCGGCCGCAGTCGGGGGAGACTACAGCTCCCGTGAGGCTCAGCGTCACCTGACCACTTCCGCCCACCAGCGCGCCCGGAGGCGCTTCAAAAGGGCAGGCTCCCTCGGTGGAGCGGGGGATATTTCTTTCGTCACTCACCGCCAGTACCTTGGAAGGGGCAAGACGCTACGAACAGCTCCAAGGACCACCACAGCGCATTTGAAACGGGCTGGCAACGCTGTTAGTCTCCCCTGCCGCCACATTACAGCATTGGCCGCAGTCGGGGGAGACTACAGCTCCCGTGAGGCTCAGCGTCACCTGACCACTTCTGCCCACCAGCGCGCCCGGAGGCGCTTCAAAAGGGCAGGCTCCCTCCGCGTCGCGGGACGCGCGCGGGCGGCGCCGGGCTGAGCCCGGGCAGAGGGCGGGCCGTCTGTGGCCGTCAGAGGCCGGAATAGGCTGGGCTGGGCCAGTCCCCTAACATCCACATCAACTGTGAGTACTGCTATTATTATAACTTCATCTGCGCATTATGACTGCCAAAAGGGGTGCAAAAAGGGCATCTATAGGAATGGTCGCAGGGACTCTCGACCAATTTATAACAAGAGCGTCATCGGTACTGGAGAGAGAAATAGTCCTGACGCAGCGTCGTTTGTCCCAAGATCCGATCTTTTCGAGAAGATCTTCCTTGGGCCCTATTGCTCATGTTTGCTCACCGGCCCCTACTCAGTCAAACAGAGCTACTGTGCCTCCTCCTGTTGATGAAACTGAGATCAATATAGGGGCCCAACCCGACACTTCTCTTCGATCAAACTACTCAACACCTGATAATGGCACAAATATACTGCCGGTTATAACGGAAGTGAACACTAATAATCAAATGATCTTACGTTCCAGGAAAGGCGCAATCCCCCCAAAAAAACAAGAACGGACCCGGTGTTGCCCCTCCGGCTAAAAAATCAAAAACCTCCAAACATTGATACCCCCCCCAAGGCCACTGGAGACTCTGAAACCACATATCCCCCCTATCTAGATTCTTTGGTGGGGAAGTTGAGTGTGGCCATATCTTCTCTTATCCAACCTGTGGTCCTAAAACTGAACTGTTTAGATGAAAGACTGGGGAAACTGGAGTCTTTGCTCGGGGGAAATATGGACTTTAGAACGGACCTCCTAGCTATTCAGACCCAAGTTGAAGCCCTAGTAACATCAGTCAATGCTCCACAGTCAAAATTAAAATCAGCACATAGTATTGCAAAGGATCAACCTATCTTGCCTACTGCTCCAGGACCATCCTCGGGGTCTAATCCCAATGGCCCTAATAATCATCCCTCTATTGTGGATAGAGTGAACCCTTCCAAATCTGTTAATTCACCTAACATCGCCACTTTGAGGAAGGAGACGGCTAAGGACAATGAAAACTCCAACGGAGGAAATTTTAACCAACATGACCTACCCTGCATAAATTTACCCCCGGACTGTGCCCCATTTGTAGTAATCCTTACGGAAGTCCCCGAGCTAATTAGCTCCAAACAGGAATCCTATGAGGAACTTAAAAATAAGACAATTCATTGGTTGAACACATACAGACCCTTGTCTAGACCAATTCAAAGTAAGATCTTGTTTGTTAGAAGGGTGGGGTGGGTGGGACCAAAAACTAAAAATGTGGGTGGCGATTGTATAATTATTAATTTTAAGGATCATAGGGTTGTCGACCATATTTGTAGTTGGCAACAGACAAGTCCTAATACAACGATCAAACCTCTGAGGCTAGACTACTTTTACATAACAGATCATGATTACTTTCCTTCTGGTAGAAGGAACTTTGTGAGGCCACAGTGGGAGGATACTTGGCACTATGTTCATAGAAGTAGGAGTGACCAACGCAGGGGAGAAGCAATTGGAATCCCGCTGAGTAATAGATTTAGTTTGCTTGACCAGGTGGATTGACTCTCTGCATCCCCCAGTTTCGCACCCACCCACTACTTGGAAACTAGCAACATGATAGCGGCTTCTAAGCCTGTCGGGAGGGATTATATGGAGGTAATCAAAAGTGCCAACAAAAACTCTTACCAAACAGTGGGCACATCGTTGTCTACTGGCATATCTTTGGCCAGCACAAGGAAGTCAGGGGATGACCCTTTTTCTCTGATGTCTGCCCATCCCTCACTGGATTCTCAATTCCAGATTTCCGTTGTGCAACCAACTTCTGTCGTACATGAGCTTGGATTACCGGGTCATGATGAATTAACCCGCAAGACCTGCTCGGGGTATAAGCAGACAACGCCAACCAGGTCTTTTAAAATTCTATCATGGAATATAGCGGGTCTTAGATCTAATTTAGACATCCCGGATTGGTGCACTTTTGTGGACTCCCATGGGATCTGCCTTTTTCAGGAAACATGGGCGGTCGATCCACCTCACAGACTGGGGTTTGTTACCTTTGGGGAACCTGCTTTAAAGGGCATTAGAGGAAGACCTTTTGGGGGACTGTGTATCTGGGTGGGTACCCACTTAGGTTTCTCGTTAAAAAAAATTGAGACAAACAGTCCTGATATTCTATGCATTTTGATGACCCATAGTAAAACACCAAAATTAGCTCTGATTAACGTCTACTCCCGGCCAGTACAATCCGGGAAAACATCTATAACCCTGGATAATCTGACTGCATTGTTACACAGGCTTGGGGGTGACGTAGTCCTGTTGATTGGAGGGGACTTCAACTGTCACTTTGAACCCCTGCAAGGGGTCCCTCCTATCACATCGGTCGAGGATGACATTTGGTTAGTCCCGCCATCTAATGCATATCCAGTGAAAAATTGGTCTGCCCTTGCTATCCAGTTGACCTCCCTTACCTACTCGTTTTCTATTAGAGCCTGCAGTGGACGCTTTAAGAGCGATACTCCCGCCAAATATACCTATAATTCTTTGGGGCACTCATCTATCATAGATTACTTTCTGGTGAGTTTGGCACTCTGGTCAAAAATTTTAGATTTTAGTGTGCCTTCCCGCATAGAAAGTGACCATAATCCCCTGATAATTGAGATGGACTATCAGTTATCTAGTGGGGACAGCGCCCCAGATAATTTTCCAAGTAATAATTTAAGAATAGTGCAAGGCGGGAGAAGAATCCGCTGGGCGGATGCCTACTCATCTATCGAAACTATGGCAAAACTATACCATGATGCCATCCCCTTCCTTGAAAGGGCACACTCCACCTTAATTGACTCTTCTAACATGGTGGTTGAGACAATGGCTGAAATCCATAATGGAATGGTTACCCTTCTAAAGGATACTTTTTATAGGGAAGGCGTTGCCAAATCTAAACAATGTAAAGGCAAAAACCCATGGTTCAATAAATCATGCAGGGATGCTAAAAATGCGCTATTGCAGGCTCTAAGGCTAGGCAGTAGGCCCGATGTCATCACAGCCAGAGTGGAATACAAAAAACTGCTAAAAAATGCAAAATCAGAATGGGAGGTGGATCGCTGGGTGGCCATCACATCCGCACTTGAGGCCAAGGACCCAAGAACCTTTTGGAATCTAGTACACACAGGGACTCCAGAAGGGAGAACCACGATCTCCCCGAATATCTCAGAAGAAGCCTGGTCCATATATTTTAAAGATCTATATTCACTTCCTCCTTCTTGTATAAACCAAGTACCCCCTGGGCCTCCAGCTATGAATCCCATATGCCCAGTGCAATCTTTCACTCTGGAGGAAGTAAAGCTGGCCATTTTAAGTATTCAGTCTAATAAAGCGCCGGGACTCGATAAGATTCCCGGGGACTTATTTAGAGATGAACCAGCAGTCTGGGGCCCATACCTCCTGGTGGTATTCAATGCGATCTTGAAGGGCCTACCATTGCCAAGTACCTGGCTAGGGGCTGAGATTATTCCGATCTACAAAAAGGGTTGTCCCCTCCAGCCCTCAAACTATAGGCCGATCAGCTTAATCGACGTCACACAAAAAATTTACGCTAGACTACTGCTTCATCGATTAGAGATTTGGATTAACGACAATGATATATTGACACATTTACAGGCGGGGTTCCGGGCAAAAACATCAACAATTGACCAATTATTCCGGTTGCAAGTGCTTCATTGGAAGCACGTGACTTTGGAAGGGTGTAGTCTCTACCTTACTTTTGTTGACTTAAAGTCAGCGTTTGATATGGTGGAACGGAATCAGTTATGGTCCTTATTATTATCAATGGGGGCCCCACCCTATCTTTGTCAACAACTGAAGCATTTACATGATGGCACTTATGCGAGAGTACGGTTCGGTAAACAAGGACAGTTAACTGGTCCTTTCCCGATTGAGAAAGGTGTTAGACAGGGATGTGTCCTTGCTCCGACATTATTCTCTTTGTTTCTCAACAGGCTTATCGAAGACCTACTAGCCGCAAATGATATCGACTCCCCCAAATTGGGTTCCCGGAGATTCCCCGCTCTAATGTTTGCGGATGACACGCTTCTGCTTTCAAAATCCCCGATGGGGATGCAGCGCGTGTTAAATCAATTCTCTAAATTCTGCTCTAAAAGAAATCTGGTGATCAATGTAAATAAGACTAAATATATGGTCTTTAACGCCAATACTGTCAACTGCCCCCATCCAACAATGGATGCCAGACCTCTCGAAAGGGTTCCGATCTTCGAATATCTGGGTCTGACCCTTACCGATAAAATGGGATGGGGCCCACAATTGACCAAAGCTAATCTAAGGCTAACACAATCGGCTGGAGGAATTCTGAAAGTACAAAAGAATTGCACACATAAAATAATAAGTGCCCCCCTTGAAATTTTTAAAGTCCAAGCCAGGGCATCTTCCCTCTACGGGGCAGAACTTTGGGGACACATATCAGTTAGTAACTTATCTCTAACTGAAAATAATTTTATAAGACAGCTGTTGGACTTGCCTCAAAGCACACCTTTGGTCCCCTTAAGACTAGATCTAAATATTTATCCAATCGCAGAAATCATTGCCCTTCAGCCCTTACTTTACTGGAAGCGCTTGTGGAGCACCCCAGAATTGGTGCACTACAAGGAGGAGCTCAAATTTGTGCTAGCCACAATAGGATCTGGTAAGATTCCGTGGTTGGCCTTTGTAAAAAAATCACTTATATTGACTGGGCTCGAGTAACTCTGGCTTAACCCTGAAGTCTCCTGCCCAGCCATTTCTAAACAAACTATGATAAGTATGATTAAAGAAAAAAATCTAATGAACCTCTTCCGCTCCACAAAAAGTTCAAGTTTGACCGATAATTTCTTGGATATCAAGCTTTCTTATAGCTTTGAGTCTGTGATTGACCAAATTCAACCCACACTGGCAAAGAAATTGTATCTACAATTTAGATATGGTACTCTACCTCTTTTTCAGAAAATTGATAGGTGGAAAGGGGGCCCCGCACGACCTTGCCCAGGTTGCCTACAAGAGAATGAATCTCCGGTACATGTTATGCTCTTTTGTCCAGCTTATTCCTACATTAGGAAGAAATGGATAATTCAGCTATGTAAGAACTTGGGCATAAGGCAATATTTGGCTTTTTTTAGGGTCTTGAAAACAGATACTGACGCACTGATCGCCTTTACAGTAGCTAAATATTTACACTCTATGTGGATAACACGAAGGAAGCTGATAAACGACACTGTAGCACTTTAATAATAAGCCTATGACCATCAAGTCCTTAGACCTACCTTTTTATATTTTTAATGATCTGTTTCTTATCAATTTTAGTATTTTTTAACTTATTTAAATTATTTTAAAACAAAATGTCTAATAATCATCTAGGAATATGAGATTTATGTATCGAAATGTATTAATTGACTTGTGAACTGTATTTTTTTTTTTCTGCATATGCTTTTATGGTAAATCTAACCGCAATAAAGCTGATTTGACTTGACTTGTATAGGAGGGGTCCATTATGACGCTCTTCCACCATAAGTTGGTGCACTTGCTGGTGATGCAAAAAGCATGCTATAATAGGTCTGGGCGTAGTTTGAATTGCGTTCATCCACATGCATATCTGATGAACTCTTTCGAATTCCAGTTGAGAGGTGAATTTCAGTCCCATGAGTTCTGGGAGAAAGATTGCCAGAAAAGTGTCCATACAGCAACTCTCATAAAGCAGACCTTGTTCCTCCCGCTGGGTACTTTGACCTCGACCGGCTTCTTACACAGGAGCCCTATCTCCTTGCCAGCATCAAGGCTGTTCGCAAGCATAGTCACTTGGTCTTCTAGTGACTCCATCTTGCAGTCTGTTACATCAATCTATGCATGGAAGGTTCCCAAATCACCCCACCAGGATATTCAGTTCATTAGCAGTAGACTTGGTATCCTCATGCACTGAGTTGTTCCTGCTGACCTTCATCCCATTGCTGTGTTGCCATTTCTGATAGAAGAAAAATAACAGCAAAACGTTTCCGCTGCAAAATGAATCCATCTGCTCAGAAGAAAGTTCTATGAAAGAAGATTCATGAAGAAGCAGTGGGGTGTACTTCCTATTGATTTTGCTGAAAAGTATACTATCCAATCATGTGATATTCGCGGTGATCAAAATAGTGCAGTTACCGTGGTGAAGCGGAAATGCAAAATATAAGTTTAAAGTAGTTTTGTTTAAAAATGGAAAGAAAATCAGAACTTGCAATATTATCATAGTGAACATCTATACTAAGCTTGTTCACAGTACCTCTAAATATATGTTTCAGAGTTGTTGAAAAATGTGCACTATTCGCGACTACCGATGTCATCGTGACTTCCTCTGTCTTTGCGGAAACAGGAAAAAGTGTTTGGAGGCGAGTAATCTGGAAACTCACAAGAAAAATATGAGTTTGAAAAGTACACTAATAACTCTACTGTTAGATATACTTCAGAATATATCTATATATATGTTTTACACTTTGTATAAACCACGCGCTCTGCGACTACCGATGGCATCGCAATGACTTCAGTAGTCACGAATAATTGTTTTTGTGAGATGGTGGTTTTCTTTTGAATTGATCTTAGAAAGAAAAGTTGAAGGATTATCTGCTACATATTTAGAGTTAAACTTTATTTAAAAAATGCCTTTAAGTGTATTTTTCAGTAGGTCAAATACAATTTCTGATGATGAATTTCCACTGCAAATGCAACAATTGTGTGCCGACATACAAAATTGTTAATAATAAAACAGTTATTAATGTATTTTCTGATAAAGACATATGAAATCAAAAAATCCATGGTGTATTATTTAAATATAATACACACTATCCACTTATAGAAAGAAAGTACAAAAACCTTACAGGTTCACTTAGAACAAAATGGACAGTGCAGTACAGAAATAGAATTTTTTTTAAACTTAGAAATTGAAAAAACCAAAGGATACAGGAACGTTATAGTTAACAATTAGCATTTGAAAAACCTTAGAAATTTACTGAAGAAAAACAAAGATTACAGGACATTATAGTTGGAAAGTAGAATAAAAAAAACTTTAGCAATTCACTGAAAAAAACAAAGGTCACAGGGATGTTATAGTTAGGCTGACATTTCACTCAATAAAAAACAGAGAAATTCAGCAGTTACAGTCAGCTGAGCTAACTATAAGTCACACCCCCGCAATGCACTGCTTATGACCTCACATATTACATCACTCATGACATGGTCAGTGACATTACTGTTGACATCACTGATGACATCTCAAATCCCATGGAACTCTGTCCTCACATTCAGTGATCAATCGATCAATCAGTTTTTATAAAGCTCTGCTAATCACCCAATAGGGTATCCAGGCACTTGCTGGTCCTGAACGACTCACTCGAACAGCCAGGTCTTGAGGGCCTTTGAGAATACCAGAAGTGAAGTGATGGTCTGGAGCTTCATGTTGGGATGCCTTCCAGGTCTTTGCTGTGAGGTAGGATAAGGAGCAGCCTCCACTTCTGCTTTGGTGGATGAGGGAGTGTGGGCCAGTAATAGGGAGTATGAGCGTAGCCTTCTCAATGGTTGATGGTTGATATCGGGTGGTCTTTGGTTGTGTAGAGTTGGCATCATAGCAGGAATATCCACAAACATGATGATCATTTGCCCTCCATGTTATCTTCTGTGTTTGTGGTTTCCATATCTGTCGCGTCCAGCACGGCCAGGAATTCCAAGTCAACCAGGTCCTTAAATTCCCTGTTTGTGCCATTGAATGTAATCAATTTTGTATGCAGCTGCAGAAGCCCATAACGAATTTCCAGTTTTCAGAGTCTCGGTCTGAGCACCCAGAACTTTTTCTGATGGATCACATTTTCATGGGAGAAGCCCGCAGCAATATAAATCCTGGCATCTTTATAAAGGAAGGGTCCTTTATGACACTCTACGCCCATAAGTTGGTGCACCTGCTGGTGATGCAGAAAGCATGCTATGATAGGTCTGGGCATAGTTTGAATTGCGTTCATCCACATGCATATCTGATGAACTCTTTTGAATTCCAGTTGAGAGGGGAATGTCAGGCCCATGAGTTCTGGGAGAAAGAAGGCACGAAAAGTGTCCATACAGCAACTCTCATAAACCAGACCTTGTTCCTCCCACTCGGTACTTTGACCTCGACCAGTTTCTTACACAGGAGCCATATCTCCTTGCCAGCATCAACGCTGTTCTCAAGCATAGTCACTTGGTCTTCTAGTGACTCCATCTTGCAGTCTGTTACATCAATCTATGCATGGAAGGTTCCCATATCACCCCACCAGGATATTCAGTTCATTAGCAGTAGACTTGGTATCCTCATGCACTGAGTTGATAGCAATAATAGAGATCAATTCCTTCATCAGCGTTTCCAGCATGATTTCGACATTCGACATTGAAGAGGAGCTGGAGCATCACCTTCGTTTTGAGCATTCGGAACACAAGTGAGGGTTGGACCGAGAAGAGCTGGGTGAATCAATACTTCAGGGTTCTCTGCGGAGTCCATCAAAATGTATCACATGCCCAAAGCAGTCGTGTATGTGGAGCTTGTAAGGGTAAATACGCTTAGACCTGTGTACCTGACCCCCCTATGCTCAGCATAGGTTGAGGAAGTCCAAGCCGATCTAAGCAAGGCTCAGTCACATTCACCAAGGCATGTGTGACAAACTATCCCACGCTAGGCACACTGCCAAAAGGCTGGTGTTGTCACACGTGGTCAATCTATGGGCCAATTTAGTCAACGTCTCTTATCATTGTTAGAAACAAAATGTCCCTGGATTCGTCTGTGTACCAGGGAGGTCTGTGGGTGCACTAATAGCGAGCACTGGTGAAAACAAAGTGGTCCAATCTTCAGTACTGTCCAACATTATGAACAATCATGTAGCCATCCCCACAGTAAAGGGTATCACAGTTGGGCAATACCCCTCCTGAACTGAGGATTCAAGGTTGGTGCCACCAATCTCCAAGTGGTAGCAGAGGGCATCAACGACATCCTAACAAATTTGCCCCATATGTACTTACAAATGAGGTGGAGCCGCTAACCCCTCCATTGTCACTGTACCAGTCCTGCAAGGGGTAATTTCCATGAAACAAACTATGTACTGGACCCCAAGGATAGAAACAAAAAGGTGCCAGATGGTCCGAGCCCCTTAACGGAGCTGGCCATCTTGGAAGCAGCCATACTCCGCCCACATCACAAAGGGTTTTAAATAATTTTGATCTTGATCAATAAATATCCAGCAAACATTAAAGCATAGTATACTTTTAACAGCAAAACAAGTGAAATGCATGTAGAATCAGTAAAAATGCTTAATTTGATAGCATGTCCCAGCAGCATACTTGAAAAGCGACAGGTTTTGCTTTGGAGTGTTCGCACTTTTTGATAGATAACACCAGCAGTTATTAAGCTAATAATGCTTTCAGTATTGCTTTTTTTCCTCAACAATTATTGAACATTTCTAAGAATCTCATTACTGGCTTTCTATATTAGCTTTGGGGTAAAATTCTCCCAATGTCCATTTTAACTGTTAACAAAAAAAGTACTCGCTTTACTTTGACATAAAAGTACATTTTGTTTTATTCTCTGACAAATAAGTAAAATTAACATTTATAAATGTATTTTACCAATGGAAAAACATCATGTGAAAAAAGAACATTGTCATTATGGACTGCAAAGGGAAAGAATGAGCATATAAATAATTTCTCTGCTGAAAGTTCACCCAAATGCTCAGCAGACATATAATCTATTGTGGGGACACGTAGGGCTGGAACACAAAAAACATCTGAATGGTGCTATTTCATGTTGTTGATGGCAAGTTAAGGTAGTGCTTGGTGCAAGCACTCTTTAGTATTGTATTATGAAATGGTTTCTGATAATGGTAATGTGTGACAAGCATCTGCAGCTTAGTGTTGCATTTGTTGTAGTGTTGATGTGCTCTTTTGTGATGCTTTGTTTTTGGGGTGCATTATTGCAATTGTGTTGTACTGTGTGGATTGTGATGTACTTTTTCTTGACCATTTTGTTTTGTTGTACCCTCATATTTTAACCCCTCAACTGATGGTCCTACCCCCCTACAGCTGAGCCCCATTTATGGCTATTCAGGGTAGTTCGCACTTACGGCATAATGTTTTTTTCACATAAGGGATCCACTCCAAAATTGCATCCTTTTTTCACAACATCATGGAGATTCTAAAGATAACCAGGGTTAGTGTTTTCCACTGGAGGGTACCGAGAAAATAGGCAACACTTGCTGCATTGTGAGTTTTTGGGGAAAATAGGAACAAAGTGCTCTGGATAAAAGTGATTGGATTTTTAGCTGAATCGGCATTGAAGTACAGTTAGCTGTGCTAAAGTCACCAGCTACCCAGATTTCAGGAACATGCAGAGCTGAAAAAAACGTAAGTTCTTACCACAGTTTTGGAATTTTTCAGCGAGGTTGCCCATTTTTCCTATTTATTGTGCTCTCAACCTACTTCCAGTTTGTGGTGGAAACTAGTGTGAAACCAATGAGTGATCCAGGAAAGCTATATATTTCTGAAAAGTAGACAAAATTCTCAATTCAGCTATGGGTCACATATGTGGATCCCTTAGGTTTTCTCCAAGAAACGAACCGTTGAAATAAATAAATATTAAAAATGAGTAGGAAAAAATGGCCTTTTGCAACAGTGCTTTCATCTGTAACATTTTGTAACAGTGGCCAATTTGCAAAATCAATATACCATTATTTCTACTAGACCCTTCTTGTTGTGGGGATATATAGGGTTTGTAGATTTTCCAAGAACCAAATGTTCTCAATGCCACCTACTGAGCTGCACCATATAATGCTTTATCATTGTTTACCGAGTATGGACCAATTTATATGGTGAAATATATAGAGCCAAAAATGGGTATCAAGGAAACCTATGTATTTCTGAAATGGGGACAAAATATGGAGTTTAAGAACAGTGGTTATTTGTACATCACTGAATTTATGGGTACCCGTACTAACATATGATTTAGAAGGTATTTTTCAAAATGTCTTCTTTCTTACACACTGGATTACATTTGGAAGACACAAATGTAGTGAAATGCAATTGCTAATAACAAATGTTCTAATAATCTATGTTCCCACATGTCATCCGATACAAATGGTACCTCACTTGTGTGGGTAAGCCTACTTCCCGCTACAGGAAACACTCCAAGATGCAACATGGATACATCAAATTTTTCCACTTAAATCTGACCTTTTTTTGCAAAGTCTGTAGCTGGGAATTTTGGACCATAGCTCGGCTGGCACCTAGGGTAACCTAGTAAACCAGCACAGTTTTGAAAATTAGACACCAGAGGAAATTTAAAGTGGGGTGACTTGCATGACTGCCTCCAGTTTTTATTTACCCATAATCCCTTGCAAACCTCAAACCTTTACTAAAAAAAAAAAATCTTCACATTTCTGTGATGGAAAGTTCTGGAATCTGTGGGAATCCACAAACTTTCTTCCACCCAGTATTTCCCAAGTCTCTCAATAAGAATGGTACCTCACTTGTGTGGGTAGGCGTAATGCCTAATGGATACAACACATTTGTCCACTCAAAACTGACCCTTGTTTGAAAAGTGGATAGCTGTGGATTTCAGGCCCTAGGTAAGCTGGCTCCTAGGGAAATCCAGAAAACCTGCACATTTTTGAAAACTAGACAAATGGAGTTGTCCAGAGGTGTATGATTTGCATGACTTGCAACAGGTAATTTTACCCAGAAGCCCTTGCAAACATCAAACTTTGGCAAAAAAACACACATTTTCCTCACATTTCTGTGATTGAGAGTTCTAAATTATGCATTGAACCACAGATTTTTTACCACTCAGAGTTCTCACATGTCCCCCAGTAAGAACGGTACCCCATTTGTGTGGGTTGCTCACAAGATCACAACACAAAAGGCCCTACAGCTCTACGTTGATAGATTAGCAAAAAGGGTAGCTGAGGTATTTGTGGTCCTGCTGTTGCACCGCCTATCCAAACCTATGAACCACAGACATTTTTTAAAACTAGACAACCCGGGGATTCCAGAGAGGTGTGTTTTGCGTGATATTTTCTCGCCCAAAATGCCCTGCAAACCTCAAACTTTGCCTGAAAATTATGCATTTCCCTTACATTTTTGTGATGGAGACTTCCAGAATCAGCAGGAATTCACTGTTGGATTCTAAATGCAGATACTTTGCATATGTTTGCTAATTGCCCTCAGATACAGGCATTTTGTGTTAATGGTACATGATGATTATCTATGAAATTTCATATTCATATTGAATTTACCCCCAAATGGGTACTGGTATGATAATATCCCCGATTGTGTATTTGGCGTACTTATGGCATTCAAGATAGGTAGGTTATGTATTTTCTAGGAATGGATTAACCCTTTTGCTCACATGATTAATAAATGGTGGGCGGACATGTGTTATAATAGGCTTCTTCAGCAAGTAGACAAGTAGATCTTTAGATACTGGTAGCACTCCTGCTACCTGTAAGTATATTTTATGTGTTCAGTCCAGACTAATAAATTAGATTTTGCTTGGATCAATTAATATATCTATATCAAAATTGAAAAGAGAGTATTTTGTAATTGTGTATTTTCTGAACTCACAAGCAAGCTGATGTTAGCTGAATATTGCTTGATTTTCCAAAATATTTATAATTCTGATATTTTTTGTAAATCATGTGGAGCTGAGGACACTCCGGGACACTCTTTTTGAGTAGCCGTGCGCTATACAAAAGAATAAATAACATAACATAACATATTACTAGCTTTTTTTACATTACTGCTGGCAACCATGCCTGATGCACCAATGTGTTTACTGCTGGTAAACTTGCATCAGGTGGGCCTGATTGATTCATTGGGAAAAGCTATGTCAGATCCACTAGGCCTGATCTGTTGATTGTGAAAGGTTATGACAAATGTAGTAGGCATGTTTATTGAAAAAATCATATGACAAAGCCTATAGGCATTTCAGAGGGAATTATTATTATAGAGTGATAATGCCTGTACACAACTGTTTTTTTTCATGGAATGTCATAGAGTACCATAGTAGGCAAGGGCTTTGCAATTATATGGCTGTATGCCTGATGGCTGTACTGTGGGAAAGCTTATGCTCAGTTCAGAAGGTCTGAGTTGGTTATGATTAGACCTAAGTTTGGCAGGGTGACATGTCAGTGATAAAGGATATTGGCAGTTACGGCCCGTGTAGGGCGTTTTACCAGGGCGGTGATGTGGCGCAGAGGAGGGGCAGGGTGGGGGTTGCAAAATGCAGCATACGGCCGAGTTCAGGTAAGTTACAAAAAAAATTAATAAAACAAATTTCGTTGCGCTCCGCATCGCCAAATGCGATGCAGCGCGCGCAACGAAATTCGTTTTATTCATTTTTTTCGTAACTTACCTGAAATCGGCCGTTTGCCGCATTTTGCAACCCCCCACCCTGCCCCTCCTCTGCGCCACGTCCCCGCCCCGGTAAAACGCCCTACACGGGCCGTCACTGGATATTGGCCTTATTGAACATGGTGAAAATGTATGTCAGATACCATAAGACTGATCTCAATATTATGAAAGGTTATGGCGCACATAGCCCTGAAATATGTATGTAAAAATCATAGGTCAAAGCCAGTTGTCCTTTTAGAAAAGATTGTTAGTATTCTGTGTCAGACCAATGGAAAAAATTGATATTTTGTTGCATGAAACCTCACAAGTTCCCTGAGTAGTCAAGGGTTGGCTTTTGAGGTTGTTTACCCCATCTAAAAAATACTGGATGTAGATGATTTCCACAATAACAATCCTTATTAGGCCGCAGTAAAAGAAATTGAATATTGTTGTCCCAACAAAAATTTTGTACATATTTATAATTTAATGGGTGTGTTGCAGAAATGTTTAGGCTCAATATTGAGCATGAGATATTTAGGAACTACAAACAGATTTGCAGTAGAAGAGTGTGAAGAGCATGTAGGTACATATGTATCAATCTGCCTTTGATATCAACTGAACCAGTTCCATGAAATGCATAAAGGCAAAAGCAGAGGGCTTTCAAAGTATTTCAATGTAATAAGTTTTCACTTGGTAACCTGAAAAGAAGAAAAAAAGCAGAAGAAGAAATCAGCCTGAGTTGATTGTGGTACGAGATCCTTTAAGGGCTATAGGCCAGATTGGTTCTTTGGGAAAGCCTTTGTCGAATCGCTTCTGTTTTTTACTTGTTTTATTATGCATTGTCAAATGGTACATAGTTGTGGCTTGTTACATGGACAGCAAGGTATTAGTAAGGCACAAGCAGTATACATTTCATGAGAAGGGGGTGAGGGTAACACAGACAGATGTGTGTGTATACAGTTACTGAAAGAAGAAAGTAAGTAGGTCAAAGGGAGAGCAGCATAAGCACACTCAGTTGATGCAAAAAGATGTCCAGGTCCGCACCGTCCTGTGGAAATGTGGATTTTCCTGGTCAGTTATGTCCCCTATCTTGGACCCCAACGGTTCTATGTGCATGTCACAAGTACATGTATGTTCCCTCCAGTTCCAGTTATGAAGACGCAAATACATGTGCGTCCACCGTCAACATGTCCTCTGTCAGATCCGCCATGAATAGGCCGGATATTCCATTCCTAAATATGAAAGGCCACCGGCTTTATATGGTTCACTTATGCCATTTTACAGTCCAGGCAAGTAGGCCCTGATTCTGTCATCAAACTCCTTTTTGCCTTCTGCCTCTGAAAGCTCCAGTCTGAGCCTGCATCTGAGACCATGAACTTTGTCTCATTCTCTGCGCGGCTCACGAAGCCTGACATCAGCCTATTCTCTGCCAAGAACTGTATTTCACCTTCGAATTATCTGCTTCCCCCTCAGCCGATGCATTCCTGCCTAGTAGTTTAAGTAAACATTCTTCCAGTTACCAAGCAAAAGGCCCGGCTTCTCTGTCCTCATGCAAGTAATTCATAGCCCTGTCACCATGGAATATTCCTACCCCCTCGCATTTAGTGTAGACACTTAGACGCTTGTACACGCACGCACAGTCAGTATAGAATAGATTCTGTCCGAGAGTCCTTCTTTTGTGGATAACATAGTTCTTTAAACATAGGATGTTAGATATGATTTGGGATTAGGTTGACCTGACCCCCCAGACTTTTCGTCTCCACATGTAGAGCTAATGTCAAGTCCCCTTCACCCCCTAGTTACACGTCAATTACACGTCAATTACACGTCATGCTGCTGCGCGCGCATCTATGCCAAGTATTATCTTATAGATCCACCTATGTACGACATCATAACCAATCATGTTTCCTTTTTACTCCTTATTACACCCATTTTCGGTTACGCAGGTACCACGTCAGGTTCCTTATCAATTGTTACGCCTACTGTATTTGCTTCATTATAATGTATGTACTATAAAAGTTACTTTTTGTCAATAAAGTATGTACTTCACTTCCTGAACCCCCGTGGTGATGGAACTTGGAGCATCCGATTATAATCGATTATTGGAATAAAGCCCCTTCCGAAACTCTAATATCACGGATTCTGCCTCTCATTTTACTGAGCTATTTTATTATGATTCTGTATCAAATTCAGTCCCGGTAAAGGAATTTTATTTACCACATGATGGCGCCCGAACAGGGACACTTTCTCATCTCACGCGCCGGCGGTGAGTTGTAGGCCCGGTCTCCTGCCACAGCTGGACGGACAATTACGCGTACCAGCAGGATTTCCTGTATCTCCCTCCGGTCAAGCGGGGGCGACTGAGACTACGATCAACACCCAGACGAGGCGGTGAGAAGTGCGAAGTATCCCGACCAGAGCCTAGCTGAGAGAGCAAGATCCGAGGTATACCGAGACCCACCAGTTCGAAGGCAAGTCCAGTTCACGACGAGTCGAGTCGAGTCCAGTCCGGTTCAAGTTCAAGTTACCGAGGCCTTCCGTTTCCGAAGCTACCCGGTGAGTACCATTACTGGGGAGGCATTTCTGACGTGCACATAGGTTGTGCCGGTCAAGACGGGTTTGGGTACACAAATCCGGTCTGCACTGTTTTAGCAGTGTATCTGTACTGTTTAGCAGTATATCAAGTATTCTGAAGTATCTAGTTATTGTCAAGAATTATGCTTGGTGATTAGTTATGCAGACGATCATCATTGTTGCTTATTCTAAAGGTTAAGAAAAATGTTTAATGTTTAATGTCTAATGTGTTAAACGTCCTGCATATTGTGGTATGAATGGTTGTTCATTAGTGTGCTTTTGTATTAAGTGTGTTCAAAATTAAGTATCGGATCAGTTGTCAATATGCCGCTCTTTTCGAAATTAAGACAGATCACTACTAGGAAAGGGGTACTGGAAGAAGCCGTCCCTATTCCTCCTAGGGATACTCCAGGGCACTTCATGTATCACAAACATGGCTTAGACGCTATATTATTTCTTGATTTATGGGTAGACTACACCAAGGGATTGCCAGAAAGTCAGAGGTGGCCCGCAGCGGGAACCTGGGATGCAGAGTGCATCATGAAAGTCGAGGAAGAATTATGGAAAAGAAAAGTCAGACAGTCACAGAAAGACGCTGTTGAGTTATGGCGTAAAGAATCTCATAGACGTACAGAAAAAGCACGTAGACAGGAAGAGAAGAGTAAAGAAAGTTCAAATAAAGTTCAAGAAAATCTATTAATTGAGGAAGGTATCCGAGTGAAATCAGAACAAGTAGATAGACAAAGAAATGCCCTCACGAATGGTATGTATCCCCTTCTAGCCGGAGGATTACCTAAGGCTACTCCAGAGATACCGAAAGACTTGCCACCCCCATTATTTCCAATTAAGGTACATCCTAAGGGGCATCCTAGAACCGCAGAAGATGTTTTTCTTTCCTCATATCTAGATGACGTAGCTCCCGAGTATGCAAATTCCGCCCCACATAGACCGCATACCAGGGAGGTCCAACGCCAAGATCCAGCACCCGTATCCCTACAGCAACAAATCGAGTCACAAGTTCCGGCAAGCACATCTGTTTCCGCATCTGTCCCTACAGGTACTTCCATAGCTGTGTCCACACCTATAGTTGCCGTGTCACGTTCGACGAATCCTTTCACACCCGACGCCCCAGATGGGGCCACGGGAGGTGCTACCAATACTTTTACGCCACCTAGAATAAATAAACTTGTTTTTCAAGAGTCAGCGCATTCACGTACACCCAAATTCGTAAGTGAACGTGCGCTTAAGGAACTTCTTATAGATTGTAGATATGACCCGGTGATCGGCAAAGAGGACGAAATGATCCTGGCATCATTACGTATCAGACGAGCCGCAGGGTATTTAGCGAAGTTACCAGGAATGACTGCGCATCTAGATCAAATATATCATTTTGTTCAAACAGGACGAGATCCAGAATGTATTAACAGAGCTATGGAATACCAGAAAGTAGAGATACAAGGGGAACTGTTACGTTTCCTCATAAACTGTGTGATCAGAAATCAAGACCGACCAGGGGTAGACCCGGATGCAATGCAAATCCTTACAAGATGGAGCCAGAATATATCAGAAGGGAGACACGATAAGCAAAATTGTATAATAGCCATGTGCCGAAAGATCCGTAAAGAAATAGAACGCCTACACGAAGAGCGATTAGAGACAGACGAGTTCGAACCAAGCGAGGAAGAAGGGTCAGGACCGCCCGCGGGACAGTTAGACACCATAGCCTATGTAGGTAGAGGAAGATCTTGTAATAGGGGTCAGACTAGATGTCATACTGACTCAATACGTCCGATATGTCCAGATAATAACAAGAATTTCCAAATACCTATAATTAATATAAGGTCTAACGAGCATTCGTTCCAAACTGCCGACAAACTACTCCGAGAACGAAGGGGTTATCATTTTCTCGATTCTATGGATGAACAAGATTTAGCCAGGGCAGCTGTCCATTGGGTGGACAGTCCCGGAAAATATAGTGATGCTACAGTAGTACGCACATTTTTGAATCTCACCCCAGATGAACAGAGGTTAGCTGGGATTTATATGATTCAACAACTCATTATACTATATCGGAGTCAGCATTCGGACCCTGGTCCTTTACCTGACATATTGACTGAATTGCTTACAAATAAATGGAGAGGTCCAGGTACTGAATTAATTAAAGAAATTCTAATATCAAGAAAGCAGTATATTCTTTTTGTATGCTCAGAGCATGCCTCATTGCCCGGCAAGGAAAGAACCACGTATCACATGGATAGACAGAATCCCTTACGAGAAGTACACCCAATAAAAGGCGAGGACGACGAGTTTAGGCGCGTATTTGTATATACGCCCATATCAAAAATAGAACTGTTACAAATGAAGAAAGTGGTACCCAGTCATGACAAAGATCCAGCGGGTTTTCACCGAGAAATTAAAGACATGTTACTTATGGGAGAGTATACCTATCCCGACATTATGACGATATTAAAGGTGTTGATGCCTGCTGGCATTTATGAGAAACTCAAGGAAAAAGAGTGGGAGGTAGGAGACCAAAAGATAGAATGGTCAGTATTAGAAGCGGAAGAAAAGGCCCGAACTGCAGGAGCAGGACTTGGGGACAAAACTAAAGCACTACCAGGTTTACTAGTACAGGTACTGCCACGTTTATTAACTACGAAAAAGGAAGATTGGGGTACAATTTCAGCCTGTAAACAGAAGCAAGACGAGGACACTAGTGATTACTATGCCCGATTCGAGAAATGTTTTGGTATAAATAGTGGCATAAAAGCAAGTAGCGAATCATACCCGCATCTGTTTGTAACAAAATTAGTAGAAAATGCTCTGCCCCCAGTAAAGAATAGAGTATTAAAATTCGAGAGTACCTGGCAAGGTAACACTCCAACACAAATGTTACAAATGTTACAGTACCATCACAATAGAATTAGAGAGGAACAAGAACATGAACACAGACGCATGAAAGACACAAAAATGAAAATGCTAGTTTCTCAGACAGTTCCAGCTGAAGGACATAAAAAGGGTATGACACATTCCGATTCAACAGGACCTGTAAAAGGGACATGCAATTATTGTAAAAAACCAGGTCATTACGTACACGATTGTCCAGTTCTAAAACATAATATCTCTATAGGTAAAACACAAGAAAGATCACGGCCACTAAGACAAGATCAGAATGAACAAGGAGCTATGCAGCATGCCCAGGCCATGCCAGCCGCACCACAGCCAATACAGTTTGTGCCAGCTGCACCACCGTTGCCTGCTGCTGCCACACAGACCACAACACGACAAATGTATCAGACTGCACAGTATGAATATCCTGAGTATCAGCGTTACGCATGAACTAGCCTAGAGAGGGAAGTTGACTTACCCCTTATTGAGATTCCTGTAGATCAAGAAGGACCTTATGTACATAGTGAATTATTAGGTCAAGATAGAAAATTTTTACTCGATACAGGGGCAAGTCGAACAACAATAAAACGTAGTGAAGTTCCAGGGGCACCCCTCTCAGGCTCTCAGAATATTTCCCTTGGTTTTTCAGGAAAACCTATTGTTAATGAAGTATCACAGCCTCTTCCACTTACGATAGGACCTTTGACCCGAACTACAGATTTATTGCTTACTAAATCATGTCCAGAAAACTTGCTAGGAATAAAAACTCTGAAAGCCCTAGGAGCCATAATATGTTGTTCTCCGGAAGGAGTAAGGTTGTTTTTACGTGATTTTAAAGGTCACTATGTATCTAGAGACATGGATCCCCGACTACAGACTTTACCTACACATCTATGGGCACAAGGCCCTACTGATGTTGGAGGCATGAATATTACACCATATCGAGTCACACTCAAGGCAGGAGTGGTGCTACCACGAATGCGACAATACAAGTTACCACCAGATGCTGTAGTGGCTTTACTACAAATCATTGACGAGCTAATTGCCCAAGGAGTAGTTGTAGAAACAGACTCCAATGTATGTAATTCACCGATAATTCCGATTCTTAAACGAACAGATCCTACAGCCCCGCCAGTATATCGATTGGTTATTGATCTGCGCGAGTTAAACAAATGCATTGTGCCACAATTTCCTGTGGTTCCAGATATCTCGTCATTATTGACAGCTATTGATTCTGAAGCAACATTCTTTACTGTAATTGACCTCAAGAATGCCTTTTTCAGCGTCCCAATAGATCCGGAAAGCCAATATTTGTTCGGATTTAGTTTAAATGGGCGCAGCTTTAAATTCTCACGCGCACCTCAAGGATTTACAGAAAGCCCCAGCATCTATAGCCAAGCACTGAAACGAGAACTTGACAGTATCCACATGCCAGTTAACACTGCTCTGCTTCAATATGTCGATGATCTGCTGATCACCGCGAGAAGCGAACCGGAATGCGAGAAAGCATCACTGACAGTTTTACAATTTCTAGCCGAAAAGGGGCACAAGGTGTCCCCTTCTAAGCTGCAATTCTGTGTCCAGCGAGTTGTTTATCTTGGACACTCGCTGTCCAAGGAGGGAAGGCAGCTTACACCCGACCGCATTCAGTTAATAGCTAACATGCCAATACCCAAGACACAAAAGGAAGTACGAGCTTTCATAGGCCTCACGTCATATTGTAGGCAGTGGATCCCTCAGTACGCATTTCCAGCAAAACCACTCATTCAGTTAACCACACAGCCACACCGACTGTTCTCCCTTGGACTCAGGAACACACACAAGCTTTTGAAAGCCTAAAGAAAGCTTTATGTCAAGCACCCGTTTTAGCAACGCCATGTTACAGAAAACAGTTTACACTCTTTGTTACAGAACGCGAAGGTACTGCCTTGTCAGTACTCACACAGGAACAAGCAGGAGCACACAAACCATGTGCTTATTTTTCTAGTACATTAGATCCCGTAGCTCAGGCTTTGCCTGCATGCCTGAAATCAGTAGCAGCGACAGCTTTAGCAATCAGACAAAGCGATGCTATAGTGTTAGGACATCCATTGACAGTTCAAGTACCACACGCAGTAGAGGTTCTTGTGAATAGAACGCAAACACAACACTTGACTATAGCACGACTTACGGGGTATGAACTTACATTGTTTCAGCCACATATAGAAATCAGACGCTGTAACACATTGAATCCTGCCACACTTCTACCTGTAATCGGAACAGACCCACTAGCCCATGACTGTATTGAAGTTATTACGATAACAACGAAACCCAGACAAGACTTAACCGATGTCCCATTGTCAGATCCAGACCTGACATTGTATGTAGATGGTTCATGCATGAGAACAAGTACAGGAGAGTTAGTGGCCGCTTACGCAGTCACAACAGATACTGAAGTCATTGAAACTAATCGTATAAATACTTTGTCAGCTCAAGCCGCAGAGCTCATCGCTCTGACACAAGCCTGTATTCAAGCCACGAATAAAAAAGTCAACATATACACTGACTCACGTTATGCATTCGGAGTTGTACACGACTTCGGCGTGCTGTGGCGAGAGAGAGGTTATTTAACTTCCCACGGTGCCCACATTCAGCACGGACCCCTCATTCATGCCTTATTAGATGCAATACATCTACCCACTGAAATATCAATTATGAAATGTAAGGCTCATACGAAGGTTACTGATATCATTTCCCAAGGCAATGATCTAGCCGACAGAACAGCTAAACAGACTGCTCAAACTCAAACCCCCGACATGACAAAGACAATAGTCCAGACACCGACACATTGTATGACAGTTAAAGATCCTACTCTTGACGTAATTGACATACAGACACATGCTACACCAGATGAAATAAAGAAATGGACTGAATTAGGAGGGATCCAAACGGACCAAGGATGGATGATGAAGGAAAAGTCTGTATGGTTCCTTCCTGACTCAATGGTCCAAGTTATAATTAACACTATACATAGTCCAGCACATCTAGGAGAAAAAGCTATGCTAGACAGCATTCAACACATTTGGTTCAATAAACATTTACGAGCAGCAGCAAAACAAAAGGTCCGTACCTGTATGATCTGTTGTCAGTTTAACCCAGGAAAAAGCGTTCCCGTAGAACAGGGTGGATTTCATACTCCTAATCATCCTTTTGAAGTACTCCAGATGGATTATATCCAGATGGAACGATGTCGAGGATTCAAATATGTTCTTGTAGTTGTCTGCGCTCTGTCCCGTTGGACAGAGGCATACCCGGTTTCAGATTACACTGCCCCGACTACTGCCAAACAGTTGGTTCGAGAATTCTTCCCACGATACGGTTTACCACGTGCTGTTCACTCAGATAACGGCCAGCCGTTCTCATCCGAATTAATGAAACACGTTTCACTTCTGTTAGGATATCAGTGGAAATTCCACTGTGTCCGACACCCCGAGGCAGCAGGTCTCGTAGAAAGACATAACCAGATCCTGAAAATCAGAATGTCCAAAATATGCAGAGAAAAAGGTGTCGACTGGGTAGTAGCGTTACCCGTTGCACTCTTTTACATGAGAATGGTAGCACACTCACGAACAGGGCTATCCCCGTATGAGGTGATCTTCGGCAGACCACCGAATATGTGGGGGACGCCTATACCGCGCAAAATAACTGATATTGACTGTAATATGCTGACAGATTACTTGGCTTCCTTGATGTCTGCACTACAATCTTGTCGTTCACAGGTAGCTGCAGCCTTTCCCGACAACACTGAGGTGAAACCCCATGACGTTGTTCCGGGTGATCTTGTGTTTGTGAGGAATTTCGACCGAAAGACTCAGCTGGAGCCCAGGTGGAAAGCACCCAAGTTGGTCCTGTTGACCACGAGGACAGCCGTGAAGATCGAGGGCCGCAAGGGCTGGATTCATTCAAGTCATATCAAGAAATTTCATGGACTATCCTCGGATATAGACACTGTGCCCTGCTCTCCCTCACAGACTGATTCAAAACTTCCTTTGGTTGAAAAAACTGAAACAGAACTTTTTAAAGAAAAATTGAGGCCTAGAACGTCAGACAATTTGATTGTTTAAGTCCTCCCCAAGGTGAAGCGGTTGAATTTGTCCCTGACATGTATCCTCTAGACCTGAATCATGAACAGTCGCGAAAATTGTTGAAACGACAGGCGTATTATAAATCACTGCGTAGCCACTGTATGGGGACATTATTAATTCTGTTTTTATTGAGTCTTTTAATAATTATTACAAGTATGTTGTTGCACATATATTACCCTATTTCTAGACATGTTTATAATGTTACTGCTGAACATTCTTTTAGTGACTTACCTCCGCATGAATTATCTTATAGACTTGCGCTGCGCAATAACACTTTCATTAGTATGTTACATCATTCCCATCAGACTAGTAATGCCACCAATTGTTGGGTGTGTGGCCGACTCCCTCCCTATCAGAATTATGAAGGAGTCCTGCCTTTCTTTCCACATCCATTCACACATAATGGCTCCTGTGGAGCATGGTTTAGTTTAATCAATTCCATTGACTCAGACACAGCAGTTTACCAAGATCATTGGATATGGGGAAACCTGAACCTAGTTTTACTCAAGGTCTGCTACCCTGACAAGGAGGGTCGCCCCAAAAGAACAGGAACTGATCTAGAAAATGAAGTATATGGATTAGGTAATTTTACACCTAATCTCATGATTCTAAATGTCGTATCCGAAGTTGAACTAGTCTTACCCACCATGTCAGTATTCCCAGCGAAGGGTGAATTGTGTGTAAGAAAGGTTGGTTCCATACATATGGGCCATAGTAAATGCACTACTATAGTAGAATTCAGTGATCAAGGCAAATCTTCATTTAAAGCTTCTCGCCACTCCTACTTTATATGTGGTCAGACTGCATATATGCGTCTACCTCCAGATTGGGATGGTACCTGCTACATTGCATTCCTTCTGCCACCCGTTTTTTTAGCTCCTCCTGATTATTACAGAAATATTCATTTAGTACACAACAGAAAGAGGAGAGATCTCCCCATTGTCGATTACACTGAGACGGCATGGGACAAGTATGTAGATTTTAATAAAGGCATCTTTCCCTATATAGGTACTGTTACTAATAGTAAGCTGATACGTAGATTGACCAGAACCCTTGAAGCAGTAGTGAATGAGACTATTTCCGCCTTAGGCAATTTAACAGAAGAGCAGTCTGCTATGCGGATTGTTGTGCTTCAAAATCGTCTTGTCCTTGACGTCATCCTGGCTGACAGGGGCGGAGCTTGTAGGGTCATCGGATCAAGCTGCTGCGTATTCATACCAGAAAATTCGCCATCTGTATATAAAGCCATCACTCGCCTTCATAAGATTGTAAACCAGATACACCAGAACCCAGGCACTTGGACTTGGTCCAGTTGGTTTTGGAGTGTGATATCAGCCTGGGGATGGAGAGTTTTATCCTTCCTAGGTATTGGCCTTCTCATACTATTCAGTTGCTGTCTATGTCTACAATGTGGACCAGCGATTTGTGGTCTGTGTGCCACATCGTGTATTCCACCACCAAGATTTCATTCAAGATCACGGAAGAAGAAAGAAGAACAAATGATGCTATATGAACAGATCAATGGATTGATGAAGATCGATATCTCTTGAAGGGCAAGTAGGGGACAAGGAGGGAATGTGGAAATGTGGATTTTCCTGGTCAGTTATGTCCCCTATCTTGGACCCCAACGGTTCTATGTGCATGTCACAAGTACATGTATGTTCCCTCCAGTTCCAGTTATGAAGACGCAAATACATGTGCGTCCACCGTCAACATGTCCTCTGTCAGATCCGCCATGAATAGGCCGGATATTCCATTCCTAAATATGAAAGGCCACCGGCTTTATATGGTTCACTTATGCCATTTTACAGTCCAGGCAAGTAGGCCCTGATTCTGTCATCAAACTCCTTTTTGCCTTCTGCCTCTGAAAGCTCCAGTCTGAGCCTGCATCTGTGACCATGAACTTTGTCTCATTCTCTGCGCGGCTCACGAAGCCTGACATCAGCCTATTCTCTGCCAAGAACTGTATTTCACCTTCGAATTATCTGCTTCCCCCTCAGCCGATGCATTCCTGCCTAGTAGTTTAAGTAAACATTCTTCCAGTTACCAAGCAAAAGGCCCGGCTTCTCTGTCCTCATGCAAGTAATTCATAGCCCTGTCACCATGGAATATTCCTACCCCCTCGCATTTAGTGTAGACACTTAGACGCTTGTACACACACGCACAGTCAGTATAGAATAGATTCTGTCCGAGAGTCCTTCTTTTGTGGATAACATAGTTCTTTAAACATAGGATGTTAGATATGATTTGGGATTAGGTTGACCTGACCCCCCAGACTTTTCGTCTCCACATGTAGAGCTAATGTCAAGTCCCCTTCACCCCCTAGTTACACGTCAATTACACGTCAATTACACGTCATGCTGCTGCGCGCGCATCTATGCCAAGTATTATCTTATAGATCCACCTATGTACGACATCATAACCAATCATGTTTCCTTTTTACTCCTTATTACACCCATTTTCGGTTACGCAGGTACCACGTCAGGTTCCTTATCAATTGTTACGCCTACTGTATTTGCTTCATTATAATGTATGTACTATAAAAGTTACTTTTTGTCAATAAAGTATGTACTTCACTTCCTGAACCCCCGTGGTGATGGAACTTGGAGCATCCGATTATAATCGATTATTGGAATAAAGCCCCTTCCGAAACTCTAATATCACGGATTCTGCCTCTCATTTTACTGAGCTATTTTATTATGATTCTGTATCAAATTCAGTCCCGGTAAAGGAATTTTATTTACCACAGTCCACACGTCGGTCACCTGTTAGCACTAGAGGAGGTAAAAAAAGAGGAAAGAAGTTTACAGTTGGATCACCAGTATTGTGGGTAAATGGCAGAAGTGAGTATCAGCTGGACATGTGTTGCAACAGGTGAGGTATCTGCTGCAGATATCAGGGCAGAGGTACCAGCCTTTGATGGGGAAGTGTAAACCCAGATTTGAATGCTTCAAGCGGAGCATCCCACTGGTGGGAGATTGGGTTCTGCCAAAGTCCCCTCAGTTCCTGCAAGTGTAAGACTGTCACCTCTGCCATTGAGCCCACACCTCCAACAAGTGGGTCCAGGCAAGGAAACTAGGGTCGTCCTCAACTTCCAGGCGCATGCGATCCCACACTTACCCAAGAGAAGCACCAGATCAAGGAATCTGGCAAATACCCTATTGCTCTTAGTGCACATAAACAAGCCAAGGGCTCACACACTCCAGGAACAGAGTGAGCGCATCCCAGTAGCACGAGAGAGGTGGGCTGTAACAGATGAGCAGTAGTCTGTGAGCGTGGTACAGGTTCATAACATGTGAATGAAGTCTGCATCCTCATGTAAGCAGCGAGGCCAGGCAGCATCTGTTCGACTGACGATCCCATTCAGCTTCGTGGGAGTAAGGTATGCCCTGTGTAGTATAGAAAGCTGTATAAGCTTTAATCACTCATTTAGGGAGACGGTGGTGGGGTAGACCAGGATCCCTGGCCCATTCCACGCCGCTGCATTCTCTGTCCAAGTCTTCACCCCACCAGTCACAAACTGATAGGAGAGGTAAGCAGGTGTGGTCGTGCATCGCTCTGTTTAGCAAAATGAATTGATGGCGCCCCATGTACAGGAGATGTAGATTTTGGATTACCTGATGTGTGGTTGGCTCAGGAGGCAATGGCTCCCAGTGCGATCAAATTGTGTCTACAATTGAATTATAGATGAGGAACTGCCCAGGGGGAGGCCCATCCAGTCCATCAGGTCTGCAAATGGAATGAGTGCATTGTCAGATAAAAGGTCACCCAAGGTATGACTATCCGCTTCATGCCAAGGGGCAATAATCAGCTGCATGAGGTAAGTATGCCCGCTAGGGGTTCCAAACAGTGGAAGCAGGGGGACGTTTGGCACCAAGGAGCTTGTTAGGCACAAACAACAGTGAAAGCAGTGCAGTGCCACAGATAGTAGAGTCGTAGGCGGAACAGGAGCATGGACCAGGAGATGGAAGAGGTTCAAAATGCTCTCCAACATTAACAGGGGATGGCTGTGTCACCGCATCGTCTAGTTTGCATCCAGCGAACCAACGCGCCACCCACTGACAGTGAGGTAGTAGGCTTCAAAATTGGGGGCCCCTAGCCTACCCATGTCCGTTGGTAGGTACAATTTCAATAACGCCACCTGACACCAGTTACCGTGCCAGGTGATGTCACCCAGCATTCGCTCAAGTGTGTCAAAGAAGGATTAGTGCAGGCAGAATGAGACATTGGCGTAATTATAGAGTAGGTGCTTCAACATCACTATTTTGGACAGGGTGATGCGTCCCACTGCCGACAGTGTTAAAGTCTTCCAGAAAGAGAGGATACCACCTGGTGAGTGTTGCTGTCCACCAATGCTGCGGGTCTGTGGTAGATCCAGATGTGATGTAGCTGATCATGTCCAGCTACCACTGTACTTCCATCTCTTCCAGCTGGGACACAGGGTCTGCTGCCCCCACCAGCAGAGGGAATTGGCAAAACTTGTCCCAGTTGACACATAGGGCAAAGACAGCAGCATAGGAGGTGAGCAGGTGCTCAATTGCAGGCAGTGGTTGAAAGGCATCATGCACATAAAATAGCATGTCATCGGCATGAAGCTAGACAGTATGTATGCAGTCAACCAGTAGAATACCCCAGTTACGCCCCAGGGGCTCCATGGCCAGGAAGAAAAGAAGCAGAGAGGGCACAGTCCTGATGAGTGCCCGACCAATGTGTATGGTCTCGGAGATAAACCTGCCAGTTTTGACCCTAGGTAACGGAACAGTGTAAAAGAGCCTGATAAATCCAAGCTTATGGGGATGCTGACCAAATTTAGACAGAACTGCAAAAAGATAGCCCCACTCCAAAGAGTCAAAGGCCTTCTCCAGATCCAGCACCAGGCAGCCCAATCATGGCCAGTGATCGGGCACCTGCTCCAGGACCCGGAAGAGACGGCAAAGATTTAGCTATGGCCCAGGACAAAGCTGTTCTGGTCTTTGCGGACCAGCTGTGGGATCACTGTGGCCAGCCTGCTTGGATTTTTCCAAGGATTTTGTTCTCTACATTTAGCAGTACCAAGTGTCTGTAGAAACCCAGGTTAGTCGGGTCATGGCGTGGTTTACGAATAGAGACTATCAGTGCCTCCCAAAGGGATTGCTGGAGACAGGAGCTCAAGTGTGCCTTGTCATAAAGGATTTGAAGGCGGAGAACCAGAAGTGTGGTGTAAGCTTTATAGAACTCCTAGGGAAGTCTGTCCTGATCCAGAGTTTTTCCCAATGCCAATGACCAGATGGCTTTGAGAATCTCCAATGTAGTGATTGCCACGTTAAACTCTAGTGCTAGGTCAGAGGAAATCCACATCAGCTCCACATCTAAGAGGAAGGTCAGTCATTGGATCTATTGTGCTATGAAAGACAGCATTTTTCCTGATAACCTCTAAATATTAACCTGAAATTCATTTCACTTCAGTGCGAGGGATGCTGGGCGATTCCTTCTGTTCTCCATTTCTCCTGCTATAGGTCCTTTTTGATTTCATTACTTCCCCTTTCACAACTATTTAATTTTTAGAGCATCATGCAACTGCACATACAGTGCTACCAGGTTGCTCAGTTGCTGCTTCTGCTGTGATGCATTATATCCTGTGTAGTCATTGCTGATAAACCGGGCACCCATCGTGGAATGTTTTGTCCAGAGTGTATCTTTGTTTTACTGTTACAAAATGGACTGCTCCAAGGTAGCCACAACAGTGCTTCCAAACTTGACAGCCAATGTGGAACTTTATACAATGATACACTGCTTACAATATCGTTGAAAGAATAGAGACCATTGCTTTATTTATTGATTTATTTATTTTGAAAACACATGCCCTCCTTTTTCAGATGGTATGTTTTTGTTTTCCCACTTTAATTCTTTAATTTATGTTGCACATGTTTTGAGTTAGTGAATGCTTCATTGTCAAAGGGTAAGCAAATAAATATGCTAGAACGAGTCAGTAGGTAGATGAATGAATGTATGAGTGTAAGAATGATTGACAGGATGCATGTACAACTGATGACATATTGAGTGCCTAAACTCACCGGTCAAAAGGCAGTTTCAGTTATAAGCCAAACCTATTGGCATCGCCAATGCTTGCTTTCAAAATACACTGATATCTTGGATTTGATCACTTAATGAACTTTTAGGCTAAATTTTAGTTTAGCAGAAAATTATGTAAAAGTAGAAATGACACCTTAGCGAACGTTATGAGTAGGTGCCCCCAAATGGAGTTAATCAGCTTTAACTATTCCTCATTGTTGTCACTTATGCCTCATAATGTGTTTTATTCAAAGCCATTTCCGATATAGCCATTGCTGCAAATCCTTTCTTCTATGTTCATAGATTTTAATACTGCCTGACATGTTTTTTTCTTATTTATCCTGGTGTTGTTGTTATCATCTCTGTACCTCCATTCCACTCATCAAGAATGTCTGTGAGTTAGGGGCATATTCACAAGGAGCTATCGCCGAATTAACAGCAGTTTATCACAGCCAAAGTCGTGATAAATTCACCACCCCATTCACATGCTGGTGTTAACAGCCCACAGCACCAGTTTACCCGCAATAGCAGCCGCAAAAAACATTGCCACAGAGGACCCCCGCAACTATCGCTAATGAGATGCAGAGTAGGCATTCCCGAGCAAAAATCCGTGACAACACCACACCTCAACATTCTCAACGACCAGCCAGATCAGCGATAAGAACACAAAACAGGCGATAAGGTGCGTTAGCACCAGGAAATCTACACCTGCTCTGACCTGGTGTAAAGTCAGACCACAGCCTGCACCACAAAAGGGAGACCAGCCCAGGGCCACATCAGAAGGGCAACAGATGCCATGGAGCCACTCATCATGCGGCCCGGACACCCAAGAGGGCCACAACACCCACCGCCACCACCCCCAGGACCACCCATCCCTGCCCGCCAACCAAAGACATGCCACACCTAAACATCTAAACATGCACAAAATAATCCGCTTGATGTCGCACAATCACAACTGGTGACATGCATGTGTTGTCACAGAAATGAGCAGCACACATTCACTTTCGAAGCAACAAATGAAACTTTATTAAAATTAACAATGAAATGAAGACACATGGCCGCTCCCCTCAGGACTGTCCAAAGGTCACAGCCTATAAGACAAAAAACATGATGAGAAGGTGTGTCTTGCACACATCAAAGGACAGAGAGAGAACGAAGGAGAGAGAGAGGAAGAGAGGGAGTGAGAGAGAGACAAAGAAGAGGAGAGAGAGAGGAAGAGGGGGAGAGAGAGAGAGTGCCACCCCTGCGCACCCAGGCCACACTGCTCAACTGCTGCCACCGGTGTGTCTCCAACCATGTGCCGGTATGTATGGCAGGACACCAGGTCACATATCTGAGTCAGAGCCATCAGCTGAAACAGTGTTCAGATACATGACTGGCACAGTACACACACTTGCACAAGACAACATCACCTGCCCACCCAGGCAGAGGCACCCCCAACCCCTCCTGCCACCCATCGGAGCATGCCCGCCTATGCACACCTAGGCCTCAATGCTCACCTTCCGCCACTGGCGCGTTGACAGGAGGTCCCACTGCATGCCCCTGCAAGCCACAAGCCCAGGGCCTGTGGACATGGCACCCTTCACACCATGCAGCCACGCCCCGCAGGCCACCAGGTCTCACATTTGGTGTTGGGTCTTGATTACTCCATGGCATGGGACATACCAGTGCACCCGGCACCATCGCAGGCTGCACACCCACTCAGCCCAATGGGTGACACTAACTCTGGGATCCCAGAAGCGACGCCACGGGGTGGTAGGCCCGTGCTGCCCACTGCAGTCCAGCAGGGCACACAAAACCTAAGCTGACCAGACCGGCGGGACGGGGCATCATCTCAGGCTGCACACCCACTCAGCAGCTTAAGGTGCCACTGACTCAGTGCACCCAAAGTCACCGTCCTGTGGCGGGGTGCCTGTGCCATCCGCAAAGGCCTCGGATGCCACTAACCCTGTGCAACCCCAGTCTGCGCCACTTGGTGGTAGGCCCTTGCCATCTGCCTGGCCTCGGATGCCACCAACCCTGTGCGCAACAACTCATGGCACATTTATGAATGAGAAGCTTGGTGCGGCCCTCATCCAGTCACAACCGGAAAAGGGGAATGTGACGTCGTCGGCCCCTTATGTTGGCGAAGTCACATGGCCTGTGACGCCTGTGCCGGATGGGTGTGGTGTGTGTGAAAACCTGCCCTCATAGTGGCTGTGACATGCTGACATCTAGACCAGTGACCTGCAGACCACCTGCGAGTATGCCGGCAATGGGTAGCAATGAGGGCCCCCCCTCGGAGAGTTAGCGGAGTGGTCTGGCCTGCCATACGCCAGACCAGCGCAGGGCCTGCAACGATGACAAATGGGCTCTGCCCGTGGTCCAGTCCATATCCGGACAAGGAGTTGACTGATGCGTGTGTCCCTGTTGTAGTGTCCACGGGACCCGGTACACAAAATGCAATGTCGCACCCTCTGACTGGCATCGCACAGTATAAACATCATTGACGCAAGGGAAGGCACTGTCCCCACATTCAACCACACATCCATACCTGTATGATGTAAGACATGACACAGCAGTGCGTCACTGGATGTTTATTTGCATATCCAGTGCAGTTATGCAGCTGCAGCGGTACAGGGCCATGCCGAGTACACTACACAATATGGGTCCTTGGAGGGCCAGCCAGAGTCCATCCGGGGATGACATGTACTGCGGAAGAGGAAGGGTACAGTCCGCAGTCTGTCCACTGTGTCGTTGGTCATCAAACAGGATGTGGCAGTCCATGTCACTGTCCAAGGTGAGTGCATCGGAGTGTATCAGGGGTCAGTGGAAGGTCATGAGGCCATGTGCGGGACCAAGCAGCAACAGGCCAGGTGGCGGAAAAGAATGCTAG
Organism: Triturus cristatus; assembly: GCF_964204655.1. Classification (NCBI taxonomy): domain Eukaryota; kingdom Metazoa; phylum Chordata; class Amphibia; order Caudata; family Salamandridae; genus Triturus; species Triturus cristatus. The sequence continues at coordinate 250,441,041 of NC_140584.1, forward strand.
TGCCTCCTTCAGATCACAAACCCATCCACGTACTCGTACCCGGATGTGTGCCCTGCCCCACCTGTGGGTGTTTGTAGTACCGGCTGCGGCACTGTGTGCCACTGACACATCAGGTGCCTGAGTGGATATGCCTGCCACACTGGGAGGCATCGACACACCATGGGGCAGAGATGTGGATGGTGTGGGGGCAGCAGCATTCATCAGCACCACGCCTTGTGGCGGCAATGCCATGAAGGAGATCTGCAGGGCATGATAGATCCCAGCTACATTTCGATTATGTGCAGCAGTGGCACACAATGTTGCAATGTGGCATGTACCAGGAGGGTGGGCCAGCAGGTACGGGGACATGTAGGAGCGCTAGGACGCTCGGGGTCTTGGCACATGCATGTCAGGTGTGATGTGTATCAGTCTTGCGGATGCATGAGTCGACTGCCTGGCCTAATTCGCAGCGCGATCCTAGCCAGCCATGGTTTGGACACCTGTGTCTGCCCTGTCCGGCCATTAGCATACACCCACGTGGGCGCACACCTTTGAAGGCCAGCGTCGCGGTGTCATTGGCATAGCGCTGGACATGCGTGGACAGGCATCGGAATGGTGTCCCGTAGGACGGTACGTGAATCCACCGTGCAGCGCACACAAGTGTGGGTGCCTGTAGCAGGGAGGCGCAGCTGTTTGGCGACGTGACACACAGTGAGTCCGCCCATGTGTATCACGCTGGGCATGTCATCCATTATTCCTAGGGTCGCAGACGTACCACCACATCCACGACCGGCCTCTGTATGTCTTCTATATGCATGCAGCTGGTGAAGTTACTGTAGGGATGAAAGGTCCTTTGTCTGTACTATCAGGTGGTAGCCCATCTGCAGCTCCGAGCAGGAACTTGCATGTGCCCAGCACCCCCTGACAGGTACAATAGCATTTGCTTGCGACTCCCACACTACGCACTGCCTGGCGTGAGACCAATGTGTACACATCACACACGCAGTAGTCCATGGTTGTAGTTTGCTTGTGTGATATGGCCTTCACACGTACTCCCACTCCACCCAAGGCCTGCACCCGTTGCACACAGACACTGCTCATTGCAGCGAGCTGTGCCATTTCATCCCCAGGACTGTCTCTGGGAAGGCCAGTATTGCTTCAAGCAGAGCCACTGACACAATGGCAGACCATCCCAGACACATGGTCTACTCCAGTCAGGTGGCGCTGTACAATGCACGTCTGCTGCATGTACAGGGGGCACTGCCATTGGCAGTGCTGTGGATCAGTTACCGGCTGAGCTTCCGCCTTGCACAAGTCACCTGCATGCAGCCTGTATTGCTTTGTGGCTCGTGCATATACGAGTGGTCCATGGATATATGCCTCTCCAACGTAGCAGTAGGGGACCTGGATTTTGACTTGTGTGTGTGCCCCCTGTTGGCCCACGGCCAGGAGTGTCACCAGGATGCCCGCTTATGGCATGCATGGATGTTGGGCATGCATGCTGGAAACTGGACCTGGGAAATTGCTCGAGTCGTCGTGTGCAGTGAGCACATTGAGCCACTACCCGATTGGGCTTTGCTGCACATTGGGTCCAGTGGTTGGAGTCAGCACATCTGTCTGGGTCAGCTGATGGATTATGTTGACGACATGTCAGATGTGGTGGACGACGATCGCTCATTGGAGATGTTGGTCTATGCTGCTGCACTAGCGTTCATGGACGATTGACAAGGTACCTGCAGCCATGACTGGATGTGACCCATTGCATGTGTCCCTACGCCAGGTTGCATGTTGGGAATATGGTCACATGTCCCAAAACGACAGCAAAATGGCTGCATTGGCCAGGACTCATGATCCAGAGGCGGAGAACCAACGCTGGTTGACACTGACTTGTGTTGGTGATGGACTTCCCCAGAGGTGGACATGGGCGCTTTCCTAAGTTCCTCATGGCACTTCTCCTGGTCGTACTGACTCGAACTTGTTGATAAAGTTTCCTCACTTTCACTTGTCTCCAACTGGGTTGTGTCTTCTTGATTTGTTTACCAATGTGTGTGTCACGGACTCTCTGGCTCCCTGCCACCCCGTCAGGACTGTGTGTTTCTACTTTTACACTATCATGTCCCTGTTTCGTGCTTTGCCAGATGCGTCTGGCCGTTTACCGGCCACAAGCGGGTGCACTTGTGTCCTGTGTTTACTTGTGCACAGGTTGGTGTTTGTACCACATTGTTTTGAATTTTGGTGTGATCTGCTTCCTATATGTGTGTGCTGCATTGTGTGTGAGATGTCCCTTCAGCTCTGATTTGGCTAATCCTTCTCCCTTTTAGGCGGTGTTGTGTTTACTTCTGTGCTTGTTCAGTGGTATGACATTGCTGGGTTGTGTGACTTGTGCTCCTGGTTGGTGTTGTTACTCTTGGGCTTGGTTTGCCCGCATTTGTGTTGTGCTTAGTTGTGCATGTGTGCCATTGTGCCCATCTCCCCCTGCCCACCTATCCCTGCTGGTTCCTCTCCCTGTTGCTGTTGTGTCTGTTGTTTGGTGCAGTTTCCGGTCCCCGAGTCCTGCCACCGTCTCCAGACTGACGTGGCGGAGACCATTTCCTCCATGTCATCCAGTTCCTGGTGTGGCGCTGGACACCCACCTCTGGTGTGCATTGCTGCCTTCTTGTTGTTGGCGTGTTTCTGCTTGTTTGTGCCTTTCGCATCATTGCTGGTGTTCTGGTTTTCTGACATTGTCCTCTTCCGCTCTCAGGCTGCATTCATCTTGTCCAAGTTGGCCTGCCATGTACAACATTTTGTTGCCAATATGTTTGATGGGTTTGTCTGCTGGCTCGACTTGCCTCCATTGTGGTTGGCTGTTGTTTTCTGTTTGGTCTGTCTTACTTTTTCCGGCTTTTGTTGTGCTTATTCCCGCCTGCCGTGTGTTTTGCGGTCCTGGCGGGGCTTATCCCTGCTTTCCTCATCACGGATGGGCTCATCGCAGGTTTTCTGGTGTTGTGGTTTGTATTTTTATCTCCGTTGGGGTGGTTGTATCGCGGACATTGTCCGCGGTGTCGGCAGACTATTGCATGGTACCGCCTTGTGAATTCCACGTTGACACAGGGTTATTTTCCCGCGATGGGCTTCAATATTGGAAGTTACGTTACGCTACTCTTGCGGTAGTTATCACACGTTCTTGTGAATATACCCCTTAGTGTATGTGTGCTCTCGTATTTAAGACTAGCAGGTCGGAAAAGGGCAGTGGTGTACTTCATGTGAAGTTTGTTGGTGGAGTGCTTGGGTGCATAGTGCATACGCACCAGAGTTCGCAGGTGACAGAATGACAATGTACCTAAACACCTAATGACTTTACAACTGTTTCGCATGAGTAGCCCATATAAAACAAAGTCTTAAATATAACTTTTAAGCAGAGTGTCTAATTCTCCTAACATGGCTGTTTTACAGATATTACAATTCATCAAATACGGCTTTTTTTTACCGTGAATTTTAGACATGGAAATAAGAATTCCAATAAGACATTTCCCTTTTATCATGAAGCAAATATCTTCGCAAAAGTTGTCCGCGTTTTTATGATGGCAATCAACGTTTTAAGCAAGGTTTGGTAATAAAAAATGTTTTAAAAAAAAGAAATGTGCTGAGAGGTGGTGAGAGGTGGTGATTGTGTTCAATGGGGAAGCAAAATAACGCAGTTGATAAGAATGCAAGCGTGTCCTCAACATTTGACATAAAAAAATGGAATCACTGGTCTGCTACAATTTGTGTCAAAAACCTCCTAGAACACTCCTTCTTAATTCACTCTTTTAGCTCTAAGGATAATGTGCATAATTTAGCTTAGTATCTTCACTCCACCAAGAGCTCGTCGACAAAGTTATCGATTGTGTATTCCTTGTTTCATGAGTTCAGATGCTGCCTGGTAAGGAGATTGAACATGCAGATTTTATAATGTTGAGTTATGTCCATGACGCTTTGGGATATGACCGCCATATTATGGCAAAAATGCAACCTTCGTCCCAGGTGGTTAAGAGGTGTCAATGATTTCCTCTCTACCTAGGTAGGCACTGCAAGGAAATTTAGCTAACTGAGCTGCTTACTAGACACCTGTGGAATTAGATCCTACACAGAGGAGGAGTCCAATGTACCCCATTTCCTTCGGAGGGAAGAGTTCCTATGCACCCCAGTACTCCAGGGTATCACTGGCAGAAAAACCGTTGCACTCCCATACCTCCCAGGTCACTGAAATACCATAATGTATCGCACCGTTACAGGTAGAAGTGTGCCAACTCTTTTGTAAAATGTGTTCCCTTATGGTTTTAGGATCTTTTGACAGACAGCAACTCGCCTTGTTGCTGTCTGTCTGTCACGAAGTTTTACACAAGTGGAGCACTCTGTGTCAAGCACATTAACCCCTTCAGTGCCACGCCCTTTCCCCGCCCTGTGCCGGCCGTTGCATTAGCGGGCGGTGTTCATGACGAGATGGTCTCGTCATGGGCACAGCGCAACCGCGGCCCATGACGAGACCCTCTCGTCATGGGCACTGAAGAGGTTAAAGAAATGTGTAGGAGGTACTATTGGGTTCTACTTCTAACTATGGTGTTTGGCCTTAAATATGGTGCCAACCAATACACAAAATAGGCCAACGTGATTCTTAGGAGCATATGTACAAGCCCCTATCGCCACGAGAACGTCACTTTTTGGGACGTTCCCATGTGAATAGGGGCCTTGGCTTAACGCTGCCTTCTACATAAGGCACACTTTCACGCTATGTTTAGCACGAAAGGGTCGTGCAGCGGGTTTTGTGTTGGGTGATCCACCGCAACACCCATTGTATTTGACGCTGCCCCCTTTGTACAAGGATGGTGTACATAGGAGGCAGTGCCAAAATTAAGACCAGTAAAATCCCGTCCTGTACATAAACAAACCTTTGAATAAATATGCCATTTTGTAACTTTCATGTGTGCTGCATGAAGCAGCACACATGAAAGTTACAAAATGGCATTTTAGGATTGTTTATGCGCAGGAAGGGACACCTTCATACACATACCCAATTCTCCCCTGCACACAGACACCCCTGAACTCTGGTGCAAGGGTGCCTGCGTTGGCGCTAAGTTGTTAAACGTAGCGCCATCGTGGGGGGAAACGCAAGGCTGCACCACATTCTTGTAAATATGGTGCAGCCATGCTTTTCCGAAGTGGCAGAGTGTGTCGTTAAGCCCAGGAGGCTAACGACACAATCCGCCACTTCATTGTACATATCCCCCTTAGTGTTTAAAGATAGTCGTAAACTTTCATTGTATAACGTGCATTGGAAGGATTGACCTCAGACAAATATTTAACGGATTTGAATTACTGAAATCTGCTGTGGGTGAAGAAGAATCAGGTCCATGCAACATTTTCTGGATATATATTTTAAGACATATTTGCATACTGAGTGCCCCATTCACACAGCATTTTGCAGTACATTTTGTAGTACTACAGCAGTGCTACTCACATAGTACAGAATGCAAATGGCAAACCTACATGTGGAGATCTCCGCCTCCACCTCGGCCTCCCCTATCTTTTATATACAGAGATCACCACTACCAGTGCAGAGATCGCCTCACACTTAACTCTACATTTTAGTAGTAAATGCATGATGTTCAGAGGGGAGTGGCTGGGAAATGGGGAAAACATACAACTAAATGATGGCGGTTTAGGGAGGGGTAAGGAGGGACATGCAAAAACAAAACACCCACCCCCGCAAGAGTCAGTCAATTGCAATTCACAACCTGCACTTTTAAAGTTACCAGAGCCTCAAACAATGCAAAACAGTTGAAGATGTTCTTGAGCCTGGCTTTGGAGTAAATCCAACCACATACATGGCCACTCACAGATATGGCAGCATGCTCCCTTGTATGACAGCCTGCTCCCTTAAAAAATAATGAGAGCAGGGACCGAATACAATGCCTGAGGACTTGGTGGCCACTGACTGGGAGCACTCGGCCTGCAAGTGTGATGCCACAGCCAACAAGGGCCTGGAACAGAAGGTGAGCGGCCTCAGGGAGCGGTGATTGCGGAGTAGTGTCCCTGGCTCCTACAGCCCAGAAAACTAGAGAAGGCAGTGCGTAGCCCCCTGCAGACGACCAGGAGCGCCTCCCTGTGATTCACGGGGCAGACGGAGAGGCCGAGAGTCTGACCCACTGGGGCCGCAGAGACGGAGCACCGGCAGAAGAGCCCAGGCTGCATTTGTGAAAGCCGGAAGTATCTGAGGCTCTGCAGCGGGCCCTTTGGGAGATGACAAACTGATGACCTCATGGGCCTATTGGTGAGTGCAAGGTGCGAGCACTAACGGAGTTACCGCAGAGCCAGAAGCCCCTCTAGTGCATAGAGTAGAGGAACTCCTGGCAGCGCTTAAGGAGGCAGGAACGAGGGTGAAGGCTCCGGGACCCGGCTAATGGGAAAAGCGGTGGCAGTCTGCTTCACATACTGCCCTGCTTAGACGATCTGCCCCTTGGTCTCTGATTCTTCCTTGAGGATTGAGCCTACTTGACTGTATTGGGCCCTCAGACAGCCGGTAAGAGGGGCGCATGAAGGCGGAGTGAGGCTGCCAGGAAAGCTTGATGGAGGGGGGCTGTTGGCTTGAGGAGTGGGCCCGGGACCTGCACTCCTGACCAGATGCCGCAGGTGGCTTCCAGCCCTGACCATCGCTGCCTGGAAATGAGATAGCGAGTGGTTGGCACCTGGAGTATAAGGCCCTGCGCCCAGGGCCACACCAAAGGAGTCAGAGCTCACACGATGGCGAGTGCCAGGCTCAAAAGAGAACGCTCAGTAAAAGAAATGCTATTAAAGCAGTTCTCTGAGGGGTCCTCCTGCCCTGCCAGCCAAGAGGAAGATGGGTCCCCAGGGACACAGGATGGGGCGGACACCCCAGCGACAAAGGCCTTTATGACGGCTCTCTTCACCACTCTACGTGAGGATCTGCAAGAGCTTAAGGGGCAACTAGTGGCAGATCTCAAAGAAGTATGAAGAGATGTTGTAGAGATCGGTGACCATGTGGAAACACTCAAAGAGCATGAAAATGGACGCAACGAGGAAATAGAGATGCCGCAGCAAGAGATCCTCAGACTCAAGGAACAGCACATAGAGGTCCAGGGGCACACAGAGGATCTGGAAAACTGGTCTCGCCGCAAAAATGTGCCTATTCGTAGAGTGAAATCGGGGGTCAAAGGAGAAGATATCAGGGAGTTTGTTCAGGCCATTTTTCATCAGGTACTGGGGCCGGACCACACAATGGAGAACCAGATCGACAGGGTCTACCGAGTGAGGCTGCCGCATCGAGGGACGGCCCCACCATTGGACATTTTGGCATGTGTGCAAAACTTCCAGCTAAAGGAACTTATTATTAAGAGGGCAAGAGACACACACCCTTTGCAATTCTGGGGTCTCTCCCCAACGCTCTTCCAGGATCTCGTAGCTGCTACCCTGTTCAAGAGATGGGAATTCCACCCGATTACACTACACCTGAGGGGAAGGTAATTGCTTATGCCTGGAGACACCCATTTCACATTATTGTTAGCCACGAGGGCAAGCTGAGACAGATCAGATTGCTTCAAGAGGCCAGGGAGGTTTTGGGTATGGAAGCACCAGCCTCTCTGGAGGTACAACTCAAGCCCCCTGAAGGAACCCAAAGAAAACCAGACCGCTGGCAGACGGTGGGAAGGCCATCCTCCGCCCACAAGCCGGACACGGCAACCTTGGCGAAAGAAAGAGAAGCTGTTCTCTCATCACTGACCACCAGTCCAGTCCACTCGTCCCCCTCCTGAACGCCAGGTGATTGAACGCCAGGTATAACACGGCGGCGGAGTCGGAGACCACTAATGATCATCTTGTAGGGTCCGCTTTGGGCACTTGCCCCTATATATACATCCACAGACGGAACTTTTGTCATTCATATACTCTTGCTTTTGTTCTCTCTTGTTAGTTGAGAGAGTTTATAATGTTCATGTCTTTGGGGTTTATTTATTTTGGGGCACCGTGCACTGTTCGTCAAGACATCTGCATACGATGGTTACTCATCTACATTCTCAATCACGCTTCCCCTTGTCCCTTAGACACATAGACCGCAGCTCTGCCTCCTTTACCACTAGCTACATCCCATGGGTAGGGATCTTAAGGTTGTTAGCCTCAATGTAAGAGGCATTAACCACCCGGTTAAACGCTCCGCCGTCCTCTCCACCGTTAAAGTACACTGAAGGGGATGTCTGCATGCTGCAGGAGACCCACCTGTTGTAGAGGGACACGGCCTGTATGCGATTCCGCCGATTTCCCCATCAATATTGACCCTCAGGCACTGCAAAAAAAATGGAGTAGCCAGTTAGGAGCAAAATTTGAAGGGAAGGTCCACTCAACTCTATACGAGGTGAAAGGGAAGGACCTAGCACTTAGGCTTCAATGGGGTTCCACTCTTCTCACGCTGATCAATATTTACTCAACAATTATACACCAAGAGCCCTTTCTTATCCGACACCTCTTGGAGGGCCTGGCATCACCCGATGCTGCGATACTGGTGGAAGGTGACCTCAATCTGGTCATGGACAATGTTATGGACTGCTCCTGTCAAAGGCTAGCGCAAGGATGGGTGCTCTCCAAGGAGGTTAAGCAATGGCTCACAGACAATGGGCTGCATGACATCTGGCGGCACTGCCACTCTCCACTTCGGAACTACACCCACTACTCTGCTGCTTACAAATCTTATGCGGAACTTGACCACTTTTTAGTCTCTGCTGCTTTGTTGCATAGGGTACGGGACACCACTATAGAGCCGCACTCCCTGTCGGACAACACATTGAACAGAACTACCATGCAGCCAGATGCACACACCCACGTACATAAGCGGTGCCGCTTGAAGGAGGGTTTGCTACAATCACCCAGCATCATTCAGGGCATACGCACAAAAATCACAGACTACCTACAACATAATGACAAAGAAGACACGCCGATACTAGCGTTATGGGAGGCGTTTAAACTGGTAGTGAGGGGGGAATTGATATCGGTCTCCTGCGCGGAGAAAAAAAGCGACGCAAAACACTGCAAAGCTTTGAACAGGAGATGAGCGAGTTAGAGGCCATACACAAGTGCACGGGGGCTCTGAGGATGTGGGGGCCCTAAAGAAGGCTAAAACAGGATGGAACACGCACTACTCTGATTATGCCACTAGTTTCACTTAAGCAGCAACAAATGCGGAAGGCTGCTTGCACAGAGGCTCTGTGCAAAAACAATGGTGGCGGCTGTACCCTCGATGAAGAAACCCTCTGGGGAAGAAGTATACTCGGATTCTCAGATTGCCAATACCTTTCGGCAGTTCTATCAGTCGTTATATACGGAAGATAGAGGAGAGTGGGCGCACACTGCCTCACAGTCCAGCACTCAGTTTCCCCCGATGCATCAAAATAAATGCAATGCATGATAACACTTTTTTCCCCCTTGTTAGTGCAGCCAGTGCTGTCTATCTCTAGACATGTGTTTCAGGATAATTGTCCTTCTTCAGTAGAGAGCAACACTTTTTTGGGGGGTGTTGGAGATGCTTCCCAAAGTCTATATACGGAAGATATCGCAGGGCAACAAGATGAATGCGTGTATCTAGAAGCAAGCAAATTCACTTGGCTCCCCGAGAACCAGGCGTCACAGCTCGAAGAGCCTATATGTCCAGAGGAAGTCATATCTGCTATTGCTAGGCTGAAATGGAATAAAGCTCGTGGACCAGACGGGTTCCCGCCTTGTTTTATACCAACCTTCTGTGCGGAGATAGCACTGATCCTGACACAACTCTTTAACTCCTTCCAGCAGAGCGGTACAATCTCAGAGTCCATGGCTGAGGCTGCAATCTCGGTAATTCTCAAACCTCACAAAGACCCTAGCCTATGTGTCTCCTACCACCTTATTTTGCTGCTTTACCTGGACGCAAAAATCTACACTATTAGTAGCCCGCCTGAACCCGCTGATGGCAGGCCTGATCGATCTGGACCAGGCAGGGTTTGTCTCCACTCGCCAGGATGGGGATAAGACAAAACGGCTATTACATCTCATGGACAGTGTCCATAGACCCCGTAAGGAAGCCCTGTTTCTTTCAGTAGACGCAGAGAAGGCATTCGATAGAGTGAGTTGGAGGTATTTATTTGCCACCCTGTGGGGCTCTGGCTTCGGAGAGCGCGTTATAAAATGAATCCAAAGTATCTAGCAGTCCCCTAAAGCCTTCATCAGAGTGAACGGGGTGTCTTCCACGCCTTTTCCGATTGAAAGCAGGATGAGGCAGGGGTGCCCGCTATCTCCCCTCCTTTTTGCGCTCTACATGGAGCCTTTTGCACAATGGGTCCGAGACCACCCGCAAATAAAGTGACTTTGATTTGTTGGCGATACCCACAAGGTAAGCCTTTACGCAGATGACGTGATTCTGTTGCTCGCAGAGCCTCGCCAGTCTTTGTCTGCTCTCTTGCTGGAGTTGGAGGCCTTTGGGGAGATTTGGGGTTTTAAGGTCAATATAAGCAAATCCCAGATTCTTAAGCTTTCCTCCCCCCGGGCACACATGGAGCTCCTGCGCGAGTGTTTCCCATTACACTGGGCCACACAACCGATAACCTACTAGGGCATTCTGTTGGCTCCCATGCTTTCGCAAACACTGGGATTGAATTACTTGGTGCTCGTGGATCAAACGACAAGAGCCCTGAATGGGTGATCTAAGCTTAAGTTGGCCTGGTTCGGACACATCGCAGCGGTGAAAATGAAGGTATTGCTGAGGATTCTGTATACCTTCCAGACATTACCCCTGGTCCCCCTCCCCGAAAGCAATGGGGGCCCTGCAACTGGCGATCAATAAATTTATCTGAGAGGGGAAGAGGGCGCGACTGCCCATATCCCAAATGATGCTACCCAAACAGGAGGAAGGGACAGGATTCTCGCTAGTGCATAAATATCTTCAGGCCTAACACCTCAGATATATTGTGGAATGGAACCGTTCGCTCTCCAAGAAGCACTGGACCTTCATGGACAAAGCAGTGGCTGGAGCGAATATATGGAGGGAGGCCTGGCTACCGATTAAATTGAGGGCCTGGGGTCTCTACTCATCGCCAAGCACGACGGTGACGCTAAAAGTTTGGGATGCATTGGCGCTAAAGTGGGACCTGACAGCGTTCCCCTCACTGATGACAACAATAGTGGCCAACCCAGACTTTCCTCTAGGATGTAAATCAGAAATCTTTGAGAAATGGAGGGAGGCAGGCTGCAAGCAGGTCGGCTCGCTGTTTAATGAGACGGGCATAATACCCTTTGCACAATTGCACTTAGAGTACAATCCACCCAACTTTCATTATCTACCACCGAGGCACTGGGTCACTTCACTACCCTTTCTGTTGCAGACCTCATGGCGGCTAACCCTGTTTGAGAAATGGCTAATATGCAAAAAAGATGACAAACACTTGATATCGAAACTATACAAAATGCTGTCTGCAGAACAGAAAGGGAAGCGCACTAAGGGTCAATTACGCTGGGATGAAGAGCTGGGTAGGGACTTATTGGACAAGGAATGAGGACATATTCATTATAGAACACACCACACAGCCCATAATACCCCAGGAACAGCGTCAGCTTTCAAGGTCTCTTCCTATTAGTACCTCACACCGGCTCGCATCCACTGACGGGACAAAAACCACACGGAGGAGTGCTGGAGAGGCCGCAGGCTTGCCGGCTCTCTGCTACATTTACTTTGGCATTGCCCGAGACTGGGGAGCTTCTGGGAATGGGTAATTAATGACTTAGACATAACGTTTGAGACGGAGATCCCCCACTTTCTTGCTTACACATTACTAGGGCTCTCTAACGCTCTGACTTTTCCTCTATGCTCATTAAGGGGTAGGCAAATAGCGTTGGCATTACTAGTGGCACCGCAGGCGATTTTGGTGCACTGGAGGACAACGACAGTACCCGATCACACAGCGTGGCTACATAGATTATGGCTGACCCTTGCTATGGAGCTCCTGTCACTTGTTCAAGATCACAAGGGCGAAACTTACATAGACCTATGGGCCCCTTTCATTCACTTGCTATCAAAAGAATTCAGGGAGGTGACATGCCCCAAGTACCTCCAAATATTACATCTGATCCCTGAGGCAGAAGAGACAGGTGCATCCCGTAGGTAATGAGGCAGAGTCTAGGCTGTGACAGAGTGATGGGAGTATACAATAATGCACGGAGCATTTCATCTTCCGTGCAGGACCCCCCCTTTTTTCCCATGGTCATTTAGGGGTGGGAGGGGGCTGTTTTCTCTTTTTGTTTTCCCATTATGTGTTTTTTTTGTAAATAGATATACCTATGCAGTCCAGATAATGCTGCTGCCTCCAGATTTTAGCCAGAAACCGGTCCTAGGATGCTTGATTCCGGTCCAGGGAAGACATGGCTTGGCAGTTCGGGCTGGACTGTTCCCATGAGGCACAGGGTCAAGACTGATTTGCATATGGCCATGTCTGAACTGGGGTGGCGTAGTGGGCAAAAGAACAATGGATTTAACCCAGATCTCTTGACTGGGGGAGAATGTTTGCATTGTCAGCATTCCGTCCAACATTTGTTTGTTGTAACGCCTCCAGATTTTAGGCACTGAAGCTGTGTATTTAGGGTCTGTATACAAATAACAGGCTGTCGGCCAATGTGGTTGTAGGCACACAGCTGTGTACTGCTGCAGGATTGTTTTATTTTTCCAAAACGACTAAAAAGATTTGGTCCATAAAATTATGATAAATATTTGACAAATAATTATTAGGGTTTAAAATGCGATATAGAACATTTAATACATTTTAGTTCATATTAAAAACACATTTGTAATGTGGGTTGTGTTTTCTTAATGTATTCTTCAGTAATATTGTCTGAGATTCATTGAAATAGTTGAATATTTAATTTACATTTACATTAAAGTGTTATCCCCTTTAATTAATTAAGATTTGAAGGAAAAGTATGCGTGTTCACATTAATATTTTATAATGAAATATTTTACATTTATTTTTAAGTTGAATGCATGTTAAAAAAGTTTCCTTTACTTTGCCATTGGGAGAACTCAGCTGCGGCGGGGTAGACACTGCCTATGTGTGGAAAGTTATGAGTACTAACTTTACACTTGTAAATCCCTTTCTGGGAGGCTTGACTAGGCGATGGAAATATGTTGCTCAGAACGTAAGAGTAACTTCACACTTGGAAATGGTGAATAGCAAAAGGTACATGATTAGATTACTTGTGAGTAAGTCGATACGTGTAAGTTTAACTTTGTAAACAGGACCCACTTAATCTAAATGAAACACATGTACATGAGGTTATTATTCAAATTTAGGGCCTGATTCATGAGCCCTTTACGCCACTGCTGCGTCTCATTTTGTGACGCTGCGGCGGAGTAAAATATGCGCCACACTGCACCATACTTACAAAGCGACGCATCTAGGCAGATGCATCACTTTGTAAACCCCTGTGCTACAATATTCCTGCATCAGGTATAATGTATGCAGAGTGGGCGTTTCCCTGCAAAAAAGGCTTGTAGTTGTGGCACAGGACGCCACAGCGTCAACACCTTACGCCTGTAAGGAGTGACGCAGGGCTTTTCACATGGGGATTTCCCAATGTGAGAGGACACACTGCTGGAGTTCCGTCTGTTTTCAAACACACCCCAGCAATGCGCCACTTTTGTGCATACAGATACGTCAGGAATACTGACATATTAATAAATTCTTGTGACATGGCGCGCCGCACAGTAAATACGGTGCATCCATGGTGTCACAAGGAGGGCGCACTGAAAAGTTTTGCATTGCTGTTTTCACGGAGAGATGCAACAAGTTTCAGAAATTAGGCCCTTAGTGTCGAATCCAGCATTCATGGATTTAAGCTGGACACGCTTTGCGCTAAACACGACTTGGAATGTTTACTTTTTGTTAAGTTCACATTGAGGGTTTACTTTAAATCATCCATCTGCAGCTGCTATATCAAGGTTGATTCACAAACGAAGTGTGGGGAAAGCGCATTAAATAAATCAAGCCCGGTGAGTTTTACTGCTGCTATAAGTTAGAGAAACAAATCAAATCAGAACCTTCCTCCTTGTTCAGTTTATCGGATTTAATTGCATACATCCTAGTTGATAGTTTCCATTAAATGAGGTAGCAAGAGAAGTGGGTTCTTAAATAGTTATAGGCCACAGATTCGTGGGTTAAAGAGGAAGAAGACGATCAAAATATATTTTAAAAGCTCAATTTCTCTTACAAGAGAATAAATAGTAGAAGTTGGATGAGGTGACGCCATCAAGCTATTGAACTATCACAGATTCAAAGCATATTCATGTTTTATCTACATGGTTACACGAAACAAAATTCAAATATACAAATAAATGTATTGTTATGATAAAAATATAAGCTTTAGTACACATTCTTTCTCCAGGAACAATCACAGAAAAATACTCCCAGAAAGACATGTCTTATGCTAATTTATCCATTTATTTCAGGCATACGATTGACTCCAAATTTTTAACAGTGCCTCAGTTGCAAAAAGCAATACGTTTTATTGTTTAATTGTTTATTGGTTTAACTGAAATTCTGCAGAGGCTAATTGGCTTTTTTATTCACGGGAGCCTACTGCATATAATTATGGCATTTATCGAGATACATCTTCTATTTCCAGCTACTTCCGAAAATAAACATTGTAGCCAGAATAGCTTTTGTCTCCCAGTAAAATAGATTGTTCATACCATATACCTTTTAGAGCCATCCACATTTTTTGCAAGCAAATATGCAAAACCAGAACATTTGTATTTCAGGTCAATATTATGTAAATATGCACATTTTGCTGCAGACCTGTGCACAGAACAAACGTTAAGGAGGGGGGTGAAAAATGATGCATTTCATTTTTCACCTCTCATAGGAATTTCTGTTCCTACCTACATCTAAAACAGCTACACTGATTCGTTTGGCTGTTATTGAGATATAAACATTTTGAAAAGTGTGAAAGGCTTAAAAGGGTTAACACATTTGCATACCTTGGCCATTTAATCACGGAGGATTTGCAGAAATTTAAAAATCTATAAAGCGAAGGAATCCACTTGAATGAGAGAGCATTATGTCTCATCATTCCTCATTGATCTGAAGTTCCAAAGTTAGAACTGCGGATCCAAGTGCTCTGATTGGCTAGCAGCAAGAGAAAAATATTGCAGCCACCATTTCAGGATTTGTGTCATGCTTCCTGCATCCAGAAAAAATGCCACATACAAAGGCATGGTGAGCACACCCCGCCCCATGGCCTTATTGAGGAGAGCCTCAAAGGGCCCCACTTGGGGGGTTTAAGTTAAAAACAAATAAAGGGATGTTATGGTGTTTGCAGATACATTTGATGGTTCGCAGCACTTGACATCTAAAATAGAGCCTGCTGTTTACAGTTCTTGTCTCAGAAACACGACCCCAGACATCAGTTTCGGTATCAAGGCTGGCTCTCTATATGGAATATTAAAACGAAGTACACTGTACAGATAGTCCATGATCCCTAACTGGTATACAGAGGCAAAAATTGATAATGCGAAGACTCTTTTTATGGTAGCATGGGTGAGCAGTTAGGCTTATCAGAGGGTAGTGCTAAGCATTTTATGTACTCACAGAGGCAATAAATCTGACAAACACTCATGAATAAATCTGTGACCAATTTGTAAAAATGACATCAATTTTATATCATTTTTCAGACCAAGAACTTTGTTCTAAGGTAAGTATGTAGTGAGGAGGTCCATGCAGGAAGGATGTAATTAAAGATGTTTTATTCAAGCAGGTAACATGTTGAATGGTTCCAGTACAACAGGTAGATGAGATGTGAAGAGGATCCCCACCAGGAGCGGCCTGCCCGCTGCTCAGCCCATGCTCAACTGTCACTTCACCTCTCAGTCTCCCAACATTCCGAGGCACATCATGACTCCAACATTCTAATGAGCACACAGCACAAAGACTGGCTGAGCAGGAGGTGTAAATTACATTACATTAACAAATGCAGGATACTACAAAGTACTTTTAGAGTTATGATTTTTCAAAGTTTGCCACATATATCACTGCTGCACGCAATTACGCACAACAGATGTCAATGGGAGAAAATAGGAAAAAGCATATAAGATCAAAGGGTGGCTTCTCAAGGTTTACCTTCTGGATTTCAGTAAGTAGTAGGGCCAGGTCCAATGTTCCAGCAGTGGAAGATCAGGAATGTCATGGATATGGGCAGGAGCAGGGTGCTGAGGTTGTTAGTAGCCTGCACGATACAAACAAGTTTGTCATTTCAAAACACGCTGCATAGAGAGACTTGAAGGTAAGTCTGGGGGGTCCTTCTCAAGGGAGCTGGTTGCAAGGTTCTCATGACCATGGGAGCACAGCTGGGTGTTTTTACTCAGGCTGGGCATGCTGGGTGCAGTGCAGATAAGGCAGCAAAGAGCTGTGCCTCAAGATTGCCTTTGCGGTCAGGGTCAGGCAGGTTGCATGAATGATTCCAGGGCAGCTGGGCCTCTCACAGAGTGGGTCTCAGAGCTGCAAAGTCCCTCAATGAGTGTCTGTGTCCTGGGTAGGTTGAGTCTGGAATGGACTCTTCTTTTTGGTTTTCAGTGAAGGGGGTTCGGTACCCTGAGTATTGGCGTGGCTTCGGTAGGTCTTGGTCTTGGTCTCATTTCATTTGGTGGGAGACAAACCTGATCCTCTGGAGCTGATGTACCTCTTAAGGCCCTTTCTCCAGGGTTCTATGGGGCCTCACAGTTGCAAGACAAGGCAGTGCACCATTATTCTTGAGTTCTGGAAGCAGCCAGCAGGTTTTGGTGGCAAAGTTTTGCAGCAGGTCTTCGTTTCTTGGGTCAGCAGCTCCTCTTTGTTCATTGCTCTTCTCTGGACCATTAAATCTGTTTCTCTGGTGCAAGGGGCTCCTGTAAATACTGAATTTAGGGGCGTTAGATGGAGTGCAAGGTTGTAGCCAATGGGTTACTTACCTTTAGGGTGATTATACCTTCATAAGTCGACTTAAGTTAGGAAGTGGGCATCACCCTAACCCTGGTAGTTTAATTATCCCCAAGACCAGATGGAGGACTCCAAAGAGAGGAGTACACATCACCTGCCTCACCCTAGCAGTGATTCATGCAGAATATGGGCACCCCTCTTAATCTGCCTAATTTTCCCACCTGTCCTCTCAACAAAAAGGGGGCAGGACAGGTGGGTTGGCATCCTCTCCTATGAGAGAAACTTGGCCAGTTCTAGTATTCCACCTCTTCCCATGAGATGACCTGCAGATTAGACTGTCAAGGCAATGGAGCTTCAAAGCAGCCCCTGAGTGTTCTTTCCTTACAACGCCTGTAAGCCTCTAGAAAAATTACCCCTGGTAACTGGGGCATTAGGACTGAAGAGGGTCCACTAGGGCTGCAACAAAAATTGTGTCACCCTAGGGACCACTAACCAAGATCATGCAAACTACCATGGACAGGTGTGGTGCAGTGGCCAGGGCAGCTGACTTCGGAGCACAGGGCTCACGGTTCAATCCCCAGCATCAGCGGCAGATCAGCTCAGCACCATGTGACTCTGGGCAATAGCTCACTTAATTTCCACGATGGACCACAGCACCTTGAGACCCATAAGGATGAGTAGTTTGCGCTTTACAAATACCAGATATATTTATTTACCATTGCAACCTGTGTGTCTTGGTGCAGAGAAAACTGAAGAGTCGACATGGCACACATATCTGCATGCCATGCCTGGTGACACTGCATGCAGAATAGGTAAGACACCCCTACTGTAACCCTTACAGTCCTAAGACATTGTGCACTATACTACATGTGAGGGGGATACCTGCCTTCTGGTTTTTAATTTTATTTATTAACTATCACATCCCTGTATTCTTTTGTTTTTTCAGTGAATATATATATATATATATATATATATATATATATATATATATATATTGCCTACTGGCGGTCGCCAGTAGGTAGATATAATAACGGCTAGAGCGTACGACCTTGAAGCTTGGTAATCAGGTTTGAGTCTCTGCGGCTCAACCTCTTGTGATTCTGGGTAAATCACTTCATCTCCCCACGCCTAACAAAACATGGATGTACCCGTCTGGAACAGCTGGTGCTTGTGTAAAGCACCCTGATACCTCTGAGTTGAATTCGAGCTATATAAACCTACAAGACAAAAAACACGGCTCTGCGGATCTCACACACCCTCACACGTGCACTCACTGTCACGGGCCTCAGAGATGCTCTTGTGCTCGTGGGGGATGCACTCTCCCCCTCCATATGTAGCCCTCGCTCCGAGAAGATTCACGCACTTCCTGCTGGTTGGTGAAGAGTGAGACACACGCTCTCACATGACAAGGTTGGGGTATAGCACCCACCAAGCGCCTCGGCATACAAATAGAGCATGGTGACCATTACGGGGTTGTTTGCTCTACCCCACGCCTTAGTGACACACTCAGGAGTGACACCCTCAGTAATGACACACCCAGTAGTGATACAACCAGGAGTGATAACCTCAGGAGAGACACACAAGACTGACAAACTTAGGAGTGCAATGCAAAAAAAAAAAAAAGGACCCGGGGGATGGGGTCCCTGGGGCCATAAGTGGCCACAGGAGGGGGGCAAGGCAGCCCCATTTTAAAATATATATATTTTTTAAAAAGGACCATGCCCCAGGGGATGGGGTCCCCGGGGCAAATTATGGCCTCGGGAGGGGGGCCATGCGGCCCCTTCCCGATTTAAAAAAAAATAAAAAAAAATTGGGGGCAGGACCTGGGGGATGGGGTCCCCAGGCCCAATAAATTAGAAAAAGAAGGGGGGCTACACAGCCCCCCTTCTAAAAAAAATTTGTGAAATGGGATCGGGCCGGAGGCAAAGCCCCCTCCTTGCACCACTCTGCAAACACGCCCCCTGGTGCGTTTGCAGACGGGGAACTAATTCCTCTTGAATACTGGGGGTCCCTGGGGGCCAACTAGCCCACCAGGAACCCCCAGTATGCACCAGGGGGCTGCGTTTCAGAGAGGTGTAATGAGGCCACGCCCCTTTTTACACCTCTCTGCAACGCAGCTCCGTGGCACTTACTGGAGGTACCTGGTGGGCTTGTTGGCTGCCAGGGGACCTCAGGATTCAAGGGGACTTAATCCCCCAACTTAAAATGGGCCACGGGCGCGTTTGCAGTGGTGAAGGAAGGGGGCGGGGCCTGAGGTTATATGTGTGCAAACACGACCTATGGCGCTTTTTAAGTTGGGGAATTTATTCCTCTTCAATCCAGAGGTCCCCTATGGGCCAACTAGCCCACCAGGTGCCTCCACTAAGCGCCACGGAGCTGTGGTGCAGAGTGTTGTAAAAAGGGGCGTGGCCTCTGAACACCTCTATGCAACACAGCTCCCTGGCGCATACTTGAGGTACCTAGTGGGCCAGTTGGCACCCAGGGGACCACAGGATTGAAGCGGAATTAATTCCCCAACTTAAAACGCGCCACAGGGCGTGTTTGCACATGGCACCTCAGGCCCTGCCCCCTCCCTTCACCATTGTGCAAATATTCCTCTAAAATCAGCCAAACTACGAATTCTGATTTACTCACCTGTTATCAGGAGAGAACCCAGTGCTGCGTCTTTTAGCCCAGCACTGACCCTGAAAAGTAATTCTAAGCGTACTTACCCGTAACTTGTATTTCCTTCCAGAGGAATCCATTGTGTGGTTTTCACCAGAAAAGTTCCTAAGTGTCGATTTTTGAAACGTACAAATATTCCTCTAAAATCAGCCGAACTACGAATTCCGATTTACTCACCTGTTATCAGGAGAGAACCCAGTGCTGCATCATTTAGCCCAGCACTGACCCTGAAAAGTAATTCTAAGCGTACTTACCAGTAACTTGCCTTTCCTTCCATAGTAATCCATTGTGTAGTTTTCAGCGGAAAAGTTTCTAAGTGTCTATTATGACAAACTAAAAATATTCCTAAAAAATCGTCTGTATGACTTAAACACATTCTTTCAACTGTTTACAGGAGATGCACCAGTGCTGGATCCAGGATCCATCACTGAGTAAGAAAAACTAAAGATAACACTACTTACCTGCTAAGTGAATTTTCTGCCATAGGATAATCTTGGTGATTGTATGTGAAAACATTTCTCTCAACTTTTAAAACACAATAATATTCCTTAAAAATCACTATGGTAACCAAAACGCTTTTACTCAACTGTTTACAGGAGATGTCCAAGGACTGAATATAGGATCCAGTCCTGTGGTTAGAAAAGTAATCCATAAAGTAACTAATTGCATTTGACTAGAAATTCACATTGAGATCAATGTTGCATTGTGTTTGAAATTGTGTTGCCCATTGCAACAGCTATAACTACTGTACTTAAAATTCTATTGCCTATTTGCAAAGTATTTAAACTAAAGTAATTCATTCTGAGAAAGTATATTTTGTATTTTAATGTATAATGTAATTATAATGTAATTAAAAAAATAAAATATCTAAAAAGAAATAGTTTAAAAAATGTAGTAAATCAGTATAAAAAAAATCAGTATAACAATTAATACACTAAAAATTGTCATTTACAAAACCTTTGAAATTAACTGAAAAAACCATAGGTTTCAGGCCTGATATAGTTAGGAATTAGCATTTAAAAAACCTTTGAAATTCACTGAAAAATCAAAAGGTTTCAGGCTTGATATAGTTAGGAATTAGCATGTAAAAAACCTTTGAGATTCACTGAAAAAACATAGGTTTCAGGCCTGATATAGTTAGGAATTAACATTTAAAAAACCTTAGAAATTCACTGAAAAAAACATAGGTTTTAGGGGTGTTATAGTTAGCTGGACATTTCACTCGTACCAAACCATTGAAATTCCTCCGATATAATTAGTTGTACTAACTACATCATGCGGGCCCGCAATCCACTGCTGATGATGTCACATATTACATCATTCATGACATAGTCAGTGACATCACTGATAACATCTCAAATGGCATCACTGATGAATATATATATATATATATATATATATATATATGTCCCAAGAAACTCCAAGTAGTACTAGTATGCTCTCAGTAATAAAGGCACAGCAACTCCGTAGTGCAGGTCAGAGTGTTTATTACACAACGCATTTCGGCAAAAGCCTTGATCACGTGTTCAAGGCTGAGTTGCTGTGCCTTTATTACTGAGAGCATACTAATACTACTTGTAGTTTCTTGGGACATTGGATTTGCCGGTGAGCTTCGCCGGCATGTATGCCACCCTCCATGGGTCCCAGCACCCCAGAAGAAGCGACGTTTAATTTTGGAATATATATATATATACAGGATTACTCAGTCAAGACGAGCTGAAGTATTTGAAAAATGACTTTCCAGTAATTCCTGTTATGTACTTTATTCCGAAGATACATAAGAACTCTGAGAAGCCTCCAGGCAGGCCAATCATCTCGGCGCGAGGTGGACTATGTGAAAATACCTCTGTATATATTGATGCCTTTTTGCAGGATCATGTTAAGTTGTTGCCATCCTATGTGCAGGACACAAGTGATTTCTTAAGGAAAATAGCAGGGATTGATTGGGATCCATCTTTTTGGTTGGTCACATTAGACGTAACCTCCCTCTACACCAGCATTTATCATTCTGACGGTGTAAGAGCAGTCCAGCATTACTTGGGAACCCGACCCCTTCATATGGTCAATCACAACAAGATGTTGCTAGCTATGCTTTCCTATTGCCTGCACAATAATTTCTTTATGTTTGGCAATCAATTCTATCAGCAAGTTAGAGGTGTGGCCATGGGGGCCAGTTTTTCTCCCAGCTATGCCTGTCTCCATATGGGCTACTGGGAGGAGCTGGCCCTCTATGGCCAACATCTGGATATTCTGTCTGATCATGTAATCCATTGGTATCGTTTTATAGATGATATCTTCATGGTTTGGCGAGGCACTAAACAGCAGATCCTTGATTTCATCGAGGTCATTAATTCCAACTCCCTTAATCTCAGTTTCACCTCAGACATTAGTCAAGACAGGGTGTTCTTTTTGGATGTTGAAGTCTTTATCGATTTTGGCAAACTCCACACTCGCCTCTATAGGAAACCGACCGCCGGCAATACGGTTCTCCATGCTGCAAGTCACCACCCTGTGCATCTCATTCGCAGCATTCCCTATGGGGAGATGCTGCGCATCAGACGCATTTGCAGCACAGAGTCTGAATGCCTAACGGCACAGAATTCAAGCAAAGCTCGTTTCCTAGCTAGGGGCTACTCTGCTTCAACGATTGACAGTGCCATTCGTAAAGCTAACTGTTTAACTAGAGAGGAGACTCTAATCAACAAGGGATCAACTGTCACACCACCTTGTACCAGGGAACCAGTTAGACTGATTTGGACATACAATCGTCAACACCAAGCACTCAGAAAAATTCTGAGGAAAAACTGGAGCTTGGTTTGTAATGACCCTGTCATTGGGGACCTAATGGCAGCCAGTCCAAATATTACCTTCAGGAAAGCTCGCTCTATGAGCGATGCTTTAGTTAAATCCAGTCCTGAAGTAACTTCTAACACAACCTGGATGCAGTTTTGTAAAGGTTTCAAAAGATGCCCGAACTGCAAAGCGTGTAGACAGGGAGTCAATAAGACGCAGTACACCATTCCGTTCTGCGACATGCCTCGTTTCATTACAAAACCACTCACGTGCAAAACTGAGTATGCGGTTTACGTACTGGAGTGTCCTTGTGGCCTGCAATATGTGGGTAGCACCAAGTTGCAGGTCCACAAACGGATACTCCAGCATCTGCGGGCAATCAGTGGCAGTGATGCGTCTTACCCGGTGGCACGCCACTTTAAAGAACTACACAATAACAAAAGCGAACTATTAAAGTTCTTTGTTATTGATGCAGTGCTCCCATTAAGACGTGGTGGAAACAGAGAAGCATTACTCCGTGCCCTAGAAACGAGATACATCCTCGAGTTAGACACGAAGTCACCGCAGGGTCTCAATGCCAGTGAAGATTTCTTCACTTGTCTGTGAATTTAGTTACATCAATTGCTATCCCCTATGTGTTAGGCTGCTATGCGTGTTGGTCACACCTCCTCTACCCATTGTAGGTTTTAAACACAGTATAGATGACACATTTTTAAATATACACGGAGTATCATATTTTTTTCAGCATCTAGACATATTTTGGCACTTGTCGAAAATTTGGGTTTAAGCATGGATTACTAAGGGAACTAAGGCTTCTTTACATTGGATTTTGAATTACATGTGGCACTGCGTTTGTGAGACAGGCAGAAGTAATAGTGTAATTCACCCTGGCTGATGGATCAATGTCTTGAACTGCCGGGGGCACCTCAATTGTAAACAGTTTGAGTATACCCACTTGGGTCCCTTTCCCAATAGTTTACAATAGATGCATGCTGAACTTTTGCAGGAATGCATATGTATTAGAGTTTGTTACACAAAACTTTATTGCTCTCAATCTTTCGTGCACGTAATGAAAAAACAAATTTATACTTGCACAAATAATTTGTTGATTTGAAACAACGTGGTTTTAAATTGTAATTACTTGGCAGTTTTGTGGAAATGATTTTTAGCATATTTTTATACATTGTGTTATTTAATGAAATTTGCACTTTAGCACTTTCAAATCATTTAACGCAGGTGCCCTTGTTGCCAGCTCCCCGTTCCTATCCTTGCTCCAATGTATGTATATAACCTTTCTATGTCTATTGATGCAATGTTTGAATCAGCCAATGATGTCATCTTATCAATTAGCATTGTGCACTTTAAAATGCGGGATCACAACTCCCATGGCGTCATGTGATCAAGGCCTCTGGGAAGGCTGAAACGCGTCATGCAGGCGGTGCTGTGAACTAAATAAAGAAAAGCAACTCACTCGCTAACAGGGTCGGTCTCCGTTTGTTCCTGCTCTCCTCTTGGATTGTTGGCGTGCAGGTGTGCTCCAGGCGGATTCCCGTCATATATATATATATATATATATATATTTTCACTGAAAAAACCATAGGTTTCACACATGTTATAGTTAGCGGAAATTTTACTGATAAAAAACCAATGAAATTCCCCCGTTATAGTTAGTGCAGGCAACTATAACTCACGCGACCGCAATCCTCTGCTGATGCTAATACTGTATTTAGACACTTATTTGCCCATGTCTTCTTCCATACATTTTTAGCTATACATATATTACAAATATTTTTTTTTCATACAGACACATATGTCATCAGCAGAAGATTGCGGTCGCGTGAGTTATAGTTGCCTGCACTAACTATAACGGGGGAATTTCATTGGTTTTTATCAGTAAAATTTCCGCTAACTATAACATGTGTGAAACCTATGGTTTTTTCAGTGAATTTGCAAGGTTTTTTAAATGCTAATTCCTAACTATAACGTGTGTGAAACCTATGTTTTTTTCAGTGAATTTGTACGTTTTTTTAAATGCTAAGTTACTTTACGCCATTCGTGGCGTGCGCGCCCACTTAACGCAGTTCGTTCCGTGTGCGCACGGTGCGCTTCGCGCACCGTGTGCGCACAATGAGCACGCGGTGCGCTTCGCGCACCGCGCGCCCACTTTACGCAGTTAGTGCCGTGCACGCACAGTGGGCACGCGGTGCGCTACGCGCACTGCGTGCCCACGTTACGCTAGATGGGCCATGTACGCACGATGCGCTTCGCGCACCGTGCGCACATGGAGGACATATGATGCACTTCGTTTTGAAAGGTAATATTTTAATTTTTCGTATATGTTATAAGCCATGCACAAATGGTGCCCGAAGGGCACCATTTGCACACGGGGTGGAGAGAGTGTGGATAATTTTTTTTTTTATTATTTTTTTTTTACATTTTTTAGTTTAACTCATCTTTAAGAAGCCATGCACAATTGGTGCCCTTCGGGCACCAATTGCACACGGGGTGGGGAGAGTGTGGATAATTATTTTTTTTTTATAATTTTTTACCGTACGCGTACGGTAAGCGTAATCGGCGAAATTAGCAAAAAAATAAAAATTCCGTTTTTGGCCTTGGGGGATCTTTGGGGACTCCCTCAACATTGCTATGGGTGTGGGAGCTGTCTAAACAGCCCCTTTACATGTTTTTGTGCTTTATATTTTAAACATCACTCTCAGTGCGAGAGAGAAAATGGCGGCCGCCGCTTCCTGGTTTCGGCCGATTCGAATGTTTACTAAGATCTAAGAGCCAATCAGAATCGCGCTCGCGCACGCCACCGTACGCGTACGGTAAGCGTACCGTAAGCGCACCGTAAGCTGGCTCAGATATATATATTGATTTAAAGGCTATTTTCTCAGAATCTACTGAACAGATTTACACCAAACCTACAAAAGGCACTTCCTTGACCTGAGGACTACCTCTCTGCCAAATTTCTAGTAATTCTGTTCAGCCGTTCGGGCTGTAGCCCTGTCTAAAGGTCCTATGGAAAAATGCATGGGAAAAACGTGTTTTGGGACCCCCCTTTTATCTCTGCCCCCGCTTGACGAATCCCCCCGAGACTTTCAGGGAAGGAGCAGAGCGTAGCGCCCCACCTATTTTGAAAAATTCACGAGGATTCGTCGACCAGCGCCAAAGTTATTCAAAATAGAATGTTGCGGATTTCCTATGGAAACGTGGTCCTAACTATAACTACCTACTGGCGACCACCAGTAGGTAATATATTCCCTACTGGCGGTCGCCAGTAGGTAGTTATAGTTAGGACCCTGTTTCCATAGGAAAACCGCAACATTCTATTTTGAATAACTTTGGCGCCGGTCGACGAATCCTCGCGAAATTTTCAAAACTAATGGGGTGCTACGCTCCGCTCCTACCCTGAAAGTCTCGGGGGATTCGTCAAGCGGGGGCTGAGAAAAAAGGGGGGTCCCAAAACGTGTTTTCCCCATGCATTTTTCCATAGGACCTTTAGACACAGCTACAGCCCGAACGGCTGAACAGAGTTACTTGAAATTTGGCAGAGAGGTAGTCTACAGGTCAAGGAAGTGCCTTTTGTAGGTCTGGTGTAAATCTGTTCAGTAGTTCCTGAGAAAATAGCATTTAAATCAATATATATATCTGTGGCAGCTTACCGTGCGCTTACCGTGCGCTTACGGTAAGCTTACCGTACGCGTACGGTGCCGTGCGCGAGCGCGAATCTGATTGGCTGTTAGATCTTAGTAAACAATCGAATCGGTCGAAACCAGGAAGTGTCGGCCGCCATTTTCTCTCTCGCACTCTGAGGGGGGGAGGAAAAACAAAGTTGGATAACATGAAAAGGGGCAGGCTATACAGCTCCTAACCACATAGCCATGGTTAGGGTGTCCCAAAAGAACCCCCAAGGCCAAAAATTCAATTTTATTTTTTCTTGAAAAATCGCCGATTGCGCTTACCGTACGCGTACGGTAAAAAATATTTTTAAAAAAAACCAATATCCACATTATCCCCACCCCGTGTTCAAAAGGTGCCCGTAGGGCACCTTTTGTGCATGGTATATATTCTACCAGAACAATTTAAAGATAACCTTTCACAACGAAGCGCATAATATGTCCTCCGTGTGTGGACGGTGCACGAAGCGCATCGTGCGTACATGGCCCATCCAGCGTAACGTGGGCACGCGGTGCGCGTAGCGCACCGCGTGCCCACCGTGCGTGCACGGCACTAACTGCGTAAAGTGGGCGCGCGGTGCGCGAAGCGCACCGCGAGTTCACTGTGCGCGCACCGTGCGCACACGGAACAAACTGCGTGAAGTGGGTGCGCACGCCACGAACGGCGTAAAGTAACTTAGCATTTAAAAAAACGTACAAATTCACTGAAAAAACCATAGGTTTCACACACGTTATAGTTAGGAATTTGCATTTAAAAAACCTTGCAAATTCACTGAAAAAACCATAGGTTTCACACAAGTTATAGTTAGCTGTAAATTTCACTCGTAAAAAACCAATGAAATTCCACGTTATAGTTAGTGCAGGCAACTATAACTCACGCGACCGCAATCCTCTGCTGATGCTAATACTGTATTTAGACACTTATCTGCCCATGTCTTCTTCCATTAAATTGTAGCTATACATATATTACAAATATTTTTTTTTCATAAAGACACATATGTCATCAGCAGAGGATTGCGGTCGCGTGAGTTATAGTTGCCTGCACTAACTATAACGTGGAATTTCATTGTTTTTTTACGAGTGAAATTTACAGCTAACTATAACTTGTGTGAAACCTATGGTTTTTTCAGTGAATATATATATATATATATATATATATATATATATATATATATATGTATTATCTACTGGCGGTCGCCAGTAGATAGTTATAGTTACAACCTAGTTTCCATAGGAAATCTCAAAATTCTATTTTGAATAACTGAGTAGTAGAAAGCAGTAGAGTGAATAGTAGAGAGTAAGTAGTAGAGAGAGAGTAAGAGAGAGTAGTAGAGAGTGAGTAGTAGAGAGTAGTAGAGAGTGAGTATTAGAGTAGTAGAGAGTGAGTGGTAGAGAATAGTAGAGTGAGTAGTAGAGAGTAGTAGAGAGTGAGTAGTAGAGAGAGTAGTAGAGAGTAGTAGAGTAGTAGAGAGTGAGTAGTAGAGAGTGAGTAGTAGAGAGTGAGTGGTAGAGAGAGTAGTAGAGAGTTAGTAGTGGAGAGTGAGTAGTAGAGATTAGTAGAAAGCGAGTAGTAGAGAGTGAGTAGTAGAGATTGAGTAGTAGAGAGTAGTAGAGAGTGAGTAGTAGAGAGTGAGTAGCAGAGAGAGTAGTAGAGAGTAGCAGAGAGTGAGTAGTAGAGTGAGTAGTAGAGAGTAGTAGAGAGCGAGTAGTAGAGAGTGAGTAGTGGAGAGTGAGTAGTAGAGAGTGAGTAGTAGAGAGTAGTAGAGTGAGTAGTAGAGAGTAGTAGAGAGAGAGTAGTAGAGCGTGAGTAGTAGAGAGAGAGTAGTAGAGTAGTAGAGAGTGAGTGCTAGAGAGCAGCAGAGAGTAGTAGAGTGAGTAGTAGAGAGAAGTAGAGAGTGAGTAGTAGAGAGTGAATAGTAGAGAGTAGTAGTAGAGAGTAGTGGAGAGAGAGTAGTACAGAGTGAGTAGTATAGAGTAGTAGAGTGAGTAGTAGAGAGTGAGTAGTAGAGAGAGAGTAGTAGAGAGTGAGTAGTAGAGTAGTAGAGAGTGAGTGGTAGAGAGTAGGAGAGAGTAGTAGAGTGAGTAGTAGAGAATAGTAGAGAGTGAGTAGTAGAGCGAGTAGTAGAGAGTAGTAAAGTAGTAGAGAGTGAGTAGTAGAGAGTGAGTAGCAGAGAGAGTAGTAGGGAGTAGTAGAGAGTGAGTAGTAGAGAGCAAGTAGTAGAGAGTGAGTAGTGGAGAGTGAGTAGTAGAGAGCGAGTAGTAGAGAGTGAGTAGTAGAGAGTGAATAGTAGAGAGTGAATAGTAGAGAGTGAGTAGTAGAGAGAGAGTAGTAGAGAGTAGTAGAGTGAGTAGTAGAGAGTGAGTAGTAGAGAGTAGTAGAGAGTGAGTAGTAGAGAGTGAGTAGTAGAGAGACAGTAGTAGAGTAGTAGAGAGTGAGTGCTAGAGAGCAGCAGAGAGTAGTAGAGTGAGTAGTAGAGAGAAGTAGAGAGTGAGTAGTAGAGAGTGAATAGTAGAGAGTAGTAGTAGAGAGTAGTAGAGAGAGAGAGTAGTAGAGAGTGTAGTAGAGAGTGAGTAGTAGAGAGTAGTAGCGAGTGAGTAATAGAGAGTGGTAGAGAGTGAGTGGTAGAGAGTAGTAGAAAGTAGTAGAGTGAGTAGTAGAGAGTGAATAGTAGAGAGTAGTAGAGAGTGAGTAGTAGAGAGTAGTAGAGCGTGAGTAGTAGAGAGTGAGTAGTAGAGAGTAGTAGCGAGTGAGTAGTAGAGAGTGAGTAGTAGAGTAGTAGAGAGTGAGTAGTTGAGAGTGAGTAGTTGAGAGTGAGTAGTAGAGAGTGAGTAGTAGAGAGTAGTAGAGTAGTAGAGAGTGAGTAGTAGAGAGTGAGTAGTAGAGAGAGAGAGTAGTAGAGAGTAGTAGAGAGTCAGTAGTAGAGTAGTAGAGAGTAGTCAGTCAGTGTCAGTCAATGTCAGTCAATGTCAGTCAGTCAGTGTCAGTCAGTCTGTCAGTGTCAGTCAATTAGTGTCAGTCAGTGTCAGTCAATCAGTGTCAGTCAGTCAGTGTCAGTCAATCAGTGTCAGTCAGTCAGTGTCAGTCAATCAGTGTCAGTCAGTGTCAATCAGTGTCAGTCAGTGTCAGTCAGTCAGTGTCAGTCAGTCAGTGTCAGTCAGTCAGTGTCAGTCAGACAGTGTC
The DNA here is from genome assembly GCF_964204655.1 of Triturus cristatus. Taxonomy (NCBI): domain Eukaryota; kingdom Metazoa; phylum Chordata; class Amphibia; order Caudata; family Salamandridae; genus Triturus; species Triturus cristatus. Next base: position 250,470,293 of record NC_140584.1, read on the forward strand.
AGCTAGAGCAGCTCTGCTGACCTGGTTCTCTGGCTCTAAAGCAGCTCTGCTGACCTGGTTCTCTCTCTCTAAAGCAGCTCTGCTGACCTGGTTTCTCTGGCTCTACAGCAGGTCTGCTGACCTGGTTCTCTGGCTCTAGAGCAGCTCTGCTGACCTAGTTCTTATGCTACAGAGCAGCTCTGCTGATCTGGTTCTCTGGCTCTACAACAGCTCTGCAGACCTGGTTCTCTGGCTCTAAAGCAGCTCCGTTGACCCAGTTCTATGGCTCTGAAGCAGTTCTGGTGACATGGTTCTCTGGCTCTATAGAAGCTCTTCTGACCTGGTTCTCTCCCTCTAAAGCAGCTCTACTGACCTGGTTTCTCTGGCTCTGCAGCAGCTCTGCTGACCTGGTTCTCTGGCTCTAGAGCAGCTCTGTTGACCTGGTTCTTAGGCTCTAGAGCAGCTCTACTGACCTGGTTCTCTGGCTCTAAAGCAGCTCTGCTGACCTGGTTGGTTCTATGGCTCTAAAGCAGCTCTGCTGATTTGGTTCTCTGGCTCTAGAGTAGCTTTGCTGACCTGGTTCTCTGGCTCTAAAGCAGCTCTGCTAACCTGGTTCTCTGGCTCTAAAGCAGCTCTGCTGGCCTGGTTCTCTGGCTCTAAAGCAACTCTGCTGACCTGGTTCTCTCCCTCTAAAGCAGCTCTGCTGACCTGGTTTCTCTGGCTCTACAGCAGCTCTGCTGACCTGGTTCTCTGACTCTAGAGCAGCTCTGCTGACCTAGTTCTTAGGCTCTAGAGCAGCTCTGCTGACCTGGTTCTCTGGCTCTACAGCAGCTCTGCTGACCTGGTTTTCTGCACTCACGACGCACGCACCCGATTTCGCGAAAATATATTTAAAAATAATATAAGTTTATTATAAGTACAAATATATTATTTTGATGAATATCTTACATAATCTCTTGCCTTAATATGTATATTAAGGACACATACATATCATTTTGGAACATAAATTTTTTTTGTGGGAGTCGCGCACCCAGCGCGCCCCAGCACGTATATGATGTCACGCGGGACACGCAAGCGCGCAAACATCTTGTACCGTAATGCGCACGTGTCGCGAATGCGCGAGAGCGGGAGTCGCAGACTGGTCGCATACCAATCGCGCATATCACTTGATATTAAATGTATATGATGTAACTGAAAAACACGCAGCCGTCGCACACCATACGCGGATCCTTCATGACTTTTCTAAAATGGCGGCTAGAATGCGCGCACCCACCGTGATGTGTACACTTTGAGTGCGCGACTGCGAAAAAAATTGAAATTATTTTTTTAAAGAAAAGGATATCAATATATTAAAATAAAAAATGAAAACAAGAAAATTAATCAATATTTCAGTTTGAATTAAAAACATTTTTTTTGCAATTTTCAGAAAAATATATGTTATTTAATGAATAAAATATTTATAAATAAACAGTTAAACTGTAGAAAATCAGTACAAAAAATAGATATAACTACTATCACACTTAAAAGTTAGCATTTAAAAAACCTTTGAAATTCACTGAAAAAACCATAGGTTTCATACACGTTATAGTTACGAATTAGCATTTAGAAAACCTTGCAAACTCACTTAAAAAACCATAGGTTTCACACATGTTATAGTTAGCTGGACATTTCACTCGTAAAAACCAATGAAATTCCCCCGTTATAGTTAGTGCAGGCAACTATAACTCATGCGACCGCAATCCTCTGCTGATGACGTCAGATATTACATCACTGATGACATATGTGTCTTTCTGAAAAATAAATATTTGTAATATATGTATAGCTAAAGATTAATAGAAGAAGACATGGGTAAATAAGTGTCTAAATACAGTGATGTCATCAGCAGAGGATTGCGGTCGCATGAGTTATATATATATATATATATCTATTACCTACTGGCGGTCGCCAGTAGGTAGTTATAGTTAGGACCACGTTTCCATAGGAAATCCGCAACATTCTATTTTGAATAACTTTGGCGCCGGTCGATGAATCCTCGCGAATTTTTCAAAATAGGTGGGGCGCTACGCTCCGCTCCTACCCTGAAAGTCTTGGGGGGATTCGTCAAGCGGGGGCTGAGATAAAAGGGGGGTCCCAAAACGCGTTTTTCCCATGCATTTTTCCATAGGACCTTTAGACACAGCTACAGCCCGAACGGCTGAACAGAATTACTAGAAATTTGGCAGAGAGGTAGTCCTCAGGTCAAGGAAGTGCCTTTTGTAGGTTTGGTGTAAATCTGTTCAGTAGATTCTGAGAAAATAGCCTTTAAATCAATATATATATCTGAGCCAGCTTACGGTGCTCTTACGGTACGCTTACCGTACGCGTACGGTGGCGTGCGCGAGCGCGATTCTGATTGGCTCTTAGATCATAGTAAACATTCGAATCGGCCGAAACCAGGAAGCGGCGGCCGCCATTTTCTCTCTCGCACTGAGAGTGTGGATTAAAATACAAAGCACAAAAACATGTAAAGGGGCTGTTTGGACAGCTCCAAAACACCTAGCCATGTTGAGGGAGTCCCCAAAGATCCCCCAAGGCCAAAAACGGAATTTTTATTTTTTTGCTAATTTCGCCGATTACGCTTACCGTACGCGTACGGTAAAAAAATATTAAAAAAAAAAAATTATCTACACTCTCCCCACCCCGTGTGCAAATGGTGCCCGAAGGGTACCATTTGTTCATGGCTTATAAGAGGTGAGAAAAATTTAAATATTACCTTTGAAAACGAAGTGCATCATATGTCCTCCATGTGCGCACGGTGCGCAAAGCGCATCGTGCGTACATGGCCCATCTAGCGTAACGTGGGCACGCACTAACTACGTAAAGTGGGCGCGCTGTGGCGTGTTTTAAGTTGGGGAATTAATTCCTCTTCAATCCTGAGGTCTCCTGGGGGCCAACTAGCCCACCAGGTACCTCCAGTAAGCGCCACGGATCTACGTTGCAGAGTGTTGTAAAAAGGGGCATGGCCTCTGAACACCTCTCTGTAACGCAGCTCCCTGGCACATACTGGAGGTACCTGGTGGGCTAGTTGGCCCCCAGGGACCCTCAGGATTGAACAGGAATTAATTCCCCAACTTAAAACACGCCACAGGGCATGTTTGCACACATGTCACCTCAGGCCCCACCCCCTTCCTTCACCATTGTGCAAACGTGCCCCTGGCGAGTTGTAAGTTGGGGAATTAATTCCCCTTCAATAGTGAGGGTCCCAGAGGGCCAACTAGCCCACCAGGTATCTCCAGTATGCGCCAGGGAGCTGCATTGCAGACAGGTGTTCAGAGAGCACGCCCCTTTTTACACCTCTCTGCAACGCAGCTCTGTGGCACTTACTGGAGATACCTAGTGGGCTAGTTTGACCCTAGGGACCCTTAGGATTCAAGGGGATTTAATTTCCCAACTTAGAACGGACACAGGGCACGTTTACACAGTGGTGAAGGCAGGGGTCGGGGCCTGATGTGACATGTGCAAACATGCCCTGTGGCATGTTTTAAGTTGGGGAATTAATTCCCCTTTAATCCGTAGGGACCCTGGTGGCCAACTAGTCCACCAGGTGCTTCCAGTAAGCGCCACTGTGCTGCGTTGCACAGAAGTGGTCCAGGCAGTGCCCTTTCTTACACCTCTCTGCAATGCAGCTCTGTGGCGCTTACTGGAGGTACCTAGTGGGCTATTTGGACCCTAGGGACCCTTAGGATTCAAGGGGACTTAATCTTCCAATTTAAAATGGCCACAGGGTGCGTTTACACAGTGGTGAAGGAAGGGGATGGGGCCTGAGGTGAAGTTTGCAAACATGCCCAGTGTCACGTTTTAAGATGGGGAAATAATTTGCCTTCAATCCTGCAGGCCCCTGGGGGCCAACTACTCCACCAGGTGCTTCCAGTAAGCACCACTGCGCTGCGTTGGAGAGAGGTGGTCCAGGTCGTGCCACTTTTTACACCTCTCTGCAATGCCGCTCTGTGGCGCAACTGGAGGTACCTGGTGGGCTACTTGGACCCAAGTGACACTCAGGATTCAAGGGGACTTTATTCCCCAAATTAAAATGGCCACACAGCGTGTTTGCACACGTCAGCTTTGCTCCCCCCTCCCTTCACCAGTTTGCAAACATGCCCTGTGGCGCGTTTTAAGAGGTAGTTTTAATCCCCCTGCCCTATTATGTACTAGGGGCTTACAGAGGAGGTCATTCTAATCACAGGGGTACCCCAACGCATAGTGTTCCCTAGTGAATGTAGGTGTTTTATCTGTATTCTAAGTGTCTTTTAGCATAGAACTGGCTCTAGGACTGGTTAGTCAGAGTCAGTTACCACCAATACCCATCTGAAAAAATTGTAAAAACTGCACCAAAACCCAACCACTTATAAATTCACCCAGGCACTCTCCTAGCAGTACTCTAATCATTCAGTCAGTATCCAAGTACTCATGCAGTGAGCCAGGCCTTAGCACATGGACTGCTTCAAAACCCTATCCACTATGCATGCAGTCCTCTAACCACCTACACACTTTTCTTTCACACCTTCAATTCCCCAGTCAGTATTCATACACTTCCAGCAAACATCCTGTCACTCCCCTTGCACTCTTCTAGTGACCCATTCAGCACCATGTACTAATCCATTCATTGCGCCAAAACCCAAACACTTATAAATTCACCCAGGCACTCTCCTTGCAGTACTCTAATCATTCAGTCAGTACCCAAGTACTTATACAGTGAGCCAGGCCTTAGCACATGGACTGCTTCAAACGCCTATTCACTATGCATGCTGTCCTCTAACCACCTACACACTTGTCATTCACCCCTTCAATTCCCCAGTCAGTATCCATACACTTCCAGCAAACACCCTGTCACTCCGCTTGCACTCCTCTAGTGACCCATTCAGCACCATGTACTTATCCATTCACTGCGCCAAAACCCGAAAACGTATAAATTCACACAGGCACTATCCTTACAGTACTCTAATCTTTCAGTCAGTACCCAAGTACTCATGCAGCGAGCGAGGCCATAGCACATGGACTGCTTCAAACTCTATCCACTATGCATGCTTTCCTCTTGTCATTCACACCTTCAATTCCCCAGTCAGTATCCATACACTCCAGCAAAGACCCTGTCACTCCCTTTGCACTCCTCCAGTGACCTATTCAGCACCATGTACTAATCCATTCACTGCGCGAAAACCCAAACACTTATAAATTCACACAGGCACTCTCCTTGCAGTACTCTAATCATTTAGTCAGTACCCAAGTACTCATGCAGGGAGCCAGGCCTTAGCACATGGGCTGCTTCAAACCCCTATCCACTATGCATGCAGTACTCTAACCACCTACACACTTGTCTTTCACACTTTCAATTCCCCAGTCAGTATTCATACTCTTCCAGCAAACACCCTGTCAATCCCCTTGCACTCCTCTAGTGACCCATTCAGCACCATGTACTAATCCATTCACTGCGCCAAAACCCAAACACTTATAAATTCACCCAGGCACTCTCCTTGCAGTATTCTAATCATTCAGTCAGTACCCAAGTGCTTATGCAGTGAGCCAAGCCTTAGCACATGGACTGCTTCAAACGCCTATCCACTATGCATGCAGTCCTCTTGTCATTCACACCTTCAATTCCCCAGTCAGTATCCATACACTTCCAGCAAACACCCTGTCACTCCTCTTGTACTCCTCTAGTGACCCATTCAGCACCATGTACTAATCCATTCACTGTGCCAAAACCCAAACACTTATAAATTCACACAGGCACTCTCCTTGCAGTACTCTAATCATATAGTCAGTACCCAAGTACTCATGCAGTGAGCCAGGCCTTAGCACATGGACTGCTTCAAAACTCTATCCACTATGGATGCAGTCCTCTAACCACCTACATACTTTTCTTTCACACCTTCAATTCCCCAGTCAGTATTCTTACACTTCAAGCAAACATCCTGTCACTCCCCTTGCACACTTCTAGTGATCCATTCAGCACCATGTACTAATCCATTCACTGCGCCAAAACCCAAACACTTATAAATTCACCCAGGCACTCTCCTTGCAGTACTCTAATCATTCAGTCAGTACCCAAGTACTTATGCAGTGAGCCAGGCCTTAGCACATGGACTGCTTCAAACGCCTATTCACTATGCATGCTGTCCTCTAACCTCCTACAAACTTCTCATTCACACCTTCAATTCCCTAGTCAGTATCCATACACTTACAGCAAACACCCTGTCACTCCCCTTGCACTCCTCTAGTGACCCATTCAGCACCATGTACTAATCCATTCACTGCGCCAAAACCCAAACACTTATAAATTCACCCAGGCACTCTCCTTACAGTACTCTAATCATTCAGTCAGTACTCAAGTACTCATGCAGCAAGCGAGGCCATAGCACATGGACTGCTTCAAACCCTATCCACTATGCATGCAGTCCTCTTGTCATTCACACCTTCAATTCCCCAGTCAGTATCCATACACTCCAGCAAACACCCTGTCACTCCCTTTGCACTCCTCCAGTGACCTATTCAGCACCATGTACTAATCCATTCACTGCGCCAAAACCCAAACACTTATAAATTCACACAGGCACTCTCCTTGCAGTACTCTAATCATTTAGTCAGTACCTAAGTACTCATGCAGTGAGCCAGGCCTTAGCACATGGGCTGCTTCAAACCCCTATCCACTATGCATGCAGTACTCTAACAACCTACACACTTTTCTTTCACACTTTCAATTCCCCAGTCAGTATTCATACACTTCCAGCAAACACCCTGTCACTCCCCTTGAATGAAATGAAATGAAATGAAATGAAATGAAATGAAATGAATGAAATGAAATGAAAACGGATTTCTAAAGCGCATGGCTGCCCTTGAGCGTCCCAGCGCTAAGTAATACACTAAGCCACTGTCCCAGAACATCAGAAGGAACCTACAAAGGGAAAAGAAGGGTCTTAAGTGTTTTGCGGAATTTTGTCAGGTTGGATTCGTTACGCAGAGCCACTGGTAAGGAATTCCAGAGATGGCCCGCATTAATAGAAAAACGACGTCCACCTGTTTTCACCTTTTTTGCTCTGGGTATTGCTACAAGGTTCCCAGCTTCAGAGCGAAGGGCACGGGAGGGTTGATAGGGGCGGATCAAATCTCTAAGAATGGGGGGCCCAGATCCTTGTAGAGCCTTAAACACCAGGCAGAGGGATTTGAATTTGATGCGGGATCTTATTGGTAACCAGTGCAAGGCCTCCAAAGCAGGCCGAGCTGAGGAGGTCCTGGCTGTACCAGTAAGCATCCGCGCAGCTGCGTTCTGAGCTCTTTGAAGAACATTCAGAGTGGATTCAGGTGCTGCTAGAAAGAGGGCATTGCTGTAATCCAGCCTCGAAAGCACCAAACCATGGATAAGAAGTCTCCTGGAGTTGTCAGGAAGGAGCGGCAGGATCTTCCGGACTGAACGAAGCAGCCCGTAACACGTCCCCGCCACTCGCTTGGCTTGAGTAATGAAAGATAACTCAGGTTCAAGCCAGACCCCAAGACTTTTTATGGTGTCCTTGGGGGCCGGGAGGACTCCCATGCTGGCAGGCCACATACACTTGGGCAGTGACGAGCACAAATTGCCAAGAATCATTAGCTCAGTTTTTGACCCGTTCAGTTTAAGCCGGGATTCCGCCATCCAAGCCACGATGTTGGTGAGGCAGGCAGCGAACTTCTCCCCCTGGCTTTCTGAAAGAGACAGGGAAACAATCAATTGAGTGTCGTCTGCATAGGTTGCCATGGTCACTCCAAAGGGTGCCACCACCTCCTCCAGCGGGGCCATATAGACGTTAAAAAGCGTAGGGCTCAACGAAGAGCCCTGCGGGACTCCACACTGGAGGGGAATAGGCGAAGATCTAAAATCGCCATCGGCAACCTGATAAGAACGACCACTCAAGTATGACTGAAGCCACTGTAGTGCCCGTCCCCCTACTCCAATATTTCCTAAACGGTGGATCAGAATATTATAGTCCACCGTATCAAAAGCTGCACTTAGATCCAGGAGTACCAGTGCTGCAGAACCTCCTGAATCTAAGATACATCTGGCTTCCTCCACCATCGCTAGCAAGGCCGTGTCTGTTCCATGGCCTGGGCGGAAACCAGTCTGCGACCGGCCTAATAAATTGTTGTCTTCCAGGAAGCCGGAGAGCTGGCGATTAACAAACTTCTCCGCGATCTTATTCAGGCCCGGCAAGAGTGATATAGGGCGATAGTTTGCCAAATCAATGGGGTCAAGGCCAGGCTTTTTTAATAGGGCCTTCACAATGGCCTGCTTCCAGCTTGGTGGAACAATTCCATGGATGAAGGAGGCATTCAGAAGGTCCATTGCAGGGCCAACAATTAGATCGACACAATGTTTGAGGATCCGGATAGGCATAGGATCCAGCGGGGAGCACTCCTTTAGTGACCCATTCAGCACCATGTACTAATCAATTCACTGCGCCAAAACCCAAACACTTATAAATTCACCCAGGCACTCTCCTTGCAGTATTCTAATCATTCAGTCAGTACCCAAGTGCTTATGCAGTGAGCCAAGCCTTAGCACATGGACTGCTTCAAACGCCTATCCACTATGCATGCAGTCCTCTTGTCATTCACACCTTCAATTCCCCAGTCAGTATCCATACACTTCCAGCAAACACCCTGTCACTTCTCTTGTACTCCTCAGGTGACCCATTCAGCACCATGTACTAATCCATTCACTGTGCCAAAACCCAAACACTTATAAATTCACACAGGCACTCTCCTTGCAGTACTCTAATCATATAGTCAGTACCCAAGTACTCATGCAGTGAGCCAGGCCTTAGCACATGGACTGCTTCAAAACTCTATCCACTATGGATGCAGTCCTCTAACCACCTACACACTTTTCTTTCACACCTTCAATTCCCCAGTCAGTATTCTTACACTTCAAGCAAACATCCTGTCACTCCCCTTGCACACTTCTAGTGATCCATTCAGCACCATGTACTAATCCATTCACTGCGCCAAAACCCAAACACTTATGAATTCACCCAGGCACTCTCCTTGCAGTACTCTAATCATTCAGTCAGTACCCAAGTACTTATGCAGTGAGCCAGGCCTTAGCACATGGACTGCTTCAAACGCCTATTCACTATGCATGCTGTCCTCTAACCTCCTACAAACTTCTCATTCACACCTTCAATTCCCTAGTCAGTATCCATACACTTACAGCAAACACCCTGTCACTCCCCTTGCACTCCTCTAGTGACCCATTCAGCACCATGTACTAATCCATTCACTGCGCCAAAACCCAAACACTTATAAATTCACCCAGGCACTCTCCTTACAGTACTCTAATCATTCAGTCAGTACTCAAGTACTCATGCAGCAAGCGAGGCCATAGCACATGGACTGCTTCAAACCCTATCCACTATGCATGCAGTCCTCTTGTCATTCACACCTTCAATTCCCCAGTCAGTATCCATACACTCCAGCAAACACCCTGTCACTCCCTTTGCACTCCTCCAGTGACCTATTCAGCACCATGTACTAATCCATTCACTGCGCCAAAACCCAAACACTTATAAATTCACACAGGCACTCTCCTTGCAGTACTCTAATCATTTAGTCAGTACCTAAGTACTCATGCAGTGAGCCAGGCCTTAGCACATGGGCTGCTTCAAACCCCTATCCACTATGCATGCAGTACTGTAACCACCTACACACTTTTCTTTCACACTTTCAATTCCCCAGTCAGTATTCATACACTTCCAGCAAACACCCTGTCACTCCCCTTGCACTCCTTTAGTGACCCATTCAGCACCATGTACTAATCCATTCACTGCGCCAAAACCCAAACACTTATAAATTCACCCAGGCACTCTCCTTGCAGTATTCTAATCATTCAGTCAGTACCCAAGTGCTTATGCAGTGAGCCAAGCCTTAGCACATGGACTGCTTCAAATGCCTATCCACTATGCATGCAGTCCTCTTGTCATTCACACCTTCAATTCCCCTGTCAGTATCCATACACTTCCAGCAAACACCCTGTCACTCCTCTTGTACTCCTCTAGTGACCCATTCAGCACCATGTACTAATCCATTCACTGTGCCAAAACCCAAACACTTATAAATTCACACAGGCACTCTCCTTGCAGTACTCTAATCATATAGTCAGTACCCAAGTACTCATGCAGTGAGCCAGGCCTTAGCACATGGACTGCTTCAAAACTCTATCCACTATGGATGCAGTCCTCTAACCACCTACACACTTTTCTTTCACACCTTCAATTCCCCAGTCAGTATTCTTACACTTCAAGCAAACATCCTGTCACTCCCCTTGCACACTTCTAGTGATCCATTCAGCACCATGTACTAATCCATTCACTGCGCCAAAACCCAAACACTTATAAATTCACCCAGGCACTCTCCTTGCAGTACTCTAATCATTCAGTCAGTACCCAAGTACTTATGCAGTGAGCCAGGCCTTAGCACATGGACTGCTTCAAACGCCTATTCACTATGCATGCTGTCCTCTAACCTCCTACAAACTTCTCATTCACACCTTCAATTCCCTAGTCAGTATCCATACACTTACAGCAAACACCCTGTCACTCCCCTTGCACTCCTCTAGTGACCCATTCAGCACCATGTACTAATCCATTCACTGCGCCAAAACCCAAACACTTATAAATTCACCCAGGCACTCTCCTTACAGTACTCTAATCATTCAGTCAGTACTCAAGTACTCATGCAGCAAGCGAGGCCATAGCACATGGACTGCTTCAAACCCTATCCACTATGCATGCAGTCCTCTTGTCATTCACACCTTCAATTCCCCGGTCAGTATCCATACACTCCAGCAAACACCCTGTCACTCCCTTTGCACTCCTCCAGTGACCTATTCAGCACCATGTACTAATCCATTCACTGCGCCAAAACCCAAACACTTATAAATTCACACAGGCACTCTCCTTGCAGTACTCTAATCATTTAGTCAGTACCTAAGTACTCATGCAGTGAGCCAGGCCTTAGCACATGGGCTGCTTCAAACCCCTATCCACTATGCATGCAGTACTCTAACCACCTACACACTTTTCTTTCACACTTTCAATTCCCCAGTCAGTATTCATACACTTCCAGCAAACACCCTGTCACTCGCCTTGCACTCCTTTAGTGACCCATTCAGCACCATGTACTAATCCATTCACTGCGCCAAAACCCAAACACTTATAAATTCACCCAGGCACTCTCCTTGCAGTATTCTAATCATTCAGTCAGTACCCAAGTGCTTATGCAGTGAGCCAAGCCTTAGCACATGGACTGCTTCAAACGCCTATCCACTATGCATGCAGTCCTCTTGTCATTCACACCTTCAATTCCCCAGTCAGTATCCATACACTTCCAGCAAACACCCTGTCACTCCCCTTGTACTCCTCTAGTGACCCATTCAGCACCATGTACTAATCCATTCACTGCGCCAAAACCCAAACACTTATAAATTCACACAGGCACTCTCCTTGCAGTACTCTAATCATATAGTCAGTACCCAAGTACTCATGCAGTGAGCCAGGCCTTAGCACATGGACTGCTTCAAAACTCTATCCACTATGGATGCAGTCCTCTAACCACCTACACACTTTTCTTTCACACCTTCAATTCCCCAGTCAGTATTCTTACACTTCAAGCAAACATCCTGTCACTCCCCTTGCACACTTCTAGTGACCCATTCAGCACCATGTACTAATCCATTCACTGCGCCAAAACCCAAACACTTATAAATTCACCCAGGCACTCTCCTTGCAGTACTCTAATCATTCAGTCAGTACCCAAGTACTTATGCAGTGAGCCAGGCCTTAGCACATGGACTGCTTCAAACGCCTATTCACTATGCATGCTGTCCTCTAACCTCCTACAAACTTGTCATTCACACCTTCAATTCCCCAGTCAGTATCCATACACTTACAGCAAACACCCTGTCACTCCCCTTGCACTCCTCTAGTGACCCATTCAGCACCATGTACTAATCCATTCACTGCGCCAAAACCCAAACACTTATAAATTCACCCAGGCACTCTCCTTACAGTACTCTAATCATTCAGTCAGTACCCAAGTACTCATGCAGCGAGCGAGGCCATAGCACATGGACTGCTTCAAACCCTATCCACTATGCATGCAGTCCTCTTGTCATTCACACCTTCAATTCCCCAGTCAGTATCCATACACTCCAGCAAACACCCTGTCACTCCCTTTGCACTCCTCCAGTGACCTATTCAGCACCATGTACTAATCCATTCACTGCGCCAAAACCCAAACACTTATAAATTCACACAGGCACTCTCCTTGCAGTACTCTAATCATTTAGTCAGTACCCAAGTAGTCATGCAGTGAGCCAGGCCTTAGCACATGGGCTGCTTCAAACCCCTATCCACTATGCATGCAGTACTCTAACCACCTACACACTTGTCTTTCACACTTTCAATTCCCCAGTCAGTATTCATACACTTCCAGCAAACACCCTGTCACTCCCCTTGCACTCCTCTAGTGACCCATTCAGAACCATGTACTAATCCATTCACTGCGCCAAAACCCAAACACTTATAAATTCACACAGGCACTCTCCTTGCAGTACTCTAATCATATAGTCAGTACCCAAGTACTCATGCAGTGAGCCAGGCCTTAGCACATGGACTGCTTCAAAACTCTATCCACTATGGATGCAGTCCTCTAACCACCTACACACTTTTCTTTCACACCTTCAATTCCCCAGTCAGTATTCTTACACTTCAAGCAAACATCCTGTCACTCCCCTTGCACACTTCTAGTGACCCATTCAGCACCATGTACTAATCCATTCACTGCGCCAAAACCCAAACACTTATAAATTCACCCAGGCACTCTCCTTGCAGTACTCTAATCATTCAGTCAGTACCCAAGTACTTATGCAGTGAGCCAGGCCTTAGCACATGGACTGCTTCAAACGCCTATTCACTATGCATGCTGTCCTCTAACCTCCTACAAACTTGTCATTCACACCTTCAATTCCCCAGTCAGTATCCATACACTTACAGCAAACACCCTGTCACTCCCCTTGCACTCCTCTAGTGACCCATTCAGCACCATGTACTAATCCATTCACTGCGCCAAAACCCAAACACTTATAAATTCACCCAGGCACTCTCCTTACAGTACTCTAATCATTCAGTCAGTACCCAAGTACTCATGCAGCGAGCGAGGCCATAGCACATGGACTGCTTCAAACCCTATCCACTATGCATGCAGTCCTCTTGTCATTCACACCTTCAATTCCCCAGTCAGTATCCATACACTCCAGCAAACACCCTGTCACTCCCTTTGCACTCCTCCAGTGACCTATTCAGCACCATGTACTAATCCATTCACTGCGCCAAAACCCAAACACTTATAAATTCACACAGGCACTCTCCTTGCAGTACTCTAATCATTTAGTCAGTACCCAAGTAGTCATGCAGTGAGCCAGGCCTTAGCACATGGGCTGCTTCAAACCCCTATCCACTATGCATGCAGTACTCTAACCACCTACACACTTGTCTTTCACACTTTCAATTCCCCAGTCAGTATTCATACACTTCCAGCAAACACCCTGTCACTCCCCTTGCACTCCTCTAGTGACCCATTCAGCACCATGTACTAATCCATTCACTGCGCCAAAACCCAAACACTTATAAATTCACCCAGGCACTCTCCTTGCAGTATTCTAATCATTCAGTCAGTACCCAAGTGCTTATGCAGTGAGCCAAGCCTCAGCACATGGACTGCTTCAAAACTCTATCCACTATGGCTGCAGTCCTCTAACCACCTACATACTTTTCTTTCACACCTTCAATTCCCCAGTCAGTATTCTTACACTTCAAGCAAACATCCTGTCACTCCCCTTGCACACTTCTAGTGACCCATTCAGCACCATGTACTAATCCATTCACTGCGCCAAAACCCAAACCCTTATAAATTCACCCAGGCACTCTCCTTACAGTACTCTAATCATTCAGTCAGTACCCAAGTACTCATGCAGCGAGCCAGGCCATAGCACATGGACTGCTTCAAACCCTATCCACTATGCATGCAGTCCTCTCACCACCTACACACTGGTCTTTCACACCTTCAATTCCCCAGTCAGTATCCATACACTCCAGCAAACACCCTGTCACTCCCTTTGCACTCCTCCACTGACCTATTCAGCACCATGTACTAACCCATTCACTGCGCCAAAACCCAAACATTATAAATTCACCCAGGCACTCCCCTTGCAGTACTCTAATCATTTAGTCAGTACCCAAGTACTCATGCAGTGAGCCAGGCCTTAGCACATGGACTGCTTCAAACCCCTATCCACTATGCATGCAGTACTCTAACCACCTACACACTTGTCTTTCACACTTACAATTCCCCAGTCAGTATTCATACACTTCCAGCAACTACCCTGTCACTCCCCTTGCACTCCTCTAGTGACCCATTCAGCACCATGTACTAATCCATTCCATGCGCCAAAACCCAAACACTTATAAATTCACCCAGGCACTCTCCTTGCAGTATTCTAATCATTCAGTCAGTACCCAAGTGCTTATGCAGTGAGCCAAGCCTCAGCACATGGACTGCTTCAAACGCCTATCCACTATGCATGCAGTCCTCTTGTCATTCACTCCTTCAATTCCCCAGTCAGTATCCATACACTTCCAGCAATCACCCTGTCACTCCCCTTGTACTCCTCTAGTGACCCATTCAGCACCATGTACTAATCCATTCACTGCGCCAAAACCCAATCACTTATAAATTCACCCAGGCACTCTCCTTGCAGTACTCTAATCATTCAGTCAGTACCCAAGTACTCATGCACTGAGCCAGGCCTTAGCACATGGACTGCTTCAAACTCATATCCACTATGCATGCAGTCCTCTAACCACCTACACACTTGTCTTTCGCACCTTCAATTCCCCAGTCAGTATCCATACACTTCCAGCAAACACCCCGTCTCACCCCTTGCACTCCTCTAGTGGCCCATTCAGCATCCCGTACTAATCCAGTCACTGCGCCAAAACCCAAACACTTATAAATTTAACCAGGCACTCTCCTTGCAGTACTCTAATCATTTAGTCAGTACCAAAGTACTCATGCAGTGAGCCAGGCCTTAGCACATGGACTGTTTCAAAACCCTATCCACTATGCATGCAGTCCTCTAACCACCTACACACTTTTCTTTCACACCTTCAATTCCCCAGTCAGTATTCATACACTTCAAGCAAACATCCTGTCACTCCCCTTGCACTCTTCTAGTGACCCATTCAGCACCATGTACTAATCCATTCACTACGCCAAAACCCAAACACTTATACATTCACCCAGACACTCTCCTTGCAGTACTCTAATCATTCAGTCAGTAACCAAGTACTTATGCAGTGAGCCAGGCCTTAGCACATGGACTGCTTCAAATGCCTATTCACTATGCATGCTGTCCTCTAACCACCTACACACTTGTCATTCACACCTTCAATTCCCCAGTCAGTATCCATACACTTCCAGCAAACACCCTGTCACTCCCCTTGCACTCCTCTAGTGACCCATTCAGCACCATGTACTAATCCATTCACTGCGCCAAAACCCAAACACTTATAAATTCACCCAGGCACTCTCCTTACAGTACTCTAATCATTCAGTCAGTACCCAAGTACTCATGCAGCGAGCTAGGCCATAGCACATGGACTGCTTCAAACCCTATCCACTATGCATGCAGTCCTCTCACCACCTACACACTGGTCTTTCACACCTTCAATTCCCCAGTCAGTATCCATACACTCCAGCAAACACCCTGTCACTCCCTTTGCACTCCTCCAGTGACCTATTCCCCACCATGTACTAATCCATTCACTGTGCCAAAACCCAAACACTTATCAATTCACCCAGGCACTCTCCTTGCAGTACTCTAATCATTTAGTCAGTACCCAAGTACTCATGCAGTGAGCCAGGCCTTAGCACATGGACTGCTTCAAACCCCTATCCACTATGCATGCAGTACTCTAACCACCTACACACTTGTATTTCACACTTACAATTCCCCAGTCAGTATTCATACACTTCCAGCAAACACCCTGTCACTCCCCTTGCACTCCTCTAGTGACCCATTCAGCACCAGGTACTAATCAATTCACTGCACCAAAACCCAAACACTTATAAATTCACCCTGGCACTCTCCTTGCAGTATTCTAATCATTCAGTCAGTACTTAAGTACTTATGCGGTGAGTCAAGCCTTAGCACATGGACTGCTTCAAATGCCTATCCACTATGCATGCAGTCCTCTTGTCATTCACACCTTCAATTCCCCAGTCAGTATCCATACACTTCCAGCAAACACCCTGTCACTCCCCTTGTACTCCTCTAGTGACCCATTCAGCACCATGTACTAATCCATTCACTGCGCCAAAACCCAAACACTTATAAATTCACCCAGGCACTCTCCTTGCAGTAATCTAATCATTTAGTCAGTACCCAAGTAGTCATGCAGTGAGCCAGGCCTTAGCACATGGGCTGCTTCAAACCCCTATCCACTATGCATGCAGTACTCTAACCACCTACACACTTGTCTTTCACACTTTCAATTCCCCAGTCAGTATCCATACACTTCCAGCAAACACCCCGTCACACCCCTTGCACTCCTCTAGTGACCCATTCAGTATCATGTACTAATCCATTCACTGCGCCAAAACCCAAACACTTATAAATTCACCCTGCCACTCTCCTTGAAGTACTCTAATCATTTAGTCAATAACAAAGTACTCATGCAGTGAGCCAGGCCTTAGCACATGGACTGCTTCAAACCCCTATCCACGATGCATGCAGTCCTGTAACCATTAACACACTTGTCTTTCACACCTTTAATTCCCCAGTCAGTATTCATACACTTCCAGCAAACACCCTGTCACTCCCCTTTCACTCCTCTAGTGACCCATTCAGCACCATGTACTAATCCATTCACTGCGCCAAAACCCAACCACTTATAAATTCACCCAAGCACTCTCCTTGCAGTACTCTCATCATTCAGTCAGTACCCAAGTACTCATCCAGTGACCCTGACAAAAAGCAAAATTTCAGTTTCAATATTTAAAAAAATATTTGTATTTCCATTTATATTAAATATATATAATGTCATTTAAAAATAAAATATGTAAAAATAAACAGTTAAAAAACTGTAGAAAATCAGTATCAAAAAATACATATAACTATTATTACATTTAAAAATTATCATTTAAAAAACCTTTGAAAGTCACTGAAAAAAACATATGTTTCAGACATGTTATATTTAGGAATTAGCATTTAAAAAACCTTAGAAATTCACTGAAAAAAACCATAGGTTTCAGGGCTGTTATAGTTAGCTGGACATTTCACTCGTACAAAACCATTGAAATTCCTCTGTTATAGTTAGTTCTGCTAACTGAAAACTTGCGCGCCCACAATCCACTGCTGATGATGTCACATATTACATCATTCATGACATGGTCAGTGACATCACTGATGACATCACTGATGACATCTCAAATGACATCACTGATCACATCACTGATCACATCATCCATGTGACAATCTGATACACCACATCATACACTAGTATAACCTTTCATCACTCACTGTAAAATGCAGAGTACCATATTTGAATCCATTGACACACCAATACAAGTTTCTAATAACCCACTCAGTGATTCATAGATCTACACACACATCTAATCACTTACCTATAGATTCACTCATACATGCTGTCAATGATCAATACAACACTATCAAATATACTTATACACCTATATCGACATTACTCACCAGCACACATCCTATTTATTTATGCTGGCATCCTACTCACTTATGCAAAAAATGGATCATACTTACATTTAGTCAGCTACACACTTTTACAAACACCACTTCATGTATTCATATAGATAGTAACTCATACTTAGTGTGTTATAAAATCACTATTACAAGTATACAGTTATCCATAGAGTCACTCATACAATCACTGAGTCTTATGTACACTTATTTATATACCACAACTGTCACATACACTGCCTTTTATTTTTCTAGTTTGTTGGACATGTACCATTGAGAGATATATTTGCTCAACACCACACCCATAAAGGTATTCACTCACCCAAACAACTGTTATAACATGCAGTCTTAACCTCATATACCTACTGAATCAACTATTCACACATCTTTGGGCAGTCACACACCCCCCACCGAATCACACACACATTCACTCTCCCATACAAATACTCTGTTAACTAATCAATAACTAATATAGACTTTCACGTAGCTAGTAGCCAACTGGTGCAGCAGTTTACACAACAACTGACAAAGTGATACACATATTAACACAGTTTAATCACTATCCAATATATTTAGTGAGACACTATCAATTAGTCAAGCAAACAGGCAACTATCAATTAGTCAAGCAAACAGGCAATCACACTGCTACTAAATCCTCCATCCAGATATTTATATATCCACTCATTCTTCAATGCATATTGCTATATATATAATACATAGTTAAATAACTAACCAAACCACATTCACTGGATGATGTCATCAGTGATGCCATCAGTGATGTCACTGACCATGTCATGAATTATGTAATATGCGACATCAGCAGTGGATTGAGTTTATATATCTATCTATATATATATATATATTCATCCTCAAAGTGCCCAAGCATATCCGGAGGCACACGCTGCTGTTGTACACCAAGGGTTTATTAAAGTTAGCAACCAGCAAAAACAGTCCGGAATTACAGTTTCAGGCCGACGCGTTTCGAGGATTTATCCTCTTCTTCCTGGGCCGCTGCATTGATGAAGTCAATTAGAGAGGACCAGCATGCTTTATGGTAAAGTTCCCGCCCATAGTGGGCTTGCTTAGTGCTTTTCAGGGGCATGCTGGACCATATAGTTAAACCGCTGAGTGCGGCTCCAATGGCTTTTTTAACAGGGATATTCTTACCCTGGGTAGGGTTCTGGGCAGTTCGCTGGTCATTTTCCGCTGACAACAGATGCGCTGAGCAGGTAAGGAAAAAGTTTCCACCACGGCCTCTCCATGTATGCGAGACGGTGCTCTCCAGCGCGGCAGGGCTGCCGCGATTTAATATTCATCCTCAAAGTGCCCAAGCATATCCGGAGGCACACGCTGCTGTTGTAAACCAAGGGTTTATTAAAGTTAGCAACCAGCAAAAACAGTCCGGAATTACAGTTTCAGGCCGACGCGTTTCGAGGATTTATCCTCTTCTTCCTGGGCCGCTGCATTGATGAAGTCAATTAGAGAGGACCAGCATGCTACTATACCCATAATGCAAGACGCGCACGAAGCGCGGTCCACTCAGGACAGAGCTTACAATAAAATGATGTTGTTGGAAACCGCCTGCGAGTTTCATTGTGCATTGACCTTTGAGAAAGCGGTAACAGCCGCGAAACGCGTCAGGTCGGAGAAAATGATAACCGAAGAGTATCAACGTGTGGTTACTCCCTTTAAAAGCCGGATGGTGAAATTCCTGTGAGTGCGCTCCTACAAGCTTGGGCATTTTGAGGATTATATATATATATATATATATATATATATATATATATATATATATATATTATCTACTGGCGGTCGCCAGTAGATAGTTATAGTTAGGACCGTGTTTCCATAGGAAATCTCAAAATTCTATTTTGAATAACTTTGGCGCCGGTTGACGAATCCTCGCGAAATTTTCAAAACTAATGGAGCGCTCCGTTCAGCTCCTACCCTGAAAGCCTTGGGGTGATTCGTCAAGCGGGGGCCGAGAAAAAAGGGGGGTCCCAAAACGCGTCTTCCCCATGCATTTTTCCATAGGACCTTTAGACACAGCTACAGCCCGAATGGCTGAACAGAATTACTTGAAATTTGGCAGAGAGGTAGCCATAAGGTCAAGGAAGTGCCTTTTGCAGGTCTGGTGTAAATCTGTTCAGTATTTCCTGAGAAAATAGCATTTAAAAGCATATCAATATCTATACATGGGCAGGGTGCGCGCACCGTGCGAGCACCCTAACGTGCGCAAGCGTAATTCTGATTGGTGGTTACATGTTAGTCAACGTTCGAATCGGTCGAAATCAGGAAGTGTCGGCTGCCATTTTGTTTGTTTTCAGTGCGAGAGTGAAAAAGGAAGGTGGCGAACGTGAAAAGGGGGCAGGGTAGAGAGTTCCTGACCCCCTAGCCTTTGTCAGGGGGTCCCTGAATGACCCCGAAGGCAAAAAAAAAAAAAAATTTTTAAATCGCGGGGGTGCGCGCACCGTGCGCGCACGGTAAAAACCAAAAAACAAATAAAAAAATGTTTTAATACGTAGTTTATTGTAAAATAAATATATAAAAAAAATAATAATACATAAATAAATTAGCATTTAAAAAACCGTACAAATTCACTGAAAAAACCATAGGTTTCACACACGTTATAATTAGGAATTAGCATTTAAAAAACCTTGCAAATTCACTTAAAAAACCATAGGTTTCACACATGTTATAGTTAGGTGGATATTTCACTCGTAAAAAACCGATGAAATTCCCCTGTTATAGTTAGTTCAGATAACTATACCTCGCGCGACCGCCACTCTATCACAAGGATGATGTCATCAGTGATGTCATGAGTGATGCCACTGACCATGTCATGAGTGATGTAATATGTGACGTCATGAGCAGTGGATTGCGGGCCCGCGAGTTATAGTTATCTGAACTAACTATAACGGGGGAATTTCATTGTTTTTTTTACGAGTGAAATATCCACCTAACTATAACATGTGTGAAACCTATGGTTTTTTAAGTGAATATATATATGTATGTATATATATATAAATATATATATATATATATATATAAATTCACTGAAAAAACCATAGGTTTCAGGGGCGTTATAGTTAGCTGGACTTTTCACTCGTACAAAACCATTGAAATCCCCCCGTTATAGTTAGTTCAGCTAACTATAACTCGCATGCCCGCAATGCACTGCTGATGATGTCACATATTACATCACTCATGGAAGGCCGTGGAGAGAAATATGTTCTCCCTTGAAGCACAGCGCCCCTTCTGCAAACAGATGCCTGCTTCGAACTCATCCCCCTACTACAGGTTATCAAAATGCTTTTTTTGTTGGGAACGGGACATTCTACCTACGAAGGATAATGAGATGCACTTCCAGGGACAACATATCCCATAATGCTTTGTCAATAGAGTCTGCACTAAGCCAATCCCACTGAGGGCGTTTCTACTAAATAAAAAGCGCATTATGGAAGTGGATTGTTTGAATGCATGTTCCTTTCAAGCCCATGAAGAAGAGGCGTTTAAGCCTCGAAACGCGTCGGCATGAGGACACTCTAGGATGTATGAAAGGCAGGCTGCAGCGAGGCTGAAAGAGCTGAATGGCAAGGGGTGCTGTCGTGTGCACCTTTCAATGCTGGGGCATCTTTGGCGAATAAAATTTTAACACGGCGGCCCGCCGTGGAAAGGAGCACCATTTCTTGATGAATGGAAGGCCGCGGAGAGAAATATGTTCTCCCTTGAAGCACAGCGCCCCTTCTGCAAACAGATGCCTGCTTCGAACTCATCCACCTACTACAGGTTATCAAAATGCTTTTATTGTTGGGAACGGGACATTCTACCTACGAAGGATAATGAGATGCACTTCCAGGGACAACATATCCCATAATGCTTTGTCAATAGAGTCTGCACTAAGCCAAGCCCACTGAGGGCGTTTCTACTAAATAAAAAGCGCATTATGGAAGTGGATTGTTTGAATACATGTTCCTTTCAAGCCCATGAAGAAGAGGCGTTTAAGCCTCGAAACGCGTCGGCATGAGGACACTCTAGGATGTATGAAAGGCAGGCTGCAGCGAGGCTGAAAGAGCTGAATGGCAAGGGGTGCTGTCGTGTGCACCTTTCAATGCTGGGGCATCTTTGGCGAATAAAATTTTAACACGGCGGCCCGCCGTGGAAAGGAGCACCATTTCTTGATGAATGGAAGGCCGTGGAGAGAAATATGTTCTCCCTTCAAGCACAGCGCCCCTTCTGCAAACAGATGCCTGCTTCGAACTCATCCACCTACTACAGGTTATCAAAATGCTTTTATTGTTGGGAACGGGACATTCTACCTACGAAGGATAATGAGATGCACTTCCAGGGACAACATATCCCATAATGCTTTGTCAATAGAGTCTGCACCAAGCCAAGCCCACTGAGGGCGTTTCTACTAAATAAAACGCGCATTATGGAAGTGGATTGTTTGAATGCATATTCCTTTCAAGCCCATGAAGAAGAGGCGTTTAAGCCTCGAAACACGTCGGCATGAGGACACTCTAGGATGTATGAAAGGCAGGCTGCAGCGAGGCTGAAAGAGCTGAATGGCAAGGGGTGCTGTCGTGTGCACCTTTCAATGCTGGGGCATCTTTGTCGAATAAAATTTTAACACGGTGGCCCGCTGTGGAAAGGAGCACCATTTCTTGATGAACGGAAGGCCGTGGAGAGAAATATGTTCTCCCTTGAAGCACAGCGCCCCTTCTGCAAACAGATGCCTGCTTCGAACTCATCCACCTACTACAGGTTATCAAAATGCTCTTATTGTTGGGAAAGGGACATTCTACCTACGAAGGATAATGAGATGCACTTCCAGGGACAACATATCCCATAATGCTTTGTCCATAGAGTCTGCACTAAGCCAAGCCCACTGAGGGCGTTTCTACTAAATAAAAAGCGCATTATGGAAGTGGATTGTTTGAATGCATGTTCCTTTCAAGCCCATGAAGAAGAGGCGTTTAAGCCTCGAAACGCGTCGGCATGAGGACACTCTAGGATGTATGAAAGGCAGGCTGCAGCGAGGCTGAAAGAGCTGAATGGCAAGGGGTGCAGTCGTGTGCACCTTTCAATGCTGGGGCATCTTTGGCGAATACATTTTTAACGCGGCGGCCCGCCGTGGAAAGGAGCACTATTTCTTGATGAATGGAAGGCCGAGGAGAGAAATATGTTCTCCTTTGAAGCACAGCACCCCTTCTGCAAACAGATGCCTGCTTCGAACTCATCCACCTACTACAGGTTATCAAAATGCTTTTATTGTTGGGAACGGGACATTCTACCTACGAAGGATAATGAGATGCAATTCCAGGGACAACATATCCCATAATGCTTTGTCAATAGAGTCTGCACTAAGCCAAGCCCACTGAGGGCGTTTCTACTAAATAAAAAACGCTTTATGGAAGTGGATTGTTTGAATGCATGTTCCTTTCAAGCCCATGAAGAAGAGGCGTTTAAGCCTCGAAACGCGTCGGCATGAGGACACTCTAGGATGTATGAAAGGCAGGCTGCAGCGAGGCTGAAGGAGCTGAATGGCAAGGGGTGCTGTTGTGTGCACCTTTCAATGCTGGGGCATCTTTGGCAAATAAAATTTTAACACGGCGGCCCGCCGTGGAAAGGAGCACCATTTCTTGATGAATGGAAGGCCGTAGAGAGAAATATGTTCTCCCTTGAAGCACTGAGCCCCTTCTGCAAACAGATGCCTGCTTCGAACTCATCCACCTACTACTGGTTATCAAAATGCTTTTATTGTTGGGAACGGGACATTCTACCTACGAAGGATAATGAGATGCACTTCCAGGGACAACAGATCCCATAATGCTTTGTCACTAGAGTCTGCACTAAGCCAAGCCCACTGAGGGCGTTTCTACTAAATAAAAAGCGCATTATGGAAGTGGATTGTTTGAATGCATGTTCCTTTCAAGCCCATGAAGAAGAGGCGTTTAAGCCTCGAAACCATAGGTTTCAGGGGCGTTATAGTTAGCTGGACTTTTCACTCGTACAAAACCATTGAAATCCCCCCGTTATAGTTAGTTCAGCTAACTATAACTCGCACGCCCGCAATGCACTGCTGATGATGTCACATATTACATCACTCATGACATGGTCAGTGACATCACTCATGACATCACTGATGACATCTCAAATGACATCACTCATGACATGAAGCAACAGAAGTCCTCAAAGACGAAGAAAAGTGCAGGAAGAAGGATAACGTGCAGAAAGAACAAACAGAAGAGCAGAAAGAAGCCTTGTTGCAAAATCATCCTGTACCCTCAACTTTTTCAGACGGATACTGGTGGTAACTGAGTCTGACTAACCAGTCCTAGAACCAATGCTATGTTAAAAGACACTCAGAATACAGTGAAAACACCTACATACACTAGGAAACACTATGCGTTGGGGTCCCCCTGTGATTAGCATGACCTCCTCTGTAAGCCCCTAGTATATAATAGGGCATGGGATTAAAACTACCTCTTAAAACGCGCCACAGGGCGTGTTTGCACACTTCACCTCAGGCCCCGTCCCCTCCCTTCCCCACTGTGTAAACACGCCCTGTGGCCGTTTTAAGTTGGAAGATTAAGTCCCCTTGAATCCTGAGGGTCCCTAGGGTCCAACTAGACCACTAGGTACCTCCAGTAAGCACCACAGAGCTGCGTTGCAGAGAGATGTAAAAAGAGGCACGGCCTAGACCACCTCTTTGCAACGCAGCACAGTGGCACTTACTGGAAGCACCTGGTGGGCTAGTTGGCCCCCAGGGTCCCTCAGGATTGAAGGGGAAATATTTCCCCAACTTAAAATGCGCCAGATGGCGTGTTTGCACACGTTAACTCAGGCCCCGTCCCCTCCCTTCACCACTGTGTAAACACGCCCTGTGGCCGTTTTTAGTTGGGAGATTAAGTTCATTTAAATCCTGAGGTTCCCTAGGGGCAAAATAGCCCACTAGGTACATCCAGTAAGCGCCATTGCAGAGAGGTGTAAAAAGGGGCACGGCCTGCACCACCTCTCTGCAACGCAGAGCAGTGGCGCTTACTGGAAGCACCTGGTGGGCTAATTGGCCCCCATGGTCCCTAGGGTCAAACTAGCCCACTAGGTGTAAAAAGGTGCGTGGCCTCAGAACACCTGTCTGCAACGCAGCTCCCTGGCGCATACTGGAGATACCTGTTGGGCTAGTTGGCCCTCAGGGACCCTCATTATTGAAGGGGAATTAATTCCCCAACTTACAACTGGCCAGGGGGCGTGTTTGCAGAGTGCTGCAAGGAGGGGGCGTGGCCTCTGGCGCGATGCCTGTCTTTTATTTATTTTATTTTTTTAAGAAGGAGGGCTGTGTGCCCCCCCTTCTTTTTCTAATTTATTGGCCCTGGGGACCCCATCCGCCAGGGCCTGCACCCTAATTTTTTGTTGAAAAAAATGTATTTGGAAGGGTGCCGCATGGCCCCCCGCCCAAGGCTTTAATCGGCCCCGGGGACCCCAATCCCGGGTCATGGCCTTTATTTTTATATTCTTGAGGAGGGGGGCTGCGTTGCCCCCCTCCTCAGGCCACCTATGGTCCCGGGGACCCCATTCCCCGGGGCCGCACTTTATTTTTTATTATTCTAAAAAAATATATATTTATAGAAACACCTCGGACATTCTGGACAAACCGTATGTACCTATCACCATGATGATTTGCGTGATATTCATTAAAAGGCAAATATGCATACAATGAATCCACGTGGAATGTATTTACACCACTAGTGAAGCTCTGACATGTCTGATGCCCTACCGTGCCTAATCCCGGCACCCCCGCCAGTGGGTACTCTCCAAGTAGACACCCTTGTCGTTTATTTATACAAACATGGGCAGCTGTTGACGGGCACATTTAATACATACACACACTAAGCCATTCAAAGGGGATTCAACAAAAATTCAACCAAACTATGCAAGAAACCCCCCTCACGGTTAATAAAACACGCGTCCACTGCTGGATGTGTAATACTTTTTATTTTACTCTCTGGAAAGGAGATGAACCTCACTTGAGAGTCACAGCATGCTCCTGGCTGAGCCCAATGCTGTGTTACACCCACCAGTGCCCGGCGAATGCCACACACCTCTGTGTTGTATTCCAACAGCTAGTACATATGCTATGACACGCTCTAGCCCATGTGCACTGTAACACCACCCCATGAATATGTCATGCCACACTTGCCTTCGCACGGGTTATATTGCCCCATCTAACGTGCCTTCCTCGATGCCTATGTTATAACGCACAGCGCTATGTCATACATATTGTGGAGAAGTGTGGATCAATGATTAGAGCGGCAGACCCTGATGCAGAGGTCTAGCCTGGGACCAGGGTTCAATTCCCTGCCTCGTCGGATCTTGGGCTCAAATAATTCCACGGACATGATATTTCTCGCCTCGGAGCCTATTCCAATCATGGAGTCCCACTCTGCAACTCTGGGCAATAGCTTGATTAATCTCCACAACGGCCCCCACAACGCTAAGGATGCCTGGCCTCCACCTGGGGGGTGCCCAGGAGTGGACGCCTCACAGGGAAAGCCAGGATGGGTTCCACAGCGGTATTCGTACAAGCGCCTTAAGACCCTTGCGGGTGAGTAGTGCGCTATACAAGTATCAATTTACATATTACAATCTGGGATCCATATCTTTGTCACAGTGCATATGCAACGTTACACTCCCCAGCACATATTTTATATTGCAACTTTAGAGACTAGTTAGGTTACACAACACTGCCCTGTGCATATTACACTCCAAGGTACATATCGCATAGCACGCGCTAGTGCCTGTGCTATCTCGCGCTCTCCAATGAATCTGTCATTGCGCACAATGTATTGCATATTATATTTCACGCCCCGGTTCATCTTATATCACACTTTTTGGTGCATAGTTTATACCATATGCTATATCTAGTTTTCATTTTCAATCGTGCTCTCAGGACTATGCTCTATAGAACACTGCGTCCACCTACTCTTTTCACGGGCATTACGTTTTGCGATGGGGGGTGGAGGGTCAGGGGGTGTTTCTGCCAAGTGAGCCCGGAGTCACAGTCACAAACGTCCTCTTCTTCCTGAATAAAAGTGAGATTATGCTGCATACTTGTTCATATTTGAAGTAGTTCGCACAGACACACATTTTAAAAACAATAAAGTTCCTAATACGCACCTTCTCTGAACAGTTAGCTTGCTGCCCCATCCACCTCCTCCCTATGCACTGTTGTCTGAAACCATGGACTAGCCTCCTCCCTCCTGCCATGCATGGTCTGATGTGCTGCCACTGCCCTCCATTTAGCATGATGTACCAGTCCACTCCTCCTGCCCTCCATTGCCCAATTCTATGGCCCATCATTGACCTCCTGCTTAGCCTCTGTGCTTAGCTTGCTGCCCCTATTCTCCTTCCCCCTGCCCTCCGATGTCTTTTTGCATGTCCCTGCTCCATTCTTTTTGCCCACCATGTTCCATGGATCTGCCACTCCTATCTACTCTGAGTGTTCTGTTGAGCTGCCACTCCCCTCCCACCTGCCTAGCATTGTCAGATGACTGTAACCTGTCCCTGCCACCTCCACCCTGCCTGTCCACATGCCATGCCCCTATCCCCTTCCTCTTGTCCTCCATGGTCCATTTTACTGCCACACCCTTCTGCCCTCCCTGGTCTGTTGTGCTGCAACTGCTCCTCCTGCCTGCCCCACGTGGTCTGTTGTGAGGCCCCTTCCCCTGAACTCTCTTGTCTGTGCCCAGGTCCTGACCCTCCCTGTTATCCTCCATGGTCCTTTGTGCATGCCCCTGCACCCTCCTTCTTGCCCATCATAGCCATTGTGCTGCCACTAACCCTCCCGCTTGCCATGCATGGTCTTCTGTGCTGCCATGACCCCTCCCACCTTCCCTGTGTGGTCAGCTAGCTGCCCCTGACCCCCTCCCACATTCCCTCCATGGCCTGTGTGTATGCCATCATAGTCTCACTGTTGCTCTCCATGGTTCTAGTGCCAATCCTGCCTGACCTCCATGGTCATCTTGCTGCTCCGGCCCTGCCCTCTTGCCCCCAGCCCTCTGTTTCCATATGCAGACCCCTATTCCCTCCCTCCTGGCTTGTCTGTTCCAATGTAATGCCCCTGATCCGTCCCTCCTGCCCTTTATGGTCTGTTATGCTGCAGCTTTCTCTCCTGTCTGTCCATTATGGTCAGCTAGCTACCATTGCCTCTTTCCCCTCTGTTCTCTGTTGTCCATGTGCATGGTCCTGTCCCCTCCCTATTGCTTTCTATGGATTGTTGTGCTGCACTCCTGTCCCGCATGCCATGTGTGGTGTATTGTGCTGCTGCAAACCCTGATGCCTGCCCTGTAGGGTCATTTTGGTGCACCTCTCCATGTCCCTACTGTCCTCTGTTATCCGAGTCCATGTCCCTACCCCAATTCCTCCTGCCTACCATGATCCAATGTACCATACTTGCGAACATTTTGAACTTGGAAAGAGGGAGATTTGGAAAAAAAACTGGGGTATTGATTTTACCCTTTGAGTTACATTGAAAAAGAGGAGATTGTAGACAGGAGACAGATCAAATAAAGCCCATTTGAGCTTAAAAACATTGGACGTATCCTGGCTGAAACGGGTCTGTTGGCATGTATGGTTGTACTACCACTGCCTCTTCCTTCTGCCCACAATGGTCTATTATATTGCCACAGCCTCTCTTGCTAGTCCTGTATGGTTGGTTTGTTGCCCCTGCCCCCCTTTCCACTGCCGTCCATAGTCTGTTGTGCTGCCACTGCCCTTCCTGCCTGCCCAGTGTGGTCAAATTGTTGCCTCTGGACTCTCTTACCTGCCTTCAATTTTCAGAGTCCGTGCCCTTGGCCTCTGCCTCTCAACAGTATCCCAATGAACAACTAGATTGCTAACATTCTATATGTATTACAAAAGTGTGGAACGCCTGACGTCATCGTGATGTAATCAAAACTGTAATACCTAGAGCATTTCCTTTAGAAATTACATATATGAGAGGGTCTTATTTGCATCAAAATTATGGTTAGTGCTCTAAAAAACTAAAATGAGGACATATTTTCTGAGTTTTCAAATAGCGACAAAGAACTTTTAAATTATTTGTAATCTATATGTTTTTTTATCTAGTTGACCACTTGATTAAATGTTGCACTTAGGGGAGAGGATGTGGTGTTACTTTCAGAGCTGCAGACTTTGCAACTGGGGAACCAGGTTGGAGTTTCTGCTTCAGCCCAACATTCTGTGATTCTGGTCAAATCACTTAATCTCCCCATGTCTACAACCAAAATGAATTTGATCTTGTGTGATGTAACCAATGCTCATGTAAAGCTCCTCAATACCTGACAAGGCTGCACTATATAAAACTGCAAATACAGAAAAAATAAGTGTTTTGCAAACTTCTGTCATTGGGCTAAATGTGGGCTACATCTGGGTGATATTTGTGCTGCATTTGGGCTCTTTTGTCTCTGGTGGCCATCTTGATTTATTTGTTATGAAGTTTCCTAATTTCCTCATTTACTGCAGTCTCCTCAGTAGGAAATGCTTTCAGTTTATTACTTTGATTCCATCAAGAAGGTATTCAGATATGTCACACATTTGCCATAAATTCTGAATGTTAGCACTCTAGTTGCTCATTAGATCACTTTAGTAAAGCTACTGCTCACCAGGGAAGTCTGCTGCTGGTATTCAAAGTGCATGTGTCAGTCTGCATGTCAGAATTTTTTTATGAAATAGAAGAGGATTTAAGAAGTCAAAATGTGCCCTAATGTTTCTTTCTGCAGCACTAATCATAATTTCTATGGAAAAATAAACCCCCTCATTTTGTTCCATTGTAAATTCAATGTTTTAAGTGTTACCACTTTATTCCAATCAAGATGGCTTCAGGTGTGCCATACTTTTGTCATAAGTAAGACTGTTAGCGCTCTAGTTGTTCGTTAGAACACTCTGGGACATTCTGTCATTGGGCTATACTTGGGCTACATCTGGGTGATATTTGGGCTACATTTGGGCTCTTTTGTCTCTGGTGGCCATTTCGGGAGACTTATTTGTTATGAGGTTTCCTAATTTCCTCATTTACTACCGTCTCCTCAGTAGGTAATACTTTCAGTTTTTTTACTTTGATTCCATCAAGAAGGCATTCAGATGTGTCACACATTTGCCATAAATTTAGAATGTTAGCACTCTAGTTGCTTATTAGATCACTGTAGTAAACCTACTGCTCACCAGGGAAGTCTGCTGCTGGTATTGAAAGTGCATGTTTCAGTCTGCATGTCAGAATGTTTTAATTAAATAGAACAGGATTTGGGAAGTCACTTAAAATGTGCCCTAACTTTTTCTTTCTGCAGCACTAATCATACTTTCTATGGCAAAATGAACCCCCTCATTTTGTTCCTTTTTAAATTAAATGTTTTAAGAGTTACTACTTTATTCCAATCAAGATGGCTTCAGGTGT
The DNA here is from genome assembly GCF_964204655.1 of Triturus cristatus. NCBI lineage: Eukaryota > Metazoa > Chordata > Amphibia > Caudata > Salamandridae > Triturus > Triturus cristatus. Next base: position 250,500,562 of record NC_140584.1, read on the forward strand.
GCAATAGGTTTGTCATAAGTAGGACTGTTAGCGCTCTAGTTGTTCTTTAGAACACTCTGGAAAGCTGTAGTAGAACACAAAGGAATCAACTGACAGTCTCTGCCCTTGTTGGATGTACATATTTTACTTAGAATGTCAGACTTCATTCTCACATGACTGGGAAAGATAATGTGAATTTACAGAAAATATGCTCTCAGTTTAGCTTATAGATCACCTTGCAAACCTCTGTTGGAAAAGCATGAGAAAATAGTTTTCTCTCAAACATGATTCATGATATCACAGCAGAATGCTTTTCACATGGTAAAATCACCTTAGAACACACCACAATTCCTAAAATGAGTATGGTACCATCAACAAATGATGTATAATGCAACTAAAGTCTTAAAACCTTCTATTAACTGCAATGCTTTTTAATGAGGTGCTATCATGTATATTGGTCCCAAGATGGCTGCCAACACTTCTTGGATGAAGTACTGACAGCCACGATGAGATGTGTGGTTAGGCTCTGCCCAGATATATCTATCTTTTTAACTCTAATTTTCTCAGGAGCTACTGAACGGATTTACACCATTTAAGCAAAAGACACGAGTCTGAACCGAGGAATACCTCTTTGCCAAATTTGGTGTAATTCTGTTCAGCAGTTCAGGCTATAGCTGCGTCAACAGGTCCTATGGGAAAATGCATGGGGAAAACGTGTTTTGGGACCCCCCTTTTTTCTCGGCCCCCGCTTGACGAATCACTGTGAAAGTTTCAGGATAGTAGCGGACCGGAGCTGGCCAAAAGTTTGGAAAATTTTGCGAAGATTCGTCAATCGGCGCCAACGTTATTCCAAATAGAATGTTGCGGATTTCCTCTGGAAAATAGGTCCTAACTTTAACTACCTACTGGCTTGTGCCAGTAGGTAATATATATATATTTCACTCGAAACCCCCACATATATATTACCTACTGGCGGTAGTTATGGTTAGGACCTTGTTTCTATTAAAAAAACACCAAATTTGGCAAAAATGGTAGCTCTTGAATCAGAAAGTGTGTTTTTTTTTCAAATGGTGTAAATCCGTTCAGTAGTTCCTGAGAAATTCAAAAATATAAATATCAATATCTGGTGGTCGAGGAGGATTCACAAACCCTCCCGAGCACAAGCTTCATTTTGATTGGCTGTCAATACTCCAAACCAAGAAGTGGTAGCAGCCATCTTGTGACTCGGTAAAACCGAGTCACAAGAAAACAGTATAACAAAGATAAAAAATGAGAAAAGGGGGAAGGGTAGGAACACCCTGACCGCCTAGGCCTGCACAGGAGTCCCCAAAAAAGCATTTAAAAAAGAAAAATCAGCAGGCTTTGCGCTGGGTGCGTGAATCCAGCCGAAAAAAACAAAGCACAGTCTTGCACGCATCGGGTGGGCCAGTTCCCGGGCAAATCAAAAAATATATGTAGTGGGGCAACCCTGGGGACTGCCACCTGGGGGCTTGCTCATAATGTGCAGGGGGCACATGGCCCCCCGCAGCCCTGGAGACCGCCACCTCCCCGTGGCTTTGATTGAAAAATTGTGTATGGGGCTCCTACCCACCCATGCTGCCCCAGGGACCTCCACCTCCCCAGGGCTTCAATGTATTTGAGGCAGGGGGGCTCGCGGGCCCAAAAAGGCCCTGGGGACCACCACCTCCCCGGGACTTAAATTTAAATAAATAAGTGTGGGGGAGCTCCTGCCCCCGAAATGTTCCAGGGACCACCACCTCCCCAGGGCACTAATTAAGCCAATGCAGGGGTCAATTGCAGACACACGGATCCGGGGACCACCACCTGCTGGAGGCATTTACATGTTGGGAGGGGGGCCGCATGGCCCCCCTCCTGTAGTCCTAGATGGCCCTGGGGACCATCACCCCCCGGGGCTGGCTCCAGCAAAGTCCCGGGGTGGCCACCTCTGGGACATTGCAGTTCGGAATTTAGTCTGTTTTCGGCGTCTTCTGACCATCTCATAGTCTTTCAAGTGTTTCATCATAGCGCTCCTTAGTTCTTCAGTGCGCTTGACATCCTTTTCTTTACTTATAAGACCTTCAAGTCTTTTGATTTCCGAAAGAAATTTTTCTCGATCGCTCCACGCGTATTTAATTAAAATTCTAACCATTCCTTTCACCGATTCCGTTGTATAATCCGCCCATTCCTTTAGGAGCTGTGGGTCAGTATTTTCCCACCATTTTCGTAGCTCCCTCTCATGGGCTTTCTCTAATGTTTGAAACTAAATTTCCAGATTGGAGGTGGATGAACTTGTTGCCACCTCATTCGCAGGTTGTGATTTTTTGTTTCCGGACCCAAGTTTAAAAATGTCTGTTGCCGCTTCCTCCCTTTCACTAAAGCTTTACATAGTGACTTTTAGCACAATTCTTTGCACCGCAAGGGGTCTGCACAAACAACTCTGTTTTCTCGGGTTAGAGGCTCGAGATTTTACCAACGGTAGAAGAGACGGGTCTCACCGGCAAGTCGGCGCAGCAGGTCCCAAAAGGAATCCGCGTCACTCTCCCATCACAGCAGCAAAACTCCTCACGTCTCTCCAAGCAATCCGTTCTTTTTTCTTCCTTCACCGATATTTCTACGGCTATTTCTCCTCATTATGAGCCTTCTGGCTGGTGGCCATATTAACTTAAACTTCAACGCCGCCGCTCGTTCCTCCCGGGTGCTTAATCCTGCGGTGGTGAACTGCTTATCGATTTCTCCAACAAGGCAACTTTTTAAAGCGGCAACAAATGGATAGCACACACGAAAAAAAAAAATATATATATATATATATATATTCCAAATGATATTGCTCCCACAATCTGCCATATGCCTCGCCAAGCGATATACAAGACCCAGAGTGCACTGATGCACATGCCCAAGGGGGCAGGACTACAAAAACAATCGCAGATGCAAGAGATTCTGCATAGCTGTACTTTCACCAAGAAGTCAAGCTAGAGTGAACAAAGGGAAACCTGAAACGCGTATGGCGGATGGCAGATTTCACGCGGGGATCCGTACCTGTTCATGCTGCAGCCTGCCAAGCAATAAATGCTGAAAAAGAAACACCGCGTGTGGTGTCTTCAATTGTGGGAGCAATATCATTTGGAATATTTAGTGGCCTGCTCTGGCCACGAAGACACCCCACTGCTGCAAGGCAGGTCCTCGTGCTGTTCAGTTCACTGCGGACTCATGGAGCGGTGTTACCAGTTTGGTGAGGCATGAGAAATGCAACATCCAGATGCGACCTAACCAGCGACCCAAAGGGATATAATTAAAGGAGGAAACTTTACAGCAGCTCCACTATATATTCAATTAGTGAAACTACGAGACCCATAGTGCACTGATGCACGTGCCCAAGGGGGCGGGACTACAAAAACAATCGCAGGTGCAAGAGATTCTGCTTAGCTGTACTTTCACCAAGAAGCCAAGCCAGTGAACAAAGGGAAACCTGAAATATTGGCCAATATTATACCCCTTTGTCTCCAGGATTTCCAATGTAGAAGCCTATTGTTTATAATAATAAGGTGATTGTAACATAGAGACAAATTAAAAAAAGAATCACTACATAAAATCTGTGGTTGATAACAAGGCTTCAAATAATGGATGTATGACGTTACAACGCACACTTTTACAACGCATGCACTTACAACGCATTTTTTACAACGCATAATCCATTACAACGCATGACATTACAACGCATGACACTACAACGCATTTTTAAAAAATACCTTTACAACGCATTTCCATTACAACGCATACTACCTTTACAACGCATACCATTACAACGCATAATATTAAATTACATTTAAGGTAAGTATTAGATAGTATAGGGGTAAAAGTTACTTTTCTAACTCCAGGGGGTGCAACAGTAGGGTAAGTGTTGGATAGTATAGGGGTAAAAATTACTATTCTAACTCCAGGGGGTGCAACAGTGGGGTAAGTGTTGGATAGTATAGGGGTAAAAATTACTATTCTAACTCCAGGGGGTGCAACAGTAGGGTAAGTGTTGGATAGTATAGGGGTAAAAATTACTATTCTAACTCCAGGGGGTGCAACAGTAGGGTAAGTGTTGGATAGTTGTTCTGCTCGATTTTCCCGGCCTTCTTGTGAGGAAAAGTGATTGAATGTGACTTCAGTCTCTTACCATTCAAGTCTAAGGGTTAGAGTAGTGAATGGAGCCTATTTACTAGGCACTTCGACATGATCCTGTGCTCTTCCCCACAGATCAGGGCTTGCACACATAGCCTAGGGGATAGATTTGTTAGTATTAGGGATAACCTGTCCTGTAGTGAGGGTATTTCATGGAGCCGTGCTGAATTCAGGCCTGGTAGGCCTCAAACGGGAGAGACTCCATCTTTATTTCTGCTCCGGCAGCTTGGGATGCTTCTAGGTCAAATGTAATGTTTTAGTTATGAGGTGTTATTCGCTCGGAGAGAACCGGTTCAGGCCGGCCCTTATCGAAGGATTGTATTTTTCTTCATGCCGTAGACACTACATCAGGCCGGCCGGCTGGGAACGTGTCCTTGGTACGGGGAGGTACAAGAATTTGGTGGGCGGCAGGTTACGGGCCGGAATTTTCCATGAGGAAACGCACCTCTATATTAGTGAAAGTCTGAGGCAGTTACATGTTCAGTCCGTAGGCGGCATCTAGCCGTTAGCAGTAAAGCTACTACTTATTCCAGGGAAGACAGACGCCATCTTGAAGGCGGAGAAAAACCGAGAGACAGATACTCTCCTAGCAGAATAGCCAGAGAGGAGAGAGTAGCCGATAAGGAAGAGGTCCCAGTGACTCGGAGAAGGGTGATCCATGACTGCGGAGGTGTGACTTCCAGGATAGCCGAGGCACAGACGAGAAGGGAACCTAGATGACCACTGAGTGCAGGCTACACACTACTAAGGTGATGTCGACCCTTTCTTATTAGAGTGTACAACTTAATCTTTCACTTTTCTTTGCAGGTTATGAGTTATATTGTAATGTTATGTGATTGCGTATGTAATGAGTGATAAAGTACCCAGTTTGTAGTGAACCAACATGTGCTGCGTGTTCTTGTATGAGAGGGTAGCCTATTCTTCTAGTCAGCTGTGGCTACATGAACAGATGTTAACCCTGATCAGGTAAGTGGTAACTGAATAAGGGAAAGAGGAGCCCCTCGAACCGGAGAACAGGCTATGCTCGAACTGGCAGTCCTTGTGTGATCTGATGAATAGTGAGACTGATTCCCTTTTTGTATGTTATGGTGACCATAGGATGAACTGTCGTATGAGACTGCCGTCTGGGTAGAGAGGTCTGGATTCGTATGGGATCGCGAGGCCGCCACTTGTGATACTGTCGTATGGGCAGAGAGGTCTGGATTCGTATGGGATCGCGAGGCCGCCGATTGTGCTGAGACTGCCGTCTGGGTAGAGAGGTCTGGATTCGTATGGGATCGCGAGGCCGCCACTTGTGATACTGTCGTATGGGCAGAGAGGTCTGGATTCGTATGGGATCGCGAGGCCGCCGATTGTGCTGAGACTGCCGTCTGGGTAGAGAGGTCTGGATTCGTATGGGATCGCGAGGCCGCCACTTGTGATACTGTCGTATGGGCAGAGAGGTCTGGATTCGTATGGGATCGCGAGGCCGCCGATTGTGCTGAGACTGCCGTCTGGGTAGAGAGGTCTGGATTCGTATGGGATCGCGAGGCCGCCACTTGTGATACTGTCGTATGGGCAGAGAGGTCTGGATTCGTATGGGATCGCGAGGCCGCCGATTGTGCTGAGTGACTGCCGTCTGGGTAGAGAGGTCTGGATTCGTATGGGATCGCGAGGCCACCACTTGTGATACTGTCGTATGGGCAGAGAGGTCTGGATTCGTATGGGATCGCGAGGCCGCCACTTGTGATACTGTCGTATGGGCAGAGAGGTCTGGATTCGTATGGGATCGCGAGGCCGCCGATTGTGCTGAGACTGCCGTCTGGGTAGAGAGGTCTGGATTCGTATGGGATCGCGAGGCCGCCACTTGTGATACTGTCGTATGGGCAGAGAGGTCTGGATTCGTATGGGATCGCGAGGCCGCCACTTGTGATACTGTCGTATGGGCAGAGAGGTCTGGATCCGTATGGGATCGCGAGGCCGCCGATTATAAGAGGTCTTGGTATGTATAGTAGGAATTCCCTGTCCTTAGGTGGTAGATATATGTGGTTGCACTATTGTAAATAGGCCCTAGGGAGGGGGTAACGTTCTGGCTGGGTTAGTGAGGCTCTGGTGAGCGGGTTCTATCTGATCCGAAAACCCAAGCAGAACATTTGGCGTCACAAACCGTTTACGAAACCTGTGAGCGTTGTGGTTGTATCGTGTTTGCTTTCGGCGCGTGCGTGGTTTCGTTTGTATATTATTTGTGTCCAAGGCGAAACACAAGAGGAAGTTCAGACCCAATTGGACAGACTCATTGAGTGCCTGCGTGAGAAAGGTTGGGAAATCAACCCGGATAAATTACAAGGTCCGTCCCAGGCTGTGAAATTTTTGGGTATTAATTGGCATGAGGGGCACCGAGACGTGATTCCTCAGGTTAAACAGAAAATTCTTGATTTTGCAGTTCCGAGGAATAGGAAAGAAGCCCAAAGCTTCATTGGCTTGTTTGGTTTTTGGCGCCAGCATATTCCTCATTTGAGTCAAATATTGGCCCCTTTGTACCATGTCACTCGTAAAAAGAATGCATTTGAATGGGATAAACCACAACAAGATGTGTTCAGTCTGGCAAAAGAAGCAATTCAGCATGCTCTGGATTTATGGCCTGTATGTGATGGTGATGTGGATTTGAATGTGTCTGTACAAGGCCTTTATGCGAATTGGAGTTTGTGGCAGAAACAAGGCAAGAGTAGAGTACCGTTAGGTTTCTGGACCAAGAAGTTACCTGATGCTGGTGAGCGTTATACACCCTTTGAGAAACAGTTACTTGCATGTTATTGGGCTCTGGTGGATACCAAGCAATTGACTTTGGGACATGATATAGTTTTGCGACCTGAAATTCCTATCATGCAGTGGGTTATGAGTTCGCCGAAAACTCACCGAATTGGACACGCTCAAGAGGCGAGTGTGATTAAATGGAAATGGTATAAACAAGACAGGGCACGTGTGGGACAAAAAGGAGTTGCATCTTTGCATGAGCAGGTGGCGCGGGCGCCATCGACTGAGACTGAGAGTGAATGTTCCGTACCTTTAGTACAGGAGTCTCCTGTTAAGTGGGGTAGACCTTTTGATGATTTGTCGGCAGAGGACAGAAACCATGTCTGGTTTACGGATGGTTCAGCAAGGTTCATAGGGACGAAACGGCATTGGAAGGCGGTGTCCTATAATCCGATCACACAAAAATTGCTGAGTACAACTGGTGAGGGTAAGAGCAGTCAATTTGCTGAACTCTATGCTGTTTATCAAGTTCTGAAACAAGAGTTACCTGGCACATGTCATATTTTCACCGATTCTTGGCCTACTGCCAATGGACTAGCAGTTTGGTTACCGACTTGGCATTCCCATAGTTGGAAAATCCATTCAAAAGAACTGTGGGGAAAAGAATTATGGCAGGAGATTTGGGAAATGCTCCCACAGAGTACTGTTACAATCTTCCATGTGGATGCTCATACCCCGATAGACTCTCTTGACAAATTCTTTCATAACATTGCAGATGAGAAATCTAAAATTGCTGAGGCAGTGGTGGACAGGCAAGATTCTGATATTGCGGGATTGGCGAAATGGGCCCACCAGAAAGCAGGACACTTTGGAGAGAAAGCCACTAGCAGGTGGGCTGCTGATCGAGGAATTTATATTCCCCTATATTTAATCAAAAATGTTATTCTACATTGTCCCATTTGTCAGCATATCAGGCAGCGCAAAGTGCCCCAAATTGTTAAAGGTCATTTACATCGCGGGAAGTTGCCCGCTCAAATTTGGCAGATTGATTTCATTGGTCCACTTCCTATGAGTAGGAATTGTCAATATGTTTGCACCATTGTTGATACATACAGTGGCCTGTTGGTGGCCCTTCCCTGTAAGCAAGCTACCCAATTGAATACTATTAAAACATTGGAATTGATTATGATGTATTATGGTGTGCCATTCCAAATTCAATCTGATAATGCATCCCATTTTCGTGGAAGATTGGTACAGGAATTCTGTGTGGAAAACAATATTGAATGGGTGTTTCATATACCATATTATCCACAGGCCTCGGGTCTTGTGGAGAGGTTGAATGGACTGCTGAAAGATCAGTTACGTAAATTAACAGATGACAAGTATAAGAATTGGCGAGACTTTTTGCCTCAAGCGCTATTGCTTTTGAATAACCGACCTTTTCTAAATGCTGAATCCCCACTTATGCGTTTGTTTCCTCCGAATGTTGATGCTAAGCCCAATGAAATCAGAGAGACTGTGATGTACTGGGAGATTACTCCCGGAGCTTTGGCTCCATGTAGAGCGACCCCAGGGTCGGCAGGTTTAGACTTGCATGCCATGGATAACACCGTTATAAAAAGTAAGGATCGAGTCATCATTGAAACTGGTGTTGGTGTTCATATACCAACTGGGAATTTCGGATTAATCGCCCCTAGATCGGGGCTGGCTGTAAAAGGCATTCAGGTGCTTGGAGGAATCATTGATAGTGATTATCAGGGAGAGATTAAGGTGCTCCTGCTGAATAGCAGTGAGGTTGACTTACTGATACATCAAACTGACCGAGTGGCTCAATTGCTAATAATGCCTGTTTTCAGTGGTGAGATCACAAAAGGCACTGCCCCAACGTTGCTAACTGTACGAGGCCAGAAAGGTTTTGGCTCCACAGATAATCCTGGGGCCAGAGTTTGGGTGCGGTCGCCTAAGAATCCCCCTGAACAAGCAGAAGTCATTGCAACCGGTCAAGACAACACCATTTTAGTTATGAGACCAGGGAAAGATAGCTGGGAAGCAGTCCCGGCTGACAAATGTTACTTACGAGAATGAATAATGCCTGTATTTGATTCTCTTTCAGATCATTCTTTGGACTGTTGCTGCAGGATGTGTCGGCGTTGGACTCCTTTTGGGCTGGTACGACGAGAGAGGAGGGATCCCATCAACCCGGGCTGAGTTGAGAACCCGAGTGTCGCGTTCCTTCGCTGCGTGGGATTCGTCGTCGAACTTTTGGACTACGTTAGCCAAACGAGTGACTAAAGCCCCTCATTTCTGCTTGACACCGATGAGATCGGTGACTGACATTCTAGCGACTTGTTTAGTTGCTGTCCCTGCTTCGTTGGAGACTTTGACTCATATTTTTAATATATCGAATGCTCGCCCCAATGTTCTTCTGGGCGATTTTGCTACCCATGAGTATTGCCCCTTGTGTACTGTACTGTCAGACCCGATACCCCCCATCCAGTCCCAAATAGTTACCTATAATATCACACAGGGTGATTTGTGTTTTTTCCTTACTTGTAATCCTAGTGCGATTTCTGAATGTATGCGTTTAAGATTGAAAGGTGCCACTTCATTCACCGCTCATGAACGAACTTTGTGCCTTCAAAGGACACCGAAAACATGTACTTCTGTTCAGAATAACATGACTTGCAAGAGTTTGGTAGTTACCCCCAGTCATTATCGCACGATGTTACTACCTGCCGGATGGCTTTTCTCATGTGGTAATACTTCCTGGCCATATATCCCCGCAAATATTTCTGGAGGCCCTTGTGCCATTACTAGACTGAGCTTGTTGATGTTTTCATCACATCCGAATGCCAACTCTCGTGTGATTCGAGATACAGTGAGGTTACAGGAGGATTGTGACTCATCTTTGCATTTATATTCCAAGTCTGAATACCTTAGCCTGGCTATTTCAATTGTTGGTGTTCCTGCTTTGGCAATTTATAATGCCAAATCTATTGGGAAAATGGCCTGCTGGATGGTAAAATCCATTAATCATACTTCTACAGTCCTGTCTGACATGCTATTAGACGCCCAGGGTGAACGTAGAGCTATCTTGCAAAATCGAGCGGCCATTGATTATCTTTTGCTTAAACATGGACACGATTGTTCTGATTTTGAGGGTCTTTGTTGTTTTAACTTGTCGGATCATACAAAATCCATTCAAGCTCACATTGATAAACTACATGACTTGACAGAAGAAGTTAGAAAACACATTGACCAGGGCTGGTTTGACTGGCTCTTTAATTGGTTACCTGATTTGCATATGTTACGTCAGATATTAGGAGGTATTCTGATTACTATCGGCATTTTGATTTCTATCTGTTGCTTTATTCAGTGTATTCCTTCACTATTTCAATTCTGCACACCTGGTACTAGACATAGATCAGTTAGTCTTGTTTCATATTATTCTTCCACAGATATTAGTTCTGTTTAATGAATGTATAATAGACTGAAGTCAAGGGTGAAATGTTCTGCTCGATTTTCCCGGCCTTCTTGTGAGGAAAAGTGATTGAATGTGACTTCAGTCTCTTACCATTCAAGTCTAAGGGTTAGAGTAGTGAATGGAGCCTATTTACTAGGCACTTCGACATGATCCTGTGCTCTTCCCCACAGATCAGGGCTTGCACACATAGCCTAGGGGATAGATTCGTTAGTATTAGGGATAACCTGTCCTGTAGTGAGGGTATTTCATGGAGCCGTGCTGAATTCAGGCCTGGTAGGCCTCAAACGGGAGAGACTCCATCTTTCTTTCTGATCCGGCAGCTTGGGATGCTTCTAGGTCAAATGTAATGTTTTAGTTATGAGTTGTTATTCGCTCGGAGAGAACCGGTTCAGGCCGGCCCTTATCGAAGGATTGTATTTTTCTTCATGCCGAAGACACTACATCAGGCCGGCCGGCTGGGAACGTGTCCTTGGTACGGGGAGGTACAAGAATTTGGTGGGCGGCAGGTTACAGGCCGGAATTTTCCATGAGGAAACGCACCTCTATATTAGTGAAAGTCTGAGGCAGTTACATGTTCAGTCCGTAGGCGGCATCTAGCCGTTAGCAGTAAAGCTACTACTTATTCCAGGGAAGACAGACGCCATCTTGAAGGCGGAGAAAAACCGAGAGACAGATACTCTCCTAGCAGAATAGCCAGAGAGGAGAGAGTAGCCGATAATGAAGAGGTCCCAGTGACTCGGAGAAGGGTGATCCGTGACTGCGGAGGTGTGACTTCCAGGCGAGCCGAGGCACAGACGAGAAGGGAACCTAGATGACCACTGAGTGCAGGCTACACACTACTAAGGTGATGTCGACCCTTTCTTATTAGAGTGTACAACTTAATCTTTCACTTTTCTTTGCAGGTTATGTGTTATATTGTAATGTTATGTGATTGCGTATGTAATGAGTAATAAAGTACCCAGTTTGTAGTGAACCAACATGTGCTGCGTGTTCTTGTATGAGAGGGTAGCCTATTCTTCTAGTCAGCTGCGGCTACATGAACAGATGTTAACCCTGATCAGGTAAGTGGTAACTGAATAAGGGAAAGAGGAGCCCCTCGAACCGGAGAACAGGCTATGCTCGAACTGGCAGTCCTTGTATGATCTGATGAATAGTGAGACTGATTCCCTTTTTGTATGTTATGGTGATCATAGGATGAACTGTCGTATGAGACTGCCGTCTGGGTAGAGAGGTCTGGATTCGTATGGGATCGCGAGGCCGCCACTTGTGATACTGTCGTATGGGCAGAGAGGTCTGGATTCGTATGGGATCGCGAGGCCGCCGATTGTGCTGAGACTGCCGTCTGGGTAGAGAGGTCTGGATTCGTATGGGATCGCGAGGCCGCCACTTGTGATACTGTCGTATGGGCAGAGAGGTCTGGATTCGTATGGGATCGCGAGGCCGCCACTTGTGATACTGTCGTATGGGCAGAGAGGTCTGGATTCGTATGGGATCGCGAGGCCGCCGATTGTGCTGAGACTGCCGTCTGGGTAGAGAGGTCTGGATTCGTATGGGATCGCGAGGCCGCCACTTGTGATACTGTCGTATGGGCAGAGAGGTCTGGATTCGTATGGGATCGCGAGTCCGCCGATTGTGCTGAGACTGCCGTCTGGGTAGAGAGGTCTGGATTCGTATGGGATCGCGAGGCCGCCACTTGTGATACTGTCGTATGGGCAGAGAGGTCTGGATTCGTATGGGATCGCGAGGCCGCCACTTGTGATACTGTCGTATGGGCAGAGAGGTCTGGATTCGTATGGGATCGCGAGGCCGCCGATTGTGCTGAGACTGCCGTCTGGGTAGAGAGGTCTGGATTCGTATGGGATCGCGAGGCCGCCACTTGTGATACTGTCGTATGGGCAGAGAGGTCTGGATTCGTATGGGATCGCGAGGCCGCCGATTGTGCTGAGACTGCCATCTGGGTAGAGAGGTCTGGATTCATATGGGATCGCGAGGCCGCCACTTGTGATACTGTCGTATGGGCAGAGAGGTCTGGATTCGTATGGGATCGCGAGGCCGCCGATTGTGCTGAGACTGCCGTCTGGGTAGAGAGGTCTGGATTCGTATGGGATCGCGAGGCCGCCACTTGTGATACTGTCGTATGGGCAGAGAGGTCTGGATTCGTATGGGATCGCGAGGCCGCCACTTGTGATACTGTCGTATGGGCAGAGAGGTCTGGATCCGTATGGGATCGCGAGGCCGCCGATTATAAGAGGTCTTGGTATGTATAGTAGGAATTCCCTGTCCTTAGGTGGTAGATATATGTGGTTGCACTATTGTAAATAGGCCCTAGGGAGGGGGTAACGTTCTGGCTGGGTTAGTGAGGCTCTGGTGAGCGGGTTCTATCTGATCCGAAAACCCAAGCAGAACAATAGTATAGGGGTAAAAATTACTATTCTAACTCCAGGGGGTGCAACAGTAGGGTAAGTGTTGGATAGTATAGGGGTAAAAATTACTATTCTAACTCCAGGGGGTGCAACAGTAGGGTAAGTGTTGAATAGTATAGGGGTAAAAATTACTATTCTAACTCCAGGGGGTGCAACAGTAAGGTAAGTGTTGGATAGTATAGGGGTAAAAGTTACTTTTCTAACTCCAGGGGGTGCAACAGTAGGGTAAGTATTAGATAGTATAGGGGTAAAAATTACTATTCTAACTCCAGGGGGTGCAACAGTAGGGTAAGTGTTGGATAGTGTAGTGTAATATTATGCGTTGTAATGGTATGCGTTGTAATGGTAGTATGCGTTGTAATGGAATGCGTTGTAAAGGTAGTTTTTAAAAATGCGTTGTAGTGTCATGCGTTGTAATGTCATGCGTTGTAATGGATTATGCGTTGTAAAAAATGCGTTGTAAAGGTAGTGCGTTGTAAAAGTTGCGTTGTAAAGGTTGTTCCCCTCAAATAATACATGAATGTTTAAACAGAGGTGAGGATGTAGTGGTATTTTTTCGAAGATAAGGAAAGGAGTTCTTTGGGAGAGAATGGTGCGAGCAAGCAGAGTTTTATATCAAGCTATAGAGGCATAAATTGGATAGGAACCAGAAGGAGTCATTTAGAGATCTGTCTCAAACAGAAAGCTTTATGATAGGTCAGAATATCCAGAAAGTTAGCAACCACTTCCGTCTTGGATTTTTTAAGATGCAATAGAGAAAGTCTACATTGTTTCACCATTTTGATGGAGTCAAGATGACCCCACCAAGACAGGAATAGCGGATTCCAAGAACAGAGAAGCTTATCAATTCTGTTTAGTCCCTCTTTTATATTTATTGTAACAAAATCTGAAATAGAATTGGCAAACAGATACATAAATATTTAATTTTAAAACTATTCCAGAGGAAACCAGTAGATAAGTTTATACCCGGAAATGGAGCAGAATTCAGAGATTCCCTGAAGTAGAGCAGGGATGGTAACATCTGAATTAAAAAGAAAGAGAAGAACGTAATCCACAAATGCCGAAAGCTTCAGGTGTTTCTCGCCATATTGAAAGCCTGATATAAGATATTTTTTTCTAATTTAAGTTAAAAAGGGTTCAAGGGCTAAAACAAATATAAGGGTAGATAAAGGGCCGCCTTGACGAACACCACAGTGTAGTGGGAAATATTGGAAGACATGTCTGTCGATCACCATAGAATCCATTAGGGCTGTATAGAGCCAGAATATAAGTGAAATAATATTGGGGCCAAAACCATGCCAAATAAGAGATTTAGGAAAAAGGTCCATTGACTCTATCAAATGGCTTTTCAGCATCTATATAGATGGCAGCTAATGGATAGGAAAGAAAGGGAGCTTAATTTAATACATTAAAAAACAGTCTATAATTATCCGAGGTCAATCGACCCCTGACAAAACCAGATTGCTTCTTACCTATCAAGTCAGGCAAAAAGGGTTCAAGTCGCAAGGCAAGTAGCTTGACAAACATTTTACAATGAACATGAACAAGTGAAATTGGTCAATAGTTTCGACATTGTGAAGGATCATGGCCATCTTTGGCAATGAGACTCCTTGTTGCCTCCTGAAAAGTACCCCTGCTGTACAAGAATGAAAGAAAAATTTAAAAAGATGAAAAAGGTGAGGAAGAAGTGTATTTGAAAATAGTAAATAGAGTTCCACCGTAAATTCTTCTGGGACTGGACTTTTGCCTTTCTTGAGTGCATTTAGCTCTGTGACAGGTTCTAGGATCGATAAGTTCTTTTCAAGGGATGCAACTTTAAGCTCATCATGGACAGGAGGAGGAGTTTCATTGAGGTAGGCCTCTGAGAGAAACATTTGCTGGAGATTCAGGAGTATATACGTTTTTTAAAATTTCATAAACTCCCCTAAGTTATCCTGATCTTTGAATAAATGCTTCCCGTCGGATGCTGGAAAAAAAATCTATAGAAATGTGCTGTTTCTGAATCTTCAGATGGTTAGCTAGGAGTTTCCCTACTTTATTACGCCCTTCATAATAATGAGCACTACTATGCAGTAAAATGGATGAGGCATTATCTATGGATATTTTTTTTAAACTTATTTTAGCGCGAACAAGTTCTTGAAAATTGAAGTCTGAGATTGAAGTATAGAATTGATGTTTGAGACATTTACTATCTCTAATAGGCACTTATGTTGTTTAGTTAAGTATTTTCTTTTTTTTTAAACAAAGTCAATAATTAAACCACCGGACACTACTTGAAATATATCCTATTATAATTGGGGAGTTCTATCTGAACTTGCATTAAGATGGAAAACTTAATCAGCAAAGAAATTGAATGAGGTAGAGAACGCAGGGTCAAGTAAAAGAGAATTATTACATCTCCATCTATTTGAACTGATGTATGCTGGGAGTAGATCTAGATCAACAACAACTGGGGCATGGTAAAAAATGACAATAGACTCAATATTGGCAGTAATGAGATTTTGTATAAGTGATTAAATATGCAAAATATGATCTAAACAAATGAGGGGACCATATGGAAGGGGAATAAAAAGAGAACTCTTTTGTAGTTGGGTTACATAATCTCCATGCATTTATTTGGTGATTGTGGTAAATAACACATTAAAATTGTTTATGAGTTTTTTGAGGACTGAAACGAATTTGAGAATGACAATCTATAAATGGATTTATAATCTGGTTGCAAACACCACCAAAAATTTAAAATTCATCTTTGTATTGAAAAAACTTCTTAGTTTTTTTAGGCCAGAATAAGTAGTCTGGCTGAGTTGGACCGTGAACATTGAAAACAGTGAGCAGAATATCATTTATTAGCAACGTAACAATCAGCCATCTGCATTCAGTGTCCGTTTCCTGAATAAGAATGTACATTTTAGCTTTTTATGGCACAGAATAATAACTAAATCTTTCTTGTTAGATGTAGGAGAAGCAAAAAAATATAACCCACCCAAGTATGGGCCTCTGTGAGGTGAGGTTATTGTAGGAGAACTAAGTCAGGATTATATGACGCTTAATGAAAGAGAATTATCTGCCTCTTTATGGGGTTTACAAAATCTTTAACATTCCAAGATATAGCCCTTAATGTAATAAACACAAATAAATGTAAGACTATAAGATCAACAAAATTGAAAATAGAGAAAAAAGAGAAAACATAATGCAAGAAGGAAACATGAGTCGGAAGAGATAACCAAAGGGAGGGAAAGGGATAGGAATGGAAAAAGGGCAAACGTAAGGAAAAATAACAAATAAAACAATAGAAGACAGAGAATCTCAATAACGGATGACTGAGGTATGTACCTCATAAAGAACAGGAAGGTAAATGGGGTAGTTATACACAGATGAAGACGGCACAACCAAGAAGGGGCAACGGAACGGAACGTGACAAAGAATGGATAAGAGACAGGCATGAGAAGAAGTTTGTTGACCTGCAGGGGAACTAAAAAATAAGTGAATTGAAAAACTAACAAACAGTCAGCATTGAATAACCTATGTAGAAGTCAATTAAATTGAGAACACAATAAACAATTACATAAAAATCAACGCAAGGATGAGGAACCAGCAGTTTTCATCACAACCATTGAATGAAAGTTAAAACATTTCCTGAGATCAATTGGCTCATCAAAGGTGGAAGTATTGTTTTGAAATGTGACTCTGAATGTGCATGGATGAAATAAGTCATTTCGTGCACCTAAGGCTTGCAGCACAGGATGAAGTTTGTGAAAGTCTTTTTATCGTTTTGCCATAGCAACATCTTGAGGCAGACTTTTTTTGCACCAGATCATGTAAGCTGCTTGTTTGATTTGGCTGCATTCCTGACTTTCAGAAGATCTGACTGGGTTTGGATGGAGAAGTTGAAGAAGACAAGTGAGTACCAGTCTGTGAGCATGCTGGATGTTTAAAGTGACTGAAGAAGGTAAATCAGAAGTTTAGGCAGAAATGAGTTGAAGAAGGAGACCGGAGCTCACCTTCAATCCCTTCAAGAAGACAATATAAACGTAGTTTATGATGTGTTTTCCTATTTTCTAGGTTTTTCACATGCTTCTTCAATAATATAACATCCTTCTCCAAATCTGTGATCTTAGTAGAGACATCCTGCATGTCACTGACCCGTTGTCCTACCAATGTCAGTCTAGACTACATATTTGACCATCTACCATCAAGTGATTGAATACTACAATTTGTTTATTCAATAAATGGTCTTAAGGCTCACATTTCCTCTAATGTGGTTTCTAAAGATAAAGGAGACATTGATGGTGGAGAAGGAGGGTCTTGTTTGAGCCTTTTAGTAGAGGAGGGCAAGTGTGATTTCAATGGCGCAAGTGCTGAAGCTGTTGAGCGAGAAGTAACAGATTGATCCATTTCAAAAGATGTGTATGCACTATCCATTGGGTTCAGAGTAGAAGAAGGGCCATATTTTGGTATGTAGCTAGAATGTTTAGTCTCAGATGACAGAGAAACAATAAATAACACAAATAACTCTACTAGACGCTGAACGTGGGAAAATCAACAGATGTCTTAATACTGCCCTCACACACTTGATAGTGTCATGCTTCATCATTGGGCCGCATCATACATCCAGGTGAAGACCAACACCGTGGATGGAGCACAATTTTTTAAGAAGATGAAGAGTAGTGGTGAGGGTAGAGTATAATAAAGAAAGACAAAACGAAACACAAAAGTGTAACTCAAATCAAAAAGGAAAACAAATCTTCTCCTGGAAGAAGGGACCAAGTGAGGTGCAGATATAGATGTAAAACTGTCTCGAGGTTAACCCACAAATTTTATTATTGTCAACCTCTGGCAGGATTAAAACCAACGGTATGGGGTATTCAGGGAAGGTAACGACCCTTCAATCCCCACTGCAAAAACCAACATGTTTCTGCCAGCTTTTTGTGTGCCCAACCGGGTCACTCTGGCATTCATCAGGGTATTGGTCCCTATTTGCTGGTCTGTACCCCTAATCGGGTATTCTTTACCTTTTTACTTTGTAAATTAGGGTGTTGCCCCAACGTCACTCTGTCTTGAGATTTCCAAGAGGATACACAATTCTACAACAAGAAAAAACAAAAAGAGGAAAAACACATCGTGATCTCCAGACTCATAGTTCTTCTCATTAGCCTTTACTCTTATTGAATTTCCCATGCGTCTATTTAAGTGATTAATATCCTTCATTGCAGCCTATTCATTCAGCAAAACCCTCAGACGCGTGCAAGCGGACATCGCCCCACACGTGAACCCCTCAACCAGTGGTGTAAGTGCGAAAAAATTCTTGCTCAAAGACCTGCAAGTGTACTCACAGTGTTTATATGTTTAAAACAAAGATTTGCCCAACCATTAGTCTCTCTAGAGCCCCAGAGAGTAAAAATCAGGTTCTCCTCGCAAATCTATGGTTCAACTGTGCCAATCTTTTAACAAATTCAATGTACTTACAAGAGTCTACGAGTTTTATTCTGAACCCGGGACTGCGGGGGAAGGTGCTCTTGTCATCACACTCTTGATGTTTTTGCACCATCGGGTAAGAGAAGAGCAAGGTAGACAAAAGATGGGATAGCAGCATCAGTGCAGCCATACTGTCGCAAAAATTCTCCCAGTCATCTGTCATCACCTCGCACTAATGCGCCTTTATTTAACTACAAATATCGTAAAGCAGACTTCACCCCACTGATATCATCTGCTCCTCTTAACAAAACACAGTTCAGAGTTGCTAAGGAAAAGGTATAGAACAATGGAGCCTCCAAGATATTTTTACCGCCACACCTAACAATAGGTACTCACTACTCCAAAGAGACACTGTCTCCGGTCTCCCCTTGTACGTCCTCCGACGATATGGGTCTCTCTGGCGTAGCCTCTATATAAGGAGCCAGCATACGCGAGAAACCACATTGCTGCCTGCCACGCTCGCATCCTTCCCAGACTGCTCTCTGTTCCATAGCCATAGAAACATGCTCTAGCTGTGACCTATGTATGCGGGGCAGCTAGCATGGCGGCCATTACTAAGTTCGCCTGCATATACGAACAAGGCCTCAATTGATTGAAAAAGCGGTTTGATTGTGCTCAAGTTCATATGTTTAATCAACTGAGAGAAAAAAACTATGGGGCAGATTTATGAGCCCCTTGCGCCACTTTTGCGTCACTTTTCCCATGTTAAAAGTGACGCAAAAGTGGCGCAAGGGGCTCATAAATCTGCCCCTATATATGCGAAGGACAGATTATCTTGCATACTTCATGTATCGGAGGTTTTTTTTTTAGAATCAACTCCCTCTTGCGTCTCCCACAGAACTTAGAACCATCTTAGTATGTGGAGTATCTGTCTCTCTCAACTTCATTGTTTCATGATTCCATATAATCGGAACCAGGGGATCCCATCATTTAATCCCTTCACATTGCTTTTCAGTCGTTCCACCCATCTCTGTTCTCTCAATAAGAGGAGGCTCGAGATATCGCTCATATTTGGTGGAATAAATGGTTTATCCACTACTACCCACCTAAGATCCTTCTCATTATGTTTATATTCAAGAAAGTGAGCAGTGAGTTTTGTATTGGTCTTGCCGCAGCGTATAGTGCTCATATGCTCCAAAATGCGAGTTTATACTTTCCGAGTTGTCATGCCCACATATAGCATCTCACAGGGGCATTTCAGTAAATAGATCACATTTTCTGTGTTACATGTGGAGTGTTGTCTCAATTCCCAGGGACTGTTTAAACCAATGTCAATGCTTTTTCCATTGATTGAGGCAGGGCAAGCTCTACAATAGCCACATGCATAATGACCTACCACTGGTGGTAAAAATTGGTGGTGGTTTCGCAAATTATCAACATGCCTCTGTGACCTAGGACGCGTGTTCACGATCATGTCCTTGATACTCACACTCTTCTTAAAAGAAAACAAGGGGACAGGTTGGTTCAATCCATTCGAATTCAAAATTTGCCATTTCATCTGTATGATTTTCTTTAGATGGTTAGATGTTGTGTTATATGTAGTCACACATATACTCCTTTCCATTGTCTCTTTTGTATTGGTTTCCAATAGGACATCCCTGTTGCAGTTCCTACCTCTTTTTTGAGCTTTCTTGATTACAACCTCAGGGTAATCTCTATTTCTGAGTTTCACACTGAGATTCTCTGCTTCCTTTTTATAATCCTCCACATGGGAGCAGTTTCTACGAAGACGCAGAAACTGCCCGTTGGGTAGATTTTCCCTCAGAGACCGAGGGTGGAAGCTAAGAAACGATAATAGATTGTTTCTATCCGTTTCTTTATGGAAAACACTGCTGGTCAAAGTCTCTCACTCTGCTTTGATATTCAAATCGAGAAAAGGAAGAGTATCATCCGTAATCATTCCGGTAAAAAAGAGAAACGGATTGCTTTGGTTGAGCCAGGTGAGAAAAGTTTCAGCCGAAACTCTATTTCCCCCCCAAATGATAAGGACATCATCTATATATCTATGCCACTCCCTTGTATGGTTCAGAAAGGGATTGGTAGATGGAAAAATTATTTCTTCCTCAAACTTAGAGACGTAGAGGCAAGCCAGACTGGGGGCGCAAGAACTCCCCATGGATGTACCATGGGTTTGTAAATAAAATTGATCTCCGAATTTAAAGAAGTTCTTAGTAAGCGCCAATTCCAAGAGGCAAAATATGAATGCCCTTGGCGTCTGGAACTCCCAGTCTTCTGCAAAAAGAATGTTTTCGATCACCCTCAGGGTCTCTCGTAAGGGGAATGTTTGTATATAGAGATTCTATGTCCAACCCAATTAGAAGATCTCTGTCTCTTTCGAATTCCAAATTCTTAATGAGATTTAGTACCGCCCGGGTATCCTTCAAATACGCAGGCATCTTTTGTACAATTGGACGTAAATAGAAATCGCAAAATTTTGATAGAGTTTCCAAGATTGAGTTCACACCAGAAACGATAGGACGCCCCGGTGGAGGTCGTACAGGTTTATGTCTATAAGCGAGGAGATTTGAATCCTTAACTCTTCTGTAGGATCCCTATCTAAGATTGTATAATTCCTTCTGTCATTCAGCAGAAGCAGACATTGAGCATTGTAAGTGTCTAGATCTTGGATCACTATTGCACCACCCTTATCAGTGGGTTTTATAACCACTGACCCATCGTCCCTAAGTTCATTCAGGGCCTTGTTCTCCAACGAGGATAAATTAAAAAAGGGTTTATTGGCTCTTGTTGTAGTTAAGAGGTCTACCTCTCTTAAAACTGCCTGTTCAAAAACTCCAACTTCTGGAGGTAACTGATTGAGGGTAGGAACAAATGTCGACTTATTCCGAAATCCTGTGTCGTCCCCCTGTTCAATATCATCAATATCATCCTTTCCTTCAAAAAATATTCGTAGGCGTATGCTACGAAAAAACCCGGCTAGTTCACACTTGAGTTTGTAGCTAGAATGACCTTTACTCGAAAATAAAGGTTTTTTAATTCAGCCCATTTATAACTTGGTTGCACACAAACCAAAACAAAGTCTGGCAGAATAACAAAGTCAGTGGGCCTTGTGTGTTCCCCAAGATTATATTTGGAACAAGGAAATCATATAAACCTTCTAAATATGAAGCGGTGACTCACCAGTATATTGCCTTGAAAGGACTATGAAAGGCTTGTGGAGCAGAGAAAAGCTATATTAAAATGCCATGAATGGGGTATAAAACGAATAAACACCATAGGAACAACATAGCGGTTTGTAGCATGAAGTACCTCAGGACTGAGTGAAGAGCTGAGAAGAAGGTGTTTATCACAGTAAAAATCAAAATTACGGCCACAGTGCTCCAGGCGACGCAACGTCGTCTAACAACTCCAAACTCACATAATGAGCATTGCAATGTGAATAATGTGATCCACTGCTCAAAGAAAGCAGTGGCACTTGCTCACCATGCCTTAAACCACATTTATTATATTGATGGTTCCGGTACGGCACTGAGCTCCAAGATCAGGTGTCCATCTTGAGTGGTGTCTTTGCCACATCCCTCTGAAGTAGTCTTTAATTTTTCCCCCATGCTGATGCAACCTGTGCTGTGTAACTCTAAATATGTATTTCTGGATTAATTCCATCATCAATAGAGAGCAACAAGTCATTTTGGGGGTGCTGGTAGTGCTGGTCAAAGTATTCTCAGGTGTCTGTACCACTCACTGGGCGCAGGTTCATTAACACAAGCGTGTCAGCTCAGTAGCTCAAGAGACCCTTTTGAAACAGAAAGAGGTTGTGAGCACACTGCCTCACATCCGAGCGCCCAATTTGCCCCAATGCATCATGGTAAATGCTGTGCAGGATAAGACTGACTTTAGTAGCAGTCTTTATTTTTTCACCTTTGCTGGTAAAATACATATTACCAAGTTTCGGTTGCAACTATATAGCTATAGTTAGGATCGTGTTTTCATAGGAAATGCATTTTATGGTTTGGTTATATCTTTGGTGCAGTTTGACAAATGTTCACAAAACTTTCTCCACCCAATTTCTTTCCACCTCAGCTCCTAACTATCCAGAGTTAAAAACAAAGGTGAAAAAGACATACGGGGAGGAGTAGAGATACCTTTACTTACTCGGCCTGATGTTAGGGTCCTAAAATGGCCCGAGAATGTTATATGTTTTTATTTTGGGTGAATCTGCAGCAAAACTCATTTTTTTTAAAAGAGCATGCCTTTTGAAAAATCCCTCCCAGATAGGCCAGGGGCCAAAGGCAGTACAATTATGTTTTTTTCAGGGAGGTGTCTAGCCCACCTCCCCAATTCTTGGTAAGGCCCCATGAAACCCATCTCCAGGACTGAGGTAAATATGTAGGGTGGAGGGCATGCAGCTCTGCTCTCAGAGCCTTTTAAAAGGCCCTGGGGACCTCATAACCTGGAGCTGGCTCATGTGCTCTGTCCCATGGAGCCCATCCTAGGACACAGTAGTTTTGCTCCCTGAAACATATGTCTCTGACAGTGACTGCTTGTGTCCGCCAGCTTCATAAAATGACTCCGGAAGCCTCTGTGGTGACTTGAAATTTCGCTGGGGCCTGACAAATCTTGCTTGTGCTCTCAAGTGCGCATTGTGGTTCCTGCAAGGCATGAACAACAGAGTAAATCCGCAATGCACCAGTTGGCAGAATTTGCTACAAGCGTATGGTGAAGTTACCCAATTTCCACCAATTCCACGAGCGGAATATAATTCCACCTGGGCCTAGTTTGCATTATAAGCATGTGCAAATTTAAATTTAAGGTTCTGTTTTCAAAGTTCAACAAAAGCAAACTCACCGTGTTTGATCTTGTATGCAATTGTCCAACAAGCCATGAGCCTCTGCGAATAGTGGGGTGGGATAATGGGATAATGGCTAGTTAAATAGCATAACATCATGTTTACTATCGCACAATACCTAAGGTCCTTCCTGTTGGCTGTTCTTAGGGTACCTTAAAATATTGGCTATGGGATAGCTAAAATATTTGCTTTTTGTGGTTTCTTAAATGCTTGAAAAATACTGAGCTAGTCTTTGTTGGTTTTACTTCCTAGATTACTTTTATAATTTCTTGTTAAAATCATGTTGACATTTTTTGCATTCATACATTTTCAGAATCCCTTTTCTTCTGATTGTAGCCAATGATTTCCTTTTAGGCCTTTCACTGATTTCACATGTCTTCATGTCAGCAAAAAACCTACAGATTCTTCTTTTCTGTTTCTTATGCTTGAGTAAGGATTAAGATATATCTTTGTATAGTTATTTAATAACATCACTTCACAGTTTTTTGGTCACAAATGGTCTTAAATTCCTAAAGAAAGTGTTAAAATCCCTGTTGAGTCTACATTTATCATTGGATCAATGTTTTTTTTTGGTTCATCTTGGACTGTGCTCTAACTACAGCATTGTGAAGGACAGTTCCCAGTTGGCTACCTCTTACCCAAAATCTTTACTTTTTTTTCCGATTGCTCCCTCTTGGAAATCTTCATCCCTGCTGCATATTGTATGGAGTCTTAACATTTGGGTGATTGGATCATCAATAAATGTACTTGATTCATCAATATTTCTTCTAACTGGGGCCACTTTACATTCTCATTATTCCATTAACTGATTGTTGTACGTGGGTGCAAAAGAGGTTTTCACAGCAGTGCCTTGTTTTTCCTTGTAATAGCCTGCATTGAATAGACAAATGTATTTTTAGGAAGCACTCAAAATTTCTCTTGATCCTTTCTGTATTTAAAAAATATAATTGATGTTGTATGGAGAAAATATTTAGATGAATGAATTTTTATGTGATAAAGATGTACAATAAAGTTACATTAAGAGCCCCCTGAAGGCAATGGATGCCATAGTAATTTCTTTATTTTAAACATTTCACGTGAGCTTCAGTGAGATGACAAGTTTTCCCACTCATTCATAGAGGAATAGGTCCAAAACTCTTGAGGGGTACTCTAATTGTGATCCAATTAAGCTTATTATGGGTTTGCCTGGTGGATTCTCCTACCATTTGTGAACTTTCAATAAGAAATATATAGGGACGCGATCTGTTTGAGCTGGGGACATGGACTCTAGTTCCCAGGCTCCCTTGCTTCTCCTGCTCCTCCCACTTCACCAGTCGGCGCCTGGAGGTGCATAAAGGAAGCTGTGAAGTCCCGCTGGGCGGGACACGATCTGTATGAGCTGGGGACATGGACTCTATTTCCCAGGCTCCCATACGCCTGCTCCTCCTCCCGCTTCAACAGTTGGTGCCTGGAGGCGCATAAAGGAAGCTGTGAGCTCCAGCTGTACAGGTCGCTATCTGTTTTAGCTGGGGACATGGACTCCAGGTCCCAGGCTCCTTTGCTTCTGCTGCTCCTCCCGCATCACCAGACGGCACCTGGAGGCACAGAAAGGAAGCTGTGGGGTCCCGCTGCGTGGGACGTGTGTGAGCCACACTGGGCAAAGCATGGGTCACAGCCGGGCCCGTTCTTGCCTGTCATAGCCAGGAAGAGGCTGAGCTGGGCCCCCCCTCTGAAATTTGACTCCAGAGGTCTGCTCCTAACATCTAAAAGTGCTGTGTGCAACTTTAAAGTCACCCTAAGGCAAAGCAAGCTTGTTCTTCTCGACCACCCCAGCTGGTTGCTGTTTCGCTTCTTTTCTCTCGGATATTGGGGTAGCATGGCGAAGAGAAAAGTAATGGAGGGATGGACATAGAGGCACGCATAAGAAAAAATGAAAAAGAGAGTTAAAAACTTGAGACCTGTGGTAGGGACCGGTGTGCTGGACTGCATTGATAATTTATTGACTGAGTGCGAGGGACTACTGGATCCAACTGCTATTGTTGACACTCCCAAATGCAATGCCCCATGCCTACTTCCTAGCTCCACCAAAACTGGTACTTACTAGAAAACAACCCCCTATAGCTACTGAATTGCCACCTAGTAATCTGCCCAGTCCTGAATGCACCTCACTAGTGACAATAGTTGATTTTCCATGCAGCAATAGATTTTCATTCCTGGTAGATCGCCCAAAAGCACTTGACATTATTAGCACCTCAGGGGGTCTGAAGGCTAAAGGTGATGCAGATGCCGGCAGGGTGGATAATCTTTTGGGGGACAGGAATGGAGGGGTGAAAAATTCTGAATCTGCAAAACCCGAAATAGATCTCTGTAGCGAAGATTTTACCTTGAAAAAAGTCGTAGGGACCTTGACTGGGCTTATTAGCACATTACTGGATAGACTAGATAGATTAGAAGGACCGAGTGGCTTTGATAGCTTGTCAGATGCAGAACCTCTGAAGGGAAACACCAACTTGATTCAATTCCTACAACCAACCTGTACAGCCTTGTCTCTTTCTCCCACACTCCCGACTAGCAACTCAGGCCACTCCAGCATGGGTTGCCACAATATACTACCATATCTTAATGGGGAGGGGGCCTAAGAAGGGATAGACATCTTACAAGAGGGTACCTGTACAGCAGGAAAGAGGGGGCACGCTACCCAATCAGCCAAGACCTCCCCAAAACTTGCCCATCATTATGGTCATGTAATCTATATGACAAACATATGAAAATGTGGCAAGTTTGCCATGTATGAGAATGAGGAGTCCCTCAAGAAGAATACACTGGTTTAGGCAAGAAAAGGGGTGTGGGTCTGTGATTTTAGGTGATATCTTAAGAGCTATAAGAAGGGTTTTGATTAATAGCCCGGTAGATGAAATAGAGCTTACATTACTTGGCAAAAGCGTAGTGCATAACTTACTTACCCTAGAAGCTAGGACATGCCCTCCACCAACATTGAACATACAATTCACGTAGCAGATGGCCGATAACCTTGCCCAGTTTATGTCTAACATAATGCAGATAGGGCCATCTCGATCCTCGCCTTCGGCACAGAACGATTGACTGCATTTAGGGCCAAAATATGCTCTCTATCATTTAAGGGGAGCCTACATGAATCAAAGCAACCAATTGGTCTAGAACCCACTAATTACATCTCACAGAAGCCAATAGGCGACAGGGATGCCAACTATGCTGTAGACACTGATATCGACACCCCCAACCACACCACGGTCGAGAAAGCTGAGTCTCATTGCACTCCTGCCAAGTATGATCAAATGCAGCCCATGGGCTTGTGCAAGCTCAAATTAGCTGGCGTAAGAAGTAAGCTACACCTACCCCAATGGATTGAATTCATTGACTTTCATGACATTCGCATATTTCAGGAAACCTGGAGTTTAGAACCAATATATGTCACAGGTTATGTCACCTTTTACAAGCCAGCAGTGGCTCTAAAACAGAGCCGCCCGTATGGATGCTTGTTAATCCTAATTAGCATTGCATTAACTTGCGATTCTAAAGAGCTTCCCATTGATAGTTCACATATTCTTACTGTTAGGTTAAGGGGTAAACTAGGCAAGAGCATAGACATCTATGATGTCTATGCGAGAGGCACAAGAGGTGGCAAATCCTCCACCCTGCAAATCTTAGATGAACCACTGGACACAAGGCGGGTGGCACACCCACTAATCATAGGTGGCGACTTCAATGTAGCCTTTGAACCTCTTGATAGGGAGGACATCCATGACATCATTGAGGAGGACAAACTGATCAGTTCCACCGCTTGACTTCCCACCCATTAGGAAGTGGTCGCACTCCGCTCTGCAAATGAATGCACTGATGATAGAACACAGGCTTAGGGCCACGAATAGAAGAACACATTCAGACAAAGGATGGGGGTTGACCTTCATTGGCCCCTCTGGCGCCAGTCATATAGATTATATCCTTGTGGATCTCATGTTATGGCCATATGTCATTGATATGGTCATAGTTAACACCTGCTAAAGTGAGCATAACCCGTGAACCCTGATGTTAGAGTCCCCCTGGGTGGTAATGGAAATTCCAGTCAAAAACAAACTAACCACCAAGGATGTGCTACCCCCGAACGATAAGCGTCTTCTCAAATGGCCAATGATCGAGAGGGATGAGCCTAAATTTGACACCATAACAAGGGAGCTTGTGGCACAACTGGTTGTGATTCGATCTCCACCACATGAGCAAAGTTCATCAGTGAATGTTAGTGTCATGCATGCAAAGGTTTTTGCCCAATTAGCTCTGAACTTTATTGCCCCTCTGCACAACCCTAGCTTAAAACAGAGAGAAGCATGTAAGGTGAACTCAAGGTTCACACAGGAATGCAGGACCTTAAGGAGATAACTGGCCTGAGCCATCAAATCCAAGAACATACCCCTAACACAAGATCTAAGGAAGCTCTACAAAATATCCAAAGCAAGAGCTAAGCAAGACTGGGTTGAGAAGAAGTGCTGCGCACTTGGGGAGGCTTGCTCTCAACCAGATACTAGGACATTTTGGGCACTTGTAGTGAAGGGAAACTTTGAAAACTTAACCCCCCCAACCAATAGTATTGTGGTCAATATATGGCATGGGCACTTTGGTGCAGTGTATAAGATTACTTTCTGCCCCGACTTGGCTATTGTCTGCCCCACTCTAAGTCTTTTGTTCTCTAAGGAGGAAACTTTGGCCTCTAAAGAGGCAATTGTTCACTGCAAAGCACCAGGGCCGGATGGGATTCCAGGAGATCTCTTCCGCTCTGATAGGGAAAACTGGACCTCATACATAATGGCACTCTCTAATGACATAGCTTGGGGGTGCCCTATTCCCGTTTCTTGGAAGGGAGTTGAAGTGATCCCCATTTTTTAAAACAGGCGACAGGAGCAATCCAGCCAGTTATAGTCCCATTAGCCTGATTTATTGTGTCCAAAAAGGGAAACAGCGTTAACAACACTGTTCTTACCCCGCAGGTAGGTAACAATGCGGTCATTACAACGTCCCGTTGTTACCATGCGTGCCTTTACAACGCAAGTCGTTTCTACGACCTGCGCTAGGTGGCGTACAAGACCAAGGATTGTGTTGGATTTTAAATCCAATACATTCCCTGCTGTTGCGCTAACTGGAGTAGGAATAGTAATTTATAATATTCCTAAGTCCAGTGGCTATCTAGTGCAAGTCGTAGAAACGACTTCCGTTGTAAAGGCACGCATGGTAACAACGCGGTCATTGTAACAACCACGTTGTTACCTACCGCGATGTAATGTGTGGCGTTGTAACGTCACATATTTGTCTAAAAAGTATGCTGTTGTTCCCTTTTAGTGAGGATCTAGGATTGGATGGCCGACAATTCTGTCCCCAGTGCAAGCAGGGTTCTGCAAGAAAACATGAACAATTGATCAGGTTTTCCCCTTTCTTTTATTATACTGGAAGGTGGTAACACTGGGTAAGGGGAGCCTTTATGTGTCATTTATAGATCCGCAGTCAGCATTTGATCTCGTGCCCAGGGGCAAGCTCAGGCAGGTCCTCATGGAGATGGGGATGCGTATAGAAATCCTGTCTTTACTTATAAATCTACATGCAGAGAACTTTGCAGGCTAAGAAGGGGCGGTTAGGGACAAGTTACTGATCCTGTTAAAATTGAGCGTGGGGTTCTTCAGGGCTGTGTTTTGGCTCCAACACTGTTCTCATTATACATCAATCAAGTGGTTGAATATCTAAAAGCAACTCCAGCGGACGTGGCCCATCTAGGGAGACAGAAAATTGCAACTCTGCTTTTTGCCGATGATGTTTCTAAAACATCTATTGTGCTGCAAATGTTATTAAATATATTCAATACCTTCTTTGATGAGAGAAGTCTTGAAATAAACACTTCTAAGACGAAATTGATGATGTTGAACCCCCATAAAACCTTTAAGGGGTGTTTAAATGTTTAACTCTAAATAATATTCCCCTTGGGAGAGTGAGTAGTTTTGAGTATCTAAGCTTTAAATTGTTCGAAGGAATGGCCTGGAAACAGCACTTCAATAAGGTCCACCTCAAGTTTCCACAGAGAACCGGGGCTTTAGGGAAGGAACATAGTCGCTCTTACACAAAACCAGTTGCACCAGCCCTGAAACTATACAAAAGCAATACTGTAAGCAGTGCCCTTTATGGGGCAGAACTCTGGGGAATTGTAAAAATTGAGCAACTTAACAGTGTCTGAGAACAAGGCTCTCAGGAATTTAGTGTCCCTCTCATTGAGTACACAACATTGCCCCTTAAAACTGGATAAGGGCATCAAATCAATTAAGGATCTAGTGCAGCCCCACCCGCTCCTATTCTGGCAGAGGCTTATATCCACCTCACAACTGTCTCGGTACGCATCTGCTTTAGACGAGTTTTGCTCATTGGATACATCGAACAAAATAGGAAGGATTAAAAACATTAGAAACCTCATCAATAGCAGTGGTTTTAAGGGAGCGTAACATCAACTGCCCAGCATCATATACCAAGAAACAAATTAAAGAATTGCACTGGGACTGGGTAGTGCAGTTGGAATTAATGGCTAGCAACCGGGGCAGACTAACTGAGGAATTTATAGATTGCAAAGCAAGCTGCTTACTGGATGGCTGTCTTGACCTTATCAAGGTCTCGGCCGATAGAAAATTATATATGTAATTTAGGCACGGTTCCTTGCTGATAAACTCATTTAAACGTTCATGGTCATGCAATGCTGCCCCTGCTGCCCTGCCCCGATCAAAACTATTAGCCACGTTTTCTTTGTTTGCCCTACATATTCTAGACACAGGGCAAAATGGCTAACGCCCATTTGTAAGCAGCTTGGAACCCGCGACTCCAGAGCAGCTCTATGCATACTCAAATCAGACACTAGACCATCACTGGTGTGTGCAACCGTGAACTTCCTGTGCCATACTTGGTGCTCAAGGAGGAAGGCCAAGAACTCAATTTTAACACCATCCTAATATGTCCTGACTTTGATGGTGGAGTTACTGAGCTTAAACATGAGGGTAGACTAATTTTGAGCAAACCATTGGTCATTGATTTTCTGTTTTCTTATGTAATGGAGCACAACTATAACAGATTACTCGCACCACCTTTTAGCAACCTAGCTTTAATTAGTTTTATACATTTATAAGGCATATTGAAGCGATCTACTGGTGTTTGCATAGCGATTATTGCACTGATTTTTAAGCTGATGCCAAAATGAAGAATTACTGTGTCTTTTTTAAGCTTATGACAGGTTTTATTATTTTAAATTTTTAGTGGGTCATATGTACGTATTTTGTATTTTTATGGTCTGATGACTGAATAAAATGTATATATTTTTTATATTTCTTCTAGCTCTTCATCTCTCCATCCCAGACAAGAAGCATTATGAAATAATCCACAGATATCACCTTTATTGTATCAGTTTCAAGTTTCTCATCGTTCTTTGGTAACTTAAGTTGTCTGTAAGCTTCTTTCATGTAAATATCTTTGCCCATCAGCCCTATAATATGTCCTCTGTCAGAAGGTTTGATTTTAATTGAGCCATCTTTTCTTAGGTCATATAATGTTTTGAATTTATTTATGTTTTAATTGGTTTTCATCTTTTAATTGATTTTTATCACCTATTCTAAGTAGGCCTGGGCAAAGCACTACGCTACGCTCGCGAAGTTTGCGAAGTTCGCGCTACTTCGCACTACGCGAATTGCACGTAGCACAGTGCGAACACGCGTAGCGTAGTCTTGCGTAGTGCTGCGGTCATTTTTTGCTTGCTCGCGGTCCTCAACGTCAAGTTGGCGACCGCGAGCAAGCAAAATGACATCCCGGCGAGACTTTTTCCTTGTTCGCGATCAGCAACATCAAGTTGGCGATCGCGAACAAGGAAAATAAACCTCCCGGCGAGATTCTCAACGCGAGGAGGTCAGGTTTCTCATTGCGATGGGGCGCGTATGCTCGCGACCGCTCGCGATGAGAAACTGCCAGTTCGCGTTGAGAAAGCTGCCGCTCGAGTAAAAATCTCCTCGAGCAGCAGAAAACTACAGCTCGCACTGTGCAAGATGCCATTTTCAATGATTGCACAGTGCCGGTTGCTTGTCCGCACTGTGCAATCATTGAAAGCAACATCTTGCACAGTGCGAACATGTTACTACGCAGTTCGCGAAGTGCTACGCGAAGCTCGCGTAGTGCGAACTGCACTTTGCGTAGCTTCGCGAAGTGCTACTTCGCGAACTACGCCCACCCTTAATTCTAAGATCTTCCACCATTAGTTCCGGGACAATATAGATTGTATTGCCTAGAGGTAGTCGTGGATAAAAGGGTTTTCTTGAATACAGATTTTTCATTAGACTAATCAAATGTCTATGCCCACTATATCCTACCAGTCAAATTCAGTATTAATGTAAACTTTTCTTGTGTATCCTTCATTTTCATTATTCTAAGCCTCTAATATTGTCAAAATAAATTTGCTTCCAAATTGGATGCTATTTTTTTATTCTCTTGTGATCTAGTTCACATGTGCAATAAAAATAATTCACGCTAATTTAGTTTTCTAGTAAACCTATGTAGCTAAAATTTCCTGTTAGCATAATCCATTGTTGCTTGAGGACTAGATATTAAACCTCTGTTTTAGGATTTGCTTTTTGTTTTATAGTCAGCAATTTTGATGAAAAATGTATTATGAGGTCACTTGTTTCCATGATTCAGAATTCTGTTTCTTCCCAGTGCCTCATTTTGTCCCCCCGTGTTGAGCACTGTTGTTTCCTTCTTTGTTCCTTCTCTTGCTCCTCTGCCTTAGCTAGTAGTTTCTCATATTTATCTTTGCTCATAGGTGAGATCATCACCTCTTTAAAAAATTCAGTTTAGAGGGGCCAATTTGCATGCCAAGGGGACTGAGCCGGAGCTTTCTTCAGTTGCTTGATATTTTTACTTTGCTCTTTGTTTTAGTGCTTTATCGATATTTTCTTTGTTCGTTGGAGGATCACATTTTATAGCAAAACTGTAAGTTCTACAACTGGGTAGTTTAATTAGTCACAGTTAAACATTCTTACTGTTTTTATCTTGTGTCTCTTCTTTGTGCTTGCCGAAGTCTTTCCCCAGTCCAGGAGATCCTCATCCATATTTTTGTAGGCACACATGCATAAACACATATACAGTACACATGAAATTCAGCATATTAGCCCCTAAAAACTCATAATAGGTGCTATTTGTAACACCCAATAAATTAGAAAACCCTTAGGAGTCGGATTTTACTGGGTCCAATACAAAGCACCTACTCCTACGACACACTCATAATCAGCACTCTAGGGCCTAATTTACAGTTTGGCAGATGGGTTACTCTGTCACAAATGTGACGGATATCTGTCTGATTTATTATAAGTGCATTATATTCTATGGCATTTGTAACAAAGTGGATTGGATATCCATCCACCAAACTCTAAATCAGGCCAAGAGTGTATACATTTCAAGTCTGCTCTGTTAGAATAAAGGCCTGGCTGTAATCCAGGCTTTTAGGGGCATTGTTGGCGTTTGACAATGATTATTGTTATTTGTGGTTGAAGGTCATGCATACTATAGTTTGTTACTTTGTGGTGGAATAGGTGCAAACCTTGACCACAGACCAGGTTTTTAGGCTTGTAAATTGTGTCTTCATAGAGATACATGGTATGCAAGGATGACAACCATGCACATTCCTGACTGGTCTCTTGTGGTGGATTTGACACAAGGCCTGGCTGTATGTTAGGTCATTTGGTTAAAATACATTTTCTAATGTAGCATGTTCCATCCAGTTCTTGGCCAAGCGATAGGCTTTCAGATATATGGTTAGTGTTTTGACAAGAATTCTTGGAATGCACAGCCAGAGGTCATTTACATGTCTGATTGTTCCTTTTCACACATTGAGCATAAAGCTTGACACCCTAAGGAAGGACATTTAAGCATTTAAAGGCAGATTTATCTACATTTCATGCAATGCAGAGCAGCAAGCAAAGTTGCTGTGCTACACTGCATTTCATGAAAGGGAAACAGCAGAAATGCACCATATCTACAAAGATATGATGCACTTCTGCTGTCTCCTAGGGCTGGTACAAAGTGTGCTACCTAGCACCAATTCTCTGCATTTTGGGCAGGATTATTTTTGTGCAGAAAGGGTTGCCTGCACAAAACAATTCTTAAAGGCAATTTCCTCTTTCTATGCATACTGCAGCCTATATTTCTCCTTGTCAATTTTTGTTAATAGAAGAGTAGCATTTTGATGCATTTCTAGGTTAACCAGCTTTAGTAAATCTGCGGATATGCCAAAATCCATGGATTGTGCATAGGAACACCCATACACCACCAAAGTAAAGCCTCCCTGATGCAAAGTGACAGAAGGCAGTGCATTGCACCGCCTTGCCTTACTTTGTTGGAAAAATCCTATGCAAAGCCATGCAAATGTGATCTGTGGCTTTGTAAATCACAATAACATTTGGCGACATGGCTGTGCCAAAAAAGCACACATCCACAATGCTAAATGTTAGTATATGTGCTCCTTACTTCTTTTATCAGTGCATCCATTGTTCTGTGCAGTGAATGTTGTGAACAGCATTGCCACAGGCTAACATTATGGGCTCTTAGTTGATGTTTTGATGGTAATTCTTTGTATGTATGGTCTATGTCTACTCCTGATTGATCCCTGTGATTGGTTCATGGCAAGCCTTTTGGCAAATTAAATAGTGTATACATTCTCTCCTTGAGTGTGTTATATCCAAAGCCAGACTTCGTCGTCAAGGCTTTGATGAAGACCATAAGTTGAAACACGTTGACACTAAATGAATTCATAGAACAGGTTGGTTGCCCTTGATGCTAGGATTAGTCCTCCAAATTATTCTTCTATCCAATTCAAATGTTCCAGAGCAGAAATGTGGTCAACATTATCTTAAGGAAACACTTTTAATCTGATTGTACTCTGTCCTCGGGGATCTAGACTGACTACCCAGGGAGAATTATTCATCTTCTATGACCCAATACACACCACCCTCCTGTAGCAGCATTATATCAATGACTAACACCTCAGGAACAAATTCCACTCCGTGGCTGATTAATTTACTCCCAATTCCAGACATTAGGGTGACAGCATTACAGCCTACAACTGACAAAATACAAACAGAACAGACATTAAATGCCTCTACTAATAATCTGGTACTACCTGGAAAAGCCAGTCAGTCAACACACTCTTAAAATGATACACCTAGGAGAGATCTTCTGGAACGCGGCAGGCTTAAAGTCCAAATTACAATTGCAACGACTTCATTGAAACATTTGGCATATGCATTTTCCAGGAACCCTGGAGCTGGGTATACTAATTATTGGATCCTGACCAAAGCAAATTCTAGCTGCCGGTCCTGTGGAGGCTTCCTAATATGGCTTAGAACTGCACTAAATTGCACAGTACACAAGTTGAAAATTGACTACCCAGATATCCAGGCAATTTGACTTAGGGTAAAGGTGGGGCTCCAATGTGTGATATCTTCAATGTCTACTCCATACAATGTCTACACTACCCACCGAAAAAGTGCTTCAATGCCTCGTAAGCGCTATACAAATGCAATTACAATACAATACAATACAATACACCAAAGAGGTTAAGGGCGAGAAACCGTGAGAAATGCTCCACTTATTAGAGACGCACTGGGAGAAGATGAATAATTCACAACATGCCATACTGACCGATTATTTCAACACTACGTTTGAACCCTTGGGTTGCAATGACATTGAACTATCTTTCAAGGAAAATGAGCACTGGGGTATCCCCAAACGTAACCTTCCCCCCCATAAAAAGTGGACCCAATACGCATTTCAACTGGAGACTTTGTCATTAGAGTACTGACTCAAGGCTACAAAGGGCAGAACAAAATCAGATAGCAGAGGGGCTTTTACATTTAACAAACCTAATCATGGGAGTTGCATCGACTACATACTGATTGACATTAGACTCTGACACAAAGTGGGGATATGGCAGTCGAGTCAAGTATTGAGAGTGACCATAACTCCCTCTGTCTTTACATTTCATAATTTTAGGAAACAAAATGCCTGCGGTTTTCATCTAGCGAACCTTAACCAAGGACCTTCAGCCACCCTACAACAAGCACACGCTTAAGTGGCAGCTCAGCCTCACATTTTGTCTATCAGTACCTTAGATCCCATAAGTGCCACCCTCAAACATGATGCATTGTTGACTTAAAACACAAATATGAAAGAAGCCACATGAATTAATTCACTCTTCTTCCATCGCTTAATGATCCATTTCTCAGCCCCTCCTTTCAAGCACCGGCAAACCTTGTAGGAACAACAAAACCAATAATTGGTTTAAAAAGAAATGCAGGCAGGCCAGAAATAAAAAAAACATTTGACAGATAAAAAAAAAACAAGTAAAGTGTACAAGCAAATACAACAGAAATCAAAGAGGGATTGGGAAGAAACATGATTGTGTGACATGGTTAAATCATGAACTGACAATGATCCCTGCATGTTATGAGCTCTGATGGCATGGGGGTAGAGTGGCCATGGTTTACCCAGCAACTCACATTCCACCACTTGCCTTGGATAATCATTTTAAGGAATTCAACTTTGATAATTCCCAAGACCCCAACTACCCTGCCTTAATGAAATGCATGTCCTCACTGGATGAATTATCTTTAGATTCAAATGACATCAGAATTGCCCTAGATGCCTACTCACATAGTACAGCAACGGGAACCAATGGCATCTTGGGAGATATTAGCAACAAGGCAAATTGGTCCAAATACATATTAGCACTTTCCAATTCCATTGCAATGGGTGCACCTATCCTGAACTCCTAGAAAGGAGCTGAGGTTGTGCCAATTTGTAAAAAGGGAGACTTAACCTTGCCAATAAATTATAGACCCATAAGTCTAATTGACCCCATCCAAAAGGTGTTTTACTGGGTGGTATTGGGAAAAATACATGACTGAATCGAAGAAATCTACATACGCTCCACGTTGCAAGCTGGATTCAGAAAGAAAACCAACACCATAGACTAGGCCATTTGATTCCGTACACTGTACCGGAAGATAGTTCTAATTGGCAGGGGCCACTTATATGTGGCCTCTGTCGATCTGATTTCTGCCTTTGACCTCATACCTCAAAAATTCTCGTTCATCTTCATAAGCATAATCATGCCAGTGTAATGTGGGAGTGACCAGGGACAGCTCACGCATGCCTATCCGATCAGCAAGAGCATTTGGCAGAGTTGTGTGCTGGCTCGTAGCCTCTTTTCTGTACACCTAACTCAACACAATAAAGATCCCAGCCCAATTTACAAAAATAGAGTCAATTCTACTGAAAAGAAAAAAACCAAGAAAACCCAATAACCGAACCGTCAATATACGTTTTTTAAGAGCAAAAAGCACTAAGAAGCGCAACACACCAATTGTGGTCATGGTAGATTAGGACCTAGGAACTATTTGAGGCCGACAGTGATGGGGCCCTAGTCAGGTACAACAAGTAGATTGTGCTCTCTCGATCTGGATGAAGGGAAATTCCTAATCTGACAAGGGACTTACATTCTGACAAAAAAACTCTTCTCGACAAAGGGCAAACCTGAAATTCAATCCAACGCTGCTCCCGTTGAAATTCTGGATCAAAGGTTTTCATAAAGTCTCAAACTTCTTTTGATGTTCAAACAACCACAGAAATGCACTTCCAAGACCCAGAGGATATCAGTGGGAGTGCTTAGAGACTCTCAGGGTGACAGACAGAGGCCAAGAGCAATGTCCAGTCCAGGTGCAGTTGCCACTTGTTAGCTGGAATTCTTCACATGAGTGTCCTTTTCGGCATTGTTATATTCTTGGTGCCACCATGGAGATCAGCCCTGTGATTTTAGAGATTTTTCTGTCCTTGGAATTCAAGTGGAAAGGGCTGCAACCTCCTTAGACACTTCACATAGCTCACAGATACAGAGAGCAGCAGTTTAAACCCACCTTGCATCCTTTCGCATGTATCGCAATGTTCTGATGAATTCATAAATTCACATTCATTCTTGACTCAAGCTAGTGGGGGAAGGTGACTCCTGGGCCCTCCCTTACCAATGGGGACATCCCTACCCATGTCTTTAGTAGTTCCTGTTTCCCTTACTACAAAAAGGCCCAAAGTACCTTGTGCCAAGGCATTTTCAAGGTGGTAAAAGTCTTTGGCCATGCTAAACTTTTGCTTTGAGAGCTGGGTGTGTGTAGGAGTATCATAGGGAAATCACAAAGACATCTAACACAAAATCCAGTTTGAAACAAGACCTACACCCACAGCAAAACCCTAATTCTGGTAAAATAAAAGCATGGTCCAGGGGATACCCAAGAATTAAACAACAAATTTAAACAAGGGTCAAAATAAGGGACTTGGTTTAAGGACTGCAACACCTCCAATCCCAAATAGACACAATGAAACCAACAGAAGGTGCACAGTCCATGGCAGAACAAGATAGCAAAACAATAGTTGATGTAGAGAAACGCAAGAGATCCTACAAATAATTGGGGCAACCCCTCACAGGAGGTAGGAGTCCATCAGCCCACCCTTATTGGCGGAGCATCGTCATCTGGTACTCCTGGGAATCACTGTCTAGGCCCATATATGCAGATCCCCAGGGACTCTGCCTAGGTGCACCGACCAGTGATACCCAGAAAGGGAATAAACTCCTGCCAGGGTATGTACCCAAGTAGTTGAGGGCTCCAGTGGTGTGCAGTGCAAGAGAGTGAAGTGAAGTTAAAAATGAATACTTGGTCAAAAAATATGTTTAATGTGGATCAACCAAGTTTCATGTCTAAAAGAACCTATAGTCTGTTGTATATTTTTTACAGGCTAGTCTATGGTTCATGTGAGAGTGTGGTCGACATGTTTCAGCCGTTACGGTGACTTAACCCGGCTTTCTTCAGGACCGAAAGAAAGAGCTACTGCAAAACTAAATATAAGGTGATAAAACTAACCCCGTACACCAAATGTGAGTGTGGGATACCGGTGTGGCGATTGCCACCCTACCAAAAAAAGGCTCAAACTAGAGCGTAAGAACGATGTCTTCATTCCTAAAAAAGAAAAAAATATATATGAACCTCATGCATATCAAAACACAACTACTGATTGCCACAAGGCAAAGCTGATTCAGCATCACCCAGATTAACAACTAAACTCCAAAATGATGTTTTTAAATACTAAATTTGTATAGAAAATTGAAAAAGACTCACCCAGCTTTTTGTGGGAGAACAGCCTCACCTCACCCGGCTGACTGCTCGGAGAAGGAGGCACCGCTCTGTTTAAATGTGGAGAAAGAAAACAGACAGATTGCCGATGGATACCCATCTGCTCAAAGCTCGACACACATATTTAAACAAATTAAAAAAGAACCAAAATTGATTAAAAAAGTCCGAGACCTCGTGACCGCCCATAAAAGTCTAGTAGTGTTAAGGTGATGTCTCTTTAGAACAACCTATCAGACATCCAGTATGACCAGGGTCAAGCATAACTATGAATGATTGTTGTTAAGTTGTTGAAGGAGCTGTCAACAGAATTCCAACAGCCAATTCTGTATTGGAAAACATAGAACATGCTGTCTTCCACCTTGCCTATCTGTCAACATCTCTGACTAACTTGCAGGCTGTCTGAGAGGCGTTTGGCAGGACAGAGAGGGTGCTACTTAGTAGCGATCGTGTTAGACATGCGCGTTCTAAAATTACAATCAGCTGTATGTGCGCGCTTTAAAGAGACAGGTCCAAGACCTCATGACTAGGTCTGTGTAGTTAAATTGATGTCTCTAAAGAAGAACCTGTCAGGCATCCAATATGACCAGGGGCAGATATAACCATAAAAGATTGTTGGTGGGTAAAAAAGAAACCAACCCTGGAATCTGTCGCCAGAAATCAACCAACCAGTTCTAAGTTAAGGATTATATCTAAAAATGAAGTAAGCACAGAGCACACGCAGCCTGCCTCCTCACCTGTCCGTCGATACCTCTGACTAACTCACAAGCTGTCTGGGAGGTATCGACAGGAAGGGGAGGCTGCTATTAATAGCGCTCGTGTGAGACGCGTGCGTCTTAAATTGAATTCAGCTGTTTATTCACTTGCACTGAAGCAGCGTCTATGCACAGTGAAGCGCATGCGCCTAGGATAAGAGCTGATTGAAACGCGCATGCGTTAGTGCCAGACATTACGCCGATGTACCTAATCAGTCCGAGTGTGTTACGAGATAATCAAAATAATCAAAACAATCAAAACAAGGCGAATCACCACAGGATAAGACCGCCTATGTTTACGGTGCGGTGTGTGGTATAAATCACGCCACTAATGGGGACCTCGTGTGTCTACCGCGCATGCGTCGGGGAGTAATGGAGTCGGCCCGCGCATGCGCGAGACGTCGTAACACCCCGGGGAGATGGAAAACCCAGTCTTTAGTGCCAAACAATAGGAGCACTCAAGTGTACCTGATCAGTAGTGTGGGACAAGAATAAGGTGAACATGTCGACTGGCGATTAGGTTAGGTGTAAGTTATTAGTTCTTTTGACAATAATAGATTAAGTCCTATAAAAGGCACAAGGAGTGGTTTACCCAACATGACTGTGGGACAGTGGTAATATATAATCTATAATCCCCACGAGTTCGAGTGTGTTACGAGATAATCAAAACGAGGCGAGTCACCACAAGAGAAGACCGCCTACGTATAAGGTGCGGTATAGATCGCGCCAATAGTGGGGACCTCGTGTGTCTAACGCGCCTGCGTCGGGGAGTAATGGAGTCTTCCCGCGCATGCGTGAGACATAGCAATACTCCGGGAAGATGGGAAGCCCAGTCTTTAGTGCTAATCAATAGGGGCACTTGAGTGCAACTAATCAGTGGTGTGGGACAAAGGTAAAGTGATCATGTCAACTGGCGAATTAGTCAGGTGTAGGTTATTCATTCTTTAGACATGCAAAAGTTGAGTCCTAGAAAAGGTACAAGGAGTGGTTTGCCCACCATGACTGTGGGACAGTTGGTAATGTATAATCCCTTGCTGAATTACATGTAGTGTCAATGTACACTAGGCTACAGAACAAGTTCTCGTGAAGCTAAACATATCTGCACACTGTGGGATGTTATAATGGCATCGGTTCAGTAGACAGATAGCGATGTCTCTAGGGAAAGGTATATCGACTGAAACCTTGGGTGCTCACAAGGCTATAAAGGAGCTTATTCCTCCCGCTGATAGACGATAGAGTAACTGAACTAGATCAAACATCAGTGTTTACTAGAATGATTAACACTGAGACAGTCTAACTGATTCAAGTATAGACCGAAGCCCATGGTATATTGTCGTTCAGTCCTTTGGTGTCAGTCTTCAACTTAAAAATCCATTTTTGTTCTTTGGAAAATAAGAACTGGGCAACGTCCGTTATGTGTTGAGGAATAAACGGGCGTTCGAGTACTAGCCACCTTAGATCCTCAGCCTTGTGTTTTTTGGCTAGGAAATGCTCCGTCATCCGAGTGGATTGTCTCATGCAGCGGATGGTACTTTTGTGCTCGCTTATGCGGAGCTTCACTTTACGTGTGGTGTACCCTATGTAGTGTAGGGTACACGGACACGTGATTCTGTAAATTACGCATTCTGAATTACAGTTCGTGTGGTTGCGTAATATCCAGGGACGTTCTGTGCCTATGTCCACTGAGGTGGTCTTAGTGGTTTGTGGACAGACACTACAAGTTCCGCAGGGAAAGTGGCCACGAACTGGGGGTAGTGACCACAAAGTGTTGGTTTCAGCTGTGGGATGTGACAGCGGTCTGGTATGGACCAGACTGTCGCGTAAACTAGGACCCCTCTTAAAGGCAAATAAGGGAGGCAAAATCTTGCCATCCGCTATGTTCAATATTTGCCAATGTCTCCGTTCTGTTTTCTGTATTTGGCTGGACATAGTACAGAAAGTGGTGACAAATGTGAGTCTCTCATTAGTAGTCTTGGGCGCGTCAGTGTCCAGTAGGGCATCACGATTGTTATTTGACGCCCGTTTCCAGGCTTTACGCACCAGACGTTTCGGATATTGCTGTGATTCTAGTTGTCTGGCAAGTGCCTCAGCATGTTTGTCGAACAGTTGTCTGGTCGAGCAGTTCCTGAGAACCCGCAGGAACTGGCCAACTGGAAGGTTCTCTCGGAGTGCCCTCGGATGATGGCTATTAAAGGACAACAACGAGTTTCTGGACATGGGTTTCTTATATAGTTCAGAACTCAGTGAGTTATCGTGAACAAAGATGGAGATATCCAGGAAGGCCAAACGATGTTTGTTGTACTCAATGGTGAAGCGCAAATACGCATTCTGTTGG
Organism: Triturus cristatus; assembly: GCF_964204655.1. Lineage (NCBI taxonomy): Eukaryota > Metazoa > Chordata > Amphibia > Caudata > Salamandridae > Triturus > Triturus cristatus. The sequence continues at coordinate 250,541,968 of NC_140584.1, forward strand.
TTTAACCATGAGTGAAAAGCATGAATTTCGTCACCTGTGCCCCGCCAAACCACAAGGATGTCATCTATGTATCTCTTCCACAGCAACAGATGATGACGATACGGGTTGCTGTGGTTGAGTACAAAGTCCTGTTCGAATAGATGGACATAGAGGTTGGCGAGGCTAGGCGCGAAAACACTGCCCATTGAAGTCCCAGATGTCTGGAGGAAGATCTGATCCTCAAACTTGAAGTAGTTCTCCATCATGGCTAGTCTGGCACAATCCATGATGAAAGGCACAGGGGTGATACTGTCCAGAGAACGTGCTTCCAAAAGGCCTCTGATGGCGTCGAGGGTCTCTAGCTGGGGAATACACGTATAAAGTGACTCTACGTCCAAACTAGCCAAGAGATCAGTGTCAGAGTTGAACTCTATCTCAGGTAAGAGTCGTAGAACGTCTGCCGTGTCTTTAAGGTAAGTTGGCATCTCACTGACCATAGGTCGTAAAAACACGTCTACGAATTTGGACAGAGGTTCTAGTAGTGAACCGATCCCAGAGATAATGGGACGGCCAGGAGGCGGTCATTGCTGTTTGTGAATTTTGGGGAGGCAGTAAAAGTAGGGCATCACTGGGTTGTTGGTCACCAGGAATTTAGCCTCGTGTGAAGTTATCCATCCCTCTGCCTCCCCCTCCTCGACCAGCTGTTTGATCTCTCAAGAACTTTACCAAAGATACGTCGATTACTATCAAACCGGCAGACAAAGGCGGGGCGATAGTCCTGCAGGACACTGTTGTCTATCGGGCAGAATGCCTTAGACACTTATCGGATTCTAAATCCTACCGGGCCCTAGAGTCAGATCCCACACCTAGACTCTCCCGAGATATCAAACAGCTGGTCGAGGAGGGGGAGGCAGAGGGATGGATAACTTCACACGAGGCTAAATTCCTGGTGACCAACAACCCAGTGATGCCCTACTTTTACTGCCTCCCCAAAATTCACAAACAGCAACGACCGCCTCCTGGCCGTCCCATTATCTCTGGGATCGGTTCACTACTAGAACCTCTGTCCAAATTCGTAGACGTGTTTTTACGACCTATGGTCAGTGAGATGCCAACTTACCTTAAAGACACGGCAGACGTTCTACGACTCTTACCTGAGATAGAGTTCAACTCTGACACTGATCTCTTGGCTAGTTTGGACGTAGAGTCACTTTATACGTGTATTCCCCAGCTAGAGACCCTCGACGCCATCAGAGGCCTTTTGGAAGCACGTTCTCTGGACAGTATCACCCCTGTGCCTTTCATCATGGATTGTGCCAGACTAGCCATGATGGAGAACTACTTCAAGTTTGAGGATCAGATCTTCCTCCAGACATCTGGGACTTCAATGGGCAGTGTTTTCGCACCTAGCCTCGCCAACCTCTATGTCCATCTATTCGAACAGGACTTTGTACTCAACCACAGCAACCCGTATCGTCATCATCTGTTGCTGTGGAAGAGATACATAGATGACATCCTTGTGGTTTGGCGGGGCACAGGTGACGAAATTCATGCTTTTCACTCATGGTTAAACCAACAGAATGCGTATTTGCGCTTCACCATTGAGTACAACAAACATCGTTTGGCCTTCCTGGATATCTCCATCTTTGTTCACGATAACTCACTGAGTTCTGAACTATATAAGAAACCCATGTCCAGAAACTCGTTGTTGTCCTTTAATAGCCATCATCCGAGGGCACTCCGAGAGAACCTTCCAGTTGGCCAGTTCCTGCGGGTTCGCAGGAACTGCTCGACCAGACAACTGTTCGACAAACATGCTGAGGCACTTGCCAGACAACTAGAATCACGGCAATATCCGAAACGTCTGGTGCGTAAAGCCTGGAAACGGGCGTCAAATAACAATCGTGATGCCCTACTGGACACTGACGCGCCCAAGACTACTAATGAGAGACTCACATTTGTCACCACTTTCTGTACTATGTCCAGCCAAATACAGAAAACAGTACGGAGACATTGGCAAATATTGAACATAGCGGATGGCAAGATTTTGCCTCCCTTATTTGCCTTTAAGAGGGGTCCTAGTTTACGCGACAGTCTGGTCCATACCAGACCGCTGTCACATCCCACAGCTGAAACCAACACTTTGTGGTCACTACCCCCAGTTCGTGGCCACTTTCCCTGCGGAACTTGTAGTGTCTGTCCACAAACCACTAAGACCACCTCAGTGGACATAGGCACAGAACGTCCCTGGATATTACGCAACCACACGAACTGTAATTCAGAATGCGTAATTTACAGAATCACGTGTCCGTGTACCCTACACTACATAGGGTACACCACACGTAAAGTGAAGCTCCGCCTAAGCGAGCACAAAAGTACCATCCGCTGCATGAGACAATCCACTCGGATGACGGAGCATTTCCTAGCCAAAAAACACAAGGCTGAGGATCTAAGGTGGCTAGTACTCGAACGCCCGTTTATTCCTCAACACATAACGGACGTTGCCCAGTTCTTATTTTCCAAAGAACAAAAATGGATTTTTAAGTTGAAGACTGACACCAAAGGACTGAACGACAATATACCATGGGCTTCGGTCTATACTTGAATCAGTTAGACTGTCTCAGTGTTAATCATTCTAGTAAACACTGATGTTTGATCTAGTTCAGTTACTCTATCGTCTATCAGCGGGAGGAATAAGCTCCTTTATAGCCTTGTGAGCACCCAAGGTTTCAGTCGATATACCTTTCCCTAGAGACATCGCTATCTGTCTACTGAACCGATGCCATTATAACATCCCACAGTGTGCAGATATGTTTAGCTTCACGAGAACTTGTTCTGTAGCCTAGTGTACATTGACACTACATGTAATTCAGCAAGGGATTATACATTTCCAACTGTCCCACAGTCATGGTGGGCAAACCACTCCTTGTACCTTTTCTAGGACTCAACTTTTGCATGTCTAAAGAATGAATAACCTACACCTGACTAATTCGCCAGTTGACATGATCACTTTACCTTTGTCCCACACCACTGATTAGTTGCACTCAAGTGCCCCTATTGATTAGCACTAAAGACTGGGCTTCCCATCTTCCTGGAGTATTGCTATGTCTCACGCATGCGCGGGAAGACTCCATTACTCCCCGACGCAGGCGCGTTAGACACACGAGGTCCCCACTATTGGCGCGATCTATACCGCACCTTATACGTAGGCGGTCTTCTCTTGTGGTGACTCGCCTCGTTTTGATTATCTCGTAACACACTCGAACTCGTGGGGATTATAGATTATATATTACCACTGTCCCACAGTCATGTTGGGTAAACCACTCCTTGTGCCTTTTATAGGACTTAATCTATTATTGTCAAAAGAACTAATAACTTACACCTAACCTAATCGCCAGTCGACATGTTCACCTTATTCTTGTCCCACACTACTGATCAGGTACACTTGAGTGCTCCTATTGTTTGGCACTAAAGACTGGGTTTTCCATCTCCCCGGGGTGTTACGACGTCTCGCGCATGCGCGGGCCGACTCCATTACTCCCCGACGCATGCGCGGTAGACACACGAGGTCCCCATTAGTGGTGTGATTTATACCACACACCGCACCGTAAAGATAGGCGGTCTTATCCTGTGGTGATTCGCCTTGTTTTGATTGTTTTGATTATTTTGATTATCTCGTAACACACTCGGACTGATTAGGTACATCGGCGTAATGTCTGGCACTAACGCATGCGCGTTTCAATCAGCGCTTATCCTAGGCGCATGCGCTTCACTGTGCATAGACGCTGCTTCAGTGCAAGTGAATAAACAGCTGAATTCAATTTAAGACGCACGCGTCTCACACGAGCGCTATTAATAGCAGCCTCCCCTTCCTGTCGATACCTCCCAGACAGCTTGTGAGTTAGTCAGAGGTATCGACGGACAGGTGAGGAGGCAGGCTGCGTGTGCTCTGTGCTTACTTCATTTTTAGACATAATCCTTAACTTAGAACTGGTTGGTTGATTTCTGGCGACAGATTCCAGGGTTGGTTTCTTTTTTACCCACCAACAATCTTTTATGGTTATATCTGCCCCTGGTCATATTGGATGCCTGACAGGTTCTTCTTTAGAGACATCAATTTAACTACACAGACCTAGTCATGAGGTCTTGGACCTGTCTCTTTAAAGCGCGCACATACAGCTGATTGTAATTTTAGAACGCGCATGTCTAACACGATCGCTACTAAGTAGCACCCTCTCTGTCCTGCCAAACGCCTCTCAGACAGCCTGCAAGTTAGTCAGAGATGTTGACAGATAGGCAAGGTGGAAGACAGCATGTTCTATGTTTTCCAATACAGAATTGGCTGTTGGAATTCTGTTGACAGCTCCTTCAACAACTTAACAACAATCATTCATAGTTATGCTTGACCCTGGTCATACTGGATGTCTGATAGGTTGTTCTAAAGAGACATCACCTTAACACTACTAGACTTTTATGGGCGGTCACGAGGTCTCGGACTTTTTTAATCAATTTTGGTTCTTTTTTAATTTGTTTAAATATGTGTGTCGAGCTTTGAGCAGATGGGTATCCATCGGCAATCTGTCTGTTTTCTTTCTCCACATTTAAACAGAGCGGTGCCTCCTTCTCCGAGCAGTCAGCCGGGTGAGGTGAGGCTGTTCTCCCACATAAAGCTGGGTGAGTCTTTTTCAATTTTCTATACAAATTTAGTATTTAAAAACATCATTTTGGAGTTTAGTTGTTAATCTGGGTGATGCTGAATCAGCTTTGCCTTGTGGCAATCAGTAGTTGTGTTTTGATATGCATGAGGTTCATATATATTTTTTTCTTTTTTAGGAATGAAGACATCGTTCTTACGCTCTAGTTTGAGCCTTTTTTTGGTAGGGTGGCAATCGCCACACCGGTATCCCACACTCACATTTGGTGTACGGGGTTAGTTTTATCACCTTATATTTAGTTTTGCAGTAGCTCTTTCTTTCGGTCCTGAAGAAAGCCGGGTTAAGTCACCGTAACGGCTGAAACATGTCGACCACACTCTCACATGAACCATAGACTAGCCTGTAAAAAATATACAACAGACTATAGGTTCTTTTAGACATGAAACTTGGTTGATCCACATTAAACATATTTTTTGACCAAGTATTCATTTTTAACTTCACTTCACTCTCTTGCACTGCACACAACTGGAGCCCTCAACTACTTGGGTACATACCCTGGCAGGAGTTTATTCCCTTTCTGGGTATCACTGGTCGGTGCACCTAGGCAGAGTCCCTGGGGATCTGCATATATGGGCCTAGACAGTGATTCCCAGGAGTACCAGATGACGATGCTCCGCCAATAAGGGTGGGCTGATGGACTCCTACCTCCTGTGAGGGGTTGCCCCAATTATTTGTAGGATCTCTTGCGTTTCTCTACATCAACTATTGTTTTGCTATCTTGTTCTGCCACGGACTGTGCACCTTCTGTTGGTTTCATTGATACCCAAGAATTGCCATGGCCTTCTGTTTTGTCCCTTTCAAGTACATCCCAAGAGTTACATGTGGCAGACCTGTGAAGCAGGATTTGACAGTCTGGTGTGGATAGGATGCATATTGTCCCCAGTCTGAATAGTTGGTGGACTTCAGAGGAGTCATCTCTGCTCATCCAGGTGAGCCTATTGTTTGCACCTGGCAGGCATTCAAACAACTCTTTTACACCTATTGCCAGACTTGAGCACAGGCTAGGAGCTGGCAACGGGTTATGCTAATTAGCCTCATGACAGAACAGGCAGGTAAAGGGTAATTACCTAAAAGCTATGTTTTATTAACTATTAAAACTAGTGGTTTGATTACTTTGCCTACCATGGCCCATTCCAGAGTTAGCAGTATTACAATATTAATCTGTACTCTGTTTTTTTAGGCCTGGCACAGTGAAAATAGCTTTTAGTGCTGTGTCACTGAAGGGACATGGTAACATTACTTTTCTATGCACCTCACTATTAAATACCATGCACTCTACCTTTTGGACTACAATGCTTATATTGGGTTGACCTACTAATATTTTAAAAGAAGATTTTTAACTTTCAAAAAGGGTAATTTATAATAGGCTGTACTGCAGGTTTTACACTGAAGCAGTCAGGCTGCAGTTGTAGGCCTAAAGCCATGTTTTCCTTTGTCACTCTAGTGGATGGCACAATATGTGCAACAGTTCATAGGTGACATTTAACCTAATGCCATAGGTGTATTTCCACAAGATAAACTATGGCCTGATAAAAAAAAGGTTAAGTAAATCAATAAGGGATTAGACAATTTCTATGTTTTAGGGGTCAGCGCACATACATTGGGCACTGGAAAGCAATGCCCCAGTGTGTAGAGTCTAAAAACCAACAATACATTTCAACAAAAGATGAGGGTGACCACGCAAAAAAGGGAGTTTGCTTACAGTAAGATAGCACTAGCAAAGCATGGTCAGAATAATAGGGACAGTGTAGTAATTTGGATGAAGCCGGTTGATTGTGACTAATGTCGCCAGAGTGAAAAAAACTGGTGGTTTGGTACAGTTTAGGCAGACTAATAGTAAGGTGGCCAGAGTGAAAAAAAAGGTGGTTTGGTACAGTTTGGGCAGACTAATAACAAGGTGGTGTGATGGACGTGAGATGAAGATGGTTTGTGAATAAGGAGTTGGCGGCAATGAAAGACTGATGACTAATGACAAAGGTCGGATCTCAGAGGTTGTGATTGTGGTGGAGAAAGGTGATAATTGACTACATTCAATCTAATTTAGTATTTGTCAAATAAACATTCACCAAAGTGGCATCAGCCACATAAATAGGGTACGGTTTGGATCAGGATTTGTGTGGCAACACAGAATAGTAGAACATTTATTGTTACCAATTTAATTATTCTGCTTTATGTTTCCAAATGCAAGCTAGTGAGCAAGAAAAAAGAAATATTGCATAATGACCTCTAAATCACATGATTGTATGTGTATTCCCATATTCAGAGGTATCCAAATCACCATGGTTTCTAAACTCAGTATGCACATTTCAGAAATACATAGGTTTTCTACATATCCATTTTTCATTCATCATCTTTTACCAAATGAATTGCTGTGTGGTTTGTACATGGTGAAACAATATTGGAAGCTGCAGCACACATGTTGACTCTGGGTATTACTTGCTATTGGAGAACATGCAAACCCTACATAGCTCTCGTACCAGAAGAGTCTATTAACATAATGAAATGTTGCACCATTGTGACAAAAAATTGTAGATGAAAATTTTGTCACCATTGGTGAATGTTTTCATACTCATTTTCATTATGTTCTTATTTCAACACTTTTGTTCCTTGTGAAAGCCTTGAGGAGTTCACATAAATGATCCCTTACTGAATTCAGAATTCTGTCGATTTTTCATTAATGTATAGCTTTCTGGCATCACTCATGGATTTCACACCAGTTTCCATCACACACTGCAAGTAGGTTGAAAGCACAAAAAGTAGGAAAAATTGACTACCTTTAGGAAAAATGCAAAAACTGTATTACAAAAAATGTTTTTGTTGCAACTCTGCTTGTGATCCTTACCCAGCAAACATTTCATTAGTGTCCTATGTAGAAAATATTCATACATTCTCTTGCACAAAAACTCTTTCCATTTTTCCCAAAATTAGTCATATTTCGGCTATTTTTATGAACACAAAGTAGTGAACAAATGCACTAGTGAATTTTTACTTTTTTCATATTTCCGTTTTAGCAGGCAGTCAAGATAGAACCAGAGGAGATGGAGAGGGGTCAGGTCCTCTTGTGGCTTCTCATGATCAAAGCAAAGACTTTGGCTGCGAGGCCACCACAAGAAGACATGACAACAATGGAGGCCGGAGAAGGCACAAGCGAGGAGAGTACACTTGCAAGGAGAGTGATGATCACACCAAAAGAGACTCTGAGCAGATGTTGTGGGACAACGCTGCAGCCTACACTGTGTTTACACTATCTCAGGTGATCATATACGATGGAGATAAAGTGCCTATGAAAGATCAGGGACAGTGTGGACCTCAAAAATGAATGAGGAAATGTGTAACTAAACAAAGAACTGATTCAAAACAACATTTCAACAGCAATCAATAAAATAAGTCAAGGCTCATTTTAAAAGGCTTGAGATCAGTAATAAAGACCCCTGAAGTTTTAGTTAAAATATTAAAGTAAAATACAAAAGGTAAATATAGATGGTCTCTTAATAAATCAGTCATGGGGAATCAGCAGCATGAGCAGATATCTAGAAAATAGTCGAAGTCCAGAATAAGAAATAAATCAATAGAAAATCTGGCAATCCCCTAGAGGTGCAGGGAAGAGACCAAAGGATCTCCTGACTCACTAACAAAAACGCATCCTTTCATAATAAAATTCACCATAGAAAGCAATGGAAATTGCGCAACCAGCACAGGGTGAGCAAACGTATCAAAAAACATCATCAAATCATTATACAGCATTGCAAAAATGTAATATAATACCACCATCCTAGCACTATCCTCCTAAATAAATAAAAATAAACCCTCATTTGACCTAATGTCATTGGGCATTTTTGCACGAATCTGGTTACATAGACAATAGCAGCCTTATGAATAGATAGGTGTAGAGTAAGTGACAAGTAAGAGACCTTGAAGAGCAATATTTTAGCTATAACAAATTCTTTCAAGGCTCTCCAAGAACAGCTTTTCAACAGAAAGCATCAGTACATGTTTTACTCTGTGCAATGTCAATGAGAAATACAAAAATGGCTATTTCTAAATTCAAGATTGAGTTGAGAGCTAATTGCGACCTTAGTCGGCCAATCCAAGAAAACATGGATCCGGACCGCAGCATTATTTTTTCATTTGCTAAATGATCATGTTACAAAGCATATATTATATAAACTAAAATAACACTAACACCTGTACCTCAGTTAACCCTGCCTCCTCCAAATACCTCTCTCAAGGTCAGCACCCAAAGGTAATATTCACTACTGACACCCATGAGCACTCTTGTGTAATCCCACCCTCATTCAGAATGTTACCATGGCTGCTTTCCGGGAGTCAATGAAACAGTTGATTGCTGGTCAGCCACCACATGCTACGGACTTTCAAGAGGTGGTGCTGGCAATAAAGGGCCACTAACAGGCCCAGGCTGACCATCATAAAAGTTAAGTCACCTCCTGTCTCCCTGACTGCAGCTATTTTGCCTCATTCGGATACCCATTGCTCCCATTCCATTATCTTTGTGGTTCACAGTGAGTCTTACCCCTTTTGTCCTCAACCTCATGAGGTGTCTGTCCCTGCCATGCAACCCTCAATGCCTGAGACAGAGGAAGAAATGGAGGTGGTCTTCAATACGGTACCAGAGGTTGGATAGAAATTCATGCCCTCAACTTAAAGCAGCAACTCCAAAACAACATTTGGATTAAAAGACGGATTTTAAGTTTATATTTAACTTTAGGCATTTCCTTAGGTTTTAACTTTGTGACTTTTGAATATTGCGTACAACTTTAATTTTGTGCAGTTTGCTTCTTTATTATCAATATTCTCATTGGGCAATGTGAATAGATGTGTGCCCTTCCCAATATTCCTGAAATTATTTTTCTATTACCTGCCACTTTCCAAACCATTCTTCCTCCAGGTACACAGGCACAATTTCTGTTCTTTCTCCCTGTGAGTATGTGTATTCTTAGTTGAAAGTGATGTGAGTCCTCAGCAAGTAATAATGCCTATACCAGGTCCAGTTAGGTCAGAATAATTGAAACCTGAGATCAACCCATGGTATCTTTAGCACAGATTAAATTTAGCGAAAATTTGTGCAGCATTTATCAATACAAAACGGCAAATAAAGCAGAAAACACAAAACAATAAAAGTATCGCTTTATAAACATAGAGTAAAACTTTATGAACAAGAGACACCAAAATGGAAATAATTGAATGCAGGGAACCGGAGATATGATTTTTTTAAGTATTAAGTTGAAATGCCACCTAAAACACCATGCGCCAATCGCAGTTATCTGGTTACCTCCACATCAAAAGCTAAAGCTGACTGGGAGCTACTGATGGTTGGACACAGAGATCAGGTTTCTTCCAGTGGAAAGTTTTCTTTTTGACTTCAATGATTTTTGGGAGAAAATTCCTCATTGATTCGTGGTGGTGGGGTTTGCTGCAGGCTGGATCTGAAGGTGGGCTCCACAGTGGTAGGCTGGTGATGCGCAGTCCTCTGTGGGAAACTTGGCTTGTTCGTTGATGGCAGTGGGAAAGCTCCAAGCAGGCAAATCCAGAATCTTTATGCAGGAAGGTCTCGTTCATGGTTCAATGCTCTTCAATACGGCCTTTGTGAAACTCCTCTATATAGAAACCTTTCTGGAAGTCGAAATCCTTTCAGTGGGGGTAAACTGGTGAGCTGAATCTGACTGGCAATTAGATATCAGTAGCTGTAGCTTTGCACTCCGTCTCTGCTGGTGCCTTGGAGGAATATTTCTGAAGAAGTTTCTAAGAGTCTGGTTTTACATGTTTTAGGGTCTGGGAAGGGCACTCTAACACCAACCAAGGATTTGGAGCCTCGTGGACGCCAATGAGGGGTTGGGACTAACTTTCCCAGAAGCCACTAGATGGGTCCAGAGCAAATGCGGTTGGAACTGGTCAGCTGGGCTATTAAAAAACGTAGGCCTCTTGTAGCTTTCGTGGCCAATAGCTTAAAAAGGGGTCAGTCGACTGACACTTGGATTCAACTTCTTTGTCCTGGGTACAATTGGGTGCAGTTCCGCCCTTGTGGTCTCTCTCCTCAAGTTCAACAGCAGGTGCTGTCCTTCTTCTGTCTTCCACTAGTCTATATGTGTTCTTTAGAAAGTAACCAGAGAGGCCAACCTTATGCCTGCCACCAACTTATGGATGGGGGAGACTCAGTGCTTAATTTGAGCAGGTGCTTTCCGGTGCTCAGCACCAGCACTTGATTGGTTTCCGGTGTTAGGCACCGGCACCTAACTGTTCTAAGTATGGTGTTGACAGTCTACTACATGGTGGCGCTGCTCATCTAATTTAGAGATGAGCAGAACAATGGATGTTTATGCATACAATATACATTAAAATTGCTCATACCTGCCTCCTCAGCCATTCCTTTAGCTTTGGGGACCTGGAATAATCTGAACTGTCGCATTTATATGCGAGAGAGATGGTTAGTGGTTGTTTTGGCAGCGATTACAGGGGCGATGAGTGGCACAAGCTGCAGTGGCCTCCTGGTCAGAGCCCTGGCACTTAATATTTTACAAATTAAGCACTGGGGAGACTCCCTGACAAATAAGGGAAAACTACCCAGGGACAACCCTCACCACTTTGATATAATTCCCTGGGGTTTGGCTCTAAACAATTACAAAGTGCATTCTTCTGCAAAAATCCAACTTGGAAGAACCCTGTGTTCCCATGGGCAGAGCTGAGGTGAGTCTGAGGGCAGGTCTAGATGTGAGTTACATCTGCCTATGACAGGGGCTGCCCCTTTGAAACTTGTGCAGTTGGTGGGCACATCCCACACGCCATCCTGTCAGGAGGAGGTCACTCCTCCCACCAAAAGACCTTTTGTTCCCTTTTCTGGGAGCCATACACATCTCCTTGCAAGGGGATAACAGCCTGCCAGAAAAGAGCTGGGGATTAACTCTAAAGAAGCTACTAGAGTTGTTAGGCAGAAATATAGTGACATCCTAAGGTCACTATTTATGAACTAGTGAGACAACATTTAACTTTGGCATTAAGTTGGATTTTGTTTAACTTTGAAAATGAGTGGTTGATGTAATTTTCTAGCTAGTGCCTATTTGAAGTTAGCATTAATAAGTTCAATAAAGTAACCGAGGGTTTTCAATTGCACATCCAGCCTTGCTGCAGTGAAAAACAGGTTTGGGGTCTTTTTCACTGTAAAGACATGAAAAAACTTTAAATGCATATATCCTACTTTCAATGATTATGCACCTTTCCTTAGGGCTGCTCAAGTTAAGTTGCTGTGGTAGCCCTACAGTCATCTTTTAAATGGACATGTTAGTGGTGACACAATAAGTGCTGCAGCCCATCAGTGCAATTTAGCAGGCTCTGGGCACATGGGGTACCATTTACTAGAGGCTTAGAAGTAAACTAAATGTACCCATCAGGAACGTAAAATAATCTGACATGTTTACAGGGGTGAGAGCACATGGAAAGTCCTAACCCCGACAGCATCAGTAGAAAACAATGGGGGTGATTGTACAGAATGAGGCATTTCTTTACTGTCCACATGGCAGGTTACTTGAAACAAATGTCTCAATTCCAGGTTTGTATTTATAAAAATATATTTATAAAAAGTCACTTTTTTGAAAACTAATTTGAAGCATTATTACTCATTCCTGAGTGTGTGCATATTCTGGTGGACAGATGTGAATGTGTTAACCTATAGATAAATGCATACACCTATGTTCATGGCTAGGCACACACGAAATGAGAAACAAGTGCAATGCTAGCACAATTGTTTTTTGTTTACAAATATCAACAAAGCAAGTTCATAGTGTGATAAGTGAATACAGAAGTTGGGATGTGTTGTGTAAGGATGGGGCAGTGAGTGATGAGTGAATTGTTCATGGGATGGTAGTTGGTATACTCACATGTCATCTGTATACCCGCTTTGCAATACTACATGTAAAAGCATTTGTTCCTTGATATTTGTTTATGAAAATAAGATATAATACTGTACTACCTATGACTGCCGCAAATGTTTGCGTTGTGGACAGATCCCTTAATGTCAGCTGCTGAATAAGTGGCCTAGAAGAAGGTGGTGTACGTGTGTCCCATGCTGCAGAAATTATTTATAGTAAATTTGATAAATGTTACTTTGTGACTAAGGAGAACAGAAGCACAAATGTAGTCACTGGTTCCTAATAAATGTAAATTAGATATATAGCATATTACTTTCGCAGGGAAAATTGGTACATTAACAGACACATATTAAAAATTGGAAAAGGTTCAAATGGTAGAAATTGAGAAAGATAGTCATATTTGTATTAGTGTCATAAATTTACCTAGCTGAGGAATGATAGAGGGATGAATTGCTGCTTCAAGGATATTTCATGCTGCCATCTGATGGGCGAGGCATAGTGTGGACTCCTGGTGCCATTGTGTCACTGAATCTTTTGAAAAACACATACCGAAAGTATTGAAATATGGCACACATATAGTATGAAGAGCAGGCGTGCCAGGCACAGGTAACAGCGGTGGGGCAGTGGGGCGGTCGGGTGGTGCGGGCAGAAGTGGACAGATGAGGGGATAGGGAAGTAGCATAAAAAATAAATAAAACCACTTACCTTGCACTCGCTGCATTGCCAAGTCGGCGATACGACAAGCATATGGTAAGTTTTTTTTTTCTCTTTTTTATTTTACTTTCCCTATCCTGCCGTCTGTTCACTTCGCCCCTCTATGCCACCACCCCGCCCCACTTCTGTTACCTGGTCCAGCCGTGCCTGATGATGAGGGTACGGCAATATGTTAATTTTACCCTTTAAATAACTATGAACATGAATAAGGACAATAGTATCCTGGGTGACCACTACTGGGAGAAAAATATCAGATTTTATATAAATTTACATGAAAGTAAGCTAAGTACCATGACAACGGGTATATCACTCAATAATTGCCTTCAGTGGGGATATGGTTGGATTGAATGGACAACAGGATGCATGTACAGGTGCATATACATATACTTACCAATGAAATAGCACAGTTGAAAGTTGTAATTTGAGACATAAACATACACACTATAACAGCTAAGCTCTCCCAAGTGAAGCAATGGTGTACTATTTCTTTCAATTACACTTTTATGTAAAACATTTTTTCAGCAGTCAGCTAACTGCTGTTCCCTTCACCTAATTTGTCAATGTCATTCCCCCTTACATAGCTGGGGTATGATTTATTTTAACATTCCTTTACTAGAAATAGCAGATTCAATTTAACTTTTTGATGTCCTTAGGGGCATATGTGACCATCATTTTTCTGCACACTGCACTGCTTTTAATCAGTTGTAATGCTTATTGTCCGTGGGTTCTGTATCTCCCAAGCGTCTACATCTCTCATGGGCATCAATGTACCTTATTACAAATGTACTCTTCCAGACGAGAAACCTCCGATTAACATCACTCTATCCAAAATCCTTTCATTTAACAAGCTGAAGCAAAGTCAGCTTGCCCCGCTCGGCAATGTGAAGTGTAAAGGCACCCATCCAGCCAAATTTGCAGCATGCCAAACTGTCTGCATTCACTCTTCTGTGCAGCTCAAGGTCCCAAAATATCCCTATCACCTGTGGAGTCTCCCAGGGCTCCATACTGGCTCTTGCCATCTTCAATCTCTACATGGAGCCACTTGATGCTCTACTCGCAGTTCAAGATTCATCAATATGCCAATGACACAACTCTTTTTGAACTCTCCTCTGCTTCAGATTTCCAGTAACTCAAACACTTACTGCACATCATCCAGATCTCTATGTCAAGCACATACCTGAAACTCGACCCAGCCAAGACAGTATTCCTGTCATTTGCCAAGATCAACAAACAGGATACAGTACAGTCCTGGTTCAATGACTTGAAACGTAATGACTTCAAACCCTAAGTTGCACTGAATGTCAAGTCAGTTCGATTCACCCTGAGCACCAATCGTACCATCACAGAACATATCGGCAAAATAATAAAGATTGTCCTGGTAGCAGGTCTCTCTTCTAAGGAAAGTAAAACAGATTCTTCCAGACAGCAACTTCAGAACTGGTGCTCAAGCCCTTGTACTTTTCCATGTGGATTGTGGCAAAGCAATACACCATGGCCTCCTAGACTCCACACGAGCATCCTTTAAAGGTATCTTACATGCCACGGCACCTCTCATCCAGGGCCTGAAGAAATATGATCACATCACCCTCATCCTGATAGAACTCCATTGGTTCCCAGTGCCGGCCTGGATTTCACCAAAAACTGCTGCATCATTTACAAATTTTAACAACCAGAACCCATGCTTAACTTGAAGACAAGCTGACCATCTCTGGTGGTTCTCGGCTCACCTGCAGCCAGGACACGATCAGACTGCAGACTAAGAAGTGTAAATAAGAAAAAAACAAAGCAGCAGCCCTTCTCCATCTGTGCATCCCAGCGTCAGGAGCAACATTCCTATAACCATCAGTACCACCCCAATGCTGCTACAGGTTCAGAAAGGGTTGAAGAGTCACCTCTTTAAAGAACACAATGCAGTAACTGTCTATAACTTAGGTGCCTCTGGTATCACTCATTGGAAATTATGGTTGTCTTTGACCTTTTACAGTGCTCCACTGCCTATTTGGCTAGTTTTGTGCTACAGAAATACCACATACACACAACTTCTTGGCTATGGTGTCAGGAAAAATGTGATTTTGGATAGAGTGGAGTTCATCTTCTTCACTTCTCTGAGGTTGTGCGGAGACAGAACTTACAGTTACCTGTAGTTATCTACAACAAAGTTCACTACAAGATGTGTCTCCCCTTTAGTGATGTTCCTCTCTATCGTGAGTCTGGTGTGCTTCATTCTGTAGGCTGGATTTGTTGTCTGGAAAGTCATTCAATCCAATGGGAAGACGGCAGAACCTACAGTGTTGGTTGAATGTATGTAGTAGCAGGGTAACATTTGTCAAGTATATGTGAATAAACTCTGGTGAATGCTGCGCCTCTATTCTCTTCCATTCAAAGTTCTACAAAGTAAAGGTAGAGAGTCTGCCTCTGCTCTGGAGCCCGCCCCCTTCAAGTATACATATGTCGAAAAAGTTACATGTAATATCTTTATAAACACAGTTTCAATTTTGTCTCCACCCCTTTTGTAGAGGTGTTGAGATATGTAATCCTACTACTTGTTGTATACATACATCCAAATTGGTAAATATCAATAAACTTTAGAGATTCACATAGGCACAAATTTGGCTGAGCGATGAGCTTACACATACATTTCTATATGTGACTATGTCCTCTACTATCTAGATAGTTATTTTCCCAAAATACTGATAGTCATCTGCTGCTTCTATCTTAAGACTGGAGTGTTCTCCACCGAGAATCTAGAGCAAGCACAATTGTTTTTTTCACATTTTCAATGCATAAATTGAATAATTTTGCACTACTTCAATGCACTGCGCTTTTACTTCCGAGGTGGGTGGACAAACTGTTTACAACTGAAAAAAAACCAATTCCTGTGTTTATGTTTTTTTAATTAATAGTGATGTATATGTTTATATTTAGGAGGTAGCCTCTGACGTGATATGTGCCTTCCCCGTTACACTTGCACGTTACTGTATCTGAAGAATTCAAACATGCTCTTCTTCACAGGGCCTACGCCTTCGATTAAAAGACACTTTTCTAGCATTTTATTGTCTTTGCATTTTATTTTATTTTTAATTAATTTATTGATTGATTGGTGTGCTCATGTTTTTATTGAGTTGTTCTCATATTGCATGTTTGCTTTAACATATTGTAAGGCTGTCAACCGAAACAATGAATAAATAGTACTACTACTACATTTTAAAAATGTCATCTATCTCGTAGGAGATATGATGTGGGAGTTGCTGTAGTTTTCACAAAGTAAAGGCACCACCGATACAAAAGTAGGGAGAGAGGTGCTGCCTATTTGACTGTTTTCCAAGGTTCCAGGTGAAAATTCCATCATTTACACAATCACAAACAACACGTTTTGACACACGTGTCTATGCCAAGGGACTGTAAGGAGGAAAACTAAAATAAAGAAATATAAGACACGTTAGAATGAACTGTCGTTTCTAATAACTATGAATATGAATTATTTGTGTAGTTCAAACAGCATAATTGTAATTAATTGGCCAATGGGTCAGTGTACTATGTTTTCCTAATACATTTTGAGGCACCATACACACCTCAGAATTGTTGTTTCACAAACACAAGTATATTAAGGACAGCCCGTAATTATTTCAAGAATTAAGTTTGCTTTTTGAACACGTATTCGAAAACCCTTGAGGAAATGACTTCGGCTCTGCATTATGCAGGACAGCGACAGGCTGCGTAGAAAGAGAGACGTCTTTATTGGAAACGTTGCTGGCATTGCAGAAAAATATGTACACGTCCCTTTAATTGTCACGATCATGTAATGAAAATGTTAACTGTCAAGCTAAGAAAAATGAGCACGGCGTCACGTAAAGGCTTGATTTGTTCTGTTTTTGAGACACTGTTAGCTCGTATTATTCTGTGACTCGGTGACACGTCTCCTATGTGACTGTTGTTGCGCAAAGCACTGGAATGATCGTTATACAAAGAAAGTAGTTTGATATCTGTATTTATTTCATGTCAAATATTTGCATGCATTTCTGAGGGCATTACAAAGGAGTTGTTGTGATTGGTTGCCAAGAAGTATAAAGACTCAGATGCAACTGTTAGTGTTGTACGATGTTCGTGTTTATTTCTGCAAATATAGAGAATAAACACTGTCAGTTCAAAGTAAACGGTAAAGTATATATTATTTTCAAAGATGATTGTCCTGCTAAGCCCTGGCATTGTTGGAAACACATGCTGTAGTGCTGCGTTTTTCGAAAAGTTCTTTGTGGTTAATAGAACCATGTGTGAAGAATCAAGCAACTGCCTTGCCCACAGGCAAGCGGGTTAATTAGAAACGTACATAAAGATCTAAACCTGGACGAGGCTATCAAAGCAAGAAGCCAGGCCTGGCCAGAAAAACCAGAAACCTGATCAAAAGTGTACAGATACCGCAGTCTTTTTCAGTCTCTTGGTGTGCTTTCATCTACTGTATGCACTCCATATGCCATGACATTATTATTGTAAATTAAGTGTAAACCAGGAATATGGCTCTGCCAAGAATCAATTGCAATTGCATAGTTTTTCAACGTTCTAGTAGTGTTGGGAAAAATCCATAAAAATGGAGAAGAATTTCGTATGAATTATTGTATAAAAAATGCAAAATTGCATAAACGTTGGCCAATATTTTATCATGAATCGGAAGCCTCGTTACATTCGCGGTCCTTCCCCTGCAGCCTGCGACGCAGAGCGCTCTGGTCCAGCCTTAAAAAAAGCTACACAATAGGAAAACAGACACGAACGTGACAATAAAGAGTTGTGATATCACTCTTTTGACATTACGTTTTATTGGTAAATGTGAACTTTTCTAGAAGTGAAATTTCCTTCTACAGTGCACGGGTTTCAAATGGCGACACGACGCTATGCAAATTCCTGTTAACCTGACCTAGCCTAATCTAACCTAACCTAACATAATCTACCATAACGTAGTTTGAGTTAGGTTAAGTTAACCTGATCTAAAATAGTATAACAATACAGAGTATAACATGGTATGGGATGGGATGGATGGGATAACATGGTATGACATGGCATGGTATGGTATGATATGTAATGTGTATGTTATGTGTATTCATAAAGTGCACTATCACCCAAGGGGATCTTAGCACTCAGAAGGTGTTTGTACCTAGCCCTGCCTATGGTAGGTTGGTTAATTGAAAACGCCTGTTGTTCTGATTCTTGCGGAATTCAAAAAAAGAGTAGGAGGCTCTGATGTGGAGTGGGAGTCCGTTCCAAGTTTATTAGCAATGTAAGAGAACACCTGTCCTCCTGATCTAGTTCTGTGTATGTGTGGGATGTGTGAGAGTAGGAGTCGTGCAAAACGTAGGGGTCTGGGTGGTTGCTGGAAGTAGATGCAAAGAGGTAGGTGGGTCCTGAGTTGTGTAATGCCTTAAATGTGTGTGCATGTGAGGATTTCAAATTGAGTTTATTTGTGTATCGGGAGCTAATGGATTCCCTGAGGTGAGGTGTGATGTGCGTTCTGTGTGGGAGGTTGAGGATCAGTCCAGCTGTCGAGTTATGGATGGTTTGTAGTCTTCTAGTGAGTTGCTTGGTCATCCCGACACGGAGGGTGCTCCCATGGTCCAACTTGCTGGTGTCTAAGGTGTGAGTAACAGGTCTTCTAGTGTTGCTT
The DNA here is from genome assembly GCF_964204655.1 of Triturus cristatus. Lineage (NCBI taxonomy): Eukaryota > Metazoa > Chordata > Amphibia > Caudata > Salamandridae > Triturus > Triturus cristatus. The sequence goes on from NC_140584.1 coordinate 250,560,909, forward strand.
GGGAGCCATTTGAAGATCTTTATCAGCATCTTCAGGGTGAGGAAGCAGCATGCAGTGGTGATGTTGACTTGTGCGGTCATGTCCAGTTTGCCGCCGATGGTTATTCTGAGGTTCCTGCCATGGGTTCTGAGTGTGGATGTGAGTCTGAATTCAGCCGTCAGCATTTGGGGTCCCACAGTGAGGTCTTTTTTCCGAAGATCACTACTTTTGTATTGTCGGTGTTGAGCTTGAGACAATTGGTAATTCAGTAACCTGTTTCGGTCATGCAGGCGTTGAACTTGTTTCTTGTGTTGGGGGGCTTGACTGAGAGGGGGACTATAAGTTGTCTGTCACCAACATAGGACCGGATGTTGAAGTCTTGTACAAAAATGACATTGGCCAGAAGGATCATCTATGTTTTGAAGAGGGTGAGGCTGATCGATGAACCTTGAGGCACTCCACAGATACGTTTGCAGGCTTCTGAGGCAAAGGTTACCAGGGTGACAGCTTGTTTTCTATCCATTAAGAAGGAGCATATCTATCAGAAAGCGGGTCCTTGGATACCAATCTCATGCAGGTGCCTGATGAGGATGTGGTGAAAGACTGTGCAAAATGCTCCAGAAAGTTCCAGGAGAATGAGGGCTGCCATTTCTATCTAGGACCATGCGGATGTTATCTGTGGCAGCAATAAGTGCTATTTCTGCACTGTGGTTGGCTTCAATTGGGACTGCCTGGCTTTGAGGAGCTGGTGGGTGCTGAGGTGGTCTGGGAGGTGTCGGTTGATTAGTTTCTCTATTACCTTTGCCTGGTATGGTAGGAGGGAGATAGGTCTGTGGTTGGAAAGCATGGCTGGATCATGAGCTAGTTTTTTGAGAAGGGGTATGAAGGTGGTATGTTTCCAGGTGTCTGGGTGGGTAAGTCGATGGAGGAGATAAAGATGGGTGCCAGCACTTTGCTGATAGGTAGGACTCCTTTGGTGAAGTATTGGTGGGGTCAAGAGTCAGATGTGGTCCCTCAGTCGATGCCCTTCATCATAGCAGCAATTTCGATGTTGGTGATGGCAGGACACAAGGTCAGGGTTTTTTTATCAGCTGTGATGGGAAGTTGACTGGCAACTGTGCCAGGGTCCGTTTGAGGGTAAAAGTTGCTGTATATGGAAGTGATTTTGTTACAGCACAATTCTGAGAGCTTGTTGCAAAGGTCTCGTGAGGTGGTGATGTTGCTGAAGCTGGCAAGAAGCGCAGTGAGATCTCGGATGAAGGCGAATTCCTTGCTACTGTTATTGCTGGCATCGATATGGTCTGCAAGAGCTGTCAGCTTGATGTTCCTGCTCGTGGTGGTGTCTTAGGACTTATTTGAAGGTGTCTATATCTGTGGTATCTTGACTTGTTTTCCTATTGCACTACAGTTGATCTCAGTTACATGTAGGGGTGTTTCGTCAGCTTGAGTTTCTCTGCGTGGCCAGTAGCCCATGGTTGGACTCTTTCGGTTGGGTTGCACTTGAGGGAAGCCAGGGTGTCAGCACATGTGATGATCCACTGTTTAGGGCCTTGATGGCTTTCGGCAAGTTGCTGGTGTGCTCAAGCTGGTGCTCAGAGAGGGCGTTAGCCTACTTTAATGTGCAATTCCAGCTGTGGTAGGTAGTTCCGATTGAGTTAGGGTTGTGGTGGTGCGGGATGGATATGCTGAAACTGACGAGGGTTTTGTCTCTACAGGTCATAGATTTTGGCTTGTTGACTGTGATGTTGTTGATTGAGGAGAAAATAGTGTCCAATAGATCCAGGTGGTCCTAGCCATGGTGATATCTCACTTGGATTATGCTAATTCTTTGTACTTTGGCATTCCGCTCTATCTCACCAAAAGACTGCAGATGGTTCAGAACCAGGCAGCAAGGTTGATATCCCTACAACCCAGATGGAAACACATATCTCCCTCTTTGAAAGAGCTACATTGGCTTCCTATACCGCAAAGATGTGCGTTTAAAGTTGGTTGCCTCATTTTTAACACTGGAATCAATGAACCAGAGAAGCACTCCATTATTTACTGATGTAAAATCCTATCTCAATTAACTTAACCTATTTGAAACACAGCCTGCTATAGGGGGTGGCACGTGTTGTCTAGAGTGTGTCTGTACTTGAAACTGACACTATCACGAGTCTCAACGACTCAAACCCCTGTGCATTGTTGCTAAGGTGTAGTTACCATACACATATATTTAAATCAATACATTTAATTCAAACATTTTCAAAATCTATAGTATCACACATATAGTAGTTTGGTTTTACATTGTTTCAATGGTTAATCTTGAACATTCATTTGTGGACACATAACGTAAATGTAATGGGGGAATTCAATACATTCCAAGGAAATAAACACATTAAATACAATTCAGGAATTCAATCTGATTGCTTGTGAAATGCTCAATGCATTTCGGGCCTGACTTGGCCCTTCTTCAGGGGATAAAACTCTATGAAGGTAAATAAAATTTAATTGTTTTAGAATATACTTCAAAACTCAGAAAAGCATCATCACAGAAAAGGATGAAACTATACATTTCTTGGTCAAAAACGGCAACATTTGTTTGTGATTCATGGTGGAACATAAAGAAACTGTGATGAAGAGTGAAAAAGACCCTCCACCTTCGTGACCAAACAAGAAAAATACTTACTTAAAAGTCCTTCATAACCTCTAATCTACAAAAAGAAGACCCCACAGATCAATCAAACTCAGTCCGAAAACCAAAAATAAACTAACTGGCTGAATGGAAGCTCTCATACCTTCTATGGAACGAACGTGGCAAAATCACCGGAATGTAGACGAACAATCCTACAAGAAAAATCAGACGCCAGTTGGGCACCGAACACTTCTCTAGCACCAGGGGATAAAGGTTACATATTCCATGGTGCTGGCTTACCTTAACTTGAAACCTTACGTCAGCACCAAATCTTTCAAAAACAACTGCCACTGCTCTCAGCGCACTTCCCCAATCGTGCGGTTAAAAAACGCTAAGCCTCAGTACGCGCTGGAAGCGAAGCTCGCTTCCGGCGTGGGTGTAATAAACAACGGACTGCCGTGCTTCCAAAGAGGACGGCCGCCATATTGAAAAGATCAGAAACTATGCTAAAAACCCAAACTGCAACAACAAAAAACATTTACTGCTGTGACACCTAGCCGGTTAAAGAACAAAACTACTATTACACTAAAAAAGAAAGTGAATGCTGTACTGAAAGACTCATACAACGCTTGAAGATTACTACTCAACATAAACCTGCAAACTCACAAAACTTACATTGCACTGCTGAAAAAACCTGACTCGTTCTAGTGCACAGAAGAAAAAATATATAAACAAAGACGTGATGAGAAAAAAGTGCTCAAAACTTAAAAGACAATTTAAAAACACAGTACCATGATCACATTGATAAGAATCATGCATACAGCAGTATGTACAATACCGTGGTTGTGAATACATTAGAGATAAAATGAGTAATCAATTTTGTCATTCATTCCTTTTGACACAAGAGAGTCAAGGTGTTTAATACAAAATGTTTCCCTTTGTAACAGGGACCTGGTGAGATCCATGTCAGGGTAATGGGTAACTCGTTCTAAAACAGCAAATTTCATTTGAGCTATACTGTGCCTTGCCTCTATCCAGTGTGCTGCTAAACTGCTATTTTTATTTTGAGTCCTAATTGTGCTTTTATGTTCAGATATGCATGCTTTTATTTTACGCTCAGTTTCACCTACGTATAGCTTGCCGCAAGGGCATTTAATATAATAGATCAGTTTATTATAATTACAATCTGAGTCATGAAATAACTTTATCGATTCTCCAGTTAATGGGTGATGTAAAATATTCCCAATAATGACATTATTGCAATGTACGCAGTTGGAGCACCTGTTCATGCCTTTAAAATTGGTCTTGAGTATTTTGATCTCTTTCAAATTTTTTATTTATTGAAAGCGAACAGAGGTTGCTCATTAAAGAGTCCATTAAAGTCCGACTCATTTTGTAAAATTTCCCAGGGATTAATGATAAATCTCTTAATCTTCTGTGAGCTTGTAGAAAATTTAGAAATAAACACTTGTCTAGATGCACTCTTTTTTGGTTTACATTGTAACAAATTGCTACGTTCATATTTGGAAATACGTTCTTTGGCTTGATCAATAACTTCTTCAAGATACCCTCTATCTAAATACATTTCCTTACCCAGAATCCCCTGCAAACCTCAATTTTAGTTTAAAAAATCACTTTTTTCACATATTTCTGTGGGGGAAAGTTGTGGCATCACCGGGGTGACACAAATTTCCTATCACCCAGCGTTCCCCCGGGTCTCCCGATAAAAACGGTGTCTCACTCGTGTGGGAGGCCCAAGTATTCGCGACAGGCAAAGGCCCACAACGTAGTGAGACGACATGAAAATTGCCTATCTCAAAACGAACTGGTTTTGCAAGGGGGGTCACTTGGTTTTTTGGCCCGGTGCTCGGTGGCCACCTAGGGAAACCTACCAAACCCAGATTTCCCCAGGGTCTCCTGATAAAAATGGGGCCTCACTCGTGTGGGAGGCCCAAGTGCCCACGACAGGCAAGGGCCCAAAACATTTTGTGATAGGCAATTTTGATGTTGCATCAACGATGGGTGGTAGGAAATTTGTGTCAGCCCGGTGATGCCACAACTTTCCCACACAAAAATGTGTGAAAAAAGTGATTTTTTCAACTAAAATTGAGGTTTGCAGGGAATTCTGTGTAAGAAAACGTTAGGGGATCCACACAAGCTATACCTCCCTGGAATCCCCCGGGTGTCTAGTTTTCAGAAATGTGTGAGTTTGATAGGTTTCCCTAGATGGCCACCGAGCACGGGCCAAACACTCAGGTGACCCCCCCTTGCAAAACCAGGTTGTTTGGTGATAGGCAATTTTGATGTCGCATCAATACATTTTGGGCCCCTGCCTGTCACGGTGAAGAATACAGGCCCCAGCTAGGCCCGCAGAATACAAGGGTTCGCTCTCCTGTAATGAAAACTAGAAGGAAGTTGGCACGGAAACTGCAAATACAAAGACAGAGTTTATTAACCCTTAAGGGTGGTCCTACAACCTATACAACACTCTTCAGTATTGCATAGAGTAGCACAAAGAACTTGCGTACACGGTCCCCTTTTATACACAACAGAGGGGCTCATAAGTGGGTGGATACAACATGAGGCAAAAAGCATTACCTTTTATGGACATTTTCGATACAGAATCAATATGTGGGCGGAGTTGACGATCTCCTGAGCCCGCGAAAACATGGTCAAACAAGGACTAACTGATAACAGATGTGGTCAAGTCTGGGCATGCGCCAGACGGACAAAGGAGCTATTTATAGACTGTTACTAGGCAGATTACAAGAGCAACTAACAAAAAGATAGGACTCTTCTCGTGCAAAGCATGTGGAGACATGACAATACAAAATGGAGTCCAGACGTTAGTCAACATAAGACAAGAAACATGTTCTAAGGAAGGAGAATTCATGTCTTTAGTAAATGCTTAATCATATCGCCGTTTTAGTTTTCAACAGACGACCCTTTCAGCATTTACTGAAGACATTCGGCTTATTAGGATAATCATTATATATGTCAATTTTCATCATCTCTTCCAGCTCTTTGGTTAAATGTTTCTGGTAAGTGACATTGGCAATAGCTTTCTTATCAGGAATACAGAATGACACACATAGAGAACAGAGTGAAGGACCACACTGGACACAGATGCAACAGGAAAACAGAACTGCTACAATAATGCAGAGACCAGTTAAAACCTTCCATCCCCATGTAGTAATCAATGCCCAAAACCATCCAGAAAAGGTCCAAGTGCCATCTTCTGTATGAATCTCAGCTGCGATTTTATGCAATTTATTAATAGCGTTATAAACTGATGGCGTATGGTCAGGAATGAACACACAGCAACTACTTCCGATAATTTTACATGCTCCACCTCTATCAGCTAACATAACATCTAATACCATACGATTCTGTAATGCAACAATTCTAGTAATTTGTAATTCTTCCGTAAGATTCCCAAGAGCAGCAGCGGTCTGATTCGTCACAGCCTCTACAACTCTTGTTAATCTACGAACCTTCCTACTATTTAGGGCAGCTCCAACAAAGAAAAACAATCCTAAGTTAAAATCAATATATTGCTGTAAGGTAGTGTCAGTTTGATCAACATCATCAATGGATAGAGTACGTTTATACCTATTTACAGTCACATTATTCAACAACTTCAAATCTTTATGATAAGATGCAGGTGCTAAGAATACAGGAGGTAATAAAAACGCTACATAACATACTCCGGACCAGCCGGCTGGTAAGCGATAATAACCCTTATTCCCACATACAAAGTATGTATTATGGGAGGCTAAGAAAGTACTATTATTTAACCCATCTATGTTCAATACAATAATGCAATCGCCAACACCAACAGTAATATAACCCACACTCTGGACACACAGGTCCGCTTGAGCTTGCGCCACTTGAATCACGAATTGTTCCTTCCCTGCAGTGTCTCTGGTGTTCGTGAAAATGTAGGGGATCGATTCATTGTCTGGTCGATATTCTTCCCATTCCCATATTGTCCCATTCGCTTGTGGATAGCCATCTTTATCTTGATGACATTCCCTATTAAGTCTGAAAAGTAATCGTCCCACTGTGGGTTTCCGTGTGGCGAAAAGCAAAGTCTACAAGAGCCATTATGAGAGAAAGGAAGAGGTATGAACGGCGTTCCTCCTTTCTTCTGATGAGCTGGCATCATACCACATATCCAACAGTTCGTAGCATTCGTAGCAACATGGGTATGAGGCAACATCTGGATAAAAGTGTTATTCAAATAAGACTGACGATGCTTCAATTCTTGATACGGAAGGGTATAAAAGTAGTGCTCCTCAGGCACTGGAGTGGTCAAAACAAGCAACTCACGGGCAGGAGTCACATCCTCAACAAACCATGTGGTTATACCAACAATAGCTACAATGATAATAAAGCTTGTCGCACAAAGAATCTTCTTTTTTTCCATCTTGTAGTAAAAAAGTCAATATCTTCTTGAAACTAAAGGGTTGTCAGAACTCTTCCACTTAGGCAGCCGTTGATTTCTTCACCAGCGGGCCAAGACGGGTGTCACTACACTAATGCAGGGCTGATCCCCCCCCCCTTGCTTCATTGGCTCTCCGTTTCACTAACCTAAGGGCCGTTCTGACAACGTCTTTGGATAAAAAAAAATCACTTCCTCGGTCTAAGGTGATATCTTCTTCCTCCAGGAATCGCTTGGTCCGGGAAGAGCTCCTCAGTGTCATTCGGTTCCACAGCACGGCCTTTCTCCGCAGTCAGGATTTCTCGATGGTCGGTCAACACAGCAGGCTCCACCAATCCAGGCGGCACTTTACGACAGTGCAAGGAGTGGATCCAGTTCTTCCGATTGGAAACTCGCACAGCTGTCCTCGTTGCGAGCAAGACTTGCTCAGGACCAACCCATCTCGGCTCCAGACTGTTCGTCCTTTCGAACACCTTGATCATAACCTGATCGCCAGGTCGGAGGTTATGACCTTCACCTGTGGACCGATCAGGGAGCGCTTCTCGAACCTGTTGATGAATAGAAACCAAATTATCCGTTAACTGTGCCAGATAATCACTCATTATTACACAAGGTACATCATACACTAACTGCGGTTTTGGTGGACCCCAAATATTCATTGGGCGTCCGAACACGATCTCGTAAGGTGTGAGACCGGTCCGAGAATGCGGTATCGATCTAATTGACAATAATGCCAGCGGTAAAGCATCTGGCCAAGTCAAAGAAGTCGAAGCTTGGATCTTCGCGATCTTAAGCTTCAAAGTACCGTTATATTTCTCAACCAATCCCGCAGACTGAGGGTGAAACACAGCATGGAACTTCTGAGTAATGCCTAGGCCTTTCAGGACATACTTGATAACATCTGCTATAAAATGAGGTCCGTTATCACTCCACAACAACCTACAAACACCATATCGAGGGAAGAACTCCTTCAATAGCATCTTGGCTGTAGTCATTGCAGTATTGTCTTTCGTAGGGTATGCCTCAACCCATTTACTGAAGGCACAAACCACTACTAGAACATACTTCAGATTGTTACAGCGCTCAAGCTGAATGTAATCCATCTGCAAAACCTCAAAGGGTGCAGTAGGTGTTGCAAATCCTCCTGCTGGAGTTCGTGTACCCTTTCCTGGGTTGTACCTCAGGCAAATCATGCAGGTCTGCACTACCCTCTTTGCCGTACTAGCGATCTCCGGATGCTCCCAAACTCATGTGAGTAATTTGACAATTGCGGAAGCTCCGACATGCGCTAGTCCATGTGCCATCTGAACCATAGGTTGTACGAAAGCTGTGGGTAACTTCCATTTATCCATCTGCTTACTTCTCCAACACCCTTCATCATCTAATTCTCCATCATTGTACCACTGTTCCCGTTCCTTATCGGAAGCGGTTCTCTGTATCTCCAGCACTTCTCTCCTAGCATCGTGCCATCTTTCTGCCTGTGACTTCACAACATACATTGCAGTAGCATCAGGCTGCATCGCAGTCTCTCGTGCCACCCGGTCTGCTAAAGCATTCCCTTCTCCAACTTTATCAACCACCTTCTTATGGGCACTACATTTAACTATAGCAATCTTCTAATGATATGTTAATGCAGTCAAAAGGTTGTGAACTAACTCCCCGTACATTATCTGTACTCCATGTGACGTTAGAAACCCTCTCTCCTTCCAGAGTAGGCCAAAATTGTGCGCTACTCCGAAGGCATAGCGGCTATCTGTATAAACATTCACACACAATCTTGTACTGAGCTCACATGCTCGTGTTAATGCTATCAGTTCCGCTGCTTGAGCTGATTTCTGCGGTATGCGTGCTGTCTCCACTATTGTTTGTAATGTGGTAATTGCATACGCTGCTGAAGTCGTACCATCTGGTAGCTTCAGGCATGATCCGTCCACCCACAGTTCTCCATCTACATCTGTAAAGGGCGTATCCTGGAGATCAATACGACCCTTTGTCTGTTCCTCAGTCACAAGAATACAGTCATGTGTTTTTCGTGATTCAGACTGAGTTTCCGGAAACGGCAACAATGTGGCTGGATTTAACGTTGCACACCTCTTTAACGTAATATGAGGAGCCAAAAGCATCAACTCATATCCCGTTAAACGAGCACTGGTCTGATTAAGCAGGGCATCCACAGCATGGGGAACTAATACCAACAGTTTGTGAGATAACACGATTCCCTCGCTTTGGCATATTGACACAGCTGTCGCCGCAACCGAGCGAAAACACCCTGGTAATGCTCGGGAAACAGGATCAAGTACAGCTGAAAAATATGCACAAGGGCGCTGCTTGTCGCCGTGCATCTGCACTAAAACTGATAATGCACATCCATCTTTCTCATGCACATACAGTGAAAAGGGCTTCGTATAATCAGGGGTACCTAACACTGGTGCTGAACAAAGGGCTTGTCGTAATTGCTGGAAAGCAATTTCACACTCATTTGACCAGGGAAGAGGAATCGGAGTGTCTTTTATCAAGAGTGCTAACAATGGCTTAGCTATGTGTGAAAACCCCAATATCCATTGCCTACAGAAAGAAGCAAGACCCAAAAATGCACGCACATCCTTCTGTGTGGACGGTACTGGCGTGTCCAAAATTGCTTGAATACGATCTGGTGTAAGTGCACGCCCCTCCTTAGACAGAAGGTGACCCAAATAAGTCACCTTTGGTCTACAGAATTGCAATTTCTTCCTTGACACTTTGTGATTGTGAGATGCCAAAAAGGAAAGCAAGGATAACGTACACTTCTCACACAGCTCAGGAGTGTCGGCCGCCAACAAGATGTCATCGACATATTGTATAAGGGCGACACCATCAGGCAGAACAAAGGAATCCAATTGTCTTTTCAATGCTTGACTATAAATACTAGGGCTCTCTGTATAACCCTGAGGGACTCTACAAAATCTATAAGACCTATTATTCAAAGTAAAACCGAAAAGGTATCGGCTATCAGGGTGAATAGGAATCGAAAAGAAAGCATTTTTCAAATCAATAATTGAAAACGTGGTCGCTGTTGGCGGGACCAAAGTGAGTAACGTCGTGATATCAGAAACCACTGGATACTGAGGTATCACTATATTATTCACTTCCCTTAAGCGATAAACCCTGGTATCGGTATCTTTTTTCAAAATGGGTAAAATAGGGCTGTTGCAGACATTGTAAGGAACTTCCTCCACTACTCCCACCTTAATCAAATCCTGCACAATCTGTATGAGTGCCTCCTCCCCCTTCTGGGAAATACGATACTGAGGGAGGCGCGGTAATACCGCACCCTCCTGGACACTAATGTGGACAGGCGGAATCACCATCTGTCCCACATCAGTGTCCGAAGTGGCCCACAAAGAATGAGGGACGGAAGCTAATGCAGTATCCTCCGTAACCACACACAACCGGTCTGTCAGGGGGTGATTATCGTTTAATATCACACGTACTCCAGTAGGGGAGCAGCGGATCGTAGCTCTGAAGTGCTTAAGCATATCAAGACCCATAATGTTATCGGGCGTGTTCGGAGCAAGCAAAAACGGACAGGGTGCAGAAAAGCGATCAACATGAAATGCGAGGGGTCGGGAAAGAGGGCTTCGAGAGAGTGTACCATCAAACCCTACCGATGTAACCATTAAGCCAGATGGGGGAGCCCTCGGAACCAATTGTTTGGACAGTGCACTGCGAGTAGCTCCTGTATCAACTAGGAACCGATCAGTAGAACCCAAAACATTTGCTGAAACATAAGGACCCTTCTGATAAATCGGTACTTCAACTGATTCCAACCCCCATCCAACGCAATCCTATGCATACTGCGAATCATGGTACCCCGGGCGGTCATTCCCAGACATCTGATAATGGTGTTGCCGATCAGACACATTAGGTCTATCTCGTTGCTGCACGTTAGAGTCAAATCGAGCACGATCATTGGAATTCCCTCTGAAATTCGGAAAGCCCCCTCTACCTCTCGGTGGTCCCTGACCACGTCCCTGACGAGATGCATATAATACCGGACAATCTCTAGCCCAATGACCCGACTGTTTACAATACGCACATTGATTTCTATTAACATCTGACCGACCCGAAGGGGGACCATGGAATCCTCCTCTACCTCTTTCGACACCCCGACGAGGCGGACCATACACTTGTGCTAACATCACCTTAGTTTTCAAATCTTTCGATTTCTTCTCCTCATGCACCTTCGCTTCTTGTTCCTGACGCTCATAATACTGAGCCATAGTCAGGAGGGATGCCGGAGACGAGGTAGACCAAGAACTTTCACTCGCTTTTAAACGAGCTTCTATTCCCGGTAATAAATTCTCCACATATTTATCGACAAAAAGATGTCGACCCGTATCATCGTAAGTGACTGACCACTGAAATCATGAAATGTCTCCTCAAAGCATGTAAAGAAGTCTGAAACTGATTCGTCAACCTTCTGTTTACAAGAGGCTAACATATTCCAGTCAATCTTTTTAGGGGGGATAATTGTTTTCAATTGAGTCAAAATAGCAGTGGGAAGATCTAAAATAAGCTGGGGTGGTTTTTGCGCGGGTTTTCTCTCCCTATCCACATCCTCAATCTCAGACCATTTGGCCTTAAAAGCGGCTTGATCATCCACCTTCCGCACAGATCGCCACATATCCGGTGGTAAAATAAGCCCAAAGAACAAATCTATATCTGCTAAATTCATAGTACAAGAATTCAAGGCCCATTCGACCTCTTCGTAAAAGGCCGCTGGATTCTTGCGGGGGTCAGGCAATGCATTCTTTAATGCCATAACATCAGCCCTATGCCAGGGAGTATAAACCCAATTATACACAAAATATCCCCTAGCATCGGGGGAAGATATATCTGAACTATTTCCTGCTCCTTTAGGAGGAACATACAAAGGTGCCGCCTCTCGCATCGGTTTAGCATGCACTAGTTCGCTCTTATCTGAATGGGAGGTAGATGATTGGTCGCCGCCGGTACGTGAATCCGATTGCTCCTTCTCTCCTTCCTTTAGGCGCGCTTTCTCTTTAAGTTCAAACGCCGCGTCCCGCAATGCAAACAGCCGTCGGACCGCATCGGGTACCTTAGAGGGAGAAAAAACACCGTTACGTAATGCTTTAGCATCTGAAACTACAGCATCAGGCTCGAAAACATCAGAATATTTCCGAAAGGCAGTAATCACTTCATCAGAAAAAGTTGCCGCAAAATACAGCTTCTCTCTATCCTGCCAACTTTGCAAAGATTCCAACAATTCAGCAAGAGATAGCTTGCCTTTAAGTACACGCAGAGAAATTTTCCGAAGCTCACCCATACGCTCAACTGATAACATGGACCGCGTGTCTACCTTATCCGAAACCGATCCAGAATCCTGTGATCTCGGGGCGGACGCGCCAACATAAGGGGGCGGAGAGCGATCTAATAAATAAAAATCATCTTCAAGATTAGTAAGGACAGGATAAAGTGGCTGGCGGACAGCATATTGACCCGAGACTTGCAACCTACGCTCTTTCTCTTGTCTCTCCGCCAGTTCTCTTTCCTCCCGACGCTTCGCTTCCTGCGCTCTCACATGATCATTTTTCCATTGCTCTTTATCAAACAGCGCTTTCTCACGTTTCTCTCGCTCACGCACTTCCTTTACCCATAACCGTACACATTCAAACATGTCTTGCCGAGCACGCCGTTTACACATACACTGTTCCACATACTCAATCTTACGCATATCAAACGATCCATACAAAGGCCATCGTAACTCAGGATCCTTTTTGGTGTATTTCCTCCACACTGTGCTGTACATTATAGAGGAAAGACCATGCTTCACATACATATCCCTATTAGGAGTCCCCTCTGGGGGGGCTGGAGCAGATTCCTCGAGATTTAACCGGTTTCCAAAACAGCAGCACCACTTACGGAGTGCGCTAAAAGCAGGCATGCTCAAAAATAATGCAAAATATGCAGTATTATCAAAAATGGCACTTAAACTTTGCGCCGTTCAGATTTGCACAACTCCGGAGAAATATCTCCACATTACCTGCCTATATGTGTTGCAACGCATATATTCTCACAGTAATTAATACAAAATATGACCGGTCATCACAAATCAAACTCAAATAGCCAACCCAGGCTTCAAAACTCGGAGCAAGTACCGTACAACGGTTCTTACCAATCAAGAGTGTCCAGATTCCAATTGCCAAGTTCCAAAATTCGCCCAAACGGCTGTCACGGCAAACCGACAGAAGAGGTCTCAGTCGAGGACCGGCGCCACCCAGAAGGTCAGTTCGGAAGGGAAGGAAGAAACCTCGGGATGCCAGGGCTAAAACCGCCGCTGGCAGTGATCACATCCCCGGTCAAATTCCTCACCTTCATCACGACCAGTCCTTCGAGCATCCGAGTCGCCGATGAGCCCCACGTTGGGCGCCAATTGAAGAATACAGGCCCCACCTAGGCCCGCAGAATACAAGGGTTCGCTCTCCTGTAACGAAAACTAGAAGGAAGTTGGCACGGAAACTGCAAATACAAAGACAGAGTTTATTAACCCTTAAGGGTGGTCCTACAACCTATACAACACTCTTCAATATTGCATAGAGTAGCACAAAGAACTTGCGTACACGGTCCCCTTTTATACACAACAGAGGGGCTCATAAGTGGGTGGATACTACATGAGGCAAAAAGCATTACCTTTTATGGACATTTTCGATACAGAATCAATATGTGGGCGGAGTTGACGATCTCCTGAGCCCGCGAAAACATGGTCAAACAAGTACTAACTGATAACAGATGTGGTCAAGTCTGGGCATGCGCCAGACGGACAAAGGAGCTATTTATAGACTGTTACTTGGCAGATTACAAGAGCAACTAACAAAAAGATAGGACTCTTCTCGTGCAAAGCACGTGGAGACATGACAATACAAAATGGAGTCCAGACGTTAGTCAACATAAGACAAGAAACATGTTCTAAGGAAGGAGAATTCATGTCTTTAGTAAATGCTTAATCATATCGCCGTTTTAGTTTTCAACAACGGGTACTTGGGCCTCCCACATGAGTGAGGCACCATTTTTATCGGGAGACCCAGGGGAACACTGGGTGGTCGGAAATTTGTGTCAGCCCAGTGATGCCACAACTTTCCCAAACAAAAATGTGTGAAAAAAAATGATTTTTTCTGCTAAAATTGAGGTTTGTAGGGAATTCTGGGTAAGGAAACGTTGGGGGATCCATGCAAGCCATACCTCCCTGGAATCCCCTGGGTGTCTAGTTTTCAGAAATGTGTTGTTTTGGTAAGCTTCCATAGATGGCCGCCGAGCATGGGGCCAAAAACCCAGGTGACCCCCCTTGCAAAACCAGGTTGTTTGGTGATAGGCAATTTTGATGTCGCCTCAATAGGTTTTGGGCCCTTGCCTGTCGCGGGTAGTTGGGCTCCCACATCTGTGAGGCACCGTTTTTATCAGGAGACCCGGGGGAAAGCTGGGTGGTAGGAACTTTGTGTCAGCCCGGTGATGCCACAACTTTCCCACACTAAAATGTGTGAAAAAAGTGATTTTTTTCAACTAAAATTGAGGTTTGCAGGGAATTCTGGGTAAGGAAACGTTGGGGGATCCACGCAAGCCATACCTCCCTGAAAGCCCACTTGTGTCTAGTTTTCAGAAATATGTGGGTTTGGTAGGTTACCCTAGATGGCCACCGAGCACGGGGCCAAAAACCCAGGTGACCCCCCTTGCAAAACCAGGTTGTTTGGTGATAGGAAATTTTTATGTCGCCTTAATACGTTTTGGGCCCCTGCCTGTCGCGAGTATTTGGGCCTCCCACACGAGTGAGGCACCGTTTTTATCGGGAGACCCGTGGGAACGCTGGGTGGGAGCAAATTTGTGTCAGCCCGGTGATGCCACAACTTTCCCACACAAAAATGTGTGAAAAAAATGATTTTTTCAGCTGAAATTGAGGTTTGTAGGGGATTCTAGGTAAGGAAACATTGGGGGATCCACGCAAGCCAAACCTCTCTGGAATCCCCTGGGTGTCTAGTTTTCAGAAATGTGTGGGTTTGGTAGTTTCCCCAAGGTGCCGGCAGAGCTAGGGTTCAAAAACTACAGCTAGGCACTTTGCCAAAAAAGGGTCATTTTTCATTCCGAAATTGAGGTGTGTCCACGTTGCGTTTTGCACCATTTCCTGTCGCGGGCACTAGGCCGACCCACACAAGTGAGGTACCATTTTTCTTGGAAGACTTTGGGGAACGTGGGGTGGGTCGAAATTTGTGGATACACGCAGATTCCAGAACTTTCCACCACAGAAATGTGGGGAAAATGTGTTTTTTTTGACAATTTGTTACGTTTGCAAGGGATTCTGGGTAACAGAACCTGGTGGGAGGCAGGCAAGTCACCCCATCGTAGAGTCCACTGTGTGTCTAGTTTTAAAAAATGTAAAGGTTTGCTAGGTTTCCCTAGGTGCCGGCAGAGCTATGGTTAAAAAACTACAGCTAGGCACTTTGCCAAAAAACTGTCATTTTTCACTGCAAAATTGAGGTGTGTCCACGTTGCGTTTTGAGCCGTCTCCTGTCGCGGGCACTAGGCCGACCCACACAAGTGAGGTACCATTTTTTCTCGAAAGACTTTGGGGAACGCAGGGTGGGTGGAAATTTGTGGATCCACGCAAATTCCAGAACTTTCCACCACAGAAATGTAGGGAAAATGTGTTTTTTTTGGACAATTTTTTAGGTTTTCAAGGGATTCTGGGTAACAGAACGTAGTGGGAGGCAGTCAAGTCACCCCATCTTGGATTCCTCTGGGTGTGTAGTTTTAAAAAATGTATAGGTTTGCTAGGTTTCCCTAGGTGTCAGCAGAGCCAGGGTTCAAAAACTACAGCTAGGCACTTTGCCAAAAAAGGGTCATTTTTCGCTGCGAAATTGAGGTGTGTCCACGTTGCCTTTTGCGGTGTTTCTTGTCGCGGGCACTAGGCCGACCACACAAGTGAGGTACCATTTTTCTTGGAAGACTTTGGGGAACATGGGGTGGGTGGAAATTTGTGGATACACGCAGATTCCAGAACTTTCCACCACAGAAATGTGGGCAAAATGTGGTTTTTTTTGACAATTTGTTAGGTTTGCAAGGGATTCTGGGTAGCAGAACCTGGTTGGAGGCAGTCAAGTCACCACATCCTAGATTCCCCTGGGTGTCTTGTTTTCAAAAATGTATAGGTTTGCTAGGCTTCCCTAGGTGCCGGCAGAGCTATGGTTCAAAAACTACAGCTAGGCACTTTGCCAAAAAGGGTCATTTTTCACTGCGAAACTGAGGTGTGTCCACGTTGCGTTTTGCGCCATTTCCTGTCACGGGCACTAGGCTGACCCACACAAGTGAGGTACCATTTTTCGTGGATTACTTTGGGAAGCGCGGGGTGGTTGGAAATTTGTGGATCCACGCAGATTCCAGACATTTCCACCACAGAAATGTGGGGAAAATGTGTTTTTTTTGGACAATTTTTTAGTTTTTCAAGGGATTCTGGGTAACAGAACGTAGTGGGAGGCAGTCAAGTCACCCCATCTTAGATTCCCCTGTGTGTCTAGTTTTAAAAAATGTATAGGTTTGCTAGGCTTCCCTAGGTGCCGGCAGAGCTATGGTTAAAAAACTACAGCTAGGCACTTTACCATAAAAGGGTCATTTTTCACTGCGAAACTGAGGTGTGTCCACGTTGCGTTTTGCGCCGTTTCCTGTTGAGGACACTAGGCCGACCTACACACGTGTGGTACCATTTTTCTCAGAAGAATTTGGGGAACCCGGGGTGGGTTGAAATTTGTGGATCCACACAGAATCCAGATCTTTCCACCACAGAAATTTGGGGAAAATATGTTTTTTGGGACAATTTTTTAGGTTTGCAAGAGATTCTGGGTAACAGAACGTGGTGGGAGGCAGTCAAGTCACTCCATCCTGGATTCCTCTGGGTGTCTAGTTTCCAAAAATTTATAGGTTTGCTAGGTTTCCCTAGGTGTCAGCAGAGCCAGGGTTAAAAAACTACAGCTAGGCACTTTGCCAAAAAAGGTTAATTGTTCACAACAAAATTGAGGTGTGACCACGTTGCATTTTGCACCATTTCCTGTCACGGGCACTAGGCCGACCCACACAAGTGTGGTACCATTTTTCTCGGAAGACTTAGGGGAACGTGGGGTGCATGGAATTTTGTGGATCCACGCAGATTCCAGAACTTTCCACCACAGAAATGTGGGGAAAATGTGTTTTTTTTGACAATTTTTTAGGTTTATAAAGGATTCTGGGTAACAGAACCTGGTGGAAGGCAGTCGAGTCACCCCATCCTGGATTCCCCTGGGTGTTTAGTTTTCAAAAATGTATAGGTTTGCTAGGTTTCCCTAGGTGCCAGCAGAGCTATGGTTCAACAACTACAGCTAGGCACTTTGCCAAAAAAGGGTCATTTTTCACTGCGAAATTGAGGTGTGTCCACGTTGTGTTTTGCTCCGTTTCCTGTCGCGGGCACTAGGCGGACCCACGCAAGTGAGGTACCATTTTTCTCGGAAGACTTTGGGGAATGCGGGGTGTGTGGAAATTCGTGGATCCACGCAGATTCCAGAACTTTCCACCTCAGAAATGTGGGCAAAATGTGGTGTTTTTGACAATTTTTATGGTTTGCAAGGGATTCTGGGTAACAGAACCTGGTGGTAGGCAGTCAAGTCACCCCATCCTGGATTCCCCTGGGTGTCTAGTTTTCAAAAATGTATAGGTTTGCTAAGTTTCCCTAGGTGCCGGCAGAGCTAGGGTTCAAAGACTACAGCTAGGCACTTTGCAAAAAAAGGGTAATTTTTCATTGTGAAAATGTGATGTGTCCACGTTGGGTTTTGAGCCATATCCTGTCGTGGGCACTATGCCTACCCACACAAGTGTGGTACCATTTTTATCGGGAGACTTAGGGTAATTCAGATTTGTAAAGCAACTGTTATTACCTATTGACTTTCGATGCATTTCTGCCTTCTAAATGAAAGACATTGTGTAAAAAAGAAGTCATTTTGAAAAATGACCGATAATTCTCAAGCTAGTATGAGTATTCCCAATTTCGAAAATGTGCAAATATCTACTGTTTCTAAACTCTATAATTTGTTCCCATTTCAGAAATACATAGGTGTCTTTCATACCGATTTTTCCATGTATACATTTTCCCACAATAATTGTTATATACCCGGTACATAATAAAAAGCCATTGCAAATTGCTGCTCAGTTTTTGACTCTGGGTTCGTCGGGTTCTTGGTGGACCTACAAGTCCTATATATCACCACAACCAGAAATGTCCAGCGGATGTAACGGTCTATTGCTTTCAAAGAGTTGTCATAATTAAAAGAAGTTACAAGTGAAAACGTTGACACAAAAGGCTGTTTTTTTCAACTAATTTTCAATTTTTCCAATATTTAACTGTTAGTTTCTCTAAAGAAACCTTGAAGGATTTACACAAATGACCTCTTGCTGAATTCAGAATTTTGTCTACTTTTCTAAAATGTATAGCTTTCCAGGACTCATTATTGCTTTCATACCCATTTCTACCATTAACTGGAAGGAGGCTGAAAGCACAAAAAATAGCAGAAATAGGCTATGTCCCAGAAAAATACAAAAAACGGTGCCTTAAGAATTCCCATGATGTTAAAGTACGCAAATTTGGCATGGGTACCTTATGTGGTCAAAAAGTTACAGGGGCCTAATAGCCCAATAGCCAAAAAAAGGCTTAGCACAGGGGGGGGGGGGGAAAGGCCTAGCAGCGAAGGGGTAAAGCCTTGCACGGTGCTAGCCCAAAATTTATATCCAGACTTGCCCAGAAATACCTACCTGCACGGAGCTTACGCTCTGCCCACAAGAACCTCTTAACCATTCCTTCCTATAAACGGAAACAAATAGGTGCTGCAGGTTTGCGGTATTGGCCCCCAGCTTCTGCAACACTCTCCTGTTAGATATAAGAACCTGCACTGAACTCGTCAGATTCCGTAGACTTCTTAAGACTTGGCTATTTACCCAAGCTTATAACTAGACTTGTTGACAACGAAACACATGAGGACCCAGTACAATTCTTACGTTCAGCGCCAAGAAAATAATCGGTGGACGAGCGCTTTATAGGAAATTTTAACATAACATAACATAACAATAGATGGTCAGTGGTATAGGTGGATTTGGTAAGGTGCTGGGTGAGACCAAGGTGTCTGCGGTGTTCTAGAATGGATGTAGACTTTCAGTCAGTGCAGTGCAGTAGCTGAAACTTAATGTCGCTGAAAAGGATGAATGTGCTGGCATTGATAATGAGGGGTGTGACACATTCTTGATGTTGCTGGTGAAATTGGTGCAGTGTCCTGGTGTTCGTCATATAAGGGTTTCACCCAGGTTGACGTTCGCTGCGATGTGTACTTTAACATAAGGTGTTCCATGTGGCTGGTGGGGTGTCCGTGTAGATGGTGCAGTTGATGAAATCTTTGAATAGGATGGGGACTCAACCTCCAAGCTTGTGCTGAAGGTCTTGCCTGGGGAGCTTATAGCTGGTGGGGATGGCTGTAGCAATGTCCTGTGCTGAGGTTGGGTGCTCAACAATTTAACAGCTAACCTCAATATTTTCTTCAATGTGTTAACCACCGGAAGCCATTGAACTTCCAAAGCAATGAGAGCTAAATTGATATCATGAATTACACCAAGTGAGCAAAGTATCACACCATCCCGGAATCCTCTTGGGGTCAGGTTACAGCACAGTTTTCTAAAGACTTGGCACCACTAAACTATGGCATTGCTTCCAAGCTGTTTCAAGCAAATGCAGTATTTTTTTTACAAGAGCATCAGAAGCTTTTCATTAATCAGCACTGATAAATTTCTTCAGAGTGCTTTCCCCACAAAATGAAACAAAAAAATCTTTCTCCATTCAAAGGTTGGATTAGATTTAGGAAGAGGAATTTTAACCTCTTGCAGGGGTCACAAATATAGAACCTTCACCAAGAGTTGAGGCTCCCATATATAGAAGATAAAATAAAAAGAGATCACTCTTGCTTTTGTGGATGCGCATTTGGAACAAACCCAAGGGGAGGACACAGGCCCCTGCAGTCCATGTTGTGCAGGGGGTCCCCATTCATTCAGGGGGTCCCCGTTCAGTCAAAGGCAAATACATGTCTGCAAGATATAAAAGGCTGGTGCACCTCATCCAATTCTGCAGAGGAGATCCATGATTTTAAGTTATTTCCCTGCAACTTCCCGTGCACGTCTCACTCTTTCAATGCTTGGAAAAAGCATAACTTTGGAGCTCAAGATACGCTATGTATTGTTTACATACAAATAGCTCTGTGTTAGTTTGGCTAGAGTAGGGCAGTGTTCAGTACTCCAGAAGAGATCTTGGTAGCATGTATGTATATGATATTAACAATAACATAGAGCGAACCTAGCCAAAAAGCGACGGAACACTGTGCATGGTCAAAAACCAGCATGAAGCCAATGAGTAAGAGGAGAAGCAGCTACGTTGTGGATAGTTAATGCATTGTGATGCTGTGTTCTTTAATGACGTGAGTCTTCAGTTCTTTCCTAAATTGGAGGTGTGTTTGTTGGTTGTTTGTCTTTAAACACCTAATTTCCTCCATATTTTATTCCTATTGATCACACAAGTGGAAAACGGTAGAACTAAAGAAGTCAATTCTTAAGCCTCGGGCCTGGGACCTTACTTGAATGGGGTATCTGGCACTTGTGAAAGGGCCTTTTCACTAACTGCTGTTGAGTCCTTTGTAGTCAGTAAACCTTTTACATGAGGTTTTTAAATGGATAGAAGAACTAGGTGAATTATTTGATGTTCCTTTTAGGGATAGCCTTGGTTTCCTAATGGGAGAGGCTGTTTGTGATTTACTAGGAACTGGTGGTTTACATTGTATCAACTCTATTTGATAATGCATTTTATATGTTAATGGATTATGTTTTTAAGACCTGTGTAATTGTAAAAAGATATTGCAGTTTATAGATTATTGAAAAGGTGTATGTTTTACAGGTATATCCAATTATCTGGGTATGTAATTTGATGATTTTTTCTATCAATGTTCATATTCTTTTCGATATTTTCTTCGATCTCTTCCTTCTTCACTCTGTTAATTTCCCATCTTGTCATTTCCTAGTGGGTTATTAGTCACAGAAAAAGCATTCGAAACTATTTGGAAGAAGCAAAGTGGGAACATTAAACATTAGTAAAACAATATGTCTAGTCTCATATACTGCAGTCCTGTTTATTCCCCAGTGGTTCTGTTTTCCTTGGCTGGTCATACCCGGCCAAACAGAATTTACCTTTGGGTTTATTGATCAGTCAGCCACCTATTTCATACTCTTCTCACAAATCCATCATTCATTCAAGTGTACCCCCAATATCACCAAAATAGTACCTCACAAACATATATTTGAACATTTTTTATGCTTTATTCATAAAAACCTATACTCTATTATACAAATCAATCAATAGTTGGGAGCTCAAGTCACCTCCTTTGACTAAATAGCCGCTTTGGGTGCCCTGTCCCTTTGGTGAGGGGGGTCCCTCTCTGTTGTTGCTGGTAATATCCTGCACGTGCTATAAGAGAGCACCGTCAACTCAAGGACTCTTCTATTGTAGCAGTGTGTGCATGAATGCTAGTGGTATAGTGTGCCATTGTGCCAAGCTCTGGCAAGCGTAGGTCTTCTAGCTGCTAATATCAATTTGATGAATTATGGCTTGTATATCTACCATTGACTCCTACAACAAATTATTCCGCTAGACAACGTTTCAAACCTGTGTTATTTTATAATTAATGAAGCTTCTAAGCAGCCTGGCATTACATTTTAAACTGTGGCAGCGAATTATCATGCTCTGTAGTTTTGATAACTGACCTCTAGTTCATAGCACTTCATGGTGTTTGCAAAAGGCATATGCAGTTTGAGAGGAGAGAAGTTGGCCTAACGGCTAGGGCGGTCGCCTTCGTATCTGGGGAACTGGGTTCGAGTCTCGGCAATGACCCTGCGCATCCTGTGATTCTGGGCAAATCACTTAATCCCCCAAAAAAAGAATGTGTCCTCATGTAATGCAACTGGTGCTCATGTAAAGCCTCTGATACCTGATTCGAGTCAAGTTTGCGCTTTATAAAACTCTGTAAAATAAAAATATATATATATAACAGAGGGGTCCAAAGGTCACTTCTGCAAGCAAAAATGCACAGTATGAGAACATTTCAAATAAGACATGCATAAGACATTCACTTATTTGCATGGTAAATGTGTCAGATAATTTCACCTCTGAACAACGCATGTACTGTTTCTACTAAACTGGGTAGCCTGACAGATTGAAAGGGAAGCTCCTACACACCATTGAAAAAGGACTTAGGGGCTTACCTGATGCAACTCTATACATCTTTGGATGCACAGTCGTGCTCCCGCTCTCAAAAGGGCAAAGGTGTGTCTTTAGGAAGACAATGAAGAACCTCCCACTCTATTAAAGTGCAGAGGACATTCTGCAGTGGAGTGGTGCTGAATTTTTTTATATACCTTTGCCATTCATTTTTACTGGCAAAACAGAAATTACAGTTTAATTTCTTTTCTCACGATCAAAGCATACATTATATATAAGAAATAGTGAATGTCTTGCTGACGAATCTGGTGAAAGGTAGCTCTTTTATAGTTGCACCTATCTACTGTTGCAGCCAATCGCTGTGCTCATTCAGTTAGATTATTGAACAAAAGACCAAATCAGCCGGATAGTCTGCAAGGACATCTTCGAACTAACAGTGGTGCCTTACCATTACCAAATCCAGAGCGTACGATTGTAGGTAGAAGGAGAAACCAAGGAAAAATGCTGGTCTGAAAGGGATTGAATGTTCAGTGAAATTAGCAAGAAAATATACAATTCCAGTTAGGCATTTTCATAATAAATTGTGTTTTGACAATTTATTTTTGCATAGTTAATAAAAACCATTGCAAATTTCCTCACCAAGGAATATAAACAGCTCTGAAATTGAAGAATGAATTAAGTACTCAAAGATGAAAGTTGATAGAGAATATATCAAAATGCCTATTTTGTATATACCTACAAAGCTGTGTTATACAAATTAAAACATAATACATATACATAACAGAATTACAGACCAATTGAGGTATATAAAAACAGAAGAATAAAAGAAAAGAGCAGGTTACTACTCTACAGACTAAAAAGTGGCATAGGATGATTAAGAAGGCTGCCTATTCTATATATACTTTCAAAGCTGTGCCATACAGGTGGAAACATAATCCATATATATCACGAAATTTCATGACAATTTTAAATGCCACCAATTTAAGGACTGAATCATGGCCTGCCTGCAAGTTCTTTTTGCAAGACATCAAAATGTTTTTGCAAAAAGTGTCTGCGTACGTTAATCTACTTGGCACAGATAAAAAATACATGTATTATTAGCCGCGGTCGGTAGTAGGAGTACCTGCAGGGCGGTGACGTGGGGAGGGGGAGGGGCAGGGTGGGGGGTAGTAAACTATGGATTATGGAGGTTTACAGGTAAGTAAACATATAAATGAATAAAAACGAATTTCGTTGCGTGTACTGCATCGCATTTGAGGATGCAGTGCACGCAACAAAATTAGTTTTTATTAATTTATATGTTTACTTACCTGTAAACCTCCGTAATCCATAGTTCACTACCCCCCACCCTGCCCCTCCCCCTCCCACGTCACCGCCATGCAGGTACTCCTACTACCGACCGCGGCTGTGTATTATTGTTTCTTTTTTGCACCCATAAAGACAAAGCTTTCAGATGTCCAAGAACCTTTCAGAGTCAAGTTATTTATTTATTTATTTATTGTCCTCATTCACCACCAATCTCACTTCACTACACACCAGTGATCTCTGTACTAAACTCAGCAAGCTGGGAGAGAGTGGGTGAATAGGTATAAAAGCCCACCTACAAGGTACCAGAGGTCTGCTTGGATGCCAGTGATGGAATAACTGAGATAGCTCTTCTACCAAGCTCCAAGAGCTGGGGGGCCCTTGCCGTAAAGTAGGAAACACACGGCATAGCCCGGAGAGTGTTGAGGTAGCATAATCATAGGACTCAGGAAAAAAAACAAAAAAAACAAAAAACCTCACACACTTCCTGGGCCCAATCCGAGTTGTAACAAATCCCAGAATGCCAGCTTCTTCTTTCTGCAAGATCTAGCAAGATCAAGTTTAGAGACCACTACGGCTGATGACAACAAGTCTGAGAAGATGGGAGGAAAAGGATCTGTCCACCTGTTGCAGATTTCTCTCCTGACCAACAAAATAAGATAAAAAAGCAATGTTCTAGAAGGGCCTGTTACTTCATTTGAAAGTCCAAAAATGATCAGTGACAAATCGATATGAATTGAACAACTCAAGACCCTTG
This sequence comes from Triturus cristatus, assembly GCF_964204655.1. Classification (NCBI taxonomy): domain Eukaryota; kingdom Metazoa; phylum Chordata; class Amphibia; order Caudata; family Salamandridae; genus Triturus; species Triturus cristatus. The sequence continues at coordinate 250,585,321 of NC_140584.1, forward strand.
TTAACAAACAACCAACTTCGTCCCAAAAAATCTCCAGAGTGGGGCATTCTTTAAACATGTGGTTGTCCGAAGCTGAGGCCAACCCACATTTCTTGCAACACACCGGAGGACCAGATGAGATTTTAGAGTGCTTAAGTGGAGAGAAGTAGGCCCGATGAATGGTATACATGTGGTTTCTCTTCAACCATGCAAGTTTTATCATCTCGTATAAAAGCTTACATGAACCCTGCCAAAGATGATCCCAATTTTGTATTGGTAAGGAACCCACCCACAGTTCCTCCGTGAGCTTAAATTCACCATCTATGGAGTCTGAAAAGGCTTGATACCAAAATGAGACCTCCCTTTTTCCACATGGCTTAAATACCAACTGATGTTCTAAAAAAGTGCCTTCCCCCACAAAGTTCCTATGGTCTAGCTTAGATTGGGCCCAGCTTTTCAACTGGAGATATTTGAACCTGGAGAGACCCTCACCGACTTTATCTTTAAATTGATCCCATGAAATGAGGATACCGTCGGGAGCCAAATCCCCCCAAACCACTAGACTAGCATCTCTCAAAGGTATTGCCAGCCTATCCCTTAAACACTCCGGAGTACCAGGAGAACCCCACAAAGGCGACAGGCTGGAAAAGTAACTAAGTGTAGTTGCTCCCCTAAGTTTCGCCCAGGTTTTAGAAAATCCTTGTAGGACCTTCAGCTTGATCTTTTAAAAAATATTTTGGGTCCCCGAATTTAAACAGAAACCCCTCCTCAGCTAAACTGGCACCTCTGAGCATAGCTAGAAACATGGCCCCTGCACCTGTGTTAACCGGCATAACAACATATGCAAATGGGTAAGTTGGAAAGCCCAAGCATAGAACTGAAAATCGGCAAGGCGAGGCCACCATACTCTCTCCTCCACCTCAACCTTTTCCAGGCTATTCTTGGTGATGTGCATGACCCAGACAAATGAGTTTATATCTTGCTGGAGCTTATCAATTGCAGATTTTTTGAAATGTAAGTGGATGAAGTTAAAAAGAAAGGTGACCTTAGGGAGTATTGACATCTTAACTAGATTGACCCTGCCTAAGATGGATAATGGAAGCAGAGCCCAAGATTTCAGCAAACTCCGACACTCCATGGCCACCCCAGCTAAGTTGGTCTCGGCAATCTTAGTGATGTCCTGAACTAGGTTAATCCCTAATATCTCATTTTAGGGCTGATCTGATACTGGTGCTGGTGCTGTATCCCCTCGAGATTCCACGCCATAATTTCAGTCTTAGTAGCATTGATCTCATATCCTGAGACCAGACCGAACTCCTGTGCCTGACTTATCACTGCGGGGAAAGCTGTTAACAAATTGGCTGACATGATTAAAATATCGTCAGCGTACAAGGCAACCTTCCTCTCCTACTCTCCAATTTTAAAAGGCTGAATATTAGGGTCGTCCCTGAGCCGTTGAGCGAATATCTCGATGTATAAATCAGAAAGGATAGGGGAGAGTGGGCAACCCTGTCTTGTTCCCCTTGAAATTTTAAATGGCTCCGTGGTGTTCCCGTTCACAAAACGTCTGGCCGTTGGGTTCTGATAAATCAGCTGCACTGATCGAATGAATCTTGGCCATAAATTGAATTTCCCCAGGACTTCGGTCAAATATGTCCAGTTCACCCTATCAAACGCTTTAGTGGTGTGTAGGGTCATTGCTGTTAAAGGAAGGGAATACGCAGATGCCACATCGATGGCCCCTATATGATCATAACTAAGATCTGATAACTGTCGTCCCCTGACATAGCCCTTCTGGTCTAGATGGAGACTATCACCTGCCACGAGTCCCAACCTGGCTGCCAAGATTGAAGCAAAGATCTTATAATCCGCATTCAAAAGCGAAATAGGCCTATATGACCCACAGCAGGAAGGGACTTTCCCAAGTTTCAAAATCAAGATAATTGTGGCGTCATTCCACGAAGCAGGGAGCGCTAACCCCTCTTGTAGGATCTGGTTAAAGAGCGATGTCAGTGTCGGGACATTCTTATCATTCACTGCTCGATAGATCTCCGATGGGAGCCCTTCGGGACCTGCAGCTTTCCCAATCTTACAGGACGATATGGCTTCCCTGACCTCCTCTTGGGTAATTTCCCGGTCTAACTGTTGCTGCTGTTCAGGGTTAAGGGAGGGAAGGGAGATGTCCTCGAGCCAGCTCTGGACACTAGAGTTCACCACCCTTTTGTCCTCACAATAGATGTTTTGAAAAAAGGTCTGAAAGGCATCACATATATCCTCATCTGTAGAAAGAGAGGTGTCTCTTTAATGTGATTCCTTACCCGGTCAGATTTAGCTTTCCACACAAGCAGTTTCCCAACCCATTCTCCATGCTTGAAATGGGCGATCTTACTAGGTTCCCATCTTCGAGTAAGCCTGGTGTGTAGGACACTCTCCAACTGACCCTTTACGTTATCACACATGGCCTGGTGCTCTTGTTGGATTAAGGGGGAAACTTGGCCGATTAAATCAACCTCTGCTACCTTAAGCTTGACTTCTAACGATGAAACCTCGTCTTTATATTTTTTGTTCCTAAAGCTTGACCTACTTGTGATTTGACCCCGCAAGTAGGCTTTTAAAGAGTCCCAAACTACTGCTATGGGAGCCGAATCCACGTTAACACCCCAAAAAAAAACTATTTCCTTCGATAAGAAGGAAATCTCCTCTTCCTCCAGTAAAAGGGTATGGTCAAAAGACCATGACCTAGTAAGGCTGAGTTTTGGCGGCTCTAACCCGAACAAAATACCGGAGTGGTACGACAGATGTGAAGCCAGGTAAGAGATCTCTTTTACTCTACCTCTTAGTCTCTGACTGATCAATATATAGTCTATTCTAGATGTATGCCGATGCTTAAAGTTTCTGAACAAGGCTCCTATCTGCTGACCTGATTTTCCCCTCCATATATCTGAGAGGGCGAATTGCTTTATGGTTCCCAATAGAAATCCCGGTTACCGGGAGAACATCGAGGCCGTGAGCTACCGGTCGCTTGCTCTCGGAAAATACCCGCTCCCACCTCCCGTCCTAATGCGGCTTAATAGCGCATAACTTACTTTCCGGCTTTGTGTGCACTGCCTTCGGGAGTATTCCTGTGCCTTTCTTCGCCTCCTCTACGGCTGCGGCTCGCGATTGCCAGGGGCCGCAGTGGTTTCTTTCCAACGGATGCGCTTGATCGGTCGCAGGCTTCTTGGCCGGGGATGTGCTTTGGAGAGGCGGGGCAGCTCTCCCTCCTCCCTCGTTGGTCCCAGGCCGCCCTGGAGCTCTGCAAGGGACGCAGAGTGGCTGCTCGGGGTCAGCTACAGGGGAGCAGCTGCAGAGATAGCGGTGGCAGTCCTCCACAGGTTCGCATTGCAGGGCACCAGCAGCAGGAGAATTGCGGAGAGACACCGGAGCAGCAGGTGCAGGAGAATTACGGCGAGACACCAGAGCCCTTGGTGTCATCAGGTACAGGGGCTGCTGGCACTGTAGGAGGGGGGTCGGATAGCCCAGAACCAAGGCATGGGGGGCTCTGTCTCTGTTCGTAGTGTCCCGCAGCCTGCCCTTGTGACTAAGAAGGGCTCTAAAAGTAGCAGGAAGGGCATAAAGGGCGTTGGGGGGGGTTTTACTGTCGCTAAAACTCGGCAAGCACAACTGAAAAGTAATCCTAAAATAGGCACTGGGAGCACTCGGAGCAACCAAAATCCACCTGACTTTTGTCAAGACTCTGTTCTGAATGCAGATAGTGCCAAGCCTATAAGTAAGTCATCAGGTTTTATTTCCGGCGCTTCTCCATCAACACAAGCTCCAATTAGCACCTCTGCTTTTCAGACCCATCAAGTTAAGGCCAGATCTGTTAAACCCAGGAGGTCTAAGCATACCCCTGTTTGCGCCATAGGCAAGATCGCCCCTTCATTGCTCTCATACTTTAGAGTGCTACCTGAGGTATTGCGTATTACTACACAGGGGGGGTGTTGTAGAGAGAGTCAAGTATCAAATCAATCTCGCTTCCTCCGGAGAAGGACATGGAGTCTGTACAAGAAACAGAGGCAAATACGGTCTCGCAGGTGAACCCCAGCGGGGTTTTTGACCCTCGGCCAATCACAATAAGTCCTTCTAGTCCTCCTACTCCCTCTACCCTGCCTGGCAGCTCTTCATTACAGTCCCAGATGACACTCTCGGCTAGTCTTGTTTGCGGGTCCGGAGATGTCTCTCCACCTCCAGCCTTAGAAGCCATTTTTGCTACATTATCGGAAGATATAAAGAAGGGCTTCGCGGTCTCTGCAGCTAATCAGGGCGAAATAAGTAGCTTCTGTGAATCTCTTGAGAAAAGAATAGATCTCCTGAACTCCAGAATGGCAACCCTTGAAAACAATGTGGTTGAATTGAAAGAAGATCTTGGGATGGTTAAATCAGACATTATGGTGCTTAAAAAGGAAGAGGCGGATTTGCGGGACAGACTGGAGGGTTTGGAGAATAATGCACATAGAAATAATCTACGTAATGAGGAGGTCACCGCCCTTTTAAAAAATAAAAAATGGGTATGACCATATGCCTGCACTAACCAGACAGCTAACATTAGAAGGGTTCTAATTCTTCTTAAGAAATCAGTCAGGGCACGTATCCTGTTCCAGCTAGCTGACCCGGGTGGTAGGTGGGTTATTGTGAAAGCTGTTATTATGGGGTTCCAGCTCACCCTGGTTGGTTATTACGGGCCAAATCAGAACGACCCTTCTTTTCCACTTGGTCGATATACCTAACCCAGTAGTACTAGCCGTCGATTTTAATATTGTCTTAAATCCCCTAATTGACAAGACACCTAACACCAGAGCCAGGGTCCCGTCTAAATCAGAGTCAAGTTATGTCTGGTGTAGGAAATTGCCTATCCTTAAACTCATAAGGTTTAACTCTCTATTTGGGAGTAAGAAGTATTTAAATATTGCCTGGGAGTCAACTGTGCGTAAGGTTTTACAACCGTCCATGTATTGGCCTTAATAGGAGGTTGATTTTCTGCCTGTAGATGTGAACGTAATCTCACAATTTATTTGAAAGATATATTTGTAATAGAAGGTTCTCAAAAGGATGTAAAACCTGAAGTTAGCAGAGATTATAAAGATAGTCTTGCCATCGGTTGTGCTATTTCATAGTTTCAAATTCAGCACATAAGTGAGAAGCCAAGAAGCTTTCCAGAGATTGTTGTAAGTTTTTACAGAGTTTAACAACCCCCCCCCCCCCGTTGTGATATCTCTTGCCTTATTAGGCCGACTTCCAGGCAAATCTGAGCCTGAACAGTGTTTGGCTGTAATCTGAAAAGGCATCTAGAGATGTTCGGTTGAGTCACATCTACAGAACTCTGACTGAAGGTATCAATTTGGCATCAATTATCTTAAGGATTGGAGCAAGGGGAGGATCAGACAAATTGGTTTGCAACAATTTGAGTGCAAACAGAAGAGATTTAGCTTTATGCTTTAGGGCCTGAAAGTGTGTTTTAAAATTGATCCGACAGTTAAGCATAACTCCTAGATAGGTACATGTGATGGTTATTTTCCAATTTATTCTCCACATACAAGATAGTTTTTTTTCCGTTTATTGATGAAAACCATAACTTTCTTTGATCATATTTTCAAACCCATTCCTCTTAATATACAGTGCAGAAGTGGTTTTTAATCATTGTAGTCTGACAGAAATCTTACTAAGTAGAAGCAGGTCTTCCACATTTTGCAGACTAGCCAGAGAGATATTGCCAGCCACAGCAGATCAGAATTTGCCACATTTAAACTGCTATTTATATCTGAAATAAATTGATTAAATAGAATTGGGGTAATCACAAAACATTGTTTCAAACCATCTCTTGTTGGAATCTATTTTGTTGTTATTTTGCTCACTTTTCTTCTTACCTTTGTGTTGAGATACAGGAGTCGGATGTCACAAAGCAGTGCTGGGGGTATTCCCCAACAATTTAATTTGGACTACAGAGCCCGTTTTAAAACCTTGACAAAAGGGATTCAAAGCCTCAAACCCAGCATAAAGAGGGTTTTTTCCCCTTAGGGAATCTTCAATAACCATTGAAAGAGCGATAAGGCTTATTGCAATTGCAGTCCCTTAAAGGAAAGTCTCTGTTTTTCTGGCCATTTTGGCCAGGTGCTCTATCTGACTTAGATTTATTAATGATCTGAAACTTGAATCAGAGTATATCTAAGCTTGTCTGAAAGTGGATATGATTTAATGTGATCTTTAAAAACATCCGTGGGAGCTGTGCCATAAAGTGGAGATTTGATGTGCTGTTACCTATTTGCACCTTCTGTAGATTGATTTGACTTTTGAGAAAAGTTGACCTAATGAGCGTCAGTGTAGGTAACTATAGATGTCGCTGATATAACAGAAGCTTCCTACATTCTTTTAGTTCCTTGATTAGTTGGTGCTTTTCTTCTGCTAGGACTTAAGTAAACCATTTTTTTTTTCTGGTGCACAAAGATTTCCCCTTCGCATTGGAAGTGAAATGTTTTAATAATTTTGAGACAAAATTAGTTCACTCCAGTGCCGAGGTCTGAGGATCTTCTTCATTTGATGATCATCATTGTAAGGACTGCTTCATGGTCCCAAATCTTATTTTTTTTCCACTTACATTTTTTTTAAAGGGTAAACATAGGTTTGGGTTGTTGATCCCTTTTCCCTATGGCTGTGCTATTTTGTGACAAAAGATTGCTAAGTTGTTGAGGTTAATAATAGGTTTGTATTAAAGTCACCAGTAAGAAGTCAGTTTGCATTCTAATATGAAGTTTTCCATTCCTAAGTGACATCTTCAAGTTTTTCAATATATCCTGTTTTAGTGCTTTTTGCGGATTAGTGTATATATTGAGGACAAGAAGTCTACAGAAGGAATATCCAAATTATTAATAATTATCCTTCTCATCCTATTCAATTTTAAATTAATGGGTGTAACATTGAGATCTGTTCTTATTGCAGCATAAATGGCTAAGCCACTATTAGCTCAGACTTTTTCCAAATACTCTCATAACGGGGGGCGTGGCTTAGCCGGCTGCAAGATGGCCGCATTTTGAGTGGGCTCTGCCGGCCAAGCCTTCAATCGTAACTATCCTGCGGACTTACCGCCTATCAACGTCCGGAACCCTGCTATTGCTTTTCTCCTGCTGCTGGGGCACAATTTGATACCTCTCCTGAGGCCCTGCGACCAGTGGTGCCAGTTTTCGAGCTGCGTGTGCCCCGGGCCTGGGTCCTGCCTGCTCCGCCGGAATTGGCCGTCACCGCTGTCCTAGGTTCGCCTGGTAGCTGCTGATTTGCCCTGCGCACCGCACCTGCTGCCGATCCCTCCTGCCTATTGCACCGCAGCCTCTGACATCCTGCTGGTGAGTCTCGCAGGTAGGGGTAGCTTTCTGCGTCGGGTTTGGGGTTGCACATGTTGCACCGCCCGGCCTGGCCTACTCTCGGGTGGGCGCCCCACTCAGCACTCGGGCGGTGAGGGCCAACTGCCATCGGGCCAGGTGAAGGAGGCGGCGCACCCCCCGCGATTACCCACTGCGGGCGGCTCCTTTTCCTCCGGCGGGCGTCCTGCTTCCGGTGTTGGCGCCCTGCGATTACTGCGTGTGCGGCCTGCTCACCTCAACTCTGCCTGCCTGCTGGTTTGGTGGTCTGCTGGCGGTCCACGTGGTTGGCAGCCATGCTGATCTCGGCTCCACAGCAAGTCACATCATCGATTTGCCCCTGCTCGCACCTTCCGCTGAGGCCCGCATGATCTCCTACGTCATTGAAACTTCCTGGGCCCCTTTGCTTTGGGCGACCAACGTTTCTGCTGTGCGTGCCTGTCTCCTGGTGCCTCTTCCCTGCGGCCATTTTGCCTGTCAGTTGCAAGTCACAGACCTGCCTACTGGGGAGTGTACCTGCCGCTTTCTGCCTTACATTGGGGGTACTGGTATTCTATGACTGGCCTTGTCTTGCCTGCTCCATCTGGCTTTCACTGATAGCTGCCTGCGGGCCCCACTTGCTGTGCCTGCCTGTTGATCCTGCCTGGGCCCCTCTTGCCTCCTCCGCTCTGCAGCGACTCACCATTATCACCGGGGTAAGTGCATAGACTATTGGGGATACCGCGGCTGGGCTGGGGGCGTGCGCGCCGACCTCCAGGCCCTGCTCCCCACTACACCTAATGCTTACTCTGCTTTGGCCCCGTGACTGTGGGATCTGGCCTTTGGGAGTGTGTGCCGTGCGCCCTCCTCGCATCCCTGCTGCCCTCGTTCTCCCCCAGACGCACTCCCCGTCCAGCTCACCAGTGCGGCGCTGAGGAACACTGCTGCAGCCTCACTCTCCAATTTCCGCCTACCTAAGCACTGCCACAACACCCTGGATTACCTACTACTCTGGGACGTGGATCTGGTTGAAGATACCCCCGGCCGAACGCTCTGTGGTCCCCGACTCCACTCAGTTTCCCATCTCACCAGACCATTTACCCAGGCCGCCGTGGAACCAGACAGTGTTACCTTCCCCCTAGCTGTGCTCCACATGTGCGCTCCTCCATCTGGCGACCACCATGGGTAAGGCTGACCCTAAACAACCCAGGCTTACACTCGACCAGCGCTGACAGATGCGCCAGGAGGGCGCTGGGGTCGACGGGGTGACCAGACTGCCCACACGGAGATGGCCGCGACACGTGAAGGTGACCTCAAAGCCATCATGTTGGAGGTGAAGTCCGCGGTTTCCGGGATCGCCACCCAACTGGATCAACTATCCTCGTGCCTGGACGTGGTTAAGTCTCGGGTGGACTCCCATGACAACTGCCTGCTGCATGTCGAGTCCAGAGTCTCCGACGCTGAGGATGCTGCCACTCAAGACCACCAAAAACTCCTCCAAATGGACAAAATCCTTGAACTCATCCGCTCCAACAACAAAGATTTGGAGGCATGCTCCTGCAAGAGTAACCTCCGCATTACGGGGGTTACGGAGTCCACCAACATCTCACGGATGGAGGACTACGTGGAGCAACTTGTGCGCAAACTGTTTGGTGATGTTATCTCCCAGGTATTCATTGTGGAAAGAGCGCAGCTCTCCCTAGGTCCCCGTCCTGCTCCTGGTTTACCTGCTCGTCCTATCATCGCAAAGATCCTAAATTTCCATGACCGCGACGCAATTCTTAGGGTGGCCAGAGAGAAAGGTGAAAACTGGCACCAGGGTAACACACTGTCGTTCTACCCCGACTACACGATGGTGGTGCAAGCTGCCCGCCGCGAGTTCCTCCCAGCTATACGCATCTTGCAAAAGCATGAGATCTCTTAATCCCTTGCTTATCCGGCCAAGCTGCGCATCAAGCAGGGTTCCAGAACTCTGGTCTTCCCAGATCCCAGGGCGCCCTGCCCTTCGCCAAGAAGTTAGACCGCACCCAGTGGTCCAACCCAGCTAATTCCCAGGACTCCAGCATGGCTAATCTATGGGATAATGACGGATACGTTATTCTTTCCAGTTCTTATGTATCTAATTCATTTTCTATGTTTGTTTGGCTTTTACTTGGCTTGCATGCGATGTGCTTTCTCGATGTTTTGACCACATGGTCCCTGCTGTTACACCAGTGGGCCGGACTGTAATGTTCACCTTTATTAGGTTTTGATGTACTGTTAAGTCTGCGCATAAGTTGGCTTGGCCACCCTGCCGTCTAGGTCAGGGTCATCCGCTGTGCGATGCCATGCCCCCGCGGGATGAATCCCACCTTTGTGGGTGCTCTCCCCCCTCCAAGTTGTGGGTCCCCAGGGTGGCAGAGGGTGGTTGCTCAACCTATTTGGGGGGTTGGTGTGGGTGGAGGGAGAGTGGGTAATGGTTTTTCGTGTCCTCCTATCGAGGTGCTCCTGTTTTGGGTTGTACGCATTTTGTCTTATCCTTGCATTTCTTATGTTGCATCAGGTCCCTGTTTTTTTGGGGCCTGTTTGGGTTGGGGGTGGAGGGCTTTATTGACTGTTCTGCATCCTCCTGAGGCAAAGCTGTTTACACATTTATATATCTTGGTTACATTGTGCTTGCATCAAATCACAATGCACATCTACACTGCGCCGTCTTGGTATATTTAGGCTGGCTATATTTGCAGGTACCGGCTGGCTCCATTGCATGCTTCATGCATCTGCCCCATCCTTTTCCCCTCCAGGTATGCTTGCCCCAGCGCTCATATTTGCTTTCTGCTACAGAATGGCCTTATTGCCCTGCGTCCCATTTTCTCCTTGTTCTAAGATAATATGACATACACCATATGTTGGACCTGGAATATCCGCGGTCTCAATGATCACCGTAAAGCCAGGCTCATTCACTACCACCTACTCCGGCATAAAGTCAATATCTGCCTTTTACAAGAAACCCACCTGTTGCCTGCGACCTTCTCTAGACTTCAGTCGCGCTATTGGGTTGAATCGCACTCCTCTTTCTATTCCTCCAACTCTAGGGGAGTGTCCATTTTGATAATAAGGGGACTTCCCTGGCACACTACTCAGGTACTTACTGACCCTGATGGACGGTAAGTTATTTTGCATGGCTCTCTCTTGTCCCAACCCATGACGATTGCGGCTGTGTTCGACCCTAATTCAGACGACCCTGATCTCTTCACTCATATATGGCACCTCATTTCTTTCCTGGTCCGGCAGCTCTCCTCCGGGGGGGGATTTTAATATTACACTTACTGCAGTCTTGGACCGCTCAGGCCCCCACTCTTCCCACCCTCACTCCACTGCTCTCCTTCAGTCCATACTCACCGACAACTTGTTGTATGATGCCTGGCGTCACATGTGGCCCGAGGCCCATGTGGGTACTTGCGTGACCGGTGCTCGTGGCTGCTGGTCCTGTATTGACCTATGGATTACCTCCCCGGATGTCCTCACTTGGCTTACCTCCGCAAATCATATGGCACACACTTTTTCGGATCAGGTGCCAGTCCAGCTTTGTCTTTGCCTTCCTCACTTTCCACAGCGTGCCTTCACCTGGCGGCTTCCCTCGAACGCTCTCCGCGATTCCGTCTTCTGTGACGAGATCCAAACCGCGATTACCAACTACTTTGACTGAAATGACCGCTCTGTGGACTCTGCGTCCACCCTGTGGGAAGGTTTTAAGACAGTGATCCGTGGCGAGTGTATCTCCAAACAAGCTGGAGTCCTTCACTCCATCCGCGCCACTTTGGACAAATTAGAATCAGAGATCAAGGCTTTAGACGCCGCTCATGCAACCCACCCCAGGCCTGAGTCCCTCACACATCTGCGAGAAAAGCATACAGAATTTGCTTAGGAGGGCGACAGGGAGCTCTCCTTTCTTGGCAGAGAGGCCCGAGCTTGTTGCTTTGATGAGGGCGATCAGCCTGGTAAGAACCTGGCCAACCTCCTTCGTCCCCCCCGAGCTGCGTCATATGTGGCAGCTCTCTGGGATGGTGACCCAACTAGAGCCACCTCCCCCGACAAAATTAAGGCTCGCTTTATGGACTACTATTCGCAACTTTACACCATGGCTCCACCCCTTCGCGTAAGATTTTCGTACAATATTTTGACACCCTCGCGCTGGTTTGGCTAGAAGATTACCATTGTAAATTTCTAGATGAGCCCTTCTCTAAGGAAGAGATACTCGCCACCATTAATAGTTTACCTAGTGATAAGGCCCCTGGTCTGGATGGCCTCCCCGCCTCGTTCTATAAGATCTTTGCTGCGCTTCTTTTGCCACATCTGGCCGCCATGTATAATGATTCCTTTGACAATGGCGTGTTCCCACAATCACTTCGTAAAGCAATGATAGCGCTTCTGCTTAAGCCGGACAAACCATCTGATTGCCGCGATTCCTATCGCCCCCTCTCTAATTAATATCGACAATAGCATTTTTTGCAAAGTTATTGGCCTCCCGTCTTCTCCTCCTCATGCCCCTCATTGTCATCCCTGATCAGTCTGGTTTCATCCCTGGCTGCGCCATGCCTCATAACCTCTGGACCATATTCTCGGTCCTTCACCAGATTAATCCTAGCCTCCGTGCTGTGGCCACCAAGGCATTCGATACACTGGAGTGGCCCTTTTTATTTTTTCTTCTACTGCGCCTTGACTTTAGTAACATTTTCATTTGCAAGATATCACTCCTCTACACTCGCCTGTCTGCCCGCCTTCGGATCAATGGTCAAGTATCCGATCCTATTCTGATTGAACGCGGCACTTGGCAGGGGAGCCCGCTCTCCCCTATGCTCTTTGCCATTGCGATGGAGCCTCTCGCTGCCAGACTCCGGCAACACCATACTCAGAAGGGCATCAGCTTTTCGGCCCGCGCCATCTTGGTCTCCTTGTATTCTGATGATATTACATTATATGTCCACCACACCCAAAAAAAACTCAGCCCCCTTGTGCATGAGATAATATGGTTCGGTGGACTATCTGGCGTACAGGTGAACTGGAGCAAGTCAGTGCTGTTACCTCTTACTGATGCCACCAGGCCATTCTCCCCGGACTTTCCTTTTGTATGGGCCGCTGGCCCTACTCAATATCTAGATATTTGGCTGAGCAGGGACTTGGATGACCTCTGGAGGCCCAACTTTGGACGCGCGGTGGACTGGCTCGAGTCCAAAATACCTCATTGGAACCGGCTCCCCTTGTCACTGGCTGGTCGCATAGCCATTGCCAAGATGGTGGTCCTCCCGAAATTCCTTTAACTCTTTATGAATATCCCCATACCTCTAACTACCCATTTCTTTCATAAGATCCGCTCCCTGATCATATCTCTTGTCTGGCCTGGCAAACAACCCAGGATTGCATACAATATCCTTACTCTCCCCATGTCGGTTGGTGGCACGGGCGCTCCCAATTTTAAACTTTATGCCTTAAGTGCACAGGCCAGCATTTTACATTTCTGGATTCACCCCACCCCTTGCCAGCTGCACGTCGCGGTTGAAGCTGGCCTTGCAACCCCTTGGCCGCTGAACACCACCCTGTTTGCCCCAGCCAGTCGCCCACGAGCTGAGGTGGACACGGTCGAGACCTTGCGCTGGGCCTGGTTGGGACTGTGTCGTCTCTCCAATGCTCCGGCATTATCAGCTAATACTATGCCGATTGTACGTCATCCTGCCTTCCCTCCTCTCCAACCAACTGGGATGGCTAAACACGCTGCCCGCCAGGGGCTGGCGACACTGGCGGATCTCTACCCCGGAAAGATGTTTTATTCTCTCCCTGCTTCCTCTGGTCCTATTCGAAAATTGCTCTTTTATCAGCTGTAGGGAGTTACATCCCATGTTCCCCCACCCTCCACCTTCGATGCCTACCCTCGACTTCATATATACATCCCCCACTCCCCGCAAGCTGGTGACCAAATTATACGCCCTTACGCTGTCGACCACCTCCATCTCCACTGATCGCGCCCGTGTGGCGAAGATCTTGGTGTGGACATTTCCCAAGCCGACTGGCTCTATTGCTGCAATCAGACGAAGAAACTATCTCCGAATTATTGTCTCCATCTCATACATTTTAAATATTTGCACAGGCTATACTGCACCCCTGTTCAGCTACATAAATTGGGACTCAGCCCTAAAGATAGGTGCTTGCATTGCTCTGCCCTTGCTGTGGATTTTTCTCATCTTGCGTGGTTATGCCCAAGGGTGTCGGATTTTTGGCGGGAGGTCTGTGCTGTCATTTCTGAGATTGGGGTAATCTCAGAACCGGTTTAAACACCGGTTGAAAGTGGCATTCCAATCCATCATTTTTCTTACAAATGGGAACATCATTGTGAAAATTGCATGTATACATGTACCACTAATGTAGACACTGAAAGATTTCTGTATTTAACATTACCAGACTGTAAATCAGTGTCTTTCAATACATTAGTTAAAGGTGCAAATCAAAACATGGAATGTGGCCAATGTAAATCAGAAATGTTATCCACATTATTTAAAAAAAAATATGGACAATATATAATTTTAATGATGCAACGTTGTACAGCTGATGGAAGAAAATTGAATACTTTAATAAAGCAATTTGTAGCAACACAACTATCAATATCAGGAAGGACTTTTGTAGCAATTGCAATAATTTTCCATGATGGTCCTTCACAACATCTGGACATTACACTGCCTATCTAAAATGTGACAAAGGCTGGACACTTTGTAATGATGCCAAGTTGGTTTTCAAACAACGTTTGCCTAGTGAATTACCAAATTCCTACCTAATATTTTTAAAGCCAAAGTTTTAGGAAGATAATTCACTCTCTGAGGAATTTATTATTATAATTTAATAGGATTACCATTGGACAATTTACATAAAAACAGTTGAAAAATACCATTTGGCCTCAAGGAAAGGTATATGTTTGAATTATGGACTATTTCTTACTCATTGACTCGGTAAAAATTTTAAAGCGACAACATCTACAGTTTTTATAAATTGAAGTTATAAAATTTTGTTAGCAATAAGCATTTTTATATGTGTGATTTGTATTTTCTGATATTTTACTCAGAATAGAATGTTGTTGTTTTTTTAAACAATCTTTTTGATTGTTTTTTTTTTTGCCCGCTGTTATGTGATGAGTACGATTGAAATCACTATTTCTAGTGAAATTCAATATATTCTGAGAACAGCAAAAAAGGCCAACAAATTACTTTGTTTAACCCCTTCGCTGCTAGGCCTTTTCCCCTCCTGTGCTAAGCCTTTTTTGGGCTATTTGGGGTAGTGCGCGCTTAGGCCCCTGTAACTTTTTGACCACATTAGGTATCCATGCCAAATTTGCGTCCTTTTCTTCCAACATCTTGGGGATTCTAAAGTAACCCAGGGTTTGTGGATTCTCCTACAGGGTTCCCAGAAATTAGTCAAAATACAGCAAAATTTTGTTTTTTTTGTGAAAAATTGGAAAAATGGACTGCAAATGAAAGCTTCTGGGTTTTTCTCTGCAAATGGTATCAAAAAAGGGTTTGTGGGGCTGAAATCACCATTTCTCTAGCTTTTAGGGAATGACAGAATTTTGTTATAAAACCAACATTTTGTACACAGTTTTGGCATTTTTCTGGGACATACCCTATTTTTGCTATTTTTTGTGCTTTCAACCTCCTTCCAGTTAACGGTAGAAATGGGTACAAAAACAATAATGGATCCTGGAAAGCTATACATTTTTGAAAAGTAGACAAAATTCTGAATTCAGCAAGGGGTCATTTGTGTAGATCCATCAAGGTTTCTTTATAGAAACTTACAGGTAAATATAGGAAAAATTAAAAATTTGTTGAAAAAAGCAGCATTTTGAGTCAACGTTTTCACCTGTAACTTCTTCGAATTATGACATCTCTTTGAAAGCAATGTACTGTTACATCCGGTGGACCTTCCTGGTTGTGGGGACATATAGGACTTGTAGGTTCACCAAGAGCTCAACTAACCCAGAGTAGAAAACTGCGCAGCATTTTGTAATGTTTTTTTTTTTGGTTCCGGGTATATAGCAATTATTGTGGGAAAATGTATACATGGAAAAATCGGTATGAAAGACACCTATGTATTTCTGAAATAGGAACAAATTACAGAGTTTAGAAACAGTGCATATTTGTACATTTTCGAAATTGGGAATACTCATATTTGCATGACAATTATTGGTCATTTTTCAAAATGATTTTTTTTTACACAATGTCTTTCATTTGGAAGGGAGAAATGCATCAAAAATCAATAGGTAATAACAGTTGCTTTACAAATCTGAACTACCCTAAGTCTCCCGATAAAAATGGTACCTCACTTGTGTGGGTAGGCATAGTGCCCACGACAGGAAGTGGCTCAAAACCTAGGCTGAACGCACCACATTTTCACACTGAAAATTTACACTTTATTTGCGAAGAGTCTAGCTGTAGTTTTTGAACCCTAGCCCTGCCGGCACCTAGGGAAACCTAGCAAACCTATACATTTTTAAAAACTAGACACCCAGGGGAATCCAGGATGGGGTGACTTGACTGCCTCCCAACATGGTCTGTTACCCAGAATCCCTTGCACACGTAAAAAATTGACAAAAAAAACACATTTTCCCCACATTTCTGTTATGGAAAGTTCTGGAATCTGCGTGGATCCACAAATTTCCACCCGCCCCGCGTTCCCCAAAGTCCTACGAGAAAAATGGTACCTCACTTGTGCGGGTCGGCCTAGTGCCCGCGACATGAAACGGTGCAAAACACAACGTGGTTTTGCAGTGAAAAATGACCCTTTTTTTGGCAAAGTGACTAGCTGTAGATTTTGAACCCTAGCCCTGCCGGCACCTAGGGAAACCTAGCAAACCTATACATTTTTGAAAACTAGACACCCAGGGGAATCCAGGATGTGGTGACTTGACTGCCTCCCACCATGGTCTGTTACCCAGAATCCCTTGCAAACGTAAAAAATTGACAAAAAAAACACATTTTCCCCACATTTCTGTGATGGAAAGTTCTGGAATCTGCGTGGATCCACAAATTTCCACCCACCCCGCGTTCCCCAAAGTCCTACGAGAAAAATGGTACCTCACTTGTGCGGGTCGGCCTAGTGCCCGCGACATGAAACGGCGCAAAACGCAACGTGGTTTTGCAGTGAAAAATGACCCTTTTTTTGGCAAAGTGACTAGCTGTAGATTTTGAACCCTAGCCCTGCCGGCACCTAGGGAAACCTAGCAAACCTATACATTTTTGAAAACTAGACACCCAGGGGAATCCAGGATGGGGTGACTTGACTGCCTCCCACCATGGTCTGTTACCCAGAATCCCTTGCAAACGGAAAAAATTGCCAAAAAAACCACATTTTCCCCATATTTCTGTGATGGAAAGTTCTGGAATCTGCGTGGATCCACAAATTTCCACCCACCCCGCGTTCCCCAAAGTCCTACGAGAAAAATGGTACCTCACTTGTGCGGGTCGGCCTAGTGCCCGCGACAGGAAACGGCGCAAAACACAATGTGGTTTTCCAGTGAAAAATGACCCTTTTTTTGGCAAAGTGACTAGCTGTAGATTTTGAACCCTAGCCCTGCCGGCACCTAGGGAAACCTAGCAAACCTATACATTTTTGAAAACTAGACACCCAGGGGAATCCAGGATGGGGTGACATAACTACCTCCCACCATGGTCTGTTACCCAGAATCCCTTGCGAACGGAAAAAATTGACAAAAAAAACACATTTTCCCCACATTTCTGTGATGGAAAGTTCTGGAATCTGCGTGGATCCACAAATTTCCACCCACCCCGCGTTCCCCAAAGTCCTACGAGAAAAATGGTACCTCACTTGTGCGGGTCGGCCTAGTGCCCGCGACAGGAATCGGCGCAAAACGCAACGTGGTTTTGCAGTGAAAAATGACCCTTTTTTTGGCAAAGTGACTAGCTGTAGATTTTGAACCCTAGCCCTGCCGGCACCTAGGGAAACCTAGCAAACCTATACATTTTTGAAAACTAGACACCCAGGGGAATCCAGGATGGGGTGACTTGACTGCCTCCCACCATGGTCTGTTACCCAGAATCCCTTGCAAACGTAAAAAATTGACAAAAAAAACACATTTTCCCCACATTTCTGTGATGGAAAGTTCTGGAATCTGCGTGGATCCACAAATTTCCACCCACCCCGCGTTCCCCAAAGTCCTACGAGAAAAATGGTACCTCACTTGTGCGGGTCGGCCTAGTGCCCGCGACAGGAATCGGCGCTAAACGCAACGTGGTTTTGCAGTGAAAAATGACCCTTTTTTTGGCAAAGTGACTAGCTGTAGATTTTGATCCCTAGCCCTGCCAGCACCTAGGGAAACCTAGCAAACCTATACATTTTTGAAACCTAGACACCCCGGGGAATCCAGGATGGGGTGACTTGACTGCCTCCCACCATGGTCTGTTACCCAGAATCCCTTGCAAACGGAAAAAATTGACAAAAAAAACACATTTTCCCCACATTTCTGTGATGGAAAGTTCTGGAATCTGCGTGGATCCACAAATTTCCACCCACCCCACGTTCCCCAAAGTCCTACGAGAAAAATGTTACCTCACTTGTGCGGGTCGGTGTAGTGCCCGCGACAGGAATCGGTGCAAATCCCAACGTGGTTTTGCAGTGAAAAATGACCCTTTTTTTGGCAAAGTGACTAGCTGTAGATTTTGAACCCTAGCCCTGCCGGCACCTAGTGAAACCTAGCAAACCTATACATTTTTGAAAACTAGACACCCAGAGGAATCCAGGATGGGGTGACTTGACTGCCTCCCACCATGGTCTGTTACCCAGAATCCCTTGCAAACGGAAAAAATTGACAAAAAAACACATTTTCCCCACATTCCTGTGATGGAAAGTTCTGGAATCTGCGTGGATCCACAAATTTCCACCCACCCCGCATTCCCCAAAGTCCTACGAGAAAAATGGTACCTCACTTGTGCGGGTCGGCCTAGTGCCCGCGACAGGAAACGGCGCAAAACGCAACGTGGTTTTGCAGTGAATAATGACCCTTTTTTTTGGCAAAGTGACTAGCTGTAGAATTTGAACCCTAGCCCTGCCGGCACCTAGGGAAACCTAGCAAACCTATACATTTTTGAAAACTAGATACTCAGGGGAATCCAGGATGGGGTGACTTGACTGCCTCCCAACATGGTCTGTTACCCAGAATCCCTTGCAAACGGAAAAAATTGACAAAAAAAAACACATTTTCCCCACATTTCTGTGATGGAAAGTTCTAGAATCTGCATGGATCCACAAATTTCCACCCACCCCGTGTTCCCCAAAGTCCTACGAGAAAAATGGTACCTCACTTGTGCGGGTCGGCCTAGTGCCCGCGACAGGAAACGGCGCAAAACGCAACGTGGTTTTGCAGTGAAAAATGACCCTTTTTTTGGCAAAGTGACTAGCTGTAGATTTGGAACCCTAGCCCTGCCGGCACCTAGGGAAACCTAGCAAACCTATACATTTTTGAAAACTAGACACCCGGCGGCTTCCAGGGAGGTATGGCTTGCGTGGATCCCCCAACGTTTCCTTACCCAGAATCCCCTGCAAACCTCAATTGTTGCTCAAAAAATCACTTTTTTCACACATTTTGGGGTGGGAAAGTAGTGGCATCACCGGGCTCACACAAATTTACCACCACCCAGCGTTCCCCCAGGTCTCCCGGTAAAAATGGTGCCTCACTTGTGTGGGAGGCCCAAGTACCCGCGGCAGGCAAGGACAACAAACGTAGTGAGGCGACATCAAAATGGCCTATCGCCAAACCACCTGGTTTTGCAAGGGGGGTCACTTTGGTTTTTGGCCCGGTGCGCGGCGGCCATCTAGGGAAACCTACCAAACCCACGCATTTCTGCAAACTAGACACCCGGCGGCTTCCAGGGAGGTATGGCTTGCGTGGATCCCCCAACGTTTCCTTACCCAGAATCCCCTGCAAACCTCAATTTTTGCTCAAAAAATCACTTTTTTCACACATTTTGGGGTGGGAAAGTAGTGGCATCACCGGGCTCACACAAATTTACCACCACCCAGCGTTCCCCCAGGTCTCCCGGTAAAAATGGTGCCTCACTTGTGTGGGAGGCCCAAGTACCCGCGGCAGGCAAGGACAACAAACGTAGTGAGGCGACATCAAAATGGCCTATCGCCAAACCTCCTGGTTTTGCACGGGGGGTCACTTTGGTTTTTGGCCCGGTGCGCGGCGGCCATCTAGGGAAACCTAGCAAACCCATGCATTTCTGAAAACTAGACACCCGGCGGCTTCCAGGGAGGTATGGCTTGCGTGGATCCCCCAACGTTTCCTTACTCAGAATCCCCTGCAAACCTCAATTTTTGCTCAAAAAATCACTTTTTTCACACATTTTGGGGTGGGAAAGTAGTGGCATCACCGGGCTCACACAAATTTACCACCACCCAGCGTTCCCCCTGGTCTCCCGGTAAAAATGGTGCCTCACTTGTGTGGGAGGCCCAAGAACCCGCGGCAGGCAAGGACAACAAACGTAGTGAGGCGACATCAAAATGGCCTATCGCCAAACCACCTGGTTTTGCAAGGGGGGTCACTTTGGTTTTTGGCCCGGTGCGCGGCGGCCATCTAGGGAAACCTACCAAACCCACGCATTTCTGAAAACTAGACACCCGGCGGTTTCCAGGGATTTATGGCTTGCGTGGATCCCCCAACGTTTCCTTACCCAGAATCCCCTGCAAACCTCAATTTTTGCTCAAAAAATCACTTTTTTCACACATTTTGGGGTGGGAAAGTAGTGGCATCACCGGGCTCACACAAATTTACCACCACCCAGCATTCCCCCAGGTCTCCCGGTAAAAATGGTGCCTCACTTGTGTGGGAGGCCCAAGTACCCGCGGCAGGCAAGGACAACAAACGTAGTGAAGCAACATCAAAATGGCCTATCGCCAAACCACTTGGTTTTGCAAGGGGGGTCACTTTGGTTTTTGGCCCGGTGCGCGGCGGCCATCTAGGGAAACCTAGCAAACCCACGCATTTCTGAAAACTAGACACCCGACGGCTTCCAGGGAGGTATGGCTTGCGTGGATCCCCCAACGTTTCCTTACCCAGAATCCCCTGCAAACCTCAATTTTTGCTCAAAAAATCACTTTTTTCACACATTTTGGGGTGGGAAAGTAGTGGCATCACCGGGCTCACACAAATTTACCACCACCCAGCGTTCCCCCAGGTCTCCCGGTAAAAATGGTGCCTCACTTGTGTGGGAGGCCCAAGTACCCGCGGCAGGCAAGGACAACAAACGTAGTGAGGCGACATCAAAATGGCCTATCGCCAAACCACCTGGTTTTGCAAGGGGGGTCACTTTGGTTTTTGGCCCGGTGCGCGGCGGCCATCTAGGGAAACCTACCAAACCCATGCATTTCTGAAAACTAGACACCCGGCGGCTTCCAGGGAGGTATGGCTTGCGTGGATCCCCCAACGTTTCCTTACCCAGAATCCCCTGCAAACCTCAATTTTTGCTCAAAAAATCACTTTTGTCAAACATTTTGGGGTGGGAAAGTAGTGGCATCACCGGGCTCACACAAATTTACCACCACCCAGCGTTCCCCCAGGTCTCCCGGTAAAAATGGTGCCTCACTTGTGTGGGAGGCCCAAGTACCCGCGGCAGGCAAGGACAACAAACGTAGTGAGGCGACATCAAAATGGCCTATCGCCAAACCACCTGGTTTTGCAAGGGGGGTCACTTTGGTTTTTGGCCCGGTGCGCGGCGGCCATCTAGGGAAACCTAGCAAACCCACACATTTCTGAAAACTAGACACCCGGCGGCTTCCAGGGAGGTATGGCTTGCGTGGATCCCCCAACGTTTCCTTACCCAGAATCCCCTGCAAACCTCAATTTTTGCTCAAAAAATCACTTTTTTCACACATTTTGGGGTGGCAAAGTAGTGGCATCACCGGGCTCACACAAATTTACCACCACCCAGCGTTCCCCCAGGTCTCCCGGTAAAAATGGTGCCTCACTTGTGTGGGAGGCCCAAGTACCCGCGGCAGGCAAGGACAACAAACGTAGTGAGGCGACATCAAAATGGCCTATCGCCAAACCACCTGGTTTTGCAAGGGGGGTCACTTTGGTTTTTGGCCCGGTGCGCGGCGGCCATCTAGGGAAACCTAGTAAACCCATGCATTTCTGAAAACTAGACACTCAGCGGCTTCCAGGGAGGTATGGCTTGCGTGGATCCCCCAACGTTTCCTTACCCAGAATCCCCTGCAAACCTCAATTTTTGCTCAAAAAATCACTTTTTTCACACATTTTGGGGTGGGAAAGTAGTGGCATCACCGGGCTCACACAAATTTACCACCACCCAGCGTTCCCCCAGGTCTCCCGGTAAAAATGGTGCCTCACTTGTGTGGGAGGCCCAAGTACCCGCGGCAGGCAAGGACAACAAACGTAGTGAGGCGACATCAAAATGGCCTATCGCCAACCCACCTGGTTTTGCAATGGGGGTCACTTTGGTTTTTGGCCCGGTGCGCGGCGGCCATCTAGGGAAACCTAGCAAACCCATGCATTTCTGAAAACTAGACACCCGGCGGCTTCCAGGGAGGTATGGCTTGCGTGGATCCCCCAACGTTTCCTTACCCAGAATCCCCTGCAAACCTCAATTTTTGCTCAAAAAATCACTTTTTTCACACATTTTGGGGTGGGAAAGTAGTGGCATCACCGGGCTCACACAAATTTACCACCACCCAGCGTTCCCCCAGGTCTCCCGGTAAAAATGGTGCCTCACTTGTGTGGGAGGCCCAAGTACCCGCGGCAGGCAAGGACAACAAACGTAGTGAGGCGACATCAAAATGGCCTATCGCCAAACCACCTGGTTTTGCAAGGGGGGTCACTTTGGTTTTTGGCCCGGTGCGTGGCGGCCATCTAGGGGAACCTACCAAACCCACACATTTCTGAAAACTAGACACCCGGCGGCCTCCAGGGAGGTATGGCTTGTGTGGATCCCCCAACGTTTCCTTACCCAGAATCCCCTGCAAACCTCAATTTTTGCTCAAAAAATCACTTTTTTCACACATTTTGGGGTGGGAAAGTAGTGGCATCACCGGGCTCACACAAATTTACCACCACCCAGCATTCCCCCAGGTCTCCCGGTAAAAATGGTGCCTCACTTGTGTGGGAGGCCCAAGTGCCCGCGGCAGGCAAGGACAACAAACGTAGTGAGGCGACATCAAAATGGCCTATCGCCAAACCACCTGGTTTTGCAAGGGGGGTCACTTTGGTTTTTGGCCCAGTGCGCGGCGGCCATCTAGGGAAACCTAGTAAACCCACGCATTTCTGAAAACTAGACACCCAGCGGCTTCCAGGGAGGTATGGCTTGCGTGGATCCCCCAACGTTTCCTTACCCAGAATCCCCTGCAAACCTCAATTTTTGCTCAAAAAATCACTTTTTTCACACATTTTGGGGTGGGAAAGTAGTGGCATCACCGGGCTCACACAAATTTACCACCACCCAGCGTTCCCCCAGGTCTCCCGGTAAAAATGGTGCCTCACTTGTGTGGGAGGCCCAAGTACCCGCGGCAGGCAAGGACAACAAACGTAGTGAGGCGACATCAAAATGGCCTATCGCCAACCCACCTGGTTTTGCAATGGGGTTCACTTTGGTTTTTGGCCCGGTGCGCGGCGGCCATCTAGGGAAACCTAGCAAACCCACGCATTTCTGAAAACTAGACACCCGGCGGCTTCCAGGGAGGTATGGCTTGCGTGGATCCCCCAACGTTTCCTTACCCAGAATCCCCTGCAAACCTCAATTTTTGCTCAAAAAATCACTTTTTTCACACATTTTGGGGTGGGAAAGTAGTGGCATCACCGGGCTCACACAAATTTACCACCACCCAGCGTTCCCCCAGGTCTCCCGGTAAAAATGGTGCCTCACTTGTGTGGGAGGCCCAAGTACCCGCGGCAGGCAAGGACAACAAACGTAGTGAGGCGACATCAAAATGGCCTATCGCCAAACCACCTGGTTTTGCAAGGGGGGTCACTTTGGTTTTTGGCCCGGTGCGCGGCGGCCATCTAGGGAAACCTAGCAAACCCACGCATTTCTGAAAACTAGACACCCGGCGGCTTCCAGGGAGGTATGGCTTGCGTGGATCCCCCAACGTTTCCTTACCCAGAATCCCCTGCAAACCTAAATATTTGCTCAAAAAATCACTTTTTTCACACATTTTGGGGTGGGAAAGTAGTGGCATCACTGGGCTCACACAAATTTACCACCACCCAGTGTTTCCCCAGGTCTCCCGGTAAAAATGGTGCCTCACTTGTGTGGGAGGCCCAAGTACCCGCGGCAGGCAAGGGCCCAAAACGTAGTGAGGCGACATAAACATTGCCTATCCCAAATGTCGCATCACTACGTTTTGGGCCCTTGCCTGCCGCGGGTACTTGGGCATCCCACACAAGTGAGGCACCATTTTTACCGGGAGACCTGGGGGAACGCTGGGTGGTGGTAAATTTGTGTGAGCCCGGTGATGCCACTACTTTCCCACCCCAAAATGTGTGAAAGAAGTGATTTTTTGAGCAAAAATTGAGGTTTGCAGGGGATTCTGGGTAAGGAAACGTTGGGGGATCCACGCAAGCCATACCTCCCTGGAAGCTGCCGGGTGTCTAGTTTTCAGAAATGCGTGGGTTTGGTAGGTTTCCCTAGATGGCCGCCGCGCACCGGGCCAAAAACCAAAGTGACCCCCTTGCAAAACCAGGTGGTTTGGCGATAGGCCATTTTGATGTCGCCTCACTACGTTTGCTGTCCTTGCCTGCCGCGGGTACTTGGGCCTCCCACACAAGTGAGGCACCATTTTTACCGGGAGACCTGGGGGAACGCTGGGTAGTGGTAAATTTGTGTGAGCCCGGTGATGCCACTACTTTCCCACCCCAAAATGTGTGAAAAAAGTGATTTTTTGAGCAAAAATTGAGGTTTGCAGGGGATTCTGGGTAAGGAAACGTTGGGGGATCCACGCAAGCCATACCTCCCTGGAAGCCGCCGGGTGTCTAGTTTTCAGAAATGCATGGGTTTGCTAGGTTTCCCTAGATGGCCGCCGCGCACCAGGCCAAAAACCAAAGTGACCCCCCTTGCAAAACCAGGTGGTTTGGCGATAGGCCATTTTGATGTCGCCTCACTACGTTTGTTGTCCTTGCCTGCCGCGGGTACTTGGGCCTCCCACACAAGTGAGGCACCATTTTTACCGGGAGACCTGGGGGAACGCTTGGTGGTGGTAAATTTGTGTGAGCCCGGTGATGCCACTACTTTCCCACCCCAAAATGTGTGAAAAAAGTGATTTTTTGAGCAAAAATTGAGGTTTGCAGGGGATTCTGGGTAAGGAAACGTTGGGGGATCCACGCAAGCCATACCTCCCTGGAAGCCGCCGGGTGTCTAGTTTTCAGAAATGCGTGGGTTTGGTAGGTTTCCCTAGATGGTCACCGCGCACCGGGCCAAAAACCAAAGTGACCCCCCTTGCAAAACCAGGTGGTTTGGCGATAGGCCATTTTGATGTCGCCTCACTACGTTTGTTGTCCTTGCCTGCCGCGGGTACTTGGGCCTCCCACACAAGTGAGGCACAATTTTTACCGGGAGACCTGGGGGAATGCTGAGTGGTGGTAAATTTGTGTGAGCCCGGTGATGCCACTACTTTCCCACCCCAAATTTGTGAAAAAAGTGATTTTTTGAGCAAAAATTGAGGTTTGCAGGGGATTCTGGGTAAGGAAACGTTGGGGGATCCACGCAAGTCATACCTCCCTGGAAGCCGCCGGGTGTCTAGTTTTCAGAAATGCGTGGGTTTGCTAGGTTTCCCTGGATGGCCGCCGCGCACCGGGCCAAAAACCAAAGTGACCCCCCTTGCAAAACCAGGTGGTTTGGCGATAGGCCATTTTGATGTCGCCTCACTACGTTTGTTGTCCTTGCCTGCCGCGGGTACTTGGGCCTCCCACACAAGTGAGGCACCATTTTTACCGGGAGACCTGGGGGAACGCTGGGTGGTGGTAAATTTGTGTGAGCCCGGTGATGCCACTACTTTCCCACCCCAAAATGTGTGAAAAAAGTGATTTTTTGAGCAAAAATTGAGGTTTGCAGGGGATTCTGGGTAAGGAAACGTTGGGGGATCCACGCAAGCCATACCTCCCTGGAAGCCGCCGGGTGTCTAGTTTTCAGAAATGCGTGGGTTTGCTAGGTTTCCCTAGATGGCCGCCGCGCACCAGGCCAAAACCCAAAGTGACCCCCCTTGCAAAACCAGGTGGTTTGGCGATAGGCCATTTTGATGTCGCCTCACTACGTTTGTTGTCCTTGCCTGCCGCGGGTACTTGGGCCTCCCACACAAGTGGGGCACCATTTTTACCGGGAGACCTGGGGGAATGCTGGGTGGTGGTAAATTTGTGTGAGCCCGGTGATGCCACTACTTTCCCACCCCAAAATGTGTGAAAAAAGTGAATTTTTGAGCAAAAATTGAGGTTTGCAGGGGATTCTGGGTAAGGAAACGTTGGGGGACCCACGCAAGCCATACCTCCCTGGAAGCCGCCGGGTGTCTAGTTTTCAGAAATGTGTGGGTTTGGAAGGTTTCCCTAGATGGCCGCCGAGCACCGGGCAAAAAACCAAAGTAACCCCCCTTGCAAAACCAGATTAACTATTGTTACTACAGCGTGAGAATTTTGGAAGAATACTGCAAAGAAAATGTGGCAGACAGTTTGAGGTTTACAGGACAATGGGGATAAAAAATATTTTTCAATTCACTAGAGAGACATCACCATGAACTCCCAAGGGTTTTCGACAATATCTACAGTTGGTGGGTTATTCTTACATGGAAAGTGTACCTTGGCAGAGAAACTAAAGACAAAGATTCCTGCACAACCATCTATTCCTCAAACACACACACATACTGGTTGGATTTGGCACGAGGGCGAGTCATGGTTCAGTGTATAAAATTTTATTAACAAGAGATTTCACAAAAATGAAATGCACTGTCAATAATTAAATTCACAAAAAACCAAACCAATGACTCGCAGCTCGTGAGCTGTAAAGCCACGTCAAGGCACCAACCACTTTACAGGCCATTCACACACCTTTCATACGTGATACAAACAAGACCATTCACACCACCAGGTACAAAAGCAACACAGTACAAAAATCACCAAAAAGGGACAAGGTACAGCCTGCTTCAGAAAGACAAATATTACTGCACAGCCATCTAACCCGCAAGCACACACACATACTGGTTGGATTTGGCACGAGGGTGAGTGATGGTTCAGTAGATAAAATTGTATTAGCAAGTGATTTCACAAAACATGAAATGCACTGGTAATAATTGAAAGGGCGAGAAACTGAACCATTGACTCACAGCTCGTGAGCTCTAAAGCCACGACAAGGCACCAACCTCTTTACAGGCCATTCATACACCTTTCATACGTGTGAGACATACAAAACCATTCACACCGCCAGCCGCGGGCCCATCAGATAAAAAAACTCACACCAGCACACAGCGCCATTCAAGGGCCCATCACTTTCACACGCCCACAATCCAGACACAGCAACTACACAGGCTGAAGGATTGCGTGGAGTGGCACTCAGCTAGCAGTGTGTGTAGTGACCAGCAGAAAGTCACTACTCACACACAGCCAGCCAAGCACCAGAAGACACACACCGCTAGCCAAACGCCAGTCCACGCACACCGCTAGCCAAGCGCCAGTCCAGGCACACCGCCATCCAATCGCCAGTCCAGGCACACCGGCAGCCAATCGCCAATCCACCTACACCGCCAGCCAAGCTCCAGTCCACGGACACCACCAGCCAAGCACCAGTCCGCACACACCACCAGTCCACGCACACCGCCAGCCAAGTACCAGTCCACGCACACCGCCAGCCAAGCACCATTCCACGCACACCGCCAGCCAAGCTCCAGTCCACGCACACCACCAGACAAGCTCAAGTCCACGGACACCACCAGCCAAGCTCCAGTCCACGGACACCACCAGCCAAACACCAGTCTGCACACACCACCAGTCCACACACACCGCCAGCCAAGTACCAGTCCACGCACACCGCCAGCCAAGCACCATTCCACGCACACCGCCAGCCAAGCACCATTCCACGCACACTGCCAGCCAAGCACCATTCCACGCACACCACCAGCCACGCACCAGTCCACGCACACCGCCAGTCCATGCACACCGCCAGTCCACGCACACCGTCAGCCAAGCACCATTCCACGCACACCACCAACCAAGTGCCAGTCCACACACACCAACAGCCAAGCGCAAGCCTACACACACCGCCATCACATTTTGGATTTTTTTAGAAAAAAATAAAAACACAAACAAATTGCAAATAGATACAAATCTTCTAACATAAAATCAGCAACTAAATACATTGCACTAACACCAACCTTGAAACAGAATCATATTTTCCAAAGAATACAGACCAGGCAGTTCACTTTACCACTCATGAATGTTCCCATAAATTTTTACGCGTGTGGTACGCTCTGAAACAAGCAGGGAGACACAGTGCAGGATGAGAGGGACAATCGGGGCAGTACATACGACTCTCCTTCCGCAAACCTCTTCGCCAACAGACTCTACATCTCCAACTGGGAAAATCTTTTGCGGGTGTGGGAGGAATGTGATCTGGAAAGTGGCGTTCTTTCAATCTAGCAACATCCTCCACCAGTCCAACTCTAGGAACACTTGCCTGTTCCACTACAACAAGGCTGCCTATTACAGACTCCTGAAACTTAGCAAAAGTCATCTTTGACTCAGGGCAAGAATCCTGGAACACAACAAAAGCATTAAACATTGCCAAGTGGAAAAGATGGATAGCCAACTTCTTGTACCAAATGTAAGCCTTACGAAGAGCAGTGTAAGGTTCCAACCTCTGATCTACTCTGTCAACACCACCCATGTGCCTATTATAGTCTAAAATGCACACAGGTTTGCGCACTTCAGCGACCTGACCCCAAACAGTCACAGGTGCAGTGCTTTCATCATGGATGGAAGTCAGCATGTAGACATCTCTCCTGTCTGTAAACTTCACAGCAAGAAGCTCCTGGCAACGCAACGCACTGCACTGTCCCCGCACAAGCTTTTGACAAACAAGTTCTTTCGGAAAACCTTTACGGTTACAGCGGATTGTGCCACAAGCGAAAGTGTCCACTTTGGCCAATTCCCTGAACAACCGCACACCAGTGTAGAAGTTATCTACATATAAATGGTGGCCTTTGTTAAAAAATCCTCTACCAAGTTCCCAAACAATTTTCTCAGTCACTCCAAAAGTGGACGGACAACCAGGGAGGTTAAACCTAGATTCCTTACCGGTGTACACCCTGAAATTAGAGACATATCCAGTCCTACTGTCACACAGCATATACAGCTTTATTCCATAGCGTGCCCTCTTACTAGGAATGTATTGCCTAAAAACCAAGCAGCCCTTGAACAACACCAAAGACTCATCCACTGCAATTTCTCTACCAGGGGCATAAATCTCAGAAAATCGATCAACAAAGTGATCAAGGACAGGCCTAATCTTAAAAAGACGGTCACAATCAGGGTGATCTCGTGGCAACGCTAAACCATTATCAACAAAGTGCATCATCCGAAGCAGAAGCAAATACCTCTCACGACTCATGACTGCCGGAAAAATAGACGTTGCCATCAAGGGACTGCTAGACCAATATGAAGCCAATGATGGCTTCCTTAGCAAGCCCATCAAAAAAGTTAAACCCAAGAACTTCTTCATCTCTTCAACATTTGTGGGAGTCCACCGGGTAGCTCTAGAGTGTGGCTTAAGACTGGCACTGTTGTCCCTCAAAAACTGTTCGGCATACAAATTAGTCTGCTCAACAATCTCTGCCAAAAACACATCGTCCATAAACAACTGAAAAACATTTACAGGCAAAAAGTTCTCAGTATTCACTCTAGACCCTGGAACACCAGTAAACTCTGGAAATTCCGGCTGCACCATGCCAGGGGCAACCCAGAGGTCATCACTTTCAACGGGAAGCCTTGCAGCCCCAGCCTGCAGCCCAGATGCCTCTTGCCGCACTACACCAACGGGAAGCCTTGCAGCCCCAGCCTGCAGCCCAGATGCCTTTTGCCGCACTACACCAACGGGAAGCCTTGCAGCCCCAGCCTGCAGCCCAGATGTCTCTTGCCGCACTACACCAACGGGAAGCCTTGCAGCCGGAGGCTGCAGCCCAGATGCCTCTTGCCGCACTATCAGCACATCAGTCTCCTCCTCTAACACAGGCACTTCATCCGCACTAAGAGTATCTTCATCATCCGATGACCCCATACGGAGAGAAAACTCACTGCCAGAATCGTCCCCTGCCTCCTCTCCCTCAGAAGCAGAGTCAGTCTCTGAACCAATATCAGAGGAAGACTCAAACAGCAAACCAACAACCTGCTGAGCAGTAATCCTGCGGCTAGCCATTATACTTACTAAGATAGAAGACTGCACAAACAAGTCAACAACAACCAACAATGTGCACACCAAGTAAGTAAAGAAATGTGTACCTTTATCACAAAGATCAATGTACTCAAAAAATATACAATCCAATTACAAGAGACAGCTGCACTCACCAGAAACAAACTCTGCAGTGACACAGCAAAGACCAACGATATCAAACTAGAAAGAAGAAAAAAAAACAAATTACTCACAAGACAACAAAATACACATCGAGCACCAATGCAAAAAGTTTTTGACACTCAAAAACCAAACATACTGCTGTTATTACACCATTTGCAAAAAAAAACAGGCAGAGAAATCAAACACATTTACATTGTACAAAAATAAGTCTCTTACCAAACTACACAAACAGCAGAACCACCAGCCACAAAACGGCAACGTGAAAAGAAGAAAAGCCTTCACCTAGAACAAAAAAGTAAACAAAAAAAAAACATTACAATTGGAAATCACAAAAAATATAACAATAAACATTATAACATGCTATGTCACTACCCAAATGGTCAATCGGGTTGTGTGCCAGGTGGGGCAGAAAACAAATTGCACCCTGGAAGCGAGGGGTCACTTCTATTTTTATTTGAACTAATTCCCTGGGGTCTAGTGGGCTTTTCTGCCCCCCCCCCCCCCAGGAGCAGAAATGGCAAAAAAATAACACCGATCTGCCCCCAGAGGGGGCAGAAAAGTCTTCCAAATATTTAGGGGCCCTAGGAAGCGACCCTTGCCCAAGGGGTCGCTTCCTACATAAATACTGATATCCCTGGTGTCTAGTGGGCTTTTCTGCCCCCCCTGGGAGCAGAAACGGCGAAAAACAAACACCGATCTGCCCCCAGAGGGGGCAGAAAAGTCTTCCAAATATTTAGGGGCCCTAGGAAGCGACCCTTGCCCAAGGGGTCGCTTCCTACATAAATACTGATATCCCTGGTGTCTAGTGGGCTTTTCTGCCCCCCCTGGGAGCAGAAACGGCGAAAAACAAACACCGATCTGCCCCCAGAGGGGGCAGAAAAGTCTTCAAATAATAAATGGCCCCAAGGAAGCGACCCTTACCCAAGGGGTCGCTTCCAACATAAATACTAATATCCCTGGTGTCTAGTGGGCTTTTCTGCCCCCCCTGGGAGCAGAAACGGCAGAAAAAAAACACCGATCTGCCCCCAGAGGGGGCAGAAAAGTCTACACATTACAAATGTCTCCAGGAACACCAGGAAGCGATCCTTACCCAAGGGGTCGCTTCCAAAATAAAAAAAAACACATCCCTGGTGTCTAGTGGGGCATCCCTGCTCCACGATCGCGACGCTGTGCGCGATCGTGGAGCAGGAATGCCCTGTATTGAGACATCAGGGGAGAGGAAATACTCTTTCCTCTCCCCCGATGCCTCAATACACTCTACAAGGCCCCCGCCACCCCACCGGAGCAAACACCACTCACCTTCCTCTATGGACGCCTGGAAGCAAATGGCTTCCAGGCGTCCAAGCACTTCCTGATGACGCCAGCGCGCGCTGTGCGCGCTGACGTCACCAGGAAGCGTGGGGGGGCTCGGGGGTGGCAGCGGAATCTCTTCCGCTGCCATCCCCGTCTGTGGGGGCACGATCGGTGCCCCAGGGGGGGAGCGCCAGCGCTTCCCCCAGGGGCTGTCCTCATGACGGAGCGGTTCCGTCATGAGCACAGCCCAACTGATGCTCATGACGGAACCGCTCCGTCATGAGCATCCAAGGGGTTAAATTATGCTGTGTTGTTAAAAATGTATTATTACATGTTATAACTATTTTTTATTTTATTTCACAGATCCTAATTCTAAAATAAGCAATTTCCACAATTTATATTACAAAAAACAACTGAAAAAAATGCGTACCATTTTTTATTTCTAATACTGTGAAGGTAAGTTTAACTAAGTATTAATATGCAAAATAGGCAGATCCGCAAGAAGCTACAAAGTTTTAATACGTTTTTCAAAACACCCTGTTTATACCTATGTAGTTTTGGAATCTCTCTGTCATAGAATATCATATGACCTGCAAAAAAACAGATTTGAGTGGTTCATAATATTTCCCATTGTACGTATTGAAGGACTGCAATCATTTCAATCATTCCTATTTGAGCATCTTTGCAGACAAACATCGGTGCTTACCTCCTACCATTCACAAGCAATTTTCCAAACAGAAATATGTTACTTTTTGTAACATAGTTATAGCGCAAGACACTCTTTTATATTTACAAATAGAGGAAAAGGCACTCTGTGTACCTTTTTTTCTCAATGTAAATACGACCTCATCATACACACCACTTTGCGTTGAAAGGTTGTTCTATAAGTGTTCCTGTGTGTGATTGCACATAATACTCATAGAACAATACACATCTCCAGATTTATCAAAAATAATAAATCTGGACATGTGTGTGAATGCTGCACCATTCTCCAATTGGTGTAGCAAAGCACAACAAGGAGAATTGTTTTCATTTCTCCTAATTTTTGAACCTTCAATACATGCTAAAATGCTCAGCATACATTGAAGGAGAAAAATGCCTTTACTGATTGTTTTTGTGCAGGAAGGTGTGTTTTCCTGCATAAAAACAAACACCACATGACACAGATATCATTGCACCATGGTGCAAGGGTGCCTGTGTCACCATATGGCCGAAGTTTAAGCAGCCGTGCAGAGAGAAGCATAGATTTGCAACATATTTATGTACATATGTTGCATCCCCGTGCTTCGGAACTACTACAGCACACTGCAGTTAAAGAGGTTACTGTGTGATGCTGCAGCACTTCCTCATAGTTCTGCACTTATACATTCACCATACACTACTAATGCATTCGTTCAGTCAACTACGCACTACACATACATTTATCTAAACTTTCACACACTAACAAACAAATATAGCTCTTTTTTTAAACCAGGAAAGTTAGTTCTTAGAAAAAATATTTTTTTCTTCTTTTTTCTTTTATATTTTTTTTCTTGGTTTTCTGAACAATTTTTAATTTTTTTTGGTTTTTCTGGAAAAAAAAGGAAAAAACACAACTGAAGGAACAAAACAATGAACTTCAAGGGAAAAAAACCAAAAAAACTAGCAATTATGGTTTTCTTGCTTCCTGCAAATTAGATCAATGAACTGCTCTCCGTAGCAAAGGACGGTGTTGCATTTTATGCAGAGGACTTTCAATGTGGCAAACTGTGGACGGATGTCCAAATGTTGGTTTGATGGGTCCACACGTGAAGTACTCGGCTGTGATGCCTCTGAAGGACCAGGAAGAACTCGCATTCATCGGCACTCTTCACGCGCCAGGTTGACTGGATGCATGGTCTTGAGGTGCTTTTTCATGCTGGCTGTACCACATGAATACTTTTTAGTTGGATCACCACGGGAGAGCACTCGTTGACATATCTTGCATGTCACTAAGGTGACATTACTTTTGGTTTGCCCCTCTGGAAAAGTAAAAAATTTCCAGACCACAGATGAGTTCCTTTCTGGGCGTGGTGGTTCAACCAGAAATTCATCTTCAGATGAATGAGCAGATGCTGGAGATGCCTGCTGCCCTGAAGCCATTGTTTGCAAAAAATGTTGTTTGATCTAAGTGTAAACTTAGTCAAAAAAAGTTCTTCTCAGCAGAGATATGCTCCTCCAAAGAAGGTCTAAGAAGAATGATTGAAATGGGTGGGGTCTTTCAATAGTTAGATTAGGAAGTCTAATGAACCAATCAAATCTCTTTTTTTCAGGTCACATGGGATCCGCACACCGTGCGCATAGGCAACACGTATCGAGCGCGAATACGCGAAAATGCATTTAAAAGCAATATAGGATGATTAAAAGTAAAATATATATTAATTTTATGAATAGCTTCGATTATGTCTTCCCTTAATATTTACATGAAATACATATATATATGTTTTTTGACATTTAAAATATTTTGCGGGATTCGCGCACCCACCCCGTCAACCACGCACATGACATTTCGCGGAAGCGTGCGAGCGTTGCGTAACGTACTTTGTACGTGTTGCGCATGGGCTTGGAGTCGGGTACCGGTCGCATAGCAATCGCGCAGAATAATACGTACCCAACGCACACCGTACGCGGATCCTACACTACAATAATAAAATGGCGACTATATTCCATGCAGGGATCGAGAAAGGTGCGCATAGGGTGCACGAATCCAAAAAATAATTGGAAAAAAAATAATAAAGTATTAAAAATATAGTGTAAAAAATATTAAAAAATAAATATAAAAAATAGAGTTAAACATTTTTTACAAATTTTTTTTTTTAAATCATTAAAAACAAATAATATTCATTAATTTTTTTAAGAAGTAATTTGAAAAAATACCTTTACAAATTTTTGAAAAACAATATAAAAAACATAAATAAAGGAATTGATACACTGAAAAATAAAGATTTAGCAATCCTATGAAAATCATTAAAAATCATAGGTTAGAGATAAGTTATAGATAGGAATTAGCATTTAAAAAACCTTTGAAATTCACTTAAAAAACCATAGGTTTCAGGTATGTTATAGTTAGTAATTAGCATTTAAAAAACCTTTGAAATTCACTTAAAAAACCATAGGTTTCAGGGACGTTATAGTTAGCAATTAGCATTTAAAAAACCTTTGAAATTCACTTAAAAAACCATAGGTTTCAGGGGCATTATAGTTTCCCTCATACAAAACCATTGAAATTCCCCCGTTATAGTTAGTGCAGCTAACTATAACTTGTGCCCCCGCAATGCACCGCTAATGACGTCACATATTACATCACTGATGACATCACTGATGACGTCATCCTTGTGATCATTTGATGCATCTTCTCACAATCTAATATAACCTTTGATACACCCACTCTAAATTACATACTGCCACTCTCAAAACCATAGACACTCCAACACCAATAAGTACATACCCCATCACAGAGTCTTAGGTCTACACACCCATCCACTCACTCACCCGTACAGTCACTCATATTTATGCTCACTCAGTACAGGACTATCATATGTACTAATACACCTATATAGACACTCACACACCACTCCTCATCCATAGAGGTACTCACACACGTACTCTGTCATGCAAATAATTAACCACACTGCCATTTACTCACCTATACAGTTATACACACATTAGCTCAATTACTCATACAAATACTAGCACATTTTTATGCTCCTATAGAATCAATGATACAACCACACACTCATCCATACAGCCACTCACATGATCACACACTCCCACTTATAGTCATTTCTGTACTCCAACATACATATATACTGCCGTTCACATATGTACTAAATCACACATGTACTACTGAAATATATATTCACTCACTAACACAACCATACACATAGTCACCCACCCATACAGTCCATCACAGACAACGTCTTGAAACCATGTACCCAGTGAATCACCCACTCACACATCTATGCACAGAGTCACACACATCCCACCCACACAAACACTCAGGCACCCATACAGATACTCATACAACCAATCAATAACTCATATAGACACTCATGCAGCTATTCACAAACCCATGCAGCCGCTTACATACCAATAGACAGAAGCATACAGACATTCACACAGTTTAGTCACTAACCCATGCATTCAGTAAGATACGTTTAATCACTCACTTATACAGTCAGTCACGCACCTACTAAATCCTCCGTACAGACACTTATACATCCACTCATTCCCCAATACAGCTTGGCATATATATAAAACAAAATTAAACTTTACAGAAACACACAGTCACTGGATGATGTCATCAGTGATGTCATTTGAGATGTCATCAGTGATGACATCAGTGATGTCCCTGACCATGTCATGAGTGATGTAATATGTGATGTAATCAGCAGTGCATTGCGGGGGCGCGAGTTATAGTTAGCTGAACTAACTATAACGGGGGAATTTCAATGGTTTTGTACGAGGGAAATGTCCAGCTAACTATAACGTTCCTGAAACGGTTTTTTCAGTGAATTTCTAAGGTTTTTTATATGCTAATTCCTAACTATAACATACCTGAAACCTATGGTTTTTTTCGTGAATTTCAAGGGTTTTTTAAATGCTAATTCCTAACTATAACGTGCCTGAAACCTATCTTT
Organism: Triturus cristatus; assembly: GCF_964204655.1. NCBI lineage: Eukaryota > Metazoa > Chordata > Amphibia > Caudata > Salamandridae > Triturus > Triturus cristatus. The sequence continues at coordinate 250,621,213 of NC_140584.1, forward strand.
TTTCAGTGAATATATATATATATATATATATATATATATATACATATATACACATATGTATATATATCCAATAACACAAAGGGGTGCCCCATACAGAAAAGCCTCTCAAGTGGATTCAAATTCCTTTAATGAAGGTGTGCACAGCAGCAACAGGATACCTTATGAATGACATCCAGACGCGTTTCGGGCTTCCACGCCCTTGTTCACAGGCTAGGCACCAAGTCAACAGTGAGGACTGCAGTCACATGTTTATATTTCAAAAATGCCCCGCCCCAACAGGCCTCCGAGCATTATGGTGTTTGTAGTGCTGCAAAATAAAATAAAAACCCCAATGGGTCTCGATGTTGCTCACAGTCTCATGCATAAATTATTACCCCAGTGGTTTAGCATTCATGTCTCCTACCTGCTTCCTGCCAATACCTGTAGCCTTAATTAGGAATACCACAAATCCCAGGTACCACGCACTCGTGATCCATAGATCTGCATACGGAAAAGCCTCTCAAGTGGATTCAAATACATTTAATTAAGGTGCAGCGAGTACAGCAGCGACAGGGTACCTTATGAATGGGGGATCAGGGTTGTCATGTTCAGTGGTCGCCAGAGGCAATTCAGATTCCCTCGGTGTGTCAATAGGTGATTTGTACCTCTGGCGTCCAGGGGCTACCTTTCTCTTTGACTGTAAACTGTGCAAAATGTGCCCCTTTGGCACGTGACCCTCAAGGTAATGAGATAAGGCAGTCCAAGGCATACTCAGGGAGGTGCTGAGGGCTATAGAGTCAGAATTCAGTAAAGTATATTAACACAAAACGAATCAGGGTCCAACCAGTGCTTAGTCTTTAAAAAGAAAAAAAAATGTTTATTGAGCACACATCTAAATACTGCACATATCATTATTATTGAACATGCAGAAACAACAAGTCAAAAATATATACGCTTTACAAAATAAACAGATATCCAACTATTGGCCTTAACAAAGGGATTTTCTAATCAAAAAGCCTCTGTCTTTGCACTGTGACAACCAGTTGTCACAATCAGTAAACCACTGCCTATTTCCTTTGGTGAATGGTTTTCATAAGAAATAAACCACAGCTCCTTGACTTTAACCACAATGTTTCACAATTAAGCACCTCTGTCCTGCAGACTATATTTGGGAGGTTTTATCAGCAACAAGTCACTAACTTTTGGTTGTGTACAACAGTTTTCTCATAACAGCGATAGACCTTCTCAACTCCAGGAGCAGGAGGACAGCTGAGCACAAGGAAGGTCTTCAAGGTGAAGGTTTTCAATGTGATGGATACCATTTCCTCGTCTGGTGATTGCCTAGTGATTGTCTATCATCTTCTAGTTAATTTTTCCTTGTTTGCCATTTTCTTATAATTCTGTTTGGAAGGCTTTTTCAACTACATTACTGTGACCATCTCATCCTTTGTACGTTTTCCTAATGATTTTTACATTATTCCTTTTTTAGATAGAATGAATTGCTTTTACTTTATTCTTTAATGCTATAGCTTTTCTTACTCATACCTCTTTCCTGTTAACCCCTTACCATATGTTGTGTTTACCTTTGGTTCTTCCCATTAGAATACACTTTAGAACTGTGAGGAAATATATTCCATGTTCTAGCAGTGAAGTTCGGAGGTTCTGCAGTTGTGCTGAGACTCCCGGAGTTGACCGCTACGAGTTTGAGTGCTGTGTGCTGTGTGCTGAAACGAATAAAGAAGGCATTCATACCTCTGAAGAAGTTCTCTAATCTATTCATTTGGTGTGCATTGGACCCATCTTACATTTGGCGACAACCGGGATTTTGTGCAGCACCCTCACAGCATTCATTCCATATCGAAGATTTGGCATCTACAGGTTACCGTCTTCAAAAATCAACAATAGAGGAAATGTAGCCGACCTTCATTGAAGATTCCCTGCGGCAGGTTGTATGGATATCTCGTTGCTTTAATTTGAGTTATTTGAGATTCATTTTGTCCCTCAACTGCTACGCCGCGAGGATTCCCCAGCTCGCACGCTCATTGGAATCTTCTTTCTCCTCTGAGCTATTTCCTCTTCTCCCCTCTCAAGGCTTCCACGTAAGCATTCACGTTGGGGTCACGTTTACGCGACCTTACGTGCCTCCATCTTAAAAGACACCAACTCTAATTGCCATCTCAGCACGGTGACGCGCACACCACTTCTAGTTATTCAAGCCATACTTTCGTTTAAAACTTGCGCATTGCATAATATTAGCGCACTTGAATTTCCGGCTTCTTCGGTGATGCGCACACCTTAAAGGTACTTTTTGAAGTATTTTGAAATGCATGTACTATACATTATTGGCGCATTTGATTTTCCAGCAGCTTCGGTGATGCGCACACCCTAACCTTACTCTCTGAAGTTTATTACTGTTTAAATATTGTTTTTCACTGTGATGTGCACACAATTTGTGCACATTCTTTAAAATGTGTTTCACTTCACTTTATTCCATTTTCATTTATTCTTATTCTTGTTTCAACTATGGCCACCATGCAAAATATTACGTGCCCTCCTCATTTCCTACCTGAACCAGGAATCATTAAGATAAAATGGAAACAATGGTTCAAAGGCTTTGCTAGTTACATCATAGCTTCAGATGGGACATAGTTTGATCCTGTAAGGAAGTTAGCGCTGCTCTACAATAATTTAGGTTCTGAGGGGCAACACATTTTTGACCATTTACCAGTCATAAACCAAACTAGTGAAAGTGATTGGGATGTTTATAAAGAAGCTGTTTGTAGACGTTCCAATCATTTCAAAGACGAAACGAGTGTTGTCGTTGAAAGGCACAAATTCTATACCAGACGCCAATTTGAATTTGAAACAATTGACACCTTCTTAACTGAATTAAGAGTATTAATAACCACATGTGAATTTGATGGGAACATTGATTCTTACTTAAGAGATCAATTAGTGGTTAACTGCTATAATAAAAAGGTACAAGAAAGACTCCTCTGTTGTAGAAATCCCTCCTTAGAAGAAAAATTAGAATTAGCCAGAGGCATTGAGAGGTCAGCTGTTGCACAGAAGGAGTTAAACAGAAATAAAAATGAAACAGTCAGTGAACCTGTTGCTACCATAAGTACTAAACCTAAAACCAACAATTTTAAAACTCATGATGTGAAGAAACAGAATGTTTGTTATAGATGTGGGTATTTTTCTCATTGGGCCAATGCAAAAAAAGGTCCAGCTTTGGGAAAACTTTGTGTAAATTGCAACAAAGTTGGCCATTTTTCTCGAATGTGGAAGGTGCCTTGCAAAATTGCAACTGTTGAAAATGTCGAACAAGTTTCCGATTCCAACTGTTGTGCTATTAAAAGTACTAAAAAAATTGTTCTTGCTATTGATTCTGAAGTTACTGATGGCGGTCCTTTATGCGACATTACTATTAGTGATGTTAACCTGCAAGTGACGGTAGACTCTGGATCTCCTGTTACTTTCATTACTGATGAATTGTTTTATAAACATTGGAATCATATTCATCTTAATCCTCGGGATATCCGCACCATTGCCTTTGGAGGACATAATATTGACATGTTAGGTTTTTTCTCTGATAACATCCAATTTAAAGAGAGAGTAATCTTCACCAAAATTTATGTGGCAAAGAAAGGATATAATATTTTGGGATGGAGAGACCAAGGAAAATTCGGCATGATCTTAAGACCTGGCAACACTTGCCCGATCTCATTGGTTGATCTTCCCAATTCCAATCTTGAACTTTAACAGCTTTTACTTGATCATCACACTCTTTTTGAAGAAAGACTTGGTTTGGTGCATAATTTTAAACACAAAATGTTATTAAAAAAGGACGCAATACCAGTCATCCATAAAGTAAGAAATGTTCCTCTATCTATCAGAGACCAATTAAAACTACATTTGGAGAAATTATGTTCTGAAAAAGTTATTGAACCAATCGACTCATCAGAGTGGATTTCTCCAATCGTCGTAGCCAAGAAAAAGGATTCAAATGACATCAGGATCTGCATTGATTTTAGATCCCTGAATAAGAAAATTTTGATTGACTGTTTTCCTCTTCCAAAAATACAAGAAATGTTAGCTCGTTTAGGTGACGCAATTTTGTTTCCTGTATTGACCTAAGATCAGCATACCACCAAGTAGAGCTCTCTGAAGAATCACACTCCCTCACAGCATTTAACACCCCATATGGTGCTTTTCAATTTTTGAGAATGCCTTTCGGCCTTGCTTCGGCCGCTTCGGTCTTTCAAAAATTGATGTTTAAACTTTTTGGCGAATCCAAAAATGTGTTGGCTTCTCAAGAGTATATCCTCATCTTTTCCAAAACGTCTGAAGAACATATTCAAATTTTACGTGATGTCCTTAATACTCTTGAGAATCAGGGGTTTACAGTTAAAAAAGAAAAGTGTAAATTTCTTCTTAATAGTATTGACTATCTAGGACACCATATTTCAGATGGTGGCATCCAACCCAAGTCTGATCTTGTCAAAGCAATTCTGGACAGTCCTGCACCTGTTAATAAGGATCAACTTCGATCCTTCCTTGGATTGTGCGAATATTATTCACGATTCATTTATAGTTTTTCCTTGCAAACTGAACCGTTGAGGAAACTTCTTAGGAAAGGCGTAGAATTCCCCTGGAGTGAAATTCAATCCTCTGTCTTTTCCAATTTAAAAGAACTAATTTTAAAAGCGCCTGCTTTACATTCTTATTCCCACAGCCAAAATATTTGTTTCTACTTTTACATCAATCTTTATTGACATGAAAATCTAAGACAACACCATTGTTGGGAAAGAAAAGTTCCCTGCAAGCTGACAGACATGCACCCCTGCTCTGAGTCCCCAGCTGCCTGGATATCTGGATCCTTGGTACTGATTTGTGGTCATGGACAAACACAAATCATGCATGTGTGCCACGACCTAGGCCTGTCTCATGGTAATGTGGTCTCTTAATTCTCAGAGGGGAGCACAAAGGGCTACCCTCATTAGCCATACCTGGAGTGAAAAGAGTATGCCAGTGGCATTGTACCTGCTTTTTGTGAACAGGTCTATTTACCTGTGCCATGGAAGTGGTGTCTATTGGCCCATTCATATGTAGTTCTGTGGCTGGGTCCTTAACTCAACCTTGGCCTGCATGGATTGCATGTAGAAAATGATACTTGTTTGTGTGTGTGCTGGGATGTATGTGTGCTTGGGTATTGTGCATAGCATTGAGGTCTTTGAGTTCCATTTTGGAAGCCCAGGGACTAGAAAGGCTAGTGGAGGGTAGGGCTCCAACTCTCAGACAGGAGATGTGGATTGCCGAAATTCCAGAGGACTGTGGAGTAAAGGCAGCAGAATATCCTCTGTACATATCAAAGGTGTCTTTAATTCCAGGAAGAGTTACTGGTCATTGGGGGCAGAATCATTTTCTGGGAGATGGTAGGACTGCTAAGACAGGCGTCTTGGACCAGGGAATCTTAGTAGAGTGGAAGGCATGGGCCTTTGAAACTTTTTGAGGCATGTTTCAATGAAGGCTAACAGCCAGGTGTGATCCCAAGTCACTTCCTTGTCCTATGTTGTGGGTCAATCACAATTGGAGCCACTCCTGTTGTGGTAGACTGTCTTTTTAACAAAAGACAGGTCACTGGAGAAAGCACTTCAAAAGAACTGACACCCACAGCTCAAATTTCAAATGATCAGCCACTAAATTATCTTTGTGTCTATATTTGGACTATGAAGGTGGGAGTAAAAGGCCCAATCTTTGTTCAACAACAGTGTTCATCGAGCAAAAGAAGATTAATGAGACTTTGAGGTGCTGAAAGTAAACCAGGGCGGGGGTTCAAAGATCTGCCAGGCTTTCAGCTGGATGAGGAGCCATCACCCAGAAAGCTAAGACTACCTGCACTGTGTCAGGAGCACCTGCCTTCTGCCTGCCTGCCAAGACCATTGTGCCTTTTGATGGAGGAGGAGAGAGCCTGACGGGAGCAAGGCCCAATGGGGATCCTGACAAATGGATCCCTGTTGGCAAAGTGGGAGGTGCCCAGTCCAGTCGGGACCAGTATTTCGAGCAAAGCATCTGCCGTCTTGCGGAAATCAATAACCCTTGTTTAGGTTGCAGTGAAGATATGGACCATTGCACTGTGTAGCTGCCTTCATGGGGCTGTCGCCTTTGTCCATTAACCCCCTTTTGGTAGGAGGGAGACTGTTGGGGCTGTTGCCCAATGCAATTACTTTTGTTGAGGCCATCATCTGGGTCTGTGACCCCTTGATACCATGATCGGGCCACTTAGAAAGTCTGGGGAAGTTTGCCCTTCTAATTGAATTTGTTGGGGCCCTCACCCATGCTCGTGTCACCTGTATGCCAGAAGAGGGTCACTAGAGTACTTGGGACACCTCCTGTCTCGGAGGAGCCCCCATGATCAGAGAAGGAACTCATGATTAGGATCACAAGTTGCCCTGTACCAGCGAGTTTGCTCCCCCACCTTTCCGAAAGGGTCAGAGAGGAAGAATAGCTGTTGAACCAGGAAGCACTGCTGCCAGTGACTGGCTCAGCGTTTCACTCCATTAATGGCAAGAGCAAATGGAATAAGCTACTGGAATGCAGGATGAAGTGCCCAAGGTCTCGGTCATTTCCGAAGACCGCAGTCGGGTAAGGCTGGAGCAGGTCCACAGGCCCTTTGAGATTTTGAGGAGGCCAGTGGATTAATGTCAGAAAAGCTAAGCTTTCCAGGCCACAACCAGACTTGGATGTGCACCACTATCTCGGGCAGCACTTGTGGGATCACCTCCATAGATCTGTCTGGGATACATTTGTCATCATGGAGAAGGAGGGGAAACAGGACGTGCAGGGGGGACACTGTTCAGACCAATGCTAGGGTACTAGAGGCTTGTTGGGCTAGAGCACTAGAGACTAGATATGTGGATTATCAAGTGTACTGTGTTTAGCATGTATAACAAATACTGCTTTTCTTACCAAAAGTTACCATTTCATACATTTTCCCCATGATATGTTTTTCACAAAGTTTCACGTGTCCCACAGACAGTCCTTGCCCCAGACTGCATTTCTGTATCACCACACACACATAGCTCTTGTCCAACCATTATAACCAAGAACACATAAAATAGCCCAGGCCTATTGATGTTTCAGGGTTTATTTGTCCTGTGATTAAGCTGCATACAACTTTTGGACGTGGGTCCATCTTGGGTGTGACATGTCAGCATGATGAGGAAAAATGTAAACGACATATATTTTTTTTCTTTAGAGAACAAGTAAAACAAAAGTAAACGCAATACAATGCAAATAAAATAAAGCGCCATAACACCATAAACATTCAAACATACAGTTGAAATACAGGAATATAGTCAACAAAACTACATTTACAACTCTTCATGGGCAATAAATCAGATTTATTTAAACACACTGATGAACGTTCACTTAAAAGGACAAAAATAATTAATATTTAGCATGTATAAAGGATAACATCCCTCCAACAAGCAACACACACTTTCGAACGTCTAAGGTATTGGTCTCCCAGGCACATTGCCCAATTTCCTCCTTCAATGATGTGTGGAATAATGTTTGTCTACTACCTTCATTGAGATGCCAATTTTTTCTTCATTTCACAATTATTCTTTGAAACACTCAATCAGGTTTGTATGTTGTCAAAGTAAACCGAAGTGTTTTTTGCATATTTGTTGTTTCTGTTCTTTGTATAAAATAGGATATTAACTCACCATGTCACTGAGGGAGATTAGCATAGGTTACACATTTGAATATCCCACATTTCATCGCATGTCAAATACATACTGTTGGATCCTGAAAGCATACAATTGGTGTACATGTCTGCCAAGTACTATTTGCTTCATACACGTCAGTAACTTGATATGCATCATGTCAGCATGCACACAGCCTGCCTAAATGATAAGTATTATCAACAAATGAAACTTATTAGTCACCAAATGCCAATCATTAAATCTACCAAACTCTTTATTAACACCATTTGTAGTCAATGCTGGAGGACGAGAGACAGGCCAGAGAGCATGGCTGGAGCTTGAGGAGCTCAAATGGGAAATGGAAAACAAAAGGTTGGAATTGGACAGCAAAAATCTGGAAATGGAGCTCATGAAACAAGAGAAGGATCAGACCGTTGCTCTGGAGGCGAGGAACTTACTTTTGGCCCATGAGTTGCATATGAAGGAGCTGGACATCAAGGCCAAGCAGGCAGAGTCCAGCACCAATGGTGGCACTGTACATCCTGTGTAATCTGAGGGTAGGGTTCACATTCCCAGAGATTTAGTAAATGAGCACAAGAGGGAGGATGACATACATATGTGGTTTCAGTGGTATGAGTTAGCTTTCCACATGCACCAGGTCCCTGACATACACTGGGGGCGGGTTATGGAAGCACTTTGATGTAGAAGGGAAGAACACTTTGACAGCCCTAGGGCCATCACAGAGTCTCACCTACCCTGCCATTAAGGATGCCCTGATCACTAGTTATTATGGTCTCACCCCAGAGCAACACAAGAACAAGTTTAGGTCCTTCAATAAGTCTGATCCCCAAACTTGGCTTGAGTGTGTTGATTATTTTTGTAGAGCACTCAATAGTTGGGTGAAGGGCAGCCAGGTAACATACTTTGCATGGGAGCACTTGTATAGAATTTGTTTTCCAGAGTTGTGCCAGCATCTGATTGACAGCCAGCTGACTGACCTCAGAAAGGTTTCTCATGAGGCGGACCGATGGATGAGCACCAGGGTCCAAAAGAGGTATGAAGGAGAGTCCGCCAAGGGTGGGAAGAGTCCCCAGCAGAAGAGTGGGGGGATGAGGGTAAAGAGAGGGAGTTCCCTAAAGGACTCCAATCTATTTCCCAGGGTAAGGATTCCCACCCTCTAACTGATAGGAAACCTTAGATCTCCATAGGAAAGCATTCAGAGAGTGGTCCCCGTAAGTGTTATGCAAGTGCTCAGGAGGGTCACATGAGATGGTATCCCAAGTGGGCACTAGCATCTGCTGGTGACCAGTCATGGGGTTTGGACAGTGTAGTGCTTGGGGAGGAGTTGGTTCCAAGAGAAGGGTGAGATGACCCTTGTCTCACTAGTAGAGGAACCCTCATGCCTGAGAACACTAGGAAGTACAGGCAGTCGGTGACCATCAATGGACAGAGGGTGGAGGCTCTGAAAGGCAAAGGAGCCAGTGTGTCTACGGCGAGTTCTTCAATCTGTGGGGCACACCCTGGGGGGGGGGGGGCGCAACACCTCCTCAGGGGGGCACGCACTCCACCCTAAAATCTTACCTTTGTCGACCTAAGGAGATAACCCTCCCAGGATGGGATTAATTCAGAGAGCTGAAATGCTTCAGCTGTGGTGGGAGCCAGGGAGTCTCTACTAAAAACCAAAAGTGAACGAACAGACAGTCCACTGTGGACTGTCTATTCCTTCGTGTTTGATTTCATAGCAGAGAAAACTCCTTGCCTCCCACTGCAGCTGTAATGACTGTTCCTTGCTTTCAGTTTTAGCCGACGAATTTCAGTTCTACGAATTTAACCCCGTCCAAGGAGGGTTAGCTCTTCCCAGAAAGGAGATAAAGTTTCTTTTAAAATTACAGAGGCAGGCACATAATGCCCACAGGGTTAAAAGGGCTTCAATTTGCCACTAGAAAAATATCAGCCATGTGTTGTTTAAAGAACCTGCAAAGACCTGTCTTGACAATAAATAGGGTTATAAATAAAGAAGTATGTATTCATTTGTAAAGTGACTTTTCTGTCTTTGTTTCCTTTAATTATCAGTCATGGATCATTCAGGCAACCCTAGAACACAATTAAAAGTGCTTTTTCGTTATATTTGCTATTCAAAGTATGCACCAGGGGTGTAAAACAGGCCCCCCGCAACACCTGCAGTGCGGGGGCCCCTCACAAAGCACTCTGCCTGGAGAGCACCTTAATGTAGTGGCCCCTCCACGTACCTTGCAGACGGGCCCCCTCAAGTTCCGTTACACCAGTGGTATTCACAGATAAGTGCTGAAGATACAGCTTTAGGTGACTGCTTATTTTTTTACCGCCTGGGACATCAAAATAATGAGCTGGCAACCCTAATCATAAAACTGGAAGTTTGTTGCAAGATCAGTACATTAATTTCCTCCACCCTCAATCCCTGGTTAATGCCATAATAGCAGTAGTTTAACATATCTGAAATCCTATGCTGCCGTCAATAACATGCTGAGTTACTTCAAGTGTCTGTGAATGTACCCAGCATTCAGAGAACTCGCTCCTCATTCTCAACCTTCACTTTCACGCTCACCCTGCACTCACAGTGATCACAATGCCCTCACACTGATCCCCATGCACTCACACCATTCACCCGCTTACCCTGCCCTCACAGTGATCACTCTGCACTCACAATACACTTGCGCTGTTCACTCTGTACCTCACCCTGCAGTCCCATCAGCACACTACTCAACCAGCACTCATTGGACACTTCACTCACCTATCCCCCTCACGTCATACACACCCAAATTCATATGGTCACCTGCAGTCACTCCTCGTACCCTACTCTCACAGTGTCGCATGGCTCACCGTGCAATCACATGGGCACTCCTGCCACCCACACAGTGCAGAGGATTAATGTGCCTGCTACAAAGAATGTGTACCATGCAGATGAAAGAACTGAGTGTGAGTAAACTATGAGTAGCACTATAAAAAATGAAATGTTTTCCAGAAAGGTGCTATAGAGAGAGGAGGTGCATTGTTGGTGAGTGGTAGTGAGGACATTTATGGAGAAGGAGGAAATAGGGGAGGGGCGCCAAAAAAGATTGTTGCACTGTGTACAACCAGTGCGAGGGCCAGCCCTCGTTGGAAGTGTTAGCCCCCACCCAAAGTTTGGGTATAGTTGTGCCACTGTACACAAGTATGGGCAAGTCATGCCCTATCAAGGTTTTCGTCCTAAATTACAAAAGTACACATTTACTTGCACTGCAATCCAGCCTTTCAGGGGTCCCCTTGATAGAGACAGCTCTGTTTTTGCCCTGATGGCCTGTAATAATTCCTAAACAGATTCTTGTAAATACCGTTTTTTTCATTTCATTTAATGTGATTAATGTATTAATTTGCAATTATCGAACAAAATTACGTACACATAGCAGGTAGCATACATTGCAGAGATATAACCGCGAATCAGGTCATTGTCATGCTTCATATGAAAAGTATATGCATAGCTGAATAACAACCTTGGCCAAAAGGGGCTCCTAAGTGTAAAGGAAATAAACAAAAAACAAAAAGAAAAAACCCACAAACTCCAAAATACTCCTCTTCCCCTGCCTCCATCCCTCTCCCCCCGTGCTCCGCGTCCTCTCCAAAGCCCCGCCAAACCTCTAATGCCCACCTCCCTCCGGAACCTCTGTGATACGCAACAGCCTGAGGTATCGGAGGCACGTGACTTCCCTAAATTCAGGGGTCAAAAGCGACAAAAGGGGCTGCCACAACTCCCCATATCTGTCCCCCTCTCCTGCCATGGTTAGTGCTAATTTTTCCATACCCAGGACATACCACATACGATGCAACCAGCCTATGAAGGTTGGTAATTGGGGTGTACGCCAGTGGGTGAGTATGTTTTGTATAGCTGACCCTAGTGCGATGGCCATCAGCCTGCCCCTACGCGATCGCAATGGATAGGTCAGTGGATTAGGCAGCCCTAAGATTACATAGGATGGGAAGCGCGGTATCTCCGTCTCGAAGTGTTTGTCCACTTCATCCAACACCTGAGTCCAATAGGATTGGAGATGTGTGCATTCCCACAGCACGTGGACTAGACTGCCCACCTGGCCACACCCCCTCCAGCACGTCACCTCCCGGGATCGATCCATCGCGTGTAGGCGCTCCGGGGTGTAGTACCAGTATGTCACTATTTTCGTAAAAGTCTCCGTAAGCCCCATGTGGTATGCAGAATGCCGAGCCCTGTAACAGATGTCTTCCCATTCTGTGTGACTGAGTGTTCTTCTCAGTTCCTGTTCCCACCTGTCCCTGCTAGGGTTATATGAGTGTTTGTGTTTAATTTGCAGTTGTTTATAGAGATCGGAAATGAGGTGTTTGTCTGATGTGCTTGTGATGAGTCATCGTTCATAGGGGGAGAAGTGTCTATCTGCCCCGGAGCAGACCTGTGGTTGGAGCGCCCAATGCCTCACCTGCAGATACCGCAACCTCTCTGTCTCCGGCAGCTCAAAGTCTATCTGCATCTGAGTGAACAAGTGCACCCCCACTTCCCCATACACATGATACAGGAACCGACAACCCGCAGCTCTCCAGCCCGCGAAGGCGGCATCCTCCAGTCTGGGAGTAAAGTCAGGATTACCTATCAACGGGGTGAGCGGGGACGGGAAAGATGTGAGCTTGTGAGTGAGGTTAGTGGCATCCCACACCTCTAGAGGGACCCACGTAAAATAAGAGGCATACAGGTTAGGAGGCCTATGGGGTTTGCGTAAGAAAGGAATTTCCTGCACTGGTCGTGCCGCCACCACTTGGTCTTGAAACAACCAATGTTTCTCCGATTCCCATCTGCTCCATTCCACTAGATATCTCAGTTGAGCTGCCTGAAAGTAGAGTCCCAGATCTGGACCCCCAAGTCTCCCAGCTTCCGGTACTAATGACACCAGTGTTCGACGCATTCGTGGCTTCCGCCCATTCCAAATAAACCGGGCCAGGTCAAACTGCACCGTTCAAATCCATCCCACAGACGGACGGAGAGGTATAGTGCGAAAGAGGTAGAGAATCTGTGGGAGAATGGTCATCTTGACCGCCGCAACCCTACCTAACCAGGAGAGGGGATAGTGCCGCCACCGGTCGAGCTCCCGTCGGACTCTATCACGCAGCAGTGTATAGTTCGTGTGAACCACTTTAGAAAGAGATGGGGCCAACTGAATCCCCAGTTACGGAATCGCGTCTGTCGTCCAACGGATAGGAAGCCGGGTTTGCAAATATTCTCGAGTGGGACGTGATAACAATAAGTCCAGGGCTAGGGATTTGCCTGCATTCACCTTGAATCCGGCAGCCCGAGCAAAAGTATCCAGTTCCGCCCAGCACGCCGGAAGAGCGGACCTCGGATCAGATAACGATAGTAACACGTTGTCTGCGTATAGGCTGATTGTGTGGACGAAGCCCCCGAACCTTATTCCCATGATCTCTGGGTTTTGCCGCATCCTCTGGGCCAGGGGTTCCATATAAAGGGCAAAGAGGAGGGGCGACAGTGGACACCCCTGCCTCGTGCCCCTCTCAATGTGGAAACGAGAGGATGTGCAGCCGTTCACCCTGACCGCAGCTGTGGGGAACTTGTAACAACTAAGGACGTGCGTGCGGAACCGGTCACCTATTCCTGCCCTCTCCAATACCTGTTCCAAAAAGGGCCAGTGAAGGCGGTCAAACGCCTTTTCGGCATTGATGGCCAGCATCATAAATTCCCCTGGGACCCTAGTAGCCTTCTCAATAAGATGCAGAATCCGCTTCATGTTACCTGCCGTTTGGCGTTCGGGGATGAAACCCGCTTGATCTGGGTCAGTGAGGCATGGCATATGGGGGCTAAGGCGGGCGGCCAGTATCCCTGTGTATAGTTTAAAATCTATGTTGAGGAGGGATATTGGGCGGTAAGATCCGCATTGCGAACAGTCTTTCCCGGGTTTGGGAATTACTGCTATCGAGGCCTCCAGGAGGTCGCTCGGGATAGCTCCCTGAGTAGCAAAGGAGTTAAACAACCGGGTAAGAATCGGAGCGAGCAAGGAGCAAAACTTCTTATAGAATATAGCGGGGAAGCCGTCTGGACCCGGGGCCTTCCCCAGTTTGAGACGAGAAATGGCAGACACTACCTCCTCCGGTTGAATGCTTCTATCTAGATGTGCGGCCTGTGCCGCGGACAGAACAGGCAATGTGACTGAGTCTAGGAGAGCCATCCTAGCAGAACGCTCCAAGGGGGCCTCCGCATAAAGAGCCATGTAGAAATCTCAGAATGCCTCTGCGATATCACCATCCTCAGTGGCTCCTGTGCCGTCTTCCCTAGAAATCATTTTAAATCTGTGTCTCTGACGAACCTCTCTAAGTTTATGAGCCAGGAGGCTCCCACATCTGTCCCCACCCGCGTAATAGGCATGCCGCAGCCTCAGTGCCGCAAACTCTGCCCTGTCTTGGTCGAGTGCCGTTAGTTGTTGGCGAACGGCTTTAAGTTGCCGCCATATTCTCGGAGCTCCCGTCCGCTGGTGCATCCGTTCAAGCTCCCGGACCTGTTGTGTGAGCTCTTCCCTTTTGCACCCTAGTTCCCTATGGTCCGCCGCCGAGATCGAGATGAACTGCCCTCTAAGAACTGCCTTCAGTGCTGCCCACTGCGTGGCAAGTGTAGTGTCTGGATTATCATTATGTTTGAGATAATCGTGAATGGAGCGCTGGATGCGTTTAACCACATCTTCCCGATGCAGGAGAGTGTCCCTAAGATGCCACACCCTGGCCGGGCGTGACGTGGGCGGGAGGATGAGGGTCACAATCACCGGAGCATGATCTGATAAAGAGGCCACTCCTATGTCGACTGTTGTCGGGAGCGCCCGTACCAAAGCGAATACTAAGAAATGGTTTAGTCTGGCATAGGTCTTATGCACATTGGAATAAAAGGAGTATTCCCTGTCTCGAGGATGCATGCTGCGCCAGAGATCACATAGCCCCAAGTCCTGCAGTCGCGCAAGCCCCTGCGCAGAAATTGCCCCGGCCTGATGAGTGCGCTGGCTGGATCTATCCTGAACATTATCGAAAACTAGGTTAAGGTCCCCCCAAGGATGACATTGCGATCAGGTGCAGCCGTGGCCTCTGTGAGAGCTTAATGTAAGAACCGCTCGTATCCCTCATTCTGAGAGTACAAGGAGCTAATCGTGAACGGCACACCTCTGAGTGCTATGCGGTATGTCAATAGGCGCCCCCTGATCTCCGTCACCTTATGCAGATCTTCCCCCCGAAACCTCTGTGCCACTAGAATCGCCACCTGGGCCGTTTTAGTAAGCCCGGAGGAGAAGAACTGGGTGGGAACTTTCCGGGATTTAAGACGGTGACAATCACGTGATAAAAGTTGGGTTTCCTGCAGCAGGCAGAGATCTTCTTGAGAATTCTCTAAACATGACAGGACAGCCCTACGTGTAACTGGATTATTAAGACCCCGGACGTTCAGAGTTAGTATCTTAAGTGTGGTGGGTGGCATGATATGTGTCGAATGGAAGATACTGCAACTGTGAGGAGTCGTGGAATGTGGCCCCAGAGCATCCGGGGTGCAAACTAGTCAAGGACGCGGGGGCGCAGGGGGTCGCGCTAACCCTAAAGGAAAGGTGAACGTGGAGCACTAACTTCCCTCCCTCACCCACCCCAAAAAACCCCAACAAAAACAACAAACTACCATAATAACTGGGAACATATAGTCCATCACTCGTCTGTGATCGGTGAAAAGTCATTGGGGTATATCCACCAACAGTGTAAGGAAGCCCCCCTCCCGCCAATGACCTGGATATAAGGGAGGAAATCCCTCGGGTACCGTGCGTCAATCGGGTCAGCCAAGATTAGAACCAGAAAAGTCTGTAGACACAGCTTCCAGCGCCGACTGTCGGCCCTTCGTAATCTCTGCAGCTGGTGGTTTCTTAAGACGGCGTTTACCGCCCTGCTGACGCCATCGAGGCCCAGTGCTCTCTGATCCCGTCGTGGAGACCCCCTCACCGCCTTCCTCTTCTGGAAGGACCACACCTAGTAATTTGTTGGCCTCGGACAGGGAGCGCAATTGGTACAGCTTGTCTTCCTTACGGAACACCAAACGGAAGGGATGATCCCAGTTGTAAGGGATGTTGTGTTGCTGAAGGTGCGTCGTAATGGGTTTGAATAGGCGTCTTTTTTGCGTGATGGCGGATAAGTCCTGCTACAACAACGGTCTATGGTCGCGGAACTGCAGGGGGTGTTTTTGACATGCCTTTTGCATGATCAGTTCCTTAGTGCGGTAATCCTGCACACACACTAGAATGTCCGACGGGGGAGCTGATGGCACTCTAGGGGGACCCACCCTATGCGCCCGATCTATACACAAGTACGTGTCCAGAGGTCGGTCCAGGATGTGATTGAAGAGCTCCCCCACGTAAGTGAAGAGATCCCCTGCAGTGTCATCCACCTTCACTCCCCTGAGCCGGATGTTGTGGCAACGGGAGCGATTTTCAAGGTCTTCAAGGTGAACCTGAAGGTCCACCTGTTGATCGTGCAATCGAATGATCTCTTGCTGTAAGGTCACTATCTCCACGTCCTTTCCATTGCTCTTGCCCTCCAGATCTGCAACCCTCTCTCCGATGCCATCCATGTCGCGGCTGACCTCTTTGAGCTCAGATGTGAACTCTTGCTTGAAGTTTTGGATATCGTCCCGCAATTCGATTCTAGAAAGGCCTTGGTGATGGGCTCCGACCCTCCAGCCCCTGCCGTCCCCTGTCCCGAGCTCCTGGTGTCCGCAGCAGCGGCCATCTGTCTGACCGGAATCTTGGAAAATAGATCTTTAAGAGTCTTGTCCTGCCGCTTCCTGAAGGTGGACATAGCGCTTCTCAAGGGGCCAGAAAAGCGTTGTGCAATGATCCTATCCCCCTTTCCCCAGTCCTCCGTCGGGGGACAGAATCCAGGTGAATCCTAGAAAGGTGGCGCAAGACCCAAAGTTTCTTACTCCGCACCGAGCTTCTCCAGCGCACTCAGCACACCTGTGGCGCTACTGCCCTTGGACCCTGTGGGCGTGTTGTATTTCTTGAGTGCACCTCCACACCTGTGCGAGCAGCACAGCTGCCCTCTGGTTGCCTCCGAGCCGCTAATTAGAGCATCGGTCTCCTCGTCTCGTCCATAAATTCGGTGTCTGCACTTTTATTAATGACAGGGTCGCTGCCCGACCGTCATGCCCCCGGCACACCGGTCCACGCTCTCCTTTATGCGGCGAGGGCCAATCGGGCGCTTCAATCCCAGGGGTCGCCGGACCATGGGCCCCAGACATCTAAAGACCCCGCACCGGCCATGAATAGGCCCCAGATGATGACGACGCTACCGGGGAGGGGGGGGGAGCACACGACAAGCCTTCGCCTCCGCCGCTCCTACTCCAGCTCAGTTCTGCCAGACAATGGGTCCCTCCCTGGCACTGCTCATCGTTGTGCCCCGCTGTACTCTTCTCCGACATGCCCAGTGCCTCAGGCCGCGTTCTTCGCTGTGCAGCGAGGCCAGGCGCAGCACTCCAATCTCCAATTCCAAGGGGCCGTGGGCCCCAGACGCTCAAATTCCCCACAACAGCCGCGATCGGGCTCCAGACGATGGTGCCGCTGCCGGTGGTGGGGGGGAAACACTCAACGAGCCCCCGGTCCCCGCCGCCCCATCCCAGCCCAGCACTCACAGTTGATGGGTCGTTCCCCGGCTCTGCCTGTCTTTGCGCCTCTCCGCGCTCCTCTCCGCCTTGACCAACACCTCCACACGGGGGGGCGCGCAACTCCCAGCCCCGCAGGTCTTCGCCAGTGTGTCAGGCCCAGGACTAGGCCTCGCAGCGTGCAACGGGCCCCCAGAGTACGCCGCCTCGGCTCCAGCGCCGCTCTCTCCCTTTCAAAATGGCGGGCTGGACCTGGCCGCGGTCGCAGCACCGCGTTATGCGTTCCCATTGACCCTCACCTCCTGCACCGCAGCTACTCCTGGGGGTCTCCTCCGGTCGCCTCCAGCTCTAGGTGTGCAAGGTCCAAGCCGCGGCCCCTCAGATCTGCGCTGTTACCACCGGCTCCGGCCTCTCCTGTGCGGTCTCAGCACCGTCATGCGCTGCCTCCTTTCTCCCGCGCCGGAACCAGCCCACCGCTGCCGCTCTCCTCACCACTTCGGGCTTTTCGAGTCCCGGGACTCTGGCGGACGCAAATCAGGTACCGTCGGTGCTACTGGCGACCTGACGGCCGGTCCTTAATCTGGTCCTTGGCAGGAGCTCCGGAGCAGGACGACTGTTCACGCCGCCATCTTGGCTCCGCCCCTCATAAAGTTTATTTTAGATCAAAACAGGTCCTCTCATATGAGAAATTGGAGAATATCACAAATATTATTCGCTGTAATATTATTGGGCTGCTGCTGTGTTACAACAGTGAAAACACACATCACTATCTCTGAATATTAGATGTAAACACGTTTGGAATTTCGACCATAGTGCCTGTGCCCAGTTAGTAGCCTGACTAAAGAGGATTTGGCAGAGCTGAAAGTGAATTATAAACTCAAAGCTGTTCTGAACAGGGGCCCCCAAAATAGTTTTGGCCCAGGGCTCCCCAAATCCTTAACATATTCATGCCATCACAAAGTCTGTCAGACAACATTGCTCTGAAGTAAAATAGGCAACATCGTTAATTTATTAGTTCTATGTATTTTTAAACATAAGCCTGACGTGTCCTAAACCCCCACTGCTTCAGGCAAGCAACTAATCGTACCACTAAGGAAATCTCAATGAGGTGTTCATTCAGTGCCCTCTCTGTGGATTTTCACCTTGGTCTACAGACTGGTTGGTGTGCAATTATCCCATTATAATGCTAACTAAAACGTTTGTTAATGATTTCTAGAGAAGAATTGATCCTCGTGTACCAGCTCTGAGCTAGGGAGTGCTCAAAAAACTCTGATAACACTGTCTCACTTAGAGTCACTTTTTTGGCTGAATATTTAGCTTTGAGAGGAACTGCTATCAAAACTCTCTTGCCTTTCAGCTCGTCTTATTTATGTGAAATTGGGTTCTCAGCACTTGTGGTATTAAAGACTAAGTACCATTCAAGACTGGATGTGGAGCACAACCTGAGGATGGCATAGCAAAAATCCATCCACAGATCTCTGTGGCGAAAAACAGGCACACCTGTCACATTTATGCTGGTGGTATTATCAATCTATGTCTATGTCATGTGTAAAACAAAACATACTAGTAAAAACAATTTGCACACATTGTTTCTTGGAAAATTGTGTTTTGAACTGTGTAATAAGCCTCTGTCATTTCACCACACCCACCTACAAACCTGCAGTTTACTAAACACTCTTATTGTGTTGAACATTATTTGCCTGATATGGCCGGGATTTGCGCGTGGCGGTCGATTATGTAGTCTACCAGAATCCGTCAGGTAGTGGGGGGGGCCCGACATCTAAAAAATTTCAGCTCGGGGGCTCAACCTACAAAAGTTAAGGTAATGTATCACTTTGTGTCTGAAGAGCAGGTGGGCCCTGATGTTTTTGCCAAGTAGTTGCAGTAGACAACTCTGAGTACCGGTACATAGTGGTGCAGGTTCCCTTCGAAAGGGTGGGTCTCAGGTTCCTTGAGGGTATCTTTGAGTCCATCCATGCCTGTTGATTGTCTGCTCAGTATTACCCGGGAGGATTCCTTTCGGGTGAGGTGGAACGCCCACCACACTTGGAGACGGTGGGTTTCCTGAGTGGGCATACGTGAATATTCTGTCCATGGCAGCCGGTAAGGATGATCAGATGGACCTGGAGCCTGAAAGAGTGGCCCAAATGCCTTCGAGAAAGAGAAGGGGCAGCGAGCACTGGAAACCCTCCCCCATGATTTACCACGGTCCTGGGTGGGTGGGTGCCTAGTGCCTGTAAATCAAATGGTACCAGTGAGCCTGATGCACTGATTTTGCCACCCACATGATTAGCTATGTTAATATGTCTCAAACCTGCCATGGCAGTGTCTGTGAGTGCAGTTATAAACTGCCTGCCAACCTGGCAAGTGAACCCGCTTGGCAGGCCTAAACATTCCCTTTTACTACATGTAAGGCACCCCAAAGTAGGCCCTAGGAAGGAAACTAGCCATCACAACACAGCTTTTACAACGCATACAATGGAACAACACGTAGCCATTACTATGCATGCCATTACATCCCATGCGCTTTTACAGCGCATGTGATGTAATAGCAATCCACACTGTTGTGAGGAAACTGAGGCTGTTCAATTTCCTCACAACAAGAGGAACCACGAGGAGAGAGAGGTACGGGGGATTAGGCTCGGGGTGGGAGTAACTTTTTTAGGGTTAGGGCAGTTTTGAAGTAGTGTTGTAATGTTTGTGTACTGTAGGGTTGTGTTTTAGGATTTAGTGTAGGGTCAGGGGGTCGTGCTGGGTAGTGTTAGAGTGTAGGGACTGGATTGGGGATGGGGAGGGTTGGGTAGGGGGTAGTGTTTTAGGGTTTAGGGTAGTGGTGTGGTGTTTGTGTAGTGTAGCATTGTGTTTTGGGATTTAGGGTAGTGTCAGGGGGTCGTGCAGGGTAGTGTTACAGTGTAGGGACCGGACTGGGGGTGAGGGTGGGTCATGCTGGGGGTAGTGTTTTAGGGTTTAGGGTAGTGTTTTGGTAATTGTGTAGTGTAGGGTAGGGTTTTAGGATTTAGGGTAGTGTTGGGGGGGTCATGCAGGGTAGTTTTTGAGTGTAGGGACAGGACTGGGGAAGGGGGAGGGTCATGCTGGGGGTAGTGTTCTAGGGTTTAGGGTAGTGTTGCATAGTTTGTGTAGTGTAGGGTAGTGTTTTAGGATTTAGGGTAGTGTAGGTGGGTCGTGCAGGGTAGTGTTTGTGTGTAGGGACCGGACTGGGGGTCGGGGAGTGTCGTGCAGGGGGCAGTATTTTATGGTTTAGGGTAATGTTGTGGTGTTTGTGTAGTGTAGGGTAGTGTTTTAGGGTTTGGGGTAATGTCGGGAGGTCATGCAGGGTAGTGTAACAGTGTAGGGACTGGACTGGGGGAGGGGGGAGGGTCGTGGTGGGGGTAGTGTATTAGGGTTTAGGGTAGTGTTGAGGTAATTGTGTAGTGTAGGGTAGGGTAGGGTTTTAGGATTTAGGGTAGTGTTGGGGGGTCGTGCAGGGTAGTGTTTGAGTGTAGGGACAGGACTGGGGGAAGGGGATGGTCATGCTGGGGGTAGTGTTCTAGGGTTTAGGGTAGTGTTGTAGTGTTTGTGTAGTGTAGGGTTGTGTTTTAGGATTTAGGGTAGTGTTTGTGAGTCGTGCAGGGTAGTGTTTGTGTAGAGGGACTGGACTGGGGGTTGAGAGAGGGTTGTGCAGGGGGCAGTGTTTTATGGTTTAGGGTAATGTTGTGGTGTTTGTGTAGGGTAGAGTTTTAGGATTTAGGGTAGTGTTAGGGGGTCGTGCATGATAGTGTTTGAGTGTAGGGAAAGGATTGGGGAAGGGGAGGATCATACTGGGGTAGTGTTCTAGGGTTTAGGGTAGTTTTTAAGTGTTTGTGTAGTGTAGGGTAGTGTTTTAGGATTTAGGGTAGTGTCGGTGAGTCGTGCAGGGTAGAGTTTGTGTGTAGGCACCAGACTGGAGGTCATGGGAGGGTTGTGCAGGGGGCAGTGTTTTATGGTTTAGGGTAATGTTGTGGTGTTTGTGTAGTTTAGGGTAGTGTTTTAGGATTTAGGGTAGTGTTGGGGGGTCGTGAAGGGTAGTGCTTGAGTGTAGGGACCGGACTGGGCGAAGGGGGAGGGTCGTGCTGGGGGTAGTGTATTAGGGTTTAGGGTAGTGTTGTGGTGCTGTATAGTCTTTTAGGGTTTAGGGTAGTGTCGGGAGGTCGTGCAGGGTTGTGTTACAGTGTAGGGACTGGACTGGGGTGGGGGGAGGGTCGTGCTGGGTGTAGTATATTAGGCTCCAGGGTGGTGTTGAGGTGTTTGTGTAGTGTAGGGTAGTGTTTTAGGGTTTAGGGAAGTGTCAGGGTGTTGTGCATGGTAGTGTTAGGACTGGGGGGTCAGGGTAAGTCTCATGCAGGGATACTAAATTAGGGTGTATGGTAGGGCAGTGTAGTGTCACTTACCTTTTATACTTTTACCATGAGTATACCTTTACCACGCATGCCTTTGCATTGTAATGGCATGCGTGATAAAGGAATGTGCATGGTAAAAGTATGCGATGTATTGACAACATGTAGTAATACCCGTGTTGTAATGGCACATGTTGTATTACTATGTGTTGTAATGAGTCATATTCCCCTAGGAAACCCCATGAGCAGGGAACAGGGTATGTGAAAGGTAGGGCATGTGCTGGTGTGTTTTTACATGCCCTGATAGTGGAATACTGCTAATTTAATGTTTTACTATTGCTAGGACTAGCTCTCCCATAGGTAATCATTGGAGCTGCCTTGTAGCATCTTACAAGTGTAAATTTAAATTGGGGAGAGATAGAGATTTGGAGTTTTGGGTTCCTGAGCTAAGAATTTAAAAGTACATCTTTTAATGAAGGTGGTTTGAACCTTGTATGTTTGAAAATGTCACTTTTAGAAAGTGGGCATTTTCTTGCTTTACCATCCTCTGCCTCTGCCAGCCTGTGGAATCAACATCTGGTTTAAACTGACAGCTAGGTTGTTTGAGCATTCACTCTAGACAGTCACAGAAAGAGAGCTGAGGTGTATTCTGCATATCGTGATTGCCCATCACTTGGCTGATTGGCCTTTGTAAGATAGAGTGGAGGAAGGAGTTGTCACCAACACCTGAATAGGACTGTGCCTGGCCTGTCACTATGCTGTCTCCACCCGCCGCAGTTTGTCTGGAGCCAAGGCAAGGCAAGGCAGGTTCTTGTGGACAACAAAGACTTTCCTTTGAAGTATGCCTACTTCAAAGGCAAAAAGGGTTATAAATATTGGACCTAGAAACCCACATTCTTAGAACACTTCTGGACTGCCAAGAAGAAGAGCTGAAGAGCTGTCAGGAGGAGTATAGCCCCTTTGCTGTTTGTTGCTTTGCAAGGCTGACCTGCAGTTGCTGCTTCTATATGTGGGCAGTGAAAGAACTGGACTTTGCTTTGCAGTGCGGCCGGAAAATCAATGTTGCACCTGTTCGCAGCCTCAGACCCACTTAAGCCGGAGTCCAGAGCATTTAGTCTCTCAAGAACAAGACCCCTGCTCCGACTTTGACGCAGGCCCTGCTTTGTCGCTGAAGGAATCAACCCATCATCTGTCTGCAGTTGTGGAAATTGACACAGCGCCTATTGTGCTGCCTCATCAAGCCGCAGCGCCTGGATTTTCTCATCCATTGCATCAGTGCACCAAGTTTCCCTAACATCACCCCACAGACCGGAACCGTTTGCAGATTTCGGCGCTTCTCCTCGCGGTAAGGAATCAATGCAACACTACTCCAGAACCAAAGCATCACTCTGTTTTCCGATGCTTCTCTCCTTTGCGCCTGTTTTTCATCTTGGATTTTGACGCATCAAAGGTACTTTGTGCAAAAATCAACGCATTTATGGAGTTCTATGGGCAGAATTACTTAAACCTTCTTCAAAGTGATAATTTGGGGTATGTATGGGGGATTTCTGTCGTTTTTGTCTTGTTTGGTGTAGAGAAAGATTGGTTATTTTTCTAAATTGGTGTGGTGTCTATCTGTAATCTTTTCACTGTGTTACTGTGGTTGTTAATACAAATGTTTTGCACATTGCCTCTGAGATAAGCCTGACTGCTATTGCCAAGCTACTAGGTGGGTGAGCAGGGGTTATCTTGGGTGTGTAACTCCCTTACCCTTACTAGAAGCAAGGGTCCTTACTTGGACAGGGTGCATGCCACTGATGACTAGAGACCCCCATTTCTAACACAGATTATATATTGGTCTATGGGAACATCAAATATTAACATCATGAAAGTGTCAGATTATTATTCTTTTTAAATTAAAGAATATTGTTTGATTGTCAAAACTGATAAATGTTAATTTGTCTGTGATGAGATTAATTATTTGGGGCACGGAGTGACTGCAGAAGGCATAGAACCAAAGAACTAACTGAAGGAAACTATACTGAAATTAAGTTCCTCAAAAAATCAAGACAAATTATGCTATTTTTTGGGGATGGTTGTATTCTATAGTAAGTTTGTTGACAATCTGGTAAAGAAGATATTGTATATGACAAGGTTAATGAAAATTAAATTTACTTTTGTATGTAATGAGACATGAAAGGACAAGTTTGAGAATATTAAAATATGTTTAGCTTGGGCAGTTAAATTGTGAAGTCTACTGATGCTAGAGCAAAAGACCTAGGAGCAGTACTCATGCAGTAAAGTTTGACAGGGGAAGAAACAATAGCTTTTGTTTCAAGAGCCTTGAAAGGAGTTGAAGTTTCCTACTCTATCATACAGAAAGACGCCTGAGCTCTCTTTAGGTCTTTAAACAAATTCACAGGTTTTATATGAGGAAAGAACTTTAAAGTACGCACAGATCACAAACAGCTAAGAGAAATATTCATGAAAAAGGGGATTAAAAGCAGTACCAAGAAGAATCAGATGTTGGGTTATCAACTTACAAGAATATACGTTTAAAGTTGAATTCATACCTAGGAACAAAAATAGTGCAGCAGATTGCCTATCCAGACTAGTAGATGATTCAGTGGATGAAAGTGAGCCTGAAGGAAAAAAAAGTTGGGGAGGAATGGTGGACATGTGTGCACGATAACAGAGGGTGCCCTTTCTGACCAGGATTGAAAAAAGAGAGGGAAAGTTATCACATTTGAGAACGATAAGGTAAATGTTTTCTGAGCGTTGGAAATCAAAAGGCAAAGAATCGGAATAAGTAAGATCTTTCTGGGTGGTCAAATAAGAACTAGCAGTAATGGATGGCTGTTTGATAGGAGCAACTAAATTGATTCCGCTAGGGAAGGTTAGAGAGAAATTGACAGACATGACTCAGGAGGGTCTTTTGGAATTTCTAAGACTAAAGAAAGGTTATGACAAGATTTCTGCTGACCAGACATGGACATACAAATAGAAAGATTAGCAAGAGATTATTTTCGGTGTGGCAACAGTGAGAAGATTTTACTGACAAGGAAACCTCCTCTTCATTGTCCTCAGCTCCCTGGATGGCCGTGGATAGAGTTAGCCCTTGACATTATTTGTCCTTTATCTGGTGAAGTGAACACTTCATTTACGTTAGCTCTTATAGACTTATACTTCAGGTGGCCAGAGATAAAGTTTGTCTCGGATATCTTTGTCATCAGCTTTTTAGAAGAGAAATTAATGAGACAGTGGTTATCAACTGCAATTTTTATGGATAATGATGAGCAATTATGTTAAAAAAGACTGCTAGACTTTTGGGAAAATAATGGCATAAAACATTGCTTTTGTGCTTTTACAATCCTGAAGCCAGTGAGGTTATAGAATGGTTCAATAGAACTTTAAGGGAAGTGTTTTAGTTAGCAACGTCTAATGGTATATCTGGGAAGGATGAAGTGATGCAATGTTTAGTGGCCTTTCAGCTGACTCATCATCAAACCACAAATAAAGCTCCTTTTGAATTGTTGAAGGCAAGATGACCTAACTCCAAGTTAGTTCCAGGATCGATATGGTAACAAATGAAATGGGTAAGTGTTGATACAAGTCAACCTTGGAGACAAAGAAAAGTAAAAATGCAGTTTGAAAGCATGAAATGGCATAATGATGTACATAACATCAAGCATTTGTAACTGAAAGTAGATGTGATAAAAGTCAGAGCTCCTACTGTAAATAGCAAATATTCAGAACGTACTAGTCTCATGAAAGTTGTAAAACACTTTCTCAAAGATGGCAGAATTTGAAATTTAGGGAGAGTTGCATGAAATGTTGGAACATCAATGAAAAGTAAAGAAACTGAAGTGTGTATTGCTGAACAATCAAGGAGGGGGGTGGGTGAAGTTAGAAGGAATACTTGCCAAAGGAGGAATATTATGGAGAGTAATTACACTAGAACAGAAACAAGGAGATTGAGCAGTCATTCTTCTTGTCCCCCAAAGTAAAAAAAAAAAATTATGCTACCAAATAACCATATAAGTCTCATCATTTTTCAATTTACATGCATTCTTAAGTACTGCTTTTTTGTACCTTGCCATGTACTTTCCCTTTTTAAGAATAATTTGTCTTAAATATTCACTTCTGTATTTTGTTTTACAGAAAGTAAGATGTGTGGTATCTTCTGCATAACTCCTCTCCCCTTCCCTTTAACATTGGAACCATCCACCCCTAAGGTTGTAGAACCCGTATCTATGGCTTATGTTAGGAGTGTTTGTGAGGAGAGATTATTACCTGAGCTGCGACTGGGGAGTCTTCAATAAAGAATTTCTCCTAATTAAACTGGAATCATTATATTCTTCATACAAGCACCAATGTTACACTCTGGAAACAGGTTTCCAGTGTCACTCTGCTCAATAGTTTGAAGTGAGTCATTCAGTGACACGCTGAGCACCATTAGACAATGAGCTTGAGCACTATCTACAGTGTTGTATACTAGAGGAACTGCACATTTTTAAGACTGGCTAGAGACAGCTTTAGCTTTTTATCATAGTTTATCCTCTAGGGGCCCTTTGCGTGATTTAAGACCTGGCATGCTTGGATTGATTTACCCCTAACCTTTTGCCTTCAGACCTCCAGTTTTTTGCTGACTTCATTTTTGTTGGCCTTTGGACTCTTCATACTTTACCACTGCTAACCAGTGCTAAACAGCTTGTGCTCTTTCCCTAAAACATGGTAACATTGGGTTATACCCAATTTGCATATTTAATTTACTTATAAACCCTAGTAAAGTACACTAGGGCTTTACATCTTGGGCTTGTAAATTAAATGCTAATAGTAAACCTACAGCACTGATTGTTCCACCCAGCCCTTTAAACATGTCTCAGGCCTGCCATTACAGACACTGTGTGTGCAACCGACATTGCCATTTGGACCTGGCAAAAGGAACCCTTGAAGAAATCCAGTGGCACAGGGAGCCTGGCACCCATATCTGGGCATATCCAGCACATTTAGGACAGAAAATGCAAAAACAACCAGGGGATGGATGGAATGCTTGAATTGATCTCATCTTGGGTTGGGCTGTTCCAATGGGGATCAGGGTCAAGAATAATTTGCATATGGCTGGGTCCAAACTGGAATGGCATGGTGACCAAAACAACAATACGTTTGACATTGTTCAGCATTTCGTCAATCATTTGTTCTTTTTTCAATTGTCGCCCTAAATGGGACTGGTATGGCAAGACATGGGTCCCGTGCTCATCATGCCACTGGAATCCGGATATCATACCTGGTAAGGGGTGATAGACTAAAACCAGTTCTAGGGTGCTTGTTTCTGGTCCAGGGAGGACCTGGTTTTGCAGTTCAGGCTGGACTTTTCCCACAGGGGAAGGATCAAGATTGATTTGCATGTGGCTGAATCCAAACTGGGGTGACGCAGTGAGCAAAAAAAAGAAGGATTTAGGCCCAGATCTCTGTACTGGGGTGAGTGTTTGACATTGTTCTGCATTCCGTCCATCATTTGTTCTTTTTGCTATTGTCGCTCTAAGTGGGATGGTTATGCCCAGACATGGATTCTGTGCCCACCATGCAACTGCAGTCAAACTATCTTGGCTGATGATGGGGCTACAGCAAAAAACAATGGATTTAGAACCAGATCTCTGTACTGGGGGTGAGTGTTTGACATTGTTCAGCATTCTGTCTATCATTTGTTCTTTTTGCACTTATAGAAAGGTGCCTTTTTCTTGCCTTATTCTAAATAAAGGAGGTGGGAACAAGGAGCTAAATGAAGGTCCAGTGCCCATGCTCCCAAGTAATGAATAAACCAAAACAATGGGTCACTGTTCCTAAGAGAAGACAAGAGGTGTTGTTTTAGAAAAATGAGAAGGAAAGTCAAAGTGACTTTACTTAGTGTCCTCACACATCCCAAGAGATGTCATGCCTCATCATAGGGCGGTGCTCCTCTTCAGTTTGGTGCTGCAATGCCCTACGGGTCCCACGAATGGTGACTTTAGCGGAGATCTTTTGTGTGTACGCCATATGATGAGTGTGAGGTAGTGGTCGTGAAGTGGTGAGTGAGTTTAAAAATGGCTAGAGGATATCTACACTAGTCAAATTTAATGAAAAGATTCCTCTGTCATAAATAAAATTTAAAAAACAGGTTGTGGCTGATAAAGGTTTATGATGACCCTAACTAGCTAGGATATATAAGTGTGTGAATACAATTGTGTATATGTTAGGTTGCCATGTTTTGCACCCTTGATGATCTCAGAAGGAGAACTATAGCGCTTCTTCAGGACCAAGGAAAAAGAGAAAAGTTAGACAAAGTAGTAGTGTATTTGTGATGGCCTCCTCAAATTGAAGTGGTGCCACCAGTAGGTCCCTGGTGGTGGTCCAATCTAAAATGACCAGAGAGAAAGGGGAGGAGGGAGAAACATAATTAATCAATCAATCAAAATCTTTATTTGATTCAACGAATCATCAAAGCATTTCTTGAAAATTTACAATACCTAACACATAATATCCAGAGATATACACTTAAAAAACTATCCTCAACAATGTATAAAATACTGTACAAATATAGAAATTGAGATTTCCGATTTTCTCCGCTTTAAGGAAAATAATTATCCATTTACAATGTTTATAGGGAAATACATAAAGTGCAAATGCATACGCAGGTAGCCGTTTCCGGAAATGCGCGATTATTAAAAATTATGCTAAAACAATTGATAGGTAAAAATATGTTCTAGTTAAAACTACTCTAGTTAAATTAGTTTGAGCCAAGCCACTTAATGAATAGTAAAAAACCATGATAGCTAAATACAAAAGTCAGGTCTAAGTATATGATAAAACATTTTAACCCTCTCCTACTCCTTATAAAACTGGTGGCTAATAAAAATCTGCTGAGACCAAATAAAATGAGTTGTGAATTGTCTGTTTTTAGAATTCGCAACATCTCATTATATTTGCTTACATTCAAAGTCCTGCATAACAGTTTCATCCATTTCCTTGTAGCCATTACATACGCTGGGCAGAAAAATAAAACATGTGCAATATCCTCCTTTACTCCCAATTGGCATAGATTACACTTGGGGTCCCTATCCTTAAATTGTGATGTTACCCATTTGGAAGTAAAATAATTTATCTGGATTATTTCATATCCAAATTTTAGCATGGAGTTGTTTTAAACAATAGAAATTGTGTTGTGAGCCTTCCTGATGTACTATTTAAAGTGACTTTGTGCCTAATAAAATTCCAAAAGATATACTTGATCTTGCGCTTTGATTCAGGTGTCAGCAGTCTCAGATTTATCCAGAATATGCTCAGACCTAGATCAAGAAACCATTGCCGAATATGAACCAACCAAAGAAAAGTGACTTGGGCATCCAGTTCCAATAGCTCACTCAAGGTTCAACTATAGGTTTCTATTTCCTCTGTTGTCCAGATTCTAACCCAATGTGACAGTGTTCTCCAGACAGCTAGGTGCTCCAGTTGTTTTATGCCCATGTCATAAGTCAAAGGGATCAGTGGAGTATGTTTGGGATTATTTTTTCTCAATAATTAGTGTATTGATGGTTTCACCGCCCCACATCTCTGAGCCATACAGGGCAGCAGTTTGAACTCTGAATTTATAAACTTCCAAAGCAGGAGTGATAGCTTTTGATACAGTTGAGAATTGTTTTTTTACGATGGGGACAGAGTTTTACATTTAAATGGCGTTTGATTTCTTTATTTGTGGATTCCAGGAGAGTTTAGAATTAAGGATTACCCCCAGGTATACAAAGTTGGAAACACGTTCCGAGGTCACCCCATTCAAGATTTTTTTGATTTTAAAACTATTATGTGGTCTCAATATCATGTATTTGGTTTTAATTGGGTTTATTTCTAAGCTTTTTGCTTTACAATATTGGTTAAGATTATCAAATAGATTTTGTAAACCCATAGGAGTTTGAGAGAGCAAAATTGTATTGTCCACGAATGTTAAGGCACAGATATGGTTCCCTCCAAGCTTAGGCGAGTTATAAGAAGATTTTAGCAAATATTTAACCAGGTCATTTACATATAAAAGGAACATGGTAGGCGCCAGGATGCAGCCTTGGCGCACACCCCTCCTAACTGGAATCTCGTTGGTGAGCTCACCTCCTTTGCTCCAATGTACCTTGGGAAAGTTACCCTCATGTAGCTTTATGATTTGGTTTAGAATCTCATCAGATATATAGATTTTTCCATAGCAGGCCCCTTGGGATCGAGTCAAATGCTGTTTTTAAATCGATAAAAGCAGCATACACGTGGCCAGCTCTTAACCTTGCATACTTCCAGGCTAGAAGAAAAAGTCTAACAACTTGGTCAATTGTACTTGGTTTTCTTCTAAAACCAGCGTGGCCAGGTGAGAGTTCGACTTTGTCCACGATCAAGTCAGTCAGCTTTGCCAAAATTTGCTTGGCATAGACTTTTGGCTGGATGTCTATCAGGCTTATACGCCTGTAATTCGCAAAATCATCTCTACTGCCCTTTTTATAAACAGGGACTATCTCTGCACCTTTTCAGGATACTGGAATGGTCTGTCCCCTTGCTACTGCATTGCATAATACATTTGTGTATGGCACCCACACTTCTGGGGCATGTTTTAATAAATCCCCCGGTATCCTGTCGGGTCTGGGCAGCTTTGATGGCTTAATAGCTGATACAGCCATATCTTCCATACTAAACTGTAAGGGCGCAATTTGTGCTAGTAGCAGGGGCCCCTCTGTAGCATTCGGAAGATCTAGCACATTAGGGGTGGCATATAAGTTAGTGAAGTGTCTCTGCCATGTGTTGGGGTCTAGGCAGTGGTCAGAGGCAGTCTTATTTATTTAGCTACCATAAGACATTAACTTCCAGAACGTGGACTGGCCCCCAATTGATGAAGCTATTATGAGATCTTCCTAATTAGCGTCTTCCCAGTTTCTTAGGGCTACCTTCTGTGTTTTTCTATATTCTATTCTTTCATATCTAATCTCAATTATATTTTTTGCTTAGAGCCCTGGTGAGCCGATGTTTGGCTAATGCACATTCCTTATTAGACCAAGGGTTCGACGGGTGTGTCAAGGTCCTGAGATTAACTATTCCTATCTGGGGTTTAGTTAGATAAAATTATATCTTCTCCACCAATCTTTGGTGGATTTGTGTTATCTGTATATATTGAGGACTTAACTCCAGATAAGAAGTTAAAAGATCACTAAAAGCATTATATATATTGGTCAGGGGATCAACTTGGTACAATATAACGGACCACTTAACTGCCTGCCGACTTCTGCTTACCAAGGGCTGCCTAATTTCTTCCCATGGATCGATTACAAGAGTTGAATGGATGGGGAATCATTTCCCGGTTAGCTCTAAGCCTAATGAGAAGTGGTCACTCTCTCCTCTTTTATCAACTTTGAAATCCTGTACATATGTCCAATGGGCTGTGCTTATCATCACAGAATCTATTATTGATGAGGAATTTACTCTTGAGAAGGTGTTTGAGCATGCAAATTCTGAGGGAAAACGGCTGTTACATGCCCTTAAGCCTCTCTCAATGGTGAGATGGTATAACTGCATGGCTAAGATAGAACACCCCACCGTATTTTTTGTCATGAGGAGGGGGTTCCCCCTGGCTACATCTTCCTCCTCAAAAATAGTGTCTAATCCCACAATTGGTTCATAGCAACAGTTAAAAATCGCCCCGCTAAAATTACCCCATTTGGTTCGATAGATTAAAGAACCTAAAGATTTATCTGTGTTGAGTTTGGGAACTTGAGTTTCAATGCCAGAATAGCTATTGAGCAGGTGGGCACCATTTTTATGGTGGCGTTTATATCAATTTTTATCCAAATTAACAGCCCACCCGATGGTCTCCCTCTTTTTGACTATAGTGCTTCTATCATGAAAGTTCTAAACCTAGTGTGTGTAGTGGTTCTCTTGCCCAGGTCTCCTGGAAAAGACATAGATCAAAATCTTCAATATATTTCTGTCAGTCTGGCTCAATATGCTTTTGTGTGAGCCCGGCTATATTTCAGGAGACCATCTTAATGAATTTAGGGGCTAAGTCAGCTGGCCTAGTCGGTGGATCACTATGCCTAGTTAAAAAGCCACTGCCCTCTATCTCGTGAACATCGGTTGCCCTAGTTTCTTATGAGTAAATCCACTCTGGATTGGCAGCATAGTTAGCTTGGTGACTGGATTTGTATGGAGAGTAATTATTTTCTTGTTAAACAGGCGTTCCCTCAGATGTTATATTCAGTCCACCCTGCTTAGTCAGTCAGTCTATAGTATCTAAGTTGTTTGACCCCTCCGTATCTTGTGGAACTTTATTACACTTGCCTAGTTCAGACTTATTCTGTCTAATGCTAATTATGGTTCTCAGGTTCATAACTATCAGGTTGTCTACGATGTACTTTGAATGGAAAGTTAACTTTAGTTAATCCAAATTCCTTGATTCCTGCTGCAATCTCTTGGCTTTTATTATGTCAGATCTTATTATGGAAAGGCACTGGTGTTTGGTTCTAATCCAATGTATCACTTTATTTGTTAAAGAATCCTCATCTTCTCTAATTCCCTGCTTTAATCTGTGGACATTTGTCAAAAAGATATTGTATGAGTTCAACTTACATTTATTCGAATGATGAGGTGCTGGTTAGAGTTTCTGTGACTGATGATAACCTCCTCCTTCTCACCTAGTTCTTAAGTTTTGTCCTAATTCTTCTTGGCTTTCAAATGTTGGCCTGCTTGCAATATGGGCATCAGGGGGTACTATTTTAGATCTCACATAATTTGGCATGGGCAATCTGGAAGTTCCATTTAAGTGCACCGTGTACTTATCTAACCTAGATGGATAGCTGCCTTTATTGGCCGCATAGGTGGTCTGACTTACTGTCTCCTTTACAGCGTATTTGGGTGCTACTCTAGATAAAGACCTGGGTTGCACTTTTTCTACATGGGTATAATTTAGTTTCCCCCTAGAGTATTCGCTGCTATCTAGTGCTTTGCTCCTCTCGGTTGGGTTTATGGGCGGAGGTGCTAATAAATCCCCAATCATCCTTTTAAGTCCCAAAACCTTGTCTTGTAATGTGTTTAATTTTAAACAAAGATCCCTTGTGAATCCAGGGGTATCAGTTGTCTCTGTTTGTGTCCCCACTTCCATGTTGCTGGCTGGGAACCGTATATTGCATTTGATGTATTTTGTTTGCCCTCCCTGATCTTCTTCATGCCCAATTGATAGCACTGAATATCTATTGGAACATTCTATAATTACGAGGTCCCTAATTGTAGGACTGACTTGACTCTTGACTGTAGTGTCCCCCCTGGGAGAGACTATTTGAGTGGGATTAATTGACACAGGTTTTGGGGACGTACTTGGGGTGCAGAGGTGACTCACTGTGTGTGTGGTGAACGATTATTGCAGGGCTAGATAGTTTTGCCGTACTCACTTTGTCCTGTTTGCTATAATAAGAGGAGATATTTTTTGTGCCCTTGTTTGTAAGCTCCTTCCAATTAGCTAGCATAATTTCAACCTCCTCAATTAGGTCATCAATTTCCGCTAAAGTGCAATTATCTGCTGCAGATTTAATTAAATTATTGGTCTTTGCAATCTTCTTCCTTCCCGCTGCTGCCTCTGTTGCCTTCCTTTTCCCCATTATCTTAAGGGCAATTAACTGGAAGTTGTTATTATTAATATTTAAAACTTAGTTTTGGCCAATACTTGGAGTGACTAAAGGCACTTTACAACAGTTATGTATTAATTATTGCCCGGAATATAAACAAAATATATATCAAATATATCAAGTGTGTATCGATCAAAGGAACAAGATGTAAAACTCCAAAACTCACTTGCTAATACCAACACAAAATGGGCAGTTCAAAAGCTTAGGAGAAAGGTGCGTTCAGCTCAGATATGTAAGCTCATGACTGTCCCTTATAAGTGGTGTGAAAAGAGCCCAAGACCAAGATATAGTTTTTTTCCAGCTGTAACTCCCAATGGTGACAGTTCAGTTCAAGAACGGCACAATAGTCATAAAGTCCACAGGACAGTTCCGTTTAACCACATGTTACAAAAATAGGAATCAGATCCAGTCTATGCAGCCAGAAGCAAAAAAAAATGTTCTTACCACGATGCTTGTCAGAGCCAAGGGTGGTGGCCCGGCCCTGCCTCTTTCTGCCTCTGAAGGGCGCAGCGGGAGGCCCGTCGATGTTTAAGAGTGTCTCTGGGTGCAAAAGGATGGGGTCGGTGGCGGCACATCAGCCGCCTTGACTTCTGGGGCTTGTGGTCTCCCCCAGGTCCTGGTGCTACGAAAACAGGCTCCTGTGCTGCTGGAAGCCCGTGGATGTTTAAGAGCGCCTCTGGGCGCAAAAGTATAGCGTTGGTGGCGGCACGCCTGCTGCATTGCCTTCTGGGGCTTGTGGTCCCCCCATGTCCTGGTTCCATGAAAAACGGGCTCCCGCAACATAATTAATCATGTTTTTGGTGTATAACTCCTGATACAGCTAGATTGTCCCTTGCATGTGGACCATGTTAATGTTCCTAGCCTTTGATAGGTGGCCAGACACTTTTACTGAGTTGACTGATCAATTAGAGTCATATGATGCCTGTGCATTGTTTTAAAATCAATGGTGAGATAGTCATGATCAGTAAAAACAGGCATAAGTGTATGGGTACCCCAATACGCTATCATAGTTGGTTGTGAGGTAAGTATATCATAATGATTAATATGTACATCACGCTGTAGATAATAATATGCCATATACCAGCACAGCGTATAAGAAATATCAACACAGTGTTTTTCAAAATAGGCAGGTTCTAAGTAATTGTAAATCAAGTGTTATCATTATTTGTCACATTTTGGCAACACCTTTATAGAAAGGTGATTTGTGCCCTGGAGGG
This sequence comes from Triturus cristatus, assembly GCF_964204655.1. Classification (NCBI taxonomy): domain Eukaryota; kingdom Metazoa; phylum Chordata; class Amphibia; order Caudata; family Salamandridae; genus Triturus; species Triturus cristatus. The sequence continues at coordinate 250,655,818 of NC_140584.1, forward strand.
GGGGGGGAGAAAAGGAGGTACCTCTTACATATAGGACATAGGAGGTACTGCTCTTGAGTCAAAAAAGAGGGTGCAGTTTGTCAGAATCTGTATTAAAAAATGGCATTTACTGTTGTGCAAATTTTGGAGCATGAAGTGCTCGTATCGTCAAGCCAGGAAGATACTCACGGTTTTGGTGAAAAGCACAGGCGGCGCATCTTCCCATCCTCTCGAGCGCCCGTGGATGTTTTGGGGCAGATTGTCTCCCAGTGTTATAATGCACGGCTTCGAGCAATCACTTCCGGTATCACTGGAAGAGAGGGTGAAAGTATGATATGTATGTCAGAGGCCACCATCTTGGAGCGGTAAACCGGTGCAGTGTCAGGAAGCCAGTATGCATATTATTCAATCCAATACATTTGGAACAGGCAATTAAATAAAAAGGTGGCTGGTTGTGTAGTCCCGACAGGATTGTTAAAGGATTAATGCCCTGTTGATATGGTAAAAATGCCGCAGCAATAGGCCAATGTGCCTTTAATTACTCAGTCCAATAAGTTGGGAATTCACCAACAGAAATTATAATCAGTGAAAGATGTAATAAGGGATAGTGAACAAAATGGATAATTAAATTAAAAAGTGGCTGGCTACACAGTCTCAACAGAATTGGTAAAGGGTGGCCACCATGTTAAGACGGTAAAGATGTTGTATAAGGAGACTTGCCTTAGCCATATGGAGCATCATTTATGGCATTTTGTCATAGGGCAGTGCAGCAAGGCACCTTGCTGCACTACCCTACGCCAAAGTGAAAGGGCAGGAATGCCCCTTTTTTTATAAAATATGGTCCATTCCTGTCCTTTCTGTCTGCACTGGCGCCGTTTTGGCAGCCGAGCGCCAACGTAGGCACCCCTGCACCATGGTGCAAGGGCGGCTCCACTAGAGGCAGGACTGTTTTTGTGCAGGAAGGGACACCTTCCTTCGCAAAAACAATCCTATGAGGTGTTTTCCTCTTTCTATGTAGGCTGCAGAATGTTACGCCCATTGAAAGGGGAAAAACACAGAGACATGAAGTTATTTCACCTTGTGAAACCTCACATCATGAGCACACTCTAAGTCATGCAGGGTGACTTTGCGTGGATTCATAAACCTTTATGAAAGACAAAATCATGACTTCCTAACATGCGTGATCACTTTCACTTCTGACTCAAACAAAATAAGAAGTATTATCAGAAGACAATGGTCCATTTTGCCGACCTGGGACTTGTCTTTAAAACCCCCCTTGATTTGTGTTTAAATGCGCTTCTAATCTGAAAGATATTTTGGTACATACAGGCCCAATTTGACACCAACTTCATTTGAGCACAAGCAACACACAACTCAAAAAATGGTGTCTATATAGTGAATTGTCCCTGTGAGATGAGATCTGTGAGGATGACCACTCAACCAGTAAAATTGAGAATAAATGAATATCGCAACAACATACGATGTAAAATGAGCACTAAAATGAGCACCTGTTCTCTCAATAAGGGTCAATCACCTGATGACATAAAATGGACAATTTTGTAGGCACACCCCTATATGAATGTAAACACATTGTTCAGCAGGAAACAGAAATGGATTTTCCAGCTTGCGCACATATAAATGGATTGAATGACCGTGCGCGCACAGTGAGCACGCGGTGCGCTTCGCGCACTGCGTGCCCACGTTACGCTAGATGGGCCATGAACGCACGATGCGCTTCGCGCACCGTGCGCACATGGAGGACATATAATGAGCATCGTTGTGACAGGTAAAATATATGTTTTGCTTTGCTCTAATTTGCCATGCACAAATGGTGACCTTCGGGCACCATTTGCACATGGGGTGGTGAGAGTGTGGATATTTTTTATTTTTTTTTATTATTTATTACCGTACGCGTACGGTAAGCGTAATCGGCGAAATTTTGGAAAAAAATAAAGTTGCCTTTTTTCACTTGGGGGATCGTTGAGGACTCCCTCAAAATGGCTAGGTGCTTGGGAGCTGTCTAAACAGCCCCTTTACATGTTTTTGCCCTTTGTTTTTCAATCCCCTGTCAGAGTGCGAGAGAGAAAATGGCGGCCGCCGCTTCCTGGTTTCGACCGATTCGAATGTTTACTAAGATCTATCAGCCAATCAGAATCGCGCTTGCGCACGTCACCGTACGCGTACGGTAAGCGCACCGTAAGCGCACCGTAAGCTGGCTCAGATATATATATTGATTTAAAGGTTATTTTCTCAGGAACTACTGAACAGATTTACACCAGACCTACAAAAGGCACTTCCTTGACCTGAGGACTACCTCTCTGCCAAATTTCAAGGAACTCTGTTCAGCCGTTCGGGCTGTAGCTGTGTCTAAAGGTCCTATGGAAAAATGCATGGGAAAAACGCGTTTTGGGACCCCCCTTTTATCTCAGCCCCCGCTTGACGAATCCCCCTGAGACTTTCAGGGTAGGAGCGGAGCTCAGCGCCCCACCTATTTTGAAAATTTGGCGAGGATTCGTCGACCGGCGCCAAAGTTATTCAAAATAGAATGTTGCGCTTTTCCTATGGAAACAGGGTCCTAACTATAACTACCTACTGGCGACCGCCAGTAGGTAATATATATATATATATATATATATATATATATATATATATATATATATATATATATATATATATATATATATGGATAAAAATGCTCCACTAGCTCCACTACATAAGGTTGGGTTACCAGTCCTCTTCCACTTTATAGACTTGATAGACGCATATTTTCCACCTGTGATCTTACTCTTTTTATGTATTGTTGGTTTCAGAATCCACCAGCATTCTGCATGTATTCAGTATGGATAGAAATAAATTCACTTCTCCACCAACTTTGGTCTACATCTAGGTAGGAGGCATCTTTTTAACAATGTGTGCGAGACTTTCAACATCTAACCTTCTATTTAGATGGCTTGACTTTGACAAGTAGTCTTACTGAGCACCAACCTTTTCACTCACCAAGTTTTAGAGGAATAGTTACATTCTAGTAGGTTCTGGGAACATCACTTTCATTTACAATGCATTAGACGTCTTTATCAGAAGGGATGTTCGCACATATGTTTGTACCAAGATCGGCTCCCCACACATCCATTCTGACCACTGAATGCCCTGACCATGATCTGACACAGGAAATTGTATGTTCCGTTCCTGAGTTACCCCCATATCCTCTTGTTTTTAATTTTGCCTTGAACAAGGGGTTTCCTCTCCAGGGTACACACTACAGCCCTCGGATCTGAGTCGCGCTGCCCTTGCCCGGACACTGTGATTGGTTTTGGCGCTCCTCGCCTTTGTCTCTACCCCCATCAGTATTTTGAATGTTTTTGATCTGACTATGGATGATTTTTGGGGCTGCGTGTGACACACTCAGCCTCATAGCGGCGGCCGGTCTCACGCTCACAGGGGTCTCTTCTCTGTCTCTGGTGACCCCTCGTAGTCCATGAGTATTTTACAGACCGGATTGGCAAGTCTCTAAATATTCTGGGACCTACCGCTTTCTGGATCCCCTCCTACCTCCTTTTATCCCCACTTAATGCACTACAAAATGGCGGTATGCTAATCTGAAGCTGTAACCTACTAATTGACACCAGATTCCCTATCCTGAACCGCGGTCCATACTCAGAGCGCTGGGTCTGCACCCAATTGACCTCCACTGATATATTGACATGTAAAAGAGTTCTGCTCCTAGCAGAAGCACCTTCCTCTATCCCTCCTGAGGAGAGCTGCACAAACTAACTAATAGCTATTGGTGTCTCACTGCCTGGTGAGATAGAATATGCAGGGTATCTTTGTTTGTAGGCGCGCACAAAACAGAACTCACAAATTGCTCATCTTCAACCTTTTACAACTATTCATGAATATGATCGCTCTGTAATTTGTACTGAATCATTAGGCCTCCAAATACTCTTTGCTATCCTTATTTAGTTATGCCCTACCTTCTCTTATCATTCATGCCAATATTCTTTTTTGTTCTCCCATCACCTTCAACTTATTACGACTATTTATGAATATGTTTGCTCTGTATTTTGTACTGAATGATTAGTCCTCCTAATACTGTTGTTATCTTTATTTAGTTATGCCCTACCTTCTCTTATTATTCATGCTTGTAAATGCCTTATAATTTAATTTATTGCCATATTCTAACACGTGACTTCACCACCCACTCCATTCTAGTGCTGACTTCGCCCTTGGCCTCCAACCCCTAATTGCCCGCATCTCCCTCTCACAACTTTCACCATCACCTCACTGACCCAACATGCCCCCCCTCAACCGTACCCTCACCCCCTGGACTCTACTCTCTCCAAACATGGCCCTAACTCATGGTTTATTATCTACCCAATCTATCCAAAAACGCTAAGAAACATTTTAAACATAAAATCCTCATCAGAAACCCTGAAAAACATATTCTCGATAACTACATCAGCCTCACTTTCCCCATTAAAACCAACTACATCTTTTACTCTAAACACCCCTCCAAATGGAAAAGTACTTTCCTACAAAATCTCCCATTCACCAACACAACTAAAATCCCATATGGCTTTAAATTATCTACCACACCCTTCACCGCTTTTCCTGGTGAAATCGACATATCCATTTTCAAAACGGGCAACATCCTCATTCAAGCTGCAGAATCCCACCTCTCCACCTTTGAACACCACTTCAACACCTTGACTCTCCAACTTTACAACTCCTCTCCTAGCCCTCCCTCTTCCCAACCACACAACGCCATTCCGTTCTCTCCATTACATCCCACCCCCGTCCCCGAGACATTCCCTTCAGACAACACTATCCCCCAATCTTTAACCTCTCTCCTTCCTTGCCCTGTCACATCTACAGCTAACGCCACCCCTCAATTGCTGACCTTCTTATATACGCTCTTGAATCCCCTACCCCTTCACACATACCCCTACGCCCTCCGACCGTTACACTCCCCCTACCCCTCCCATTGACCTCTCTCTCCCTAAAAACGGCAGACCTCCTGTTACATCCAATACTGAACATCCCTTATCCGCCCCCTCCCCTCCAACCATGTCCCACCTCCAGTTTCTACGCAACATAGAACGTGACCTCGCCACATTGACAAGAGATCTCACTCATCTCAGAATAGATTTTAATTCCCAAAGCTGCAGAACCAACCTTTGTAGTACTAACTCCCCTTACCCAGGCAAAACAAATGCCACCAACTACAAACCGTGGAGAACTACTTCTTTCCGTAGCCGTATGCATAGACCCCTCCGCTCCTCCAGCCATCTCTCCCCGACCTATGTAACTCCTACCTTAATAGATCTTCAATCAATAATCCTCCATCACACTACTCGAACATCCCCGTTATACTGGGGACGAACAGAACCCCCCTCTCTAATGTCTCACCCAGACCCCCTCCTCAACTCTCCTCTATACACTCTTGCCCACCCCCCAAATGCAACCCTAAACCACTCGCGTGCATGCTTGTGAATTGTCGAACCGCGGTCCGACATGCCATTTAAATTTCCGAAACTATCCTTACTGAATCCATTGACATCGCGTTCCTCACGGAAGCCTGGCTTAATGACTATTCTACTAGCATACTTGACCTACACTCCCCACCAGGATATTCCATCCTTAGGAAAGATAGGCATGACAGAATAGGTGGTGGTTTAGCCATCATCTTCAAAGAAGAATTTCAGCTCTTCCTCGTTAACAAAATCGAATACTCCACCTTTGAATACCTTGAAGCAGAAATTAAATTACAAGGTTCAAAACCCATTTGCATACATAATATCTACCACCCTCCTGCAGATCCTCACCCCTTCGTGGATGAATTATCAACCTTCTGACTCGAGCCTCATTATCCAGCTCTACAAATCTCTTCCTTGGTGACCTTAACCTCCATTGGAATGATACGAATGACCCCTCAATCACCCTCCTCTCAAATCTTCTTGAGATCAATGACCTCAAACAACTATGTCAATCCCCTACACACACCAAAGGAGCCACCCTGGACGCTATCATTGCAAATAAAGACCTGGCCTTCCTATCCAATATCGTCCCCATAGACTGGTCTTACCACCACCTCATACTATTCGCCATATCTCCACCAACACCACCCCCACACTAAAATCATTAAACCTGAGAAATGGACCAGAAATCTTAATCTTATCCCCCTGATGTACTCAAGTCTAAACTGCATGCTCAACTTTGCCTCATCCCTCCCTCACAAGACGCTAATGAGCTTACTGAACACTTTAACAAAGCAGTCACCGATACCTTAGACCAATTGGCACCACTGAAACTAAAAACTCTAAGAAATATCCCTTCCAAATTATGGTTTAACTCCAAGCTCAACAAAGAAAGACGTACACTTAGACTGACTGAAAGAACTTGGAGACAACATCCCTCTTTCTCACATCTGGCACTCCTCAGATTAGCCAGATCCACTGATAAAAAAAAAACACACTTTTAACGAAAGGGCATCCTTTTTCCGAATTCAACTCGAAAGGACCAAGAACAGACCCAGAGAACTGTTCAACATTGTTCGTAACCAAACCTCCTCCGCACCTCCAGTCCCAATGGCCTCGACAACTAGATGTGAAGAAATTGCCCTCTTCTTCTCTGAAAAAATCATGAAGACAGATCTATCCTTCCTTTCAACTCATTCCTAACCACCCCCCAAATCTCTCCTGACAACTCCTCTAAAATTCACTCCGTAACCCCCACACCTCCTGATCCCACTTAAAACCCACATTCTACTACTCCTCTCCCTTACCTCCACTTTTCTGCGCACACTCTCTCTATATCACCTCCCCATAACCCCTCCCCCCACTTACACATAATCACACCTCCTAAAATCAATCTACCTATCCCACCACTGAAAAACAATGCCTCCTGGCACAACTTCCACCCTGTAACGGAGCATGAAGTCTTTAACATCATTGCCAAACTTAAACCGTCCCCCCACACCAAAGACCCCCTTCCTTCCAACCTTGTCAGGACCTTAAAAACATCATCACCCCATCCTGGACTTCTATCATCAACACCTCCCTTGCCACGGGTTGCATCCCTACCTCCCTTCAACTTGGACAAATAACTCCCATTCTCAATAACCCCTTGGCCGACTCCAATGACCTTAACAATCTCCGCCCCATCTCTAACATCCCCCTTCTCTCCAAAGCCCTGGAAAAATGTGTCCTGCTCCAACTAGATAATCACATTGAAAGTTACAACCTACTAGACCCTCTACAATCAGGTTTCAGGAAAGGTTGCAGCACTGAATCGGCCATGCTTAACATTGTCGATGACATCCACCACTCCCTCGACAATGATGAGATCTGCCTACTGATCCTCCTTGATCTCTCTGCCGCGTTCGATACAGTCAACCACTCTGCCCTACTTAATGTTCTCAGAGATAGATTCAGACTTAATGGCATGACACATAAATGGTTCGTCTCAAGCCTCCAACACCGATCTCAGCAAATCAAAATGCACAACTGCTTATCTAACCCCACTCCGGTCTCCCTAGGAGTCCTCCAAAGCTCTATTATCTCTCCCTCTCTCTTCAATCTCTTCATGGAACCTCTCACTCTCATTCTCAAACAAGCTGGTATCAACTACCACCTTTATGCCAATGATTCCCGACTCTATCACAAGATCAAAACCCATTATGACATCCTACACCTTAACAACACTCTTACTAAAATTCAGTCTTGGTTCCAATTAAATCACCTCAAACTTAACCGAAAACAAACTGAAATCATTCTCTTCTCCCCTAAAAATAACCATCTCCCCATCCAAACCTGGATCTCCAACTTCAACACCCTCAACTGCTCCCTATCCTTATCCAACTCAGTAAAATCCATGGGTATCTCCATCAATAATAGCCTATCTCTCAATGTTCACATCAAAAACTCGGCTAAAGGAGCCTTCCTCACGCTCCGTCAGCTTGAGAAAATTAAGCCCTTCATCCCCACTGATGACTTTAAACTCGTGGTCCAATCCTTTGTCTTGTCACGTATTGATTACGGAAACGCCATCCTCACCAGAATCCCCAAGGTCCACCTAGCCCCGCTCAAATCTGTGCTCAACCTTGCAGCCAGGCTCATCACAGACTGCAAGCGTTTTGACCACATCTCCCCTGCCCTCAAAACCCTTAAATGGCTCCCCATTGAAGGCAGATCCGCCTACAAAACTGCTTGCATTACACACAAAGTCCTCCATCAAAATACTCCACCTTATCCGGCCAATAAAATCAGCGAAGCTGGCAGCACATGACCCATGAGAAGAACCAACGCTCTCCTCCTAGTCCCGCCCCTGCTAAAAAAGAAATGTACTCAGGCACGCTCCTTTTCCGGCAATGCCACAAACATCTGTAATGTTCTCCCTAAAGACCTGCGATGCAATCCTTCCTACTCCAGCTTAAAAAAAGACCTCAAAATACACCTCCTTAATAAATACTGGGGATCCCCACCAGCGCCCGGATCTCGCCCCTTACACTTCTCCAGTCCCCCCATCTTTCCAACCTTTCCCCTTCCCCCCTTTCCATTACACTCTAATGGTTCAGCCCCCCTCCCCCGCTCCCACTTCTCCCATCCTCGCCCACCTCCACCTCCACCTCCACCCCTCCTACCTACTTTCCTTCCCCTTGTTTCCACCTTATCTCAAATCTAACCGCCTACAACTTTTTGCTCTTCTTCCCTTTCCCCTCCCCATAACACCCTACGAAATCTGATCTCCCACCTCCCTGTTTTATTTATATTTATAACACCCGCCCTCTCCACCAGTGTATTTAATTTTTAGTTAACTCAAGCTGTTACTAATCTGTTGACATGTTGCCTCTAAATGCTATTGACTGTTCTGTTTTTTTTTGTTTTGTTTTATATCGTGACCACCTTCTTCCTATGTAAAGTGCTCTGATACCTCTGGGTCCAGTCAGTGCTATATAAAACCTCTAAAGTAAATAAATAAATAAATACAGTCCCTGCTTGTATGTAACAGCTAACAGTGTGGTCCTATAGGCAATTGCAATACTAAATGTGCAATACAGGCGAGCAGGGAAAACAAAGAGAAAATTTGAACAAATCACACTCAACTCTGTTTCAAGTAATTTAAACCAAATTTTATATTTTATATTTCAAGGTCATGTATAGCATATACATTTTTACGTGAGAATCACTCAATCCGGAGACCCAGGAGAGTTACCTCAATGATTGATTCACTCATTCACAGACTTATTGGAGTTTACCTTTAAGTCCCTAGTATATAATAGGGCATGGCAGTTTAGAGGCCAGTAGACTTGGTTGCACTTGCAAGTGTGCACTGTTGAGAGCCTGAGGTCATTTTAAAAGCAGCCCTGTGTTGCAGCACTGCTCTTAAATGAAAATTGTGCCCAAACTCGACTTTGGTGATTGTGGCACTTACAAAGTTATAATCTATATTATGTTTACATATTAGGTACACCAGGGTCTCCCCTAGGTGTCTCAGGGGTGGAGGGGGCACGTAAATATAAGCAGGGTCCTTATACAAGATGTTCTATATGCCCTGAGGATCTATAGAGTGCACATTTCACTTCCCCCATTGTAATAAAGTCCCTCCCAAAATTGACTTTGGTGCTAGGAGTACTGTGGAGTGAGGATCCACACTATCAGTATATATTCAGGAACCCCAAGGTCTCCAGTAGGTGTCCCAGGGGTAGGGGTCTCATACCTATAAGCAGGGTCTTTATAAAATATGTTTTATATGCCCTGGTGATAGAGAAATTGCACATTTATTTATCTCCATTGTAGAGACCTAGCCCCATAGAATAACAATGCAATAGTTCATGAATGCGATGCAGCGTGAGCTACGAAATTCGTTTTATTTATTTAATTGTTTACTTACCTGCAATTATCAATATTCCGGTTTTTAGAACCCCCCACCCTGCCCCTCCCCGCCCCGCCCCGCCTTACCGCCCCACGGAACTCCCTCCACGGGCCGCGGCTGCTTATTATACAAATCAAGCCGCCTGGCAAGGGTCTCAAGGATGCATACGAGATATAGTCAGAACAGCAAGATTAACTCTAACTCCACCGTGACAAAACACAGCCCGGGATAATCAAACAGGAGTTAACCCCAGACCACTACGCATGTGTTCCCAGAATATAAATGGACTGAATTCAAAATTAACTGATCCAGTGATGTATAATTACCTGCTGTCCTTTGATATTATTATTCTCCAGGAAACGTGTCTGGTTGGGCCTGTTTATATCAAAGGCTACATATGTTTTTTTACCCGAGCTGTAAAACACTCAAAATACAGACATCCCTCAGAAGGGCTGGTAAACTATATTTCAATAGCCAGCATAGCCTCAGCTACAGCTTTAGACATGAAAACCCCAGGAATAAATATAACAAAATGCACCATTAATTTTAAAGATGTCGCTACTGATCTAATTTTTATCAATATCTATATTCATCCTAAAAACAAACTTAACTGCAGTAGAAAGGTAGTACAAGAATTAATGAGATTGCTGGAAGAGGAAACTCAACCCACTTTGTTATATCAGGGGACTTTCATCTCTACTTAATGGGTACTTCAGTAAGCTATTTACCAATTTCTCAAACAGCACTTTGGAAAATATCTAATCAGGGCAGCAATACATTAGGAAACAAGATGAAAGTTTGGTGTCGACTATTGGATGACCTCGAACACTTAATGCTGTCCATATTTCAACATGTCTGTTCATTTGTGGAAATATGGATTTTTATGATCAGTTATGTCCCCTATCTTGGACCCCAACGGTTTCATGTATAAATCACAAGTACATGTATGTTCCCTCCAGTTCCAGTTATGAAGACGCAAACACATGTGCGTCCACCGTCAACATGTCCTCTTTCAGATCCGCCATGAATGGGCCGGATATTCCATTCCTAAGTATGAAAGGCCACCGGCTTTATATGGTTCACTTATGCCATTTTACAGTCCAGGCGAGTAGGCCCTGATTCTGCCATCAAGCTTTTCCTGCCTTCTGCCTCTGAAAGCTCCAGTCTGAGCTCGCATCTGTATCCATGAACTTTGTCCTACTCCCTGCGCGGCTAACGGTGCCTGACATCAGCCTGTTGCCTGCCAAAAACTGTATTTCACCTTCGAAATTATCTGCTCCGCTCCCTATCCAATGCATTCCTGTCTAGTAGTTTAAGTAAACATTCTTCCAGCTACCGAGCAAAGGGCCCGGCCTCTCTGTCTTTATACAAGTAATTCATAGCCCTGTTACTATGGAAGATTTCTGCCCTCGCATCTAGTGTAGACACTTAGACGCTTGTACACGCACTAATAGTCAGTATAGTCAGTATAGAATAAGATTCTACTCTAAGAGACCTCTCTTTTTGGATAACATAGTTCTTTAAACATAGGATGTTAGATATGATTTGGGATTAGGTTGACTTGACCCCCCAGACTCCCTGTCTCCATATGTAGAGCTAAATGTCAAGTCCCCTTCACCCCCTAGTTGCACGTCAATCACACGTCATGCTGCTGCGCGCGCATTTCTGCCAAGTATTTCTGCTGACATTGCGAAATTCTTTCATGGAACCATCCTATTATGACATCATACCTGATGACGTTCTTTAGTTACACCCAGTTACACCCACTTTTGCTACGCATGTATGTTTTATCTTTACTATCAATTGTTACGCCTCCTGCATTTGCTTCACTGTAATGCCTATTGTATAAAAATGATTACTTGTCAATAAAGTGGGGTCTTCACTTCCTGAACCTTCGTGGTGATGGAATATGGAGCTCCTCAATTCGAATTGATCTTGGAATAAAGCCCGTTCCGAACCTCTAATACCACGGATTCTGCCTCTTATTTTACTGAGCTATTATTATAGATTTTCCGCATCAAATTAAGTTCCGGTAATTAAATTATTTACCACATAAATGGCGCCCGAACAGGGACACTTTCTCATCTCACGCGCCGGCGGTGCGTTGCAGGCCCGGTCTCCTGTCACAGCTGGACGGACAACAACGCGTACCCACAGGATTTCCTGTATCTCCCTCCTGCCGAGCGGGGGTAACTGAGGCTGCGATCAACACCCAGACGAGGCGGTGAGAAGTGCGAAGTATCCCGACCAGAGCCTAGCTGAGAGAGCAAGATCCGAGGTATACAGAGGCCCACCAGTTTCCGAAGTTTCCGAAGTTCCGAGTCGAGTCCAGTCCGGTTCAAGTCGAGTTCAGTTCCGAGGCCTTCCGTTCCGAGCTACCCGGTGAGTACCATTATCGGGGAGGCGTTCTGACGTGCACATAGGTTGTGCCGGTCAAGACGGGTTTGGGTACACAAATCCGGTCTGCACTGTTTCAGCAGTGTATCTGTACTGTTTAGCAGTATATCAAGTATGTCTAGTATATAATTCAGAATTATCTAAGTTAGTATCGAGTATTATGTTTAGTGACTAGTTCCCTAAAATGGCCATCATTGCTTATTTTTCATTAAATGTTAAATGTTAAAATGTTTTAAATACGTTCTGTACATTGTGGTGTGAATGACTGTTCATTATTGTGTTTTATGGTATTAAACGTGTTCAAAATTAGGTATCAGATCAGTTCTCAATATGCCGTTTTTTTCAAAATTAAGACAGATCAAAACTAGAAAAGGGGTGCTCGAAGAAGCTGTTCCCATTCCTCCTAGGGCCACTCCAGGGTACTTCATGTATCATAAACATGGCCTAGACGCCATATTATTTCTTGATCTATGGGTAGACTACACCAAGGAATTACCAGAAAGTCAGAGGTGGCCCGTAGCTGGGACCTGGGATGCAGATTGCATCATGAAAGTAGAAGAAGAATTATGGAAAAAGAAAGCTAGACAGTCACAGAAAGATGCCATTGAGTTATGGCGTAAAGAATCATATAGACGTACAGAAAAGGCGCTCAGACAGGAAGAGAAAAGTAAGGAAAATTCAAATAAAGTTCGAGAAAATGTATTAATTGAAGAAAGTACTCGAGTGAAGTCAGAACAAACAGACAGACAAAGAAATGCCCTTGTGAATGGTATGTATCCTCTTCTGGCCGAAGGATTACCTAAGGCTACTCCGGAGATACCAAAAGACTTGCCACCCCCATTGTTTCCGATAAAAGCACATCCCAAAGGGCATCCCAGAACCGCAGAAGATGTTTTTCTTTCCTCTTATTTAGACGACGCAGCTCCCGAGTATGCTAATGCTGCGCCACATAGACCGCCTGCTGAGGGGGTTCAACGCCAAGACCCTCCTCCGTCTGTACCTCTGCAACAGCAAACTCCGACACAAGTTCCGGCAAGCACATCTGTTTCTACATCTGCATCCACACCTATGGTTGCTATATCACGTTCAACGAATCCTTTTACATCCAGCACCCCAGGTGGTGCTACCGGAGGTACATCAAGCATTTTTTTCCACGCCACCCAGAACAAATAAACTTTCCTTTCAAGAATTAGCCCACCAACGTACGCCCAAACTAGTAACTCCCAACACGCTCAAGGAACTTCTAATAGATTGTAGATATGACCCTGTGCCCGGAAAAGGGGACGAAATGATGCTGGCATCATTACGTATCCGACGAGCTGCTATATATTTAGGAAAGCTACCAGGAATGACTGCACATTTAGAAAATATATATCACTTTGTTCAGTCAGGGCGAGACCCTGAGAGTATTAACAGAGCCATGGAGTACCAAAAAGTGGAAATCCAGGGGGAACTGTTACGTTTCCTCATAAACTGTGTGATCAGAAATCAAGATCAACCAGGGGTAAATCCGGAAGAAATGCAAATTCTTACCACATGGGGTAAGAATATATCAGAGGGGAGACATGATAAACGATCATGTATAGTAGCTATGAGCCGAAAGATCCGCAAAGAAATAGAACGAATACACGAAGAAAGATTAGCAGTAGACGAACCTGAACAAACCGAGGACGAGGAAGAATTAGAACTGCCCACAGGACAGTTAGAAACGATAGCCTATGTAGGTAGAGGAAGATCTTGCAATAATACTAGATGTTTTACTGATCCGATACGTCCGATACGTCCAGATAATAGCAGAGAATTCCAAACTCCTATAATAAATTTAAGGTCCCCCGAACATTCATTCCAAGCTGCTGACAAATTACTCCGAGAGCGAAGGGGTTATCATATACTCGATTCTATGGATGAACAAGAATTAGCCAGGTCAGCCGTTCACTGGGTTGATAGTCCTGGAAAATATGGTGATGAAACACTAGCGCATACGTTTTTGAACCTCGCCCCAGATGAACAGCGTTTAGCTGGTATCTATATGATTCAACGACTCCTTATATTGTATAAACGCCAACACTCCGATCCTGGCCCCTTACCTGATATATTGACTGAATTACTCACGAACAAATGGAGAGGTTCCGGTACTAAGTTAATCAGAGAAATACTAGAATCCAGAAAGCAGTACATTCTTTTTGTATGTCCTGAACATGTCTCACTGCCCATCAAGGAAAGAACGACGTATTATATGGATAGACAGAATCCCTTACGCGAAGTGCACCCGATAAAAGGTGATGACAATGAGTTTAAACGTGTGTTTGTATACACACCCATATCCAAAATAGAACTATTAGAAATGAAGAAAGTGGTACCCAGTCATGACAAAGACCCAGCGGGTTTCCACCGTGAAATTAAAGATATGTTACTCATGGGAGAATATACCTACCCCGACATTATGACAATATTAAAGGTATTAATGCCTGCGGGCATTTACGAAAAACTCAAGGAAAAGGATTGGGAGGTGGGAGACCAGAAGATAGATTGGACAGCATTAGAAAACGAAGAAAAAGCTCGAGGTCCAGGTTCAGGGCTCGGGGACAAGACCAAAGCACTACCAGGTTTTTTAGTACAGGTACTGCCACGTTTATTAACTACGAAAAAGGAAGACTGGGGTGCAATCTCAGCTTGTAAACAGAAATCAGATGAGGACACTAGTGATTTCTATTCCCGATTTGAAAAATGTTTTGGTATAAATAGTGGAATAAAAGCAAGTAGCGAGTCGTATCCACATCTGTTTGTGACAAAATTGGTTGAAAATGCCTTGCCCCAAGTTAAGAATAGAATATTGAAATTCGAGAGTACCTGGCAAGGTAACACTCCGTCACAAATGTTACAAATGCTACAGTACCATCACAATAGAATTAGAGAAGAACAAGAACATGAACATAGACGCATGAAAGACACGAAAATGAAAATGCTAGTTTCCCAGACAGTGCCAGCTGACGGCCATAAGAAGGGTATAACACAGTCCAGTGTTTCAACAGGTCCTGTAAAAGGGACATGCAACTATTGTAAACAGCCAGGTCATTATGTACACGATTGTCCCGTTTTAAAACATAATATCGCCATAGGTAACACAAAAGAAAGACCAAGACCACTTAAACAGGATCAGAACCAACAAGGAGCCCCGCAGCATGCACAGTCCATGCCAACTCCGCAACAGTCTATGCCAGCTCCACCACCGCAGCCTATTGCTGCCACACAAACAACGACCCGACAGATGTATCAGACCGCACAGTATGACTACCCTGATTATCAACGATACTCATGAAACAGCCTAGAGAGGGAAGTTGGCTTACCCCTTATTGAGGTCCCTGTAGATCAAGAAGGACCTTATGTACACAGTGAACTATTAGGCCAAGATAGAAAATTCTTACTTGATACAGGGGCAAGCCGAACAACAATAAAACGTAGTGAAGTACCAGGGGCACCCCTCTCAGGCTCACAGAATATTTCCCTTGGTTTTTCAGGAAAACCTATCATTAACGAAGTATCACAGCCTCTTCCACTTACGATTGGTCCCTTGACACGAACTACAGACTTATTACTTACTAAATCATGTCCAGAAAACCTGTTAGGCATAAAAACTTTGAAAGCTCTAGGAGCTATAATATGTTGTTCTCCGGAAGGAGTAAGATTGTTTTTACGTGATTTCAAAGGGCACTACGTGTCCCGAGACATGGATCACCAACTGCAGACTTTACCCACACATTTATGGGAACAAGGCCCTACAGATGTTGGTTGCATGAACATTACACCATATCGAGTCACACTAAAGTCAGGAGTGGTACTACCCCGAATGCGACAATACAAGTTACCGCCAGATGCTGTAGTGGCTTTACTACAAATCATTGACGAGCTTATTACCCAAGGAGTGGTTGTGGAAACTGACTCCAATGTATGTAATTCACCGATAATTCCGATTCTTAAACAAACCGATCCAACAGCCCCGCCAGTATATCGATTGGTTATTGATCTGCGCGAATTAAATAAATGCATAGTACCACAATACCCCGTAGTCCCAGACATTTCTTCATTACTTATAGCCATTGATTCCGAAGCGACATTCTTTACTGTAATTGATCTCAAGAATGCCTTCTTCAGCGTCCCGATAGATCCGGAAAGCCAATACTTGTTCGGATTTAGTTTAAATGGACGAAGCTTTAAATTCACACGCGCACCTCAAGGATTCACAGAAAGCCCCAGCATATATAGCCAAGCACTGAAACGAGAACTCGACAGTATCCACATGCCAGTCAACACTGCCCTGCTTCAATATGTCGATGATCTGCTGATCACCGCTAGAAGCGAACCTGAATGTGAAAAAGCCTCACTGACGGTTTTACAATTTTTGGCCGAAAAAGGGCACAAGGTGTCCCCTTCTAAGCTGCAATTCTGTGTCCAGCGAGTTGTTTACCTTGGTCACTCGCTGTCCAAGGAGGGAAGGCAGCTTACATCAGATCGCATCCAGTTAATTGCTAATATGCCAATACCCAAGACACAAAAGGAGGTGCGGGCTTTCATAGGCCTCACTTCATATTGTAGGCAGTGGATCCCCCAGTATGCATTTCTAGCAAAACCACTCATTCAATTGACAACACAGGAGGCAGCCACATCGACTGTTCTCCCTTGGACTCAGGAACATACACAAGCTTTTGAAAGCCTACAGAAAGCTTTATGTCAAGCACCTGTTTTGGCAACACCATGTTACAATAAACAGTTTACACTCTTCGTTACAGAACGCGAAGGTACTGCCTTGTCAGTACTCACACAGGAACAAGCAGGATCACACAAACCATGTGCTTATTTTTCTAGTACATTAGATCCCGTAGCTCAGGCTTTGCCTGCGTGCCTGAAATCAGTGGCAGCAACAGCTTTAGCAATCAGACAAAGCGATGCCATAGTACTAGGACATCCATTAACAGTACAAGTACCACATGCAGTAGAGGTTCTCTTGAACCGCACACAAACACAACACTTGACTATAGCACGACTCACTGGTTACGAATTAACATTGTTTCAGCCACATATAGAAATCAGACGTTGTAGTACATTGAATCCTGCCACACTGTTACCTGTAAATGGAACAGACCCACTTGCACATGATTGTATTGAAGTTATCACTATCACGACGAAACCCAGACAAGATTTAACAGACGTCCCATTGTCAGACCCAGACCTGACGTTGTATGTAGATGGTTCATGTATGAGAACAAGTACAGGAGAGTTAGTGGCCGCTTACGCAGTCACAACAGACACTGAAGTCATTGAAACAAACAGCATAAATACCTTGTCAGCTCAAGCCGCAGAGCTCATCGCTCTGACACAAGCCTGTATTCAAGCCACAAATAAAAAAGTCAACATATACACTGATTCACGTTATGCATTCGGAGTTGTACATGACTTCGGCGTGCTGTGGCGAGAGAGAGGTTATTTAACTTCTCACGGTGCCCACATTCAACACGGACCCCTCATTCATGCCTTATTAGATGCAATACATCTACCCACTGCAATATCAATTATGAAATGTAAAGCTCATACGAAAGTTACTGATATCATTTCTCAAGGCAATGATTTAGCTGACAGAACAGCTAAACAGACTGCTCAAACTCAAACATCCGACATGACAAAGACAATAGTCCCGACACCAACATATTGCATGACGGTTAAGGATCCCGCTCTTGACGTAATTGACATACAGACACATGCTACACCAGACGAAATAAGGAAATGGACTGAATTAGGAGGGATCCAAACGGATCAAGGATGGATGACGAAGGAAAAATCTGTGTGGTTCCTTCCTGATTCAATGGTCCAAGTCGTTATTAACACTGTACATAGTCCAGCACATCTAGGAGAAAAAGCTATGCTAGACAGCATCCAACACATTTGGTTCAACAAACATTTACGAGCAGCAGCTAAACAAAAAGTTCGTACCTGTATGATCTGTTGTCAGTTTAACCCAGGTAAAAGCATTCCCGTAGAACAGGGTGGATTTCAGCCTCCTGATCACCCTTTTGAAGTCCTCCAGATGGATTATATCCAGATGGAACGATGTCGAGGATTCAAATATGTTCTCGTAGTTGTCTGTGCTCTTTCCCGTTGGACAGAGGCATACCCGGTTTCAGATTACACTGCTCCGACTACTGCCAAACAGTTGGTTCGAGAATTCTTCTTACGGTACGGTTTACCACGTGTTGTCTACTCAGATAACGGCCAGCCGTTCTCATCCGAATTAATGAAACACGTTTCACTTTTGTTAGGCTATCAGTGGAAATTTCACTGTGTCCGACACCCCGAGGCAGCAGGTCTCGTGGAAAGACATAATCAGACCCTGAAAATTAGATTGTCCAAAATATGTAGAGAGAAAGGTGTCGACTGGGTAGTAGCGTTACCAGTTGCACTCTTTTACATGAGAATGGTAGCACACTCTCGAACAGGGCTATCCCCTTATGAAGTGATCTTCGGTAGACCACCAAATATGTGGGGGACGCCTATACCACGCAAAATAACTGATATTGACTGTAATATGCTGACAGATTACTTGGCTTCCTTGATGTCTGCACTACAATCTTGTCGTTCACAGGTAGCTGCAGCCTTTCCCGACAACACCGAGGTGAAACCCCATGACGTAATTCCAGGGGACTTGGTATTAGTGAGGAACTTTGACCGGAAGTCTCAGCTGGATCCTAGGTGGAAATCGCCTCAACTCGTATTGCTAACGACGAGGACAGCCGTGAAGATCGAAGGTCGAAAAGGCTGGATACATTCAAGTCATATCAAGAAATTTCATGGACTACCGTCCGACGTAAATGACACACCTCGCGTGTCTTCACCGATTGACTCAAAACTTCCTTTGGTTGAAATGAATAACAATGAACAATATAAACTAAAACTTCGGTCTAACAAGTCAGGCAATTTGATTGTTTAAGTCCTCTCCAAGGTGAATCGGTCGAATTTGTCTCTGACATGTATCCCTTAGACCTGTATAGAGAAAGAAACAGAAGGATAAAGTTGAAACAACATGCGTACTGTAAATCACTGCGTAGTCATTGCACAGTGACGTTATTAATTTTGTTTTTCTTAAGTCTTTTAATAATTACTGCAAGTATATTGTTGCACATATATTATCCTATTTCTAGACATGTTTACAATGTTACTGCTGAACATTCTTTTAGTGAATTACCCCCGCATGAGTTGTCCTATAGATTTGCGCTGCGCAATAACACTTTTATTAGTATGTTACATCATTCCCATCAGGTTAGCAATGCTACAAATTGTTGGATATGTGGCCGACTCCCTCCCTATCAGAACTATAAAGGAATTTTTCCTCTTTTTCCATACCCATTCACACACAATGGCTCCTGTGGAGCATGGTTCAGCTTAATTAATTCCCTAGATTCGAATTCTGCAGTTTACCAGAATAACTGGGTATGGGGAAATCTGAACTTAGTTTTACTTAAAGTCTGTCACCCTAACAAGGAGGGACTTCCCAAAAGAACAGGAACTGATCTAGAAAATGAAGTATATGGATTAGGTAATTTTACGCTTAATCTCATGATCCTGAATGTCGAAGCCGAAGCTACACCAATTTTGCCCGCCATGTCAGTATTTCCAGTTAAAGGTGAATTATGTGTAAGAAAGAATGGTTCCATACATATGGGCCATAGTAGATGCACCACTATAATAGAATTCAGTGATCAAGGCAAGTCTACATTTAGAGCTTCCCGCCATTCCTACTTCATATGTGGTCAGACGGCATATATACGTTTGCCTCTAGATTGGGATGGTACCTGCTACATCGGATTCCTTTTGCCACCTGTTTTCCTAGCTCCTCCTGATTATCACAGAAATACTCATTTAGTACACAATAGAGAAAGGAGAGATCTCCCAATAGTTGATTACACTGAGACAGCATGGGAAAAATACACAGATTTCAATAAAGGTCTCTTTCCCTATATAGGTACAGTTACCAATAGTAAGCTGATACGTAGATTAACCAGAACCCTTGAAGCAGTAGTGAACGAAACTATTTCCGCCTTAGGCAATTTAACAGAAGAGCAGTCTGCTATGCGGATTGTTGTGCTTCAAAATCGTCTTGTCCTTGACGTCATCCTGGCCGATAGGGGCGGAGCTTGTAGGGTCATCGGATCAAGCTGTTGCATTTTTATACCAGAAAATTCGCCATCTGTATACAAGGCCATAACTCGCCTTCATAAGATTGTAAGCCAGATACACCAGAATCCAGGCACCTGGACTTGGTCCGGTTGGTTTTGGAGTGTATTATCTACCTTTGGATGGAGGGTCCTATCCTTCCTAGGTATTGGCTTTCTCATATTATTCAGTTGCTGTCTATGCCTACAATGTGGACCAGCGATCTGTGGTCTGTGTGCCACATCGTGTATTCCACCACCAAGATTTCATTCATCACGGAAGAAGAAAGAAGAACAAATGATGCTATATGAACAGATCAACGGATTGATGAAGATTGATATCTCTTAACGGGCAAGTAGGGGACAAGGAGGGAATGTGGAAATATGGATTTTTATGATCAGTTATGTCCCCTATCTTGGACCCCAACGGTTTCATGTATAAATCACAAGTACATGTATGTTCCCTCCAGTTCCAGTTATGAAGACGCAAACACATGTGCGTCCACCGTCAACATGTCCTCTTTCAGATCCGCCATGAATGGGCCGGATATTCCATTCCTAAGTATGAAAGGCCACCGGCTTTATATGGTTCACTTATGCCATTTTACAGTCCAGGCGAGTAGGCCCTGATTCTGCCATCAAGCTTTTACTGCCTTCTGCCTCTGAAAGCTCCAGTCTGAGCTCGCATCTGTATCCATGAACTTTGTCCTACTCCCTGCGCGGCTAACGGTGCCTGACATCAGCCTGTTGCCTGCCAAAAACTGTATTTCACCTTCGAAATTATCTGCTCCGCTCCCTATCCAATGCATTCCTGTCTAGTAGTTTAAGTAAACATTCTTCCAGCTACCGAGCAAAGGGCCCGGCCTCTCTGTCTTTATACAAGTAATTCATAGCCCTGTTACTATGGAAGATTTCTGCCCTCGCATCTAGTGTAGACACTTAGATGCTTGTACACGCACTAATAGTCAGTATAGTCAGTATAGAATAAGATTCTACTCTAAGAGACCTCTCTTTTTGGATAACATAGTTCTTTAAACATAGGATGTTAGATATGATTTGGGATTAGGTTGACTTGACCCCCCAGACTCCCTGTCTCCATATGTAGAGCTAAATGTCAAGTCCCCTTCACCCCCTAGTTGCACGTCAATCACACGTCATGCTGCTGCGCGCGCATTTCTGCCAAGTATTTCTGCTGACATTGCGAAATTCTTTCATGGAACCATCCTATTATGACATCATACCTGATGACGTTCTTTAGTTACACCCAGTTACACCCACTTTTGCTACGCATGTATGTTTTATCTTTACTATCAATTGTTACGCCTCCTGCATTTGCTTCACTGTAATGCCTATTGTATAAAAATGATTACTTGTCAATAAAGTGGGGTCTTCACTTCCTGAACCTTCGTGGTGATGGAATATGGAGCTCCTCAATTCGAATTGATCTTGGAATAAAGCCCGTTCCGAACCTCTAATACCACGGATTCTGCCTCTTATTTTACTGAGCTATTATTATAGATTTTCCGCATCAAATTAAGTTCCGGTAATTAAATTATTTACCACACATTTCAAATTAGAGATAGATCCTGTAGTGATCATCTTCTGCAAGAAGTTAAATTTTCTCCACATATTACGGGCCCGATTCACAGAACTAACTTAAGACAAAATCCTAAACTTACTACTTTTGGTATTCACAGAAGTTAGTGTTTTGTCTTAAGTTTGTCTTAAGACAAACTTAAGTCAGAGATAACACAGTCTTAAGACAGACTTAAGACAGTCTTAAGACAGATTTAAGACAGACTGAAACAAACTTAAGACAGACTTATGACAGACTTAAGTTAGGATTTTGTTTTAAGTGTGTCTTAAGTGTGTCTTAAGTGCGTCTTAAGTCTGTCTTAAGTTTGTCTTAAGTCTGTCTTAAGACTGTCTTAAGTCTGTTTTAAGACTGTCTTAAGTCTGTCTTAAGTTTGTCTTAAGACAAACTTAAAACAAAATCCTAACTTCTGTGAATACCAAAAGTAGTAAGTTTAGGATTTTGTCTTAAGTTAGTTCTGTGAATCGGCCCCGATCAGTCCAGACAATGTAAGTGAGACAAAAGACAAAATGTACCTTACAAACTGCAGACATATTGAGACCATTCCAGTCGGGCTTATTCAACTACATGTAACTGTAAAGGACACACTTCAAGAAACTTTAAGTAATGAAACTACGGCAGTAAACATGTGTGAAACTCTTACTGGAATACTCAAGGAAAAACACCCAGAATCAAACAACCCCAAATGTGATAATAAAGTATACAAGGAGGTCATTAATGAAACACATGATACCAGATTCAGGGAGTATAAACCCAGAATAAATGAAGCCCTTAGAATTCTAAGGAAAAAGCCAGGAGACATAACAGCCTTTGCAGTACTAAGTTCAAATAAACAACTAATAAAGAAGTTAAGATGGAGAATCCAAATACATAAGGACAATGAATTATGGACTAAATTACATGCAGATATAAAATATAAAAACAGCACTAGATTCTGGACTATAGTGAATGAAATTCTTAATCCAGACAATAGAGGCGTAAACTCATATATTACTGAGGTTTCATACGCTCACTACCTAAAAAATCATTTTAATGAAGAAACAGCAGAAAAGTCCAGCTGGAACTTTGGGATGCTCTAACAAATATGCAACAAGAGGGTTTGCCCGAGGTTAATATAGACAGCATTAAAAAGTAAATATTAAAACGAGGGAAAGAAGGAGCCCCAGGCCCAGGCCCAAACGGCATACCTCCAGTGATATTTAAACATGACCAAGATCTCTGGGTCGAAAACTTGGCACTAGTATTCACGGAGCTCAGGAGCACGCAAATTATTTCCACGTCCTGGAAAGGGTCAATTATATCTCCCATTTTTAAAGGCGTGGATAGATCTCTTCCAGCAAATTATCACCTTATAACATTAATAGATGTGGACGCTAAATACTTTGCCTGCACTGTGCTCAATAATCTAACAACATGGTCCTCTAGTAACACCATCATTCCACACAATCAGACTGGATTTTTAAAGTCTTCTGCCATGGTTACAAATATCTTAGCAATTGCTTTACTTATGGATGCTGCCCATGCTTCCAAAACACCATTATAGTTTTGTTACATCGACTTTAAATCAGATTTTGACTGCGTGGATTGAGGGAAGTTATGGCGGAAGTTAGCGAAGTGGAATATACCACAATATTTTTTAAACATGTTGATACTGTTGCATAGTGATACATGGGTTCACATCAAAATAGGAGCAGGCAGACATCTCTCTTCGAAAGTACTTGAAGTTTAAAACAAGGTTGCTTCCTGGCACTAACCTTATTTAAACTCTTTTTGGCAGATGTGATGGAACCATTAGAATTGTGTAATCCTCACGCTCCTAAACTAGGTGGAAAAACAATATCACATTTTTTACATGCTGACGATGTGGTTAGCTGTACACGGGTGGGGTTTCAACGACTACTTGATACAATGATGACTTATTCACAAGCCAATGGGCTGTCGATCAATTTGGGCAAAACAAAATGCAGCTGGGAAGTGAAGATGAATATAAGAACCTTTGGGGTAATTATTGATAATAAAGGGAGTTTCTTTTAACACAGAAGGCTGAGATTCAAAAGATAGGCCTGGTCTTGGCTATAGGATTCAAACATTTGAAGAAAAAGCTAGCTGGTCCTTCTCTGAAGCCACTCCTGGAAGTCGTAAGAGCAAAGCTTCTTCCAATAATCTCGCATGGACGTGAAGCATTACGAGGGAAAGATGCTAGCACCCTAAACAATGCAATCACTTGAGCTTAGATAAGCTAAGATAAGATTAGAATCCAGGTTGCTCAAGAAGTCATTAGCCAGACTTGGTGCATATATAATAAGATGGAACTAGATTAGGAAAGCCAAACCCAACTCACTGAATCATATGTTATGGGACGAGTTACAGCACTGCAACACATCACTGTCAAGAGTGTACCTGTAAGAGTCCCTTGTCCTTGCAGGACTTGAACAACTCTGGGAAACTCCATCCAATCTACTGACCTTTGAGTGTATGGTCAAGAAGTTACTTAATATTCAATCCGCCATGGAGGACCAAGTCATATTAACAAAAAGGGCACATGGTTGGATGACATTAAATAATTATAAGACTATTGCCCTTCAAGATTATTTTGCCACGAGTTACCAAACTTTTATCAAGCAACAGTTCCTAAAATACCGGCAGGGGCTATTACCAGTTAAAGAGCATATGGCACCATGGCTACGTGAAAACCTCCCTGCTACTTGTCGACTCTGTGGGACTAATAAGGAAGATGTGTTGCACTTAGTTTGTTCTTGCAATACTGTACAGACAGAAAGAAAACAAGTATTAATTAGAGCCTTTAACTAAAGGGGAATTCAAACAAGAAGGCAGGCAATTTTAGCCTGTTTCAATCCAGGGGACCCTCAGCCAAATTGCCGTTTTGTCAAATTTTTGGTAAAGGTGGAGCAAAGACTACAGATAATGTAATTTGTTCAGTGCAGCCAACATAAATTGTTACTTAACTGTCATATCAGCTTTAAGGAATAATATATTGCACACCAAGGCATTATCGGGGCAGACCTGTTGACTCTTGAATTAAATCCCCTCGAAGAAAACTATGAGTTGTAATACATCTGGAATTAAACTACAATCAGTTTCCCTTTTAAGTGACATTATTCTATGATAAAAACAACTGTCCTGTACAATAGTACCTCCAGCTTTTAATGCATCGATTTTTACTTTCTTTTTACCACTTGATTTTGTTTTTAAATTGGATTGTAAAGATTTTACTTTTAGAATTATTAATTTTATTGTAAAGATTTTACTTTAGAATTTTTAATTTTATCTATACTATGTGATTGTGTATTTATATTGTATACTTCTTATTGCAATAGTTTTAAGTAACTTCACAATTGTTTAAATAAACGTTAAACTTTAAACTTTCAACATTCTAATACAGACATTTTTTAAAGAAATTTGATAAATATTTTGGCCCTCATTTATGGGGATTTGGCAAAGGCAGCACAGCAAGTCACCTTGCTGTGCTGCCCTACGCCAAAGTGAAATGAAAGGAATGCATCGTATTTATCTGATACCATGCAATCCTGTCCTTTTCCTTTGCATTGGCGCTGTTATGGCAGTCTAGCCTCAATGCAGGCGCCCTTGTGCCATAGCGCAAGGGTGCCAATGTTGTCAGCAGGATTGTTTCTTTGCAGGAAGGGGCACCTACCTGAGCAGAAACAATCCGAAGAGTCATTTTCCTCTTCTGGGTGTGCTGCAGAATGACACTCACATATACCAAAATTCTAAGATGTTCTACACTTATGAGTATACACATTAAAAAGCTTGTCTGAACCTCCCAGTCAAAGTAGACAATACATGTGCCATGCTCGAATTGGAAAGACAAAGATGAAAGGATTTAGGTCTGCCCTAACCTACTACGTCTTATGATTTTAAAATGCTACATTACAGTAAACATGGGTAGCACTTCGGTTTTGAAAAATGAAAAGTTGCTGCACCTACATCATGAAAAATCACCGTATAAAAGCCCAAGCTGGGCCCAGAATTATTTCAGCAGCAGCTTAAGGTCGAGCAGAAATTCCTAACTTTCTGGACCAAGAACCATTTAATAGCTGTTTTCCTTTCAACATTTGCCCAATCCGTATTGGAACATGCCTGAAAGGGGTTGAATGGCTACCCCTCCAAACAACTTTTATACCGGCTCAGATCCCTAAGCCTATACACCGAAGTACAATCAAGTGTAAGTCTGTGTTTTGCTTGGATGCTAAAAAAATTGCTTTTAATGAGGCTTGGACAATGTTCTGAATTTTGCTGCCAAATACATATTTGCCAATGAGTACCACTGTGATATGATTACCCCTGTTGTGAGAAGTTGGCCTGATATATGCTGTCCACTAGTTATAGTGGGCACCTTGTATCAGTCCAAACAAGCCCTTATTGGTTATAGGTCAAAGACAACCTTTATTGAAAGCTATCCTAGTGGTAGCTATGGAGAGCAGCCTTCAGGCTAAGTCTTGAGGGAATATAAAGCAGCTTGTTTTTCCAGTCTATAATCTCTTGAGTTCCTATTTGAAAGATATTACTAAACACACCCTCCTAGTCTCTTTATGAGACTAGAGGTCAAAACACATAAATTACACTTCAATAATAACAATAACATAGCACAAATACATGTCAGGTCCTAGGGGCGAGCCAAACCATATACTAAAATAGTGGTATAAGAACCACGACTTAACTAGACACAAGGCCTAGATCCTGTAGAATCGCTGGGACCCCAAGGAACCACCCAAGGTAGTGACACAGGGGACCCACGGGGGCCGTGTGCAGTGTGTGAACACAGCCGCGAGCTCCCGTTAGCTTCTATGGGGAAAGTCGATGTTAGATTTTTAAAGATTAGGGACACTTAGAAATGAGTCAGGACCAAACCCTTTTTGTACTTAGGAAGTTCTAGGGCTAACAACCACGGGAGCACCAGAGTACTCGTGTTACCTCACCCAGGGAAGCCGGGTGCATAGGTGTCTTTTGGTGTCGGGTCACGTCGTCGATTTCAATGGGAGCTGACGAAGAAGTGCTGCTGCCATGAAGATGTGATGCGTTCGAAGAGATACAAGCCTGGATTGAAGATGAGAAGAACCTGAAAGCAGAGGGGACAGAGTCTGGGTCACTAGCCAGTGACAAGGAAGGCGATGAGCAGATGCCCACCAATGTCAGGTGATTTCAGGTGAAAGAGGTGAAGCTTGACTCTTCAGCCACGAGGACCAGGAGGCGTCGAGGATGACCAGGAGCTGGATTCGAGCTGTCCCACAAAGGATGTCGAGTGCTGCAGCATTGGTGCCCAGATTGGACAGAACAAGCCTTGGCAACAGCAACCCATGAAGAAATGAGAAAGATGCTTCGGTGCAGACCAGCAAGGTCTGTGGGACTCACCACTTGGTAGGGCACCGGGGCACATCTGGAGCAACCAGAGAAGCCCAAGGAAATTCAAAGTTACCCCCTCAGGGACCCACCAGTCAACAGACCAGGGATCGTGAAGGGACATCGAGATGAAAAACATCTGGCGGCCCACTGGTCACTTGGAATGACCAGGCTGACAATCTTCAGTGGATTCAGTGCTCGAGGTGGGGGCTACTAGTCAGCCCTAGCATGACTTCAAGAAGTCAATGCACTTGCAAAAGTGCACAGTGACCAGGAGTTCCGGTTCCATGCTACTCACGAGGGCTGCAGGTCTCAGCTTTGCTGGGGACTCAGTCGGCCTCTGAGATGTCTGGAAATCCTCTTCCTGGGCTGCAAATACTTCGGAGTCCGGTGGGAGCTTGGAAATGCAGACCAGCAAATTGCTTTGTTGGTGCCTGCCAAGCAGGGGAGTCACTCCTTGACCTCAAAGGAGATTTCTTCAGTCCACTGGTCTTGAGCAGAGCGTCGAAGGTCCAGGATTTGGCTTCAGAGTTTCATCCAGGGTAATCTAAAGTTCTGGTTACAGAGGTTCCTTACTTATACCTAAGGAAGGGGTTGGACTAGCTCTGGGGACCCACCTATGGGAGGGTTTGGAAAGAGGGGTGGCTACACCCATTTCCTTTGTCCAGTTTCACGCCAGAGGAGGGTCTGGAAGCCCCTGGACCGGTTTGAGCCAGACTATGCACAGGGACACCAAATGTGTCCCCAGTGCAGGACTTCAAAGCATTCAGAGAGTGCTCCCACCCAGCCCCAATACACATAATCCTGTCTGGGAGGTGGTTATACCTCCCTGTGACAGGAAACCTATTGTCCAGGCCTTTGCTGCCAGAATTGTGGTCAGCAGTAGGAAGCCAGACTTGTGTCTGTGGCTGTAGCATCCATTTTGTGATACCAGGGCTCTATTTAGTTTCTACCGGATATACCAGTGCTGCCATGTCTCTCCCTCTAGAAGGGTGGGATCATACTCCCACACCAGTTACTGGTGTGGCGGTATGATTCCAAGGTATTTGACACCAAACACGACATGTTTCCGTGCAGCCAGTCCAACGTTAGCATATACCTTTGGGTTATAATGCATTTAAGAGTATATGGTCAGGCTGCACTACTGACAACCTCGGAGAAGAGATTCCGAAGGCTGCAGAGGGGCTCAGCTCATGCCTGGGCACCCTCTTACATATAACCAAGCACCATGCCTTCAGGATTGATAAGGCCTGCCATAGGGGTGACTGATAGGTTTGTATGTGCAGTATATGGTGAGATATAGTGAAACTATATCTCAGTAAGGGGTGCTTGCACCACCTTACCCAGGCTGCAGTAGCAGACCTGTGGTGTCATTTTGGGTGGCTTTCCATGGGTGGCATAATACATGCTTCAGCCCCTGGTAGGCCTCTGGGGTACCTATGCCCTGGGTACATAGTATACCGCATACTAGGGACTTATAAGGGCACCTCAGATCCAATCTGCAATGTACCTAATGGAATCATTTTAGAGAGGGAGCAGTTGGCTGGGGCCCTCAATAGCAGGGTCCCAGCCAGGCTAAAGTCGAAAAACAGTGAAACACCAGCAAAAGGTGGGGGTATACATGTGAAGCAGATCCTACTCTCCTACACCTGTCAACAACTTCTCTCCTACCCTCAATTCAAGGGCCAAGTCCCACTGCTGTTACAGCACCATGTTCATGTGCTTCAAGGAACGTATTAAGAAAAAGTCCCGGATGGTATGTTACCAAAAGGAACTCATGTACATCATCACCCCGTTTGTTCCAATACACATCTTCTGACCCACATCTAAAGCTCTTATTCTCCCCATAGTGATGGTGCAACATATCAATAAAACGTCTTCCATTACACCTCTTACACCTCTATGCTGCTGTTGCTAAATAAGGCTATCAACAGCAACGAGAATCACGTGAATCAGGTGGAAAGAGTGTTACCATTTCATCTCCACCCACAGATCCAACCTGTTAATCTTGGAGGTCCGTAAGGAGAGCAAAAATGGAGAAACAAGCATTTACTCATTTTTCCTACCTACGGGTATGATCGCAGCTCATGTTTGAGCATCCATAAATCACTTGACATCTTGAGCTCTTACCTTAATGCAACCATCTGGAAATCAATCATGATTTTCAGCTTGAAGCCAAATAGCTTGGCGGTTTTAGGATCGGGTCCTAAACCAGATGCAGGAGTTGAAATATCTCAGAGTCTGGTTTGATTTAATTAGGGGCTCGTCTGACAAACTTGGCCTCCGTAATCAGGTTGAGTTTGATGATTGATACACTATAACACTGAACCAGGAATGTTAAAGTACCATTTTTAATTCTTATCCTCAGGCCGTCCAATCGAAACTTGTAACAGTTGGCTATGGCATAAAGACGTCTCCATTTCAGTACTCATCATAACTAGATTTAGTACAATGTCAGATTCAATGTGTACTATAAAATCTGCTACAACATACATCTCGGGCTCAGATGCGACTTGACTTTGGCATAATGTAGTAATCTAGAGTGACTACAAGGGTATATTTCAAAACCTGGTATAAGTATAACATAACATGTGTGGGACCCTAAAAAATCTTATATCATAAAGTGAGGGTTGACCCCCAGGAGAAGGGGATTAAAATTTCTCTGAAATCCCTTAAGATCAGAGATAACAGGAACTTAATCAATCAATCAATCAATCAAAAATGTACAAAGCGCAGCAAATCACCCGTGAGGGTTTTGAAGCGCTGGAGTTGCTAGCTGTTGCGCAGCAAACTGTTCATTCGAACAGCCAGGACTTGTGTCCTTTCCTGAATTCCCAGAGTGGTGGTTTGGTCCTAAGATGCAGAGGAAGGTCATTCTAAGCTTTGGCTGCCAGGTGTGCGAAGGAACAATCTTTACTGTTGCCTCTGTGGTACCAGAGGGTGTCTGCGAGGAAGAGGGAGGCAGAACGTAGGTGTCTGCTCAATTGGTGGAAGGTCATGTGTTTGTCAATGTATGCTGGTCCTTCATTGTGCGGGGCTTTGTATGCGTGGGTCAACATCTTGAACTGGCATCTCTTCTGAAAGCTTCTTGTGTGTTGTGGGTCCATCTTGGGAGGTCGAGGCTGAGTCTTGCCGCTGTCAGGAGGAGTGTGGGGTTTCCTATGAAGAGTGTGTTCCCATAGTCCATCCTGCTGGTGACAAGGGCTTGTGTGACAATCCTTCTGGTGCTGACTAGGTGCCATCTGTAGAGCAGAGTATGGAAGCATGTGAATGAGACTGCATTTACCTGTTTCTTCATAGATTGCTTGCTGCCCAAGATGATGCCAAGGTTGCAAGCATGGTCTGTCGGGGCGGGAAAATGGGTGAGTTCAGCAGGCCATCTTGCGCCGTTCCATGGTGAGGTACTGTTCCTAGAGATGAGGACTTCTGTCTTGTCCGTGTTGAGCTTGCAGCAGTTGTCCTTCATACAGTCAGTGACGTTCATCATGCATGTCTGATGGTGGAGGGGTCTTCTGAAATCGAGAGAATGAGCTGTGTGTCTTCAGCACAGGAGATTATTTTGAGTATGTATGATCTGATGTGTCGGCCAGGGGGAAGATGTGCATGTTCAAAAGGGTGGGGCTGAGCAAAAATCCTTGGAGGATGCCACAGATGATCTTCTTGGGTTCCGAGGTGAATGGTGGGAGATGGATTCTTTGGATTCTTCCGGTGAGGTATGAGGGAATCCGCTTGAGGGCATCTCCCTGGATACAGATGTGGTGGAGTCAGTTGATCAATATGTGACGGGAGACAGTGTCGAAGGTGGCTGACAGGTCCAGGAGGATGAGGGCTGCCATTTTGCTGAGGTGAAGAAGGGCCCTGGTGTTCTCAGTGGCTTCAATCGGGGCTGTCTAGATGCTGAGGTTGGCTTGGAATCCGGATTGAGAGGGATAAAGGAGGTTGTTGTGTTCCAGGTGTTTGTTGAGTTGCTGGTTGATTGCCTTCTTGAGGACCTTCACTGGGAAGGGGGACAGGGTGATGGGCATGTAGGTCTTTGGTTCTACTGGGTGGGGGGATGGTTTCTTCTGGAGGGACCTCACTTTGCAGCGTTTCCAGTCCTCAGAAAAGTAGGCCAAGGTGATGGAGTTGTTCAGGACTTTCTTGAGCTCATTGCCAATTGTCCTGCTCTGAGGTTGAAGATGTGTGGGGAAATGGGTCTGTGTGTCCACCTGAGTGCACGGAGTTCATAAGAGGATTGTGGCTTGAGTTGGGAGGGGATGCCAAATGGTGAGAAGGTGTTTGTGGTTTGTGTTTGTAGGTGTGAGCAGGCTGATGCTGGTGGTGGGGGGCTGGGTTTTGAAGTTTTGATAGATGATTGAGATCTTGTTGTGGAAGAAGTCCGCAAGGGTGTCACATAGTTCTTGGGAAGGAGTGATATCGTTCTCAGCGGCAGCAGGGTTGCAGAACTCCTTAATGATGGCAAAGGGCTCCTTGTTGTGGTTTTGCTGGCTTCCATGTGGTCTACTAGGGTGTTCTTCTTTGATTCTTTCCAGAGGTGGTGGTACTGGTTGAGTGCTGTTTTGAAGATGGTATGATCTCCTGTCTCTTTTCTGAAATGCCACAACCTTTCTAGTTGTCAGCAGTTGCATTTAGTAGATTTAAACTCTGTGGTGAACCAGCTAGCTCATCAGGCAGGTCCTTTGAATTTGGCTGGCTTGTTCAGGGTGATGGTGTCAGCGCATTCTGTTATCCACTATGAGAAGTTCTTTGAAACCAGTTCTGGGTTGGATGTTGTGTCTGGGAGGCGTTGTTTCAATGGTCTTCGGATATCTTTATCCAGTTTCTGGGCATGGAGCTGGGAGCATGATGCCAGTGTTGGTAAGTCCTGAGGTGGTGAAATGGACATTGTAGTGGGTCCTGGTGAGCTATGACTGAGATGTGGTTGTACTTCACTCTTTTGTTGGACATGAAAATAGAATCAAGCGTTTGTCCTGCGATGTGGGTAGGGTCAGTGACAAGTTGCTTGAGACCGATGTTGCTCATCGTCAGTCGTCTAGGTGGAAGTTAAGATCCCCAAGGAAGATGTAGTGCTTGGAGTCAATTGTGATCGGGGTGTTGAGATCAGAGATGGTGTTCCGAAGCTGGGGCATGGTCCTGGTGATCTGTAGGTGGGGGTCACTCTGACGGTGCTTTTTCTATCTGTGTGAAGTTGGAAGTTGGGGAGCTCCATTATCTTGGTTGAGTCATCAGAGGAGGTCATGCGGCAGATGGAGACCTTGAAGATAATGCCATTTTCACCTTGTTGTTTGTTGGTTCGATCTCAGTGCGTTATCTTGTAGCCTTCAGGGGAGGCGATGTCCAGTGTGGAGTTGGGTTTCAGCCAAGTCTCTGTGAGAAAGATGACAATCCGGGTGAGGGATGAGATCATGTCCCAGATCTCCGTGGCAGGTTTGCTGAGTGAGCGTATGCTGAGTTTAATGCACTGGTGTTGTGCTGTAATCTCAGTAGTATCTTTTAATCAATTTAAAAATGAGGTAGACAGGCAAGCAAAATAATTATCCTTTCATCAGGGGGAACATTCCCATGCTTCATACGT
Source organism: Triturus cristatus (assembly GCF_964204655.1). NCBI lineage: Eukaryota > Metazoa > Chordata > Amphibia > Caudata > Salamandridae > Triturus > Triturus cristatus. Next base: position 250,688,813 of record NC_140584.1, read on the forward strand.
ATATTTTTAATAAGCACATTTCTATTATTATTTTGTAAATGTTATGAATCTTTTAAGCACAAATATTTTTTTCCATTCTTAAATTGAACTGATTTTATCCATTTAAACTTCCCCTTTATTTTTTAGAATGCTGTCTAGCCTTTTGGTGTGTTATTTGGTAGGGAGCTTATTAAAAAATGCCATAGAGTTGGGTAATTAAATTAAATTTTAAGCTGATTTATTATAATTAATGATATATTAAGTGACTGTATTTTAAACTAATCGATTGTTTTTCTTTGTGCTTTTATGATTATTCAAAAATACTTTAATACACTTTAATTTGATGATGGTGAATAAGCATAGCTTTTTTGGAGAAGGTGTTAATTTCTCATTTTAAATAAGTTTATAGTCTAATTCAATGTGCTGGCCAGAAGAAAGTTCATGTCACCATGGACAGCTGAGAGCAATATAGCCTTCCTGCTGGGTGAATATAGAAAGGACTCATTGAGCCACATCGTCTGCATATGCCCTTCATTGCTTACCCAGCTCCAATTATTTATCAAATTGAACGTTATCAGTTGTAGGCAGTCTTCTGAATTAATTTTTAAAGGAGAAGCTCCACATTTTATGTTGGGTTCAAGAAATTCCTGGGACAGTCAGAAATATTGTGGCAAATGCATGCAGAGGAGAGTGGCATAATTACTAGGGGGATATTTACTTACATTTCATACAACGCATAGCAGCAAGCAAAGTAGCTGCCCTGCATGAAAGGAAGACAGCAGAAAAGCTCAATATCTACTAAGATACGGCATATTTCTGCTGTCTCCTGGCACCGGCATACAGTGTGCAGCCTAGGGCCAATGCAATGCAGGAATGCTTAAACCATGGTGCAAGTGTGTCCAGGTTACAGACAGGATTGTTCCATGCAGGAAGGGGCACCTTCCTGCACAAAACATCTCCTCAAAAGGCATTTTCCACTTTCTATGTGCGCTGCAGAATACATCACACATACAAAGAGAAAGTAACCTGGAGAAAAAAAGATATTTCTCCTCATTACACCTGCTTCAGGGAGGTGTACCCTTTGACACTGTCCCAGGTTTACTAGCTTTAGTAAAACTGGGAAGGCACCAAAATCCATGGGTGGATGCGTGGTAACGCCCATGTTCCACCCCTGGAACGCCTTCCTAACAAGTTGTTGTCTTGCATTACTTTTTGGGAAAAATCCCACACAAATGTGATTCACAAATAACATTTTACATCATGGCTGGGGGACAAACGTTGTGCATTCACCATGTAAGATGTTATTAAATCTGCTCCCCAGTTTTTAAGAAAATGCCAAGTTAAGAATTTATGCTCAGGCTTATGAAATCTTTTAGTGCAAATAAAGTATAACATATCATTATCTAATGCCAGTTCTTTCCTTTTATTTGTTCTTATATTTCAATACATTAAAGAGTAAGGTGAGTCCCAGTGGTACAATTCAAAAAAACACACGTAATAAAGTGCCAGTGGGCATTGATACACTTGTACACCCAACTATTTTGTCCAATATTATTTAATCATATTGAACACCCAGAAGATGCTCACAAACCAGCATCAAATCTGGAAATGCATATCAAAACAAGTGCCCCTTGTGGATGGGGAAGGGGGGGAAAGGGGGTATTGTGCATTAAGTGAGGATTGGGATGGTGAGAAAGAAAAGGTAGTGACAATCAAAACATCACACCATTATTTACAATTAGAGCCGGCTTGGCTCAGGCAAATAATTGAATACAAATATATACAGAGCCATTGTTTGACATATATTGTCACATTGAAAAAGCACTGATGCCCAAACTGGCACAGGGTGGTGACAGTCGACGTTTCGACTCCAAAGGGAGGGTAGGCTGTTCCAGCTCCTTAGAGCGGGGTCTTCCTCAGGACTAGATGGGGGCACCATAAGCCACCCTTGACTGGATGGTGAATATGCTGTGGATGGGCCGTAGCCTCCAAAATGGCAGAGAGAAGGGGTCGATGGCACCTGACTTGGCTGTGTAGAGGTGGATCATCCCTGTCAGAAGCCTCTTGAATCAGGGGAACTTGTAATTAGTTAAGATTGGGTCCCTGGGTAGCAAGTTGCTGGGAAAGGAAACACTGATTTTACGTCCTTGTTGTGGTGATTGGGCCCTCAGGCCCGCATGCAGAGGAAGGATGGACACGGGACACAGGATTACTGGTTCTGTGAACTGGCCTCGAGCACGTGCGCTCGGCCCCTTTTATTGTCAGGGTCACCTGACTGGTGACGCCTGTGGTGGGTGGGTGTTCAGTGTGGGTTACAGGCACAATGGAACACTAGACTGTATCCAGCCGGATACTACATCCCTCCCAAACTTTAATGAAAGTTAAACCAAAATGAAGTCCGAACCTGTTGGAGAAACACAAGTTCCAACCGAAACATAAATTGGCGATCATGACTTCCACGTAGTCTCTTGGCTGATGGTCAACTGCCGGCGAGGGTGTTTTGACAGCCGGGACCACTCGGTCTCCTTGGCACGATGTCTTGAGTGCTCTGCGGATGTGTTCTTTTGGACTTACATCGTGGAAGTGCGCCTCACAATCTCTTTCTAGTACCGCCATCGGTGGAAGTGTGGGTGGAATGGTGGTGGACCACTGTTTGTTCTATTTTCCGCTGGGCGCCCTGGTAGAGGTGTTTCCTCCGACTAGTAGTTGAGTAGTTGTCTTCTTCCAGGACTCACCGTTGCAGGATATCCCTCTCACGGATACCCCTCTCTCGTGAGTGTCCCCTCTCACTGGACGACCCGGAGGCCCTTTGTTGCCAGGTTTCCACTGGACCGGTGGACCGCCGCCTTGGGGCTCCACTCGCGTTGGGGGAGTCGCTATGGGTTCTCTTTCCGTGTCCGAAGTTCCGCCTGAAAGGGTGCTGTTGGCACTTGGTCCTTCACGCTCTGCCTCTGTTCTCCTAGGATCTCCAGAGCCAGCTTCAACAGTCCATCTCTCGTCTTGGGGATCCGCTGCCACCGGTGTCCCTGAGGCCTCTGCCCCTGGGATGTCCACAGTCCTGTTTCCGTGACGTCCCAGAGGTGGTTGTTACCAACGGACCGGCCTGCTCGTCTCTGTCGTCCCCGGGTGACCTTCGGGTCTGCGCATCGACGTATACTCCTAGTGGTGCTGATGTTGTGTTCCAGGTACTGCGTCTGGGTGTCCATGCCCCTTCTCACTTCCCTCTTTGGGTACTCCCCTTCCGGTGTGTGTTATGTTGATGAGTCACGCACACCTCTTTGCTCTTCTCCTTCCCTCTTCGGGTGTTCCCCTTCTGGTGTGTGTGTTGATCTGTCCCGCACACCTCTTTGCTCTTCTCCTTCCGTCTTCTCTTCCTCCTTCGTCGTGGCGTCATGCCACTCAGGATCTGTCTTCCTTTTCCTTTCTTTGCGACGCGATCCAGTCTTCCGCCTTCTTGCTCGTCCTTACCAGGCTTCTTCGTGTAGCGTGCACTCTACGCGTTTCCCTCTGGTCTTGTCCCGCCACTAGGACACTGTCTTCCTTTCACTCTGTGACTGGACCGGTCGTCGCGACCTTCTGCCTCGTAGTTGCTTCTGATTTCGAGTGATGTTGATGGACCTCTTGTCCTTCTCCTCCTGGTCCTCTTTGCGGACCTCTCATGGGGTCCTCTTCATTGACGTCCCCTCGGACTTCCTCTTCTCTCCAGCTCTGACCTCTTGGCAGGTCAGTGCACTCTCCGACCTCTTGTAGGTCTACATCCTCCTTGCAACCATCTCGTGATCGGCGTCGTCCTCCTTGCGACCATCTCGTGATCGGCGTCGTCCTCCTTGCGACCATCTTGGTGGTTGGCTTCGTCCTCCTTGCGACCATCTTGGTGGTCGGCTTCGTCCTCCTTGCGACCATCTTGGGTGGTCTGCAACCTTCGCGCGACCATCTTGGGTGGTCGGCAACCTTCGCGCGACCATCTTGGGTGGTCGGCAACCTTCGCGCGACCATCTTGGGTGGTCGGCAACCTTCGCGCAACCATCTTGGGTGGCTGGCAACCTTCGAGTGACCATCTTGGGTGGCCGGCAACCTTCGCGCGACCATCTTGGGTGGTCGGCAACCTTCGCGCGACCATCTTGGGTGGTCGGCAACCTTCGCGCGACCATCTGGGTGGCCGGCTTCACAAGGTGCGTCACGTCGTGTGACTCCCTGTGTTTGCTGAATTGTCGAGTGCTGGTGCGTGCTTCTCTTCGTACCGTCGCGGTACATCTTCAGAGTCGCGTTGCTCTTTGCGCTGTGTGATTTCTTGATGTGGTGGCTTCTTGGCGCCACTAGGTGTACTTCTTCATCCTTAGCCCGCCAGTGTCGGATACTTGCTGCACGCATCTTCGTCAGTGGGTTCCTCTTCCTAGGCGCTGCTATGTACCTTCCGCGTCCGGGGTACATCTGCGCTGAGTCCTTTACTTCGCTCGAGGGTTCGCTCCACTTGATGCGGCGACAGCGCAGTCCTTGCTGGGGTGGATGTGGCTTGACACCATTCTTCTTTCTCCTTGTCTTGCTGTGGGATGGCGCGGCATTCCGGTGACACACTGTCTCCTCTTCCTTGCGCTTCCGTCGCGTCCCTGCGCATTCCTGTGCTTCTGGCGCATTTCTGTGCGCCTCCGTCGCGTTCCCGTGCACTCACCATTGTGCATCAGTCTGCCCTTGCGGTACATGCCTTGCTGCCTCTTCTCCATGCCTCTCTATTCCTTTCCTGCAGCTGGTGCAATGCTGCTCTCCGGCCACTAGATGGCAGTGCAGGGTTTGCTCTTTACTTCCTTCCGCAGCAACCTTCTCTGCTGCAAACCTGTTCTTCCTTGTTCTCTTCCAGGCTTTGGTAGGCTGTGGAGACGGGCTGGAGCTATGGCAGAGCAGTGGAGGGCAGGACCGTGGCTGGACAGCAGGTAAGTCTCTTTACTTTTCTTTATTGTAGACGCAGGGGGGGCCACAGGCATTGACAGTGCTGCACAGGTCCAGGCATTGTGTTGGGTGTGTACGAGTTGGGGGAGACTAACTCACTCGCCACGCTGTGCTTGCCAGCACATTTGGGACTTCTGGGGCATGGTGGCAGTCAGTGCCGACGCGCTGGCCGCTTGCCTCTCTTGTGGGCGCTGCTGGGGTCCTGCGAGGTGGGGCATGACCCTGCATGGCCGGCGGCGGCCGTGCTTCACTTTTCCTTTCGCCCTCCCTGCCCGCGGCAGCTTCCTGCAGTCCACGGCAGGGAGGGGGCAGGGGTGCACTCGCTGAGCTCCTCACAGCTTCGGCTTTTATTTAGTTATTCTCGCAAGCGGCGCTGGTCGCATACAGTTCCTGGGCATATCTCCCTCCCTCCCGCGGCAGCCTCGCACACTTCTCCTGCTGCGCGGACGGGGGGGGGGAAAAGGAGTGGACCCGGCGTGTTGTGCTGCGGGTGGGCTCCGCTTTTACCTTCGTGTTGCTTCTGCCCACTTCCACATCGCGGCAGGGTGACCTCCCGTCCGCTTCCTCACTTGCGGGGTGGGCTCCCGCTCGGCTTACACTTCCCTCACCACTCGGGGCACTTCAACGCGGCCATGCGGGTGGGCTCCGCAGCGCGTCGGGCGAACAGTCGTCCCAGGGGGTGTATTCGGCGGCAGGCACCACCGGGGTCGGGGTAGGCACCCGACCTCCTAGTCTTTACCGTGTTCCCCGTCGCGGGGCTCCTCTCGGCCGGCGGGCCGTCTTCTTTCCGCGGTACAGGCGTCTCGCGGGGGTCGCAGCCGATGCGGGTGGGCTCTGCTTGGCGTGCGCTTCACCACGGGCACCTCGGCAGGCTTAACGGGGTCGGGGTTGGCACCCGACTTCGTCGTGTTGCGGGGTCACGGTGCCGCGGCCGATGCGGGTGGGCTCCGCTCGGCTCGCTCTTCTCCCCCAGGGCTCTTCCACGCAGGGGGGCAGATTAACTCAGGCCCATGAGGTGCGAGGTGGGCTCTCAGACACCTCGCTTCACGCCGGGGCTCTTCGCACGCCTGCAGGTGATCAGGCGCTGTCTGTGCCTGCTGGGGTTGACACGCAGGCAGCTCTCACCCCTCCTTTCATTTTTGCTGGGCTGCTGAACGCCAGGGCACAGCCCCCTCGTCGCCAATGTGGTGATTGGGCCCTCAGGCCCGCATGCAGAGGAAGGATGGACACGGGACACAGGATTACTGGTTCTGTGAACTGGCCTCGAGCACGTGCGCTCGGCCCCTTTTATTGTCAGGGTCACCTGACTGGTGATGCCTGTGGTGGGTGGGTGTTCAGTGTGGGTTACAGGCACAATGGAACACTAGACTGTATCCAGCCGGATACTACACTTGTGTCAGCCCCACGGGTGCCTTCAGAATCTCTTAGCTCTAAAGGCGACCGTCTCTGGCAGCTGGGAAAAAAATTCAATAGTTTCTACTAACAGAACAAATAAGGGGCATATTAACAAGCCAGGTGATAAGATTATCGCCGCTTTAGCGGCAGAAAACTGCCGCTAAAACGGCGATAATGGGCTTGATAATGTGCTCTATGGAATTCCAATTGAAGCCCATGTTAGAAGTCCTTCACATTTAACATGGGCTTCAATGGGAATTCCAGAATTCCATAGAGCATATTATCAAGCCCATTATCGCCGTTTTAGCGGCAGTTTTCTGCCGCTAAAGCGGCGATAATTGTATCGCCTGGCTTGTTAATATGCCCCATGGTTATTTAAATCATACAATAGATGTGTGTAAAGGAAAGGCAGCGTCCATAAGAGACATACACAGTTGTCTAAAGTGTAACCTTGCTTTTAACGATAAAACCGTCGTCCTGCTATGAGGGTAATTTGTGTGTTACCCTTGCATCTCTAGAGACAACCGTGTTAGTGAACAGCAAGAAAAGAAAGTATATGTGGAGCTAATTTAAATTATTAGAAAACAATATTTCACAGATGTGTTTTTGAAGATGAGGACTAATATGCATATTTTAATTCATCATTATGTCGTTTTCACATTTTACATCATCATATGAACTGTTAAATCGTGTGATAATTTTAAACAGTCTATACCGTTTCCAGGCAATTCATTTGAGTCCAATTGCTTGGCAGAATAGACATTTCCCCGACTGTCCCCACGCAACAAAAAAACAAGTGCTTTTCAAAGCTTGTCTGACATTGAGACACAGGGAAAACAGCACAGGAGTCAAAGAAACACATATCGATGGTCTGTCAACATTCTTTTGTTCGACATGATGCTATTATCAAGGCACATTGGGATGAGAAAAGTGACCTAGTTGACCACAGGCTTACAGCTGTCTGGGGAAGGAAGGAACATGGTGAATCAAAAGGTAGCTTTGTTGCAAGTCCCCCCAGGCCTTTTTATTGACGGGGATGACAACAGTCTCAAGATGCACCATTATCTATGACCAGCTCAAGACATCAAATAATGCGCTGCTGTCTTTGTCAGGAAATAAAATGCGGCTCAAAATATACATGGCTTGTTATATTTTGTTCAACTAACATTTGGCAAAAGTCAGGGTCAGTGTAAGCGTATTGCCCTGAGGAGAAATGTTAAAAGCGAGATGCACTTGAAGCTTCAATGTGTCTGCTGAAAGGAGACTTCACTTCTGTGTAAATGTCGAAAATGTTTTCAAAATCAAAGAATGACTCCCACTATGTGCAAAACAAAACCAATAGATGCTTATTAAACAGCGCTCCCAGAATGTACATTTTATTTCAAATCTGCTTCATATTGGAGCTTACTTTTCAACGATAACTTGTTTAATTTTTTTCAAAACTTGTTTGCTAATGAATAGGTTTTTGAACTCTACTCAGTCAAAACAGTGTTGTTGTGTGGCCCTTTTAGCATTCATATGTGAGTGAGAAATTCGGAAATGTTAAAACTTAAAAAGTTATTATTATGGAAAACCAAAAGCGCTATAACTTGATGGAAAGGAAATAAAATTTGAGACCATAACTTTGAAAACCGGCGCCCCAAGTTTGTGAATCACAAAAGTGGCTAACTGTGAAATATATTCAAAACTAAAAGTTGTGTAATACAAATATCAGAGTGTGATAGCTTGACCAAGAAAACTTTAGCACGAAATGATTATTTATGGAAAGAGAAGAAGTCTATCCTCAAATAGCCATGGTATAGTAGAGACTCCTAAATGTACACTGTTTACTTTCATTGTGTAGGCTTACATTACGTTTTTGTACAGCAATTCACATCGTACTTTAGGTGTTGTACAATACCTATTATTGCCCATTGGAATGGCACAAACAGATGAACATCTCTGCGGTCAAATCATTTGGGACCAGATGTACGATGGATATTTGCATGTGCAAACAGGTCTTAGACCCGTTTGTGCATTCCAAAATCTTTTTGGCCATGTACAATTCCTATTTCGTGACTCGTAATAATTAGTGACTCGCAAAATAGTGTTTTGCGACTCGCTATAAAGAAGAGGCGTTCCCTTCCTTTTCGCGACCTCCAAATGCCATGTATGATTGTTTTGCGACTGCAATTGCGGTCGCAAAACAGTCGCAGTTTACCACCCCTCATAGAAGGGTGGTAAACCACTCGCAAATGGGAAGGGTCGCCAGGGGACTCCTTCCTCTCTGTGACTGGCTCTAAAAATATTTTTTAAGGGCAGGCAGTGGGCCCAGGGACCACTGCCTGCCCTTAAAAAAATTAAACAAAAACATTTAATTTTTCTTTTTTTAAATGCATCCCGTTTTCCTTTAAGGAAAACTGGCTGCTTTATTTAAAAGCAGTCCCAGACATGGAGGTCTGCTGAGTCCAGTAGGCCACCATACCTGGGAGGACCAGCCATTCACAATGGGGTTTCAAAAATCGCGAGTGCCTCATTCATATGCATGAGGCATGCAATTTGCGACCCCATTGGGAATCGCAATTAGTGTCGTAGATACTGTTGTACTTACCAATTTGCGAGTCACAAATTGCGAGTCGCTATTGCGAACCAATTTGCGAGTCGCAAATTCCTTGGTTGTACATCTGGCCCTTGCGTCCTTGGCTGAACGCAAGTACTAGCCGTTCCAAAAGTTGATGGAGGATATAAAAACAGCCCTTCCAAATTACCTAAGCAATAAGGAATATAATGCCAAAACAAAGTTACTTCAAATAACAACCCTGTATTTCCTACAATTAATTAGGGCCTGAAATAAGCATTATAGAGCTAACTAGCAGAAAGCTGGGTTAATTGTTCAATAGTAGTGTGGGGTTCAAATCTTAAAGCAATGACTTGTGCTAAACGAAACATTGACGTTAACCAGAGAAGAAAAGAAGTTAACCAGAGAAAAAATATACAAGAAATGGCAGTTAAGTTATTAGTGGGCCACGATTTTAGGATGAGATGTGGCTGGAATGGACAAGGTCTGCATGCAGCAGAATTGGAATACTTGAAAATCTCCCATTTGAGACTTTTTTTGGTTCACGGCATAGTTCTGTCTTCGGGACAAAGGCCCCAAGAGTGTGCAAAGAAGTCTTGACACCCTCAACATGTACCTTTGTTAGAGATGCACGAGTATACAACAACTCAGCAGGCAGATCGGAGAAGATGCTGTTACCTCAGATTAGTTCACATTTTTCTCCTGGTGTGTTTTGTTTTTTAAAGTAAAGTGTCTTCTGAAATTGGATGTTGCTATGATGGATAGTCAAGGTATATTAAGTATCCTGAGGTTGACTCTTTGACGCAATTCTGTCAGTTCTTATGTATCAACAGCCTGTTACATTTTATTGAGTGTTAAGAGTGCATATGGAGCAGAGCATACTCAGGGACAGATTTATCAATTTTTGAGCTGCCAAAATGTCATGGAAAGGGACACAAAGTGGCATATAGTCTTGAAGAGATATTTACTTTCAGGTGTAATTTTTTGGGAAGGTGGGAACGAGACCTATTTTCAGAGCAAATAGATGATGACAGCATTGATGACATCACTGATAATACTATAGTAATATACAACATAGAGTTACTGGGTGAACACATGTGGGTGAGTAGCATGGAACTAGCAGCAATTTTAGTGGCAAGTGTGATTGGGAATGTTCAAAGTTATATGGTACAATCTTTATAGATCCCTAAGTTTGTGGTGCAGTTAGTACTCACTGTTAATAAAGTAAAGGCCGAAAGCATTTGATGTGGGTTGCAGAGCAATGGTTCAAAGTAGAATATTCCTTAACACCAAGCCTATTCCAAGAAATATGTGGGTAAGGCCAAAGCTTCTGTTGACAATAGATTATTGACCAGTGTGTATCTGGGCATGTTCTAGCGATAAACTGCAGTATTACAGTGATAAAGACACATTTTATAACATAGATGTTTATAGGATATGGATGTTTATTTTCAGAACTTCACACAAATGTTGATGCTTTGCAGATTATAGAATAAAGTAGAAAAGAAGGTGTCCCTATTGAGGTGGTTTATCTCACACTGAAGTTTTAAACAAGGCTCTAAGGCTATACATTGTGCCCATATCAAGGATGCATGTGGTGCATTCTACTAAACTATGAAGCGTTGTCCAGAGGGCCTTGTTATTGGCAAATGCATATCTGTAAACCTTATGATTTAAAATTGTAAGCCATGGGAAACCTGTTAATGTGAATAGAATGCAAACTCATTTTTGTAGGGAGTTCAGGAATCAAAAGCAGTGTGAGCCCCTTAGAGTCTTTGGAGACATTGTCTTTGTTAGTTTGGTGAATATAGGTAAAAAGAAGATAGCATCTACCAAATGTGGATGATGTGACAAATATGCTATGTGTCCAACATGTGGTCAAAGGTTATGTCTATTATCATGTGACTGGTGATAGAAAAGTGGTAATAGATGCACAGTGTTCAATTACAATTACTTCAAGTCATATAGAAAGCTGTCATAAGCAGTTCATAAATTAAAGTTAGTTCAGTAAACTAACTGCTGATTTTCTTTTTTTTGTTTTTAAAATGCTAGTTTTTGAGTTATTCAACACCTAACTATAACTCCACATTAACCTTTGTTTTTTCAGTGAATTTCTGAGTTTTTTTTTTACATAATGTTAGATCCTTTTACAATACCTAACTATAACATAACTATTGCAAAACAGTGCACACAATTCTTATTATATATGGTAAATAAAGTTCAAAAAACAGGATGGATCCCACGGAGATGTCAATTCTTCTTTATTGAAAAGTTCAAGCAACAGCCAGCCGACACGTGTTTCATCAGAGAGATGATCTCTGAATCTTCAGGGCTGGAGAAATATAAAATCGTGACTAAAAATCACAATTTAAAACACAGTGTCTATACATATAAATCAGAACCAAAGACATCCCCAAACTAGTGCATGACCTACATTAGAAAAGAAGACCAGAACAGGCAAAAAAGTGGCCTAGAACTAATGAGTTAAACCCCAACAAAAGTTTGAACAATTCTGTACATCATATTTACAAAATATTGCTAGATAGCCATCCAGAAATAAGATTGCAACAGGAGCATGTGACAGTGTGATCAGATTGATCTCCATGTCCGGAAACCATCACCCATTTTGCAGACCAGAATTTAAAGTTTTAAAGGAGTAAGAGAGAGTGTATAGCCACGAGACACCCAAAGTGACGAATATATATATCCAAAACACCGTGAACATATTCACATGAAAGAGTTGAAGTGAAGAGGGAACACAGTATCTGTAAGTACCTGTGGTAGATGTCCACCGAAAAATATCTAGGATCAAGCTCAGTTTCGAGCGTAGTCTGAATAAACGCACGATGATGAGTAAATAAAGCGTAGCAGTTGCTGGGGTACAGCACTACAATAAAGAACAAATAATATTGAGTCTATGGTAAGCTGAATCGAAACCGGGTCACAACAACGTATCAAAAAACAAAAGAAGTTATTAATAGTGCCCAAATCAAAATTCGGACTACGGTAAAGCGGGACAAAAGCCATTACATCTCGCCTCACCTCTTGGTATTACGAAGTGTCTGTGTACAGTCACGTATTTGTGGAGAAGTCGTTCACAAGGTGTGTAATGAAACACCTATCACAATACAAGGGTAAACTACAGAGGAACAAAATAAATATGTTGAAAAAAAACCAAAAGTGGAGGGAAGTGGGCCATCACAATAACATAATATCAAGGCATCTAAAGGTAAAAGGCACAGTCAATACTCACTAGATAAATTAAACCAATTGCAGCACCGGGGGAGACACGTGTATTATGTCAAATACGGGGTGTCTGCGTGGAATCACGTCTCCGTGAAAAGGTAGCTCACAGGGTATATAGTTAAAAACCCATCACGATACGGGGTTGAGACCTAGAAAACACGTGAATCGTATAATGAGACGTGAAAGAGGTATAAGGAAAACAAGGGGCCGTCTGAAACAACGTATTATCATAACACCCAAGGATAAAAACCAACATAGGTACTCACTGGGAAATTTTAATTTCTCTCTGTACCTGCCTTTTCCTTTCTTTTTTTCTGTTTCTTTTGTCTAAGCACAGTGGCTTTATAGATGTTTACCCTATTATGGGTATGGCGCGGATTCATGTCCTGTTGATAGGCTTATGTTAATACTTAACTTAGTGAGAATACTCTTTAGGCGATTTTTTTCAATATATTAACTTTTGGGAGTTTTTTTTGGATTTTATTGGCTATGCGATATATGGACGTTGAGCTTTTTTAATACTTACATAAATAAACATGACTGGTCGGACTATATTTCTTCACCAACTTTACACGGATGTTCTTTGTCCTCTTTCTATGTTGACCTTCGTGCCTTTCTATTTTATGGACGCCATGTAAAATTATGTGACGTATTTACGTTGAGATGCACCGTTTCGTATTGACTCGGTCTAGTGGCTACTTTGCATCAATCGGAAGTATAAATTCACTTCCGGAACGCCGGACGTTGCACGATAACCTGTCGGATGAGTTGGAATACACTCCGCTGCCCGCTCAGTAAGTTTACAGCTAGAATATTGGCCCACGCCTCCTTTCAAATAACTGGTTATTCTTTTGTCCCTTTTAGAAGCTCTTTATGATAATTGCGTTTCGTATTGAGTCATGTTTGGGTTCACTTTTCTTTTCCTTACAGCTCCCAGGGGGTGTTAGACGCAATACACGTGTCTCCCCCGGTACATCTTTCGTCTTAAATTTTCCCAGTGAGTACCTATGTTGGTTTTTATCCTTGGGTGTTATGATAATACGTTGTTTCAGACGGCCCCTTGTTTTCCTTATACCTCTTTCACGTCTCATTATACGATTCACGTGTTTTCTAGGTCTCAACCCCGTATCGTGATGGGTTTTTAACTATATACCCTGTGAGCTATCTTTTCACGGAGACGTGATTCCACGCAGACACCCCGTATTTGACATAATACACGTGTCTCCCTCGGTGCTGCAATTGGTTTAATTTATCTAGTGAGTATTGACTGTGCCTTTTACCTTTAGATGCCTTGATATTATGTTATTGTGATGGCCCACTTCCCTCCACTTTTGGGTTTTTTTCAACATATTTATTTTGTTCCTCTGTAGTTTACCCTTGTATTGTGATAGGTGTTTCATTACACACCTTGTGAACGACTTCTCTACAAATACGTGACTGTACACAGACACTTCGTAATACCAAGAGGTGAGGCGAGATGTAATGGCTTTTGTCCCGCTTTACCGTAGTCCGAATTTTGATTTGGGCACTATTAATAACTTCTTTTGTTTTTTGATACGTTGTTGTGACCCGGTTTCGATTCAGCTTACCATAGACTCAATATTATTTGTTCTTTATTGTAGTGCTGTACCCCAGCAACTACTACGCTTTATTTACTCATCATCGTGCGTTTATTCAGACTACGCTCGAAACTGATTTTGATCCTAGATATTTTTCGGTGGACATCTACCACAGGTACTTACAGATACTGTGTTCCCTCTTCACTTCAACTCTTTCATGTGAATATGTTCACGGTGTTTTGGCTATATATATTCGTCACTTTGGGTGTCTCGTGGCTATACACTCTCTCTTACTCCTTTAAAACTTTAAATTCTGGTCTGCAAAATGGGTGATGGTTTCCGGACATGGAGATCAATCTGATCACACTGTCACATGCTCCTGTTGCAATCTTATTTCTGGATGGCTATCTAGCAATATTTTGTAAATATGATGTACAGAATTGTTCAAACTTTTGTTGGGGTTTAACTCATTAGTTCTAGGCCACTTTTTTGCCTGTTCTGGTCTTCTTTTCTAATGTAGGTCATGCACTAGTTTGGGGATGTCTTTGGTTCTGATTTATATGTATAGACACTGTGTTTTAAATTGTGATTTTTAGTCACGATTTTATATTTCTCCAGCCCTGAAGATTCAGAGATCATCTCTCTGATGAAACACGTGTCGGCTGGCTGTTGCTTGAACTTTTCAATAAAGAAGAATTGACATCTCCGTGGGATCCATCCTATTTTTTGAACTTTATTTACCATATATAATAAGAATTGGGTGCACTGTTTTGCAATACTTTTCACTGAGTGTCAGGTTTCCTGCACCAATTTAGGGGCTTAGGGTTTTCTCCCCTACAGTTTGCACCTTTCGCAAATATTTCATGCAATCTAATCCTATACGTTTACCATTTGAGCGCCATTACTTCCTGTGTTTGAAACCCACTCTGTCTGCTTTATAACATAACTATAACCAGTGTGTTTTTTCATTGAAATTTTGGGATTTTTGATCATATTCAGCCAAGTTCCCCACAAAGCATGACATTTGGCTGTGCACCACAAGAGGCTGAGATCAGGGCGTGGCCTCTAGTGGGAGATTGATCCCCACTGGGTGTGGTTTTCAGTGGCCAGGCACTCCACCCAACCCAGCTGTGGGTGTCCTGCCCACTACTGTAAAGGCCTTGCACCCACCCCCCGTAGATAGCCAACCCCTGCTGCACCAGGGGTTGGCTGCAGGGCCTGGCCTCTAACCAGGCCTGCTCCCAAACCTCAGCAGACAGCCAAGACTCACTGCAATGGGGGGGGGGGGGGGTTGGTTGCAGTGTCTGGTCTTCAGTCAGGCCCTGTGCCCATACATAAAAAGCAGCCAACCACCTCCTGCACATGTCTGAAGAGTTTGTGCAGCAGGGAGTTAGCCATAGGGCCTGGCCTCCAACTTCACTGCAGTGGTCAACTTCTTATGTTGGCCACCCCCACACTATTCAAGGACTTTACCCATTCAAAGTGGTGGGATGGTCCACAAGGCCTGGCCTTGGGCCAGGCAGGAACCCGACCCAGGCAGCTAACAGCCCATTATCATCTTTATTACGGAAACCTGGACCGACCCCTCTTCAGGACCGGACCTTGTAGAGGCCACCCCAGAAGGTTATACCGCTTTAAGGCATGATAGAGCAAATAACAAAGGAGGTGGTTTAGCTTTAATTTTTAGCAGCAAACTCTCTACTAAAGTCACACCCATTCCCTTACCCACCTGTGAGGCCTTTCATTTTTCCATTCAGTTAACTGCGTCACAAACCTTTAAGGGTATCCTTTTATATCGTCCACCGGGACCTAGGACAGATTTCCTCGGTACCCTTAATATGCTTTTAGAGCCAGCAGCAACTGAATCCTCTTTCACAGTCCTAGGTGACTTCAATTTTCATTTGGAGAACCTTTTAGACAGTCAGACAAAAACCCTATGCAATGACATGGAAGCCGTAGGCCTATTACAGCAAGTCCAAACTGCCACGCATCAAGCCGGCCATATTTTAGACGGCCTTTTTTCTAACTCCCAAACCATCCAGGTTAAAAACATCCTCCCTTTAGTGTGGTCTGATCATCAGGCCATCTTTTTTTAAATTTCGGTTTGTGCCAAGCACCCTCTCAGAACTTCTGTTACGATACAGGGACCTCGGAGAGCCTGGAGGGATACTGACCCACAGCTCCTAAAAAACTGCCTTTTCTCTACCCAACCTCCAGCTTCCTCTGATCCCAACATAGCATCAGTAAGATATACCAACTGGCTCAGCGATGCGTTCAATCGGCTGGTGCCACTTAAAAATATCTCTAGAAATCGAAATGCTCCATCAGCCCCTTGGTTCTCGGAAACTCTCAGAGAAAAGAAAAAACTATGCAGGAACTATGAAAGAAAAAGGCATAGATCCTACAACCTGCAGGACAAATTAGTTTATAAAAAAGAGCTCACTGAATACAAATTTCTTATCATCCAGGAAAAAGGCAGATACTTCACCTCGCAAATTGAAGGCGCTCAAGACTCTAATAAACACTTATACCAAAGTAGTGGTAAAACTCTCTGGACAAGCTTCTACCAATAGTATCGCCCCCACTCAGCCACTCTGTGACTCTTTAGCACACTTCTTTGACGACAAAGTGAATGACATCTACACCAAGTTCGCACCAATCTCTAACGCAACAGCACAACTGGCAGAAAAAGACCCCCCCCGGCAGTCTCTTATGCTCTTTGAGAATACAACCGCTGAACAGATTGTGAATATCATGATAACAACCAAATCAGGTTCTGCCACTGATCCCTGTCCGCCGGCTGCACTCATTCCTGTACTGGAACAAGTGGATCCTGTCCTATCCACCATTTACAATACTATGTTCAAGTTCGGCACATACCCCACCATTTGGAAACAAACTATAGTAAAACCTTTATTAAAAAAAGCCAATCTTGACGCCAGTGACACCAAAAATCACAGACCTATAGCCAGCTTGCCATTCCGGCTAAAATTGTTGAAAAAATGATGAACGTTCAAATCTCTAAGTACATTGAACTTCACCAACTCTTAGACACCACTCAGTTTGGATTTCGGAAGGGTCACAGGACTGAAACTTCACTTATAAAGGCGACCGAGGATATTAGAGTTATTTTGGACCAGGGGGGCACAGCGGTCCTCGTGCTGCTCGATCTTTCTGCAGCCTTCGACACGGTCAATCATACCATACTTATTGACCGTGTCGCAGAGCTAGGCATTGGGGGCAAAGCCTGTGCTCTGCTGGCCTCCTTCCTTGCCAACCGTACGCAGACGGTTTACCTTGGCACCTTTCAGTCCTCCCAACTGAGTCTTCCCTGTGGAGTTCCGCAGGGCTTGTCTCTGAGCCCGACCCTCTTTAATATTTACGTTGCTGACTTAGCCAGAATCATCAAGAGCCATGTGTTGAATCTCACATCTTATGCCGATGATACGCAGCTGGTGCTGGCTATACATAATGATGGCAATAAAGCAGCCGAAAAATTTCAATGTGGCCTACTGGACAAAACAGAAATCATGATTTTTGGTAAACTAGCTCCAGCATGGTCTTCTACCTGGTGGCCCTCGTCTCTAGGCCACCCGCCCACCCCAGTCACCAAGGTCAGAAACCTAGGAGTCATATTTGATGACAGACTCTCTATTCTCCCTCATGCCAATTCAGTAGTCTCAGCCGATTTTTACAAGTTACGGATGATAAAGAAAATTCTGCCTTTCCTCCCCCTAACGTCAGGCAAAACTCTCATTATCACCTTAGTCATGTCAACTATTGACTATTGTAACGGGCTTCTTTTAAATGCCCAAAGTAAGGTCATTCACAAATTGCAAACCATCCAGAACGCAGCCGCAAGGCTGCTCTCAGGAACTCCAAAATATAATTCAATTTCACAGGTGATCCGAAAATACCACTGGCTCCCAGTGAGGAATCGGATCAAATTTAAGGCCTTGTGTATTGCGTACAAAACCTCACGCAACACTGGACCTCATTTCTTGATCAAAGATCTGGCAGCCTATACTCCAACCCGGGCGCTTCGCTCCTCTACGTCTTCTTTGTTCACTGTACCTCGGACTAAAACGGCCGCCTGGGGCGACAAACGTTTCATTGTCGCAGCTGCCAGACTCTGGATCTCGCTGCCCCTGAATATTAGAACTTCTCAATCCTTACTCTCATTCAGAAAATTGACCAAAACGTGGCTATTTGCACAGTAGTCCTTGGAATAGGTTTCATGCTGTTGTCCTTAGCGCCGAGACACCCATGGGTATTTGTGCGCTTTATAAATTTTATAAACATAAACATAAACATTGTGCACGATCAATGGCCATGCACAGAGGATGGTTGGCCGCAGGACTAGTCTCTTGCCAGATAAGCACCCAAACCACCTCCAGTGCCCAGCCCTCAGATCCCCAATCTACACTTCATTTATAATTTGTTTAATGTTTTTGCTGGTACACCGGTACTCCCTCAGTACCAGTAAGCAAGCTTCACCTCCACGGTACCACAGTACTGTGCAATCTTTACCTAATAAAGCTTGCATGGTACTGTGGTATCAGTCTGGGAGGCAGCTCCTTCAGAAGTACTGCAGTTCTCATAGGGGTACCTCACTGTGTCCTGCAGAAGTACCAAAGTACTTGTGGCCCAAAATAGTTTTTTAATTTTTTGACCCTAAATGGGTCCCTCTGGGTCTTCCCCACAAGTCCCTAGTGGAGGCAGGGTGTCCCTACCCTGCCTCCACTAAATTTTATTTTTCTAACTTCAGGACACAGATGCTGAGTCCTGTAATTTACGGACAGGACTTTTTTCTCTTTGCTGTGGTCAGTCAATCAGATCTCTCAGTACTGGGGACAGATATTTGTCACATAGGGGAGAGGAGTTGGCCAATGGCTAGGGCGCTCGACCTCGGACCTGGTAAACTGGGTTTGAGTCCCGGTAATGACGCTGAACATTCTGTGATTCTGGGCAAATCACTTAATCTCCCCGTGCCTAACAAAAAAAATAATAATAATGTGTGTGTCCTCATGTAACGTAAGCGCTCTGATACCTGATTGGATTCGGGTCAAGTTCGCGCTATATAAAACTCTGCAAAAAAAAGAAAATAGTACCAAAATGTTCGACGGAAGGGAAAAGCTCCCCCGGTCAATAATAGGGTCTACTTTTTTTAATTATCTGCACCACAGGAGTCTCATGGGACCAACAGTCCTGATATACCTATTTTTAACTACTTCATTACCACTCTGTGCATGTTAACAACTGATATTCATATAGCAAATATGGCTAATCGCTGGTCTCTAGTCATTGAACAATTCAGTACAGCAACTTTTTTCAACAGTGTTTTAGTACATCTTCTCATATATGAATTTTTATGAATGACCTTTGCATTTCGTTTTGGCTGCATACAGACAAAATCACAGATTTTTTTTTATTGTGTTGAATACTGGGCGCTCAAACTTCAAGGTTAAAAAACTATTCTATTGTGTTCTTATCAATCAATCAGATTGGAGTTCACAATCAAATGTGTTTCTGAAAGGCTCTTGAACGTCTCAAGGTACCTATCCCCACAGATTATTTTTCTTGATTTTCTCAAAATCCACCAAATGGATGTACATCAAACTAGTTTAGGATTATTTTAAATTAGGCTTGGCAAAAGTTCAATTATATTGGTGTAATTTAAGGAATTGTTCAGTATATATTTGTTACATGACATTTTCGCAAGTGCTCCATTATGTCAGATGGCAACATTTTAGAGTTTCAAAAAACAAACGACCAGAGCATAAGTGGCTGTTGTTCAATGGACTTATATATTTGTTCTATTTCTTTTGTGCAAAATGCGTCCTCATATCCAAAATGGACTCATGGATATATTTCATGCTAAACTATAGTGCTAAATGCAAACTTTGAATAAAATCGGCATGCCCTTTATTTAAATCCATTCTGTTTTTTTTTTTTGCAAAGCCATTTAGCAGGCATTCTTACAGACATTTGAATGTCAGTTGCATTTTTTGGGATCACACCTATGTGCGTGTAAATGTTTTTGGGGATGATTTCTTTCAAGAACATCTAGTTTCTGACAATACTACTCTACAGGTATTATTGTATTTAAAATATTGATATTATTAATGATGTCAATGGGATGCATTATGTAATGTCACCATTGATGTCATCAATAAGATCCTTTGTGCTCTCTTCTGTGACATCATGTATGAGGTCCTGATTAGTGCATTGGAGTGAGATGGCTTTTATATCTCACCCTAGGGGGTTGATTACAGTAGTTTCTAGCACATAGATCATAGCAACAACTTAGCTCCAATTTACCTTATATCAGAGAATGTGTTACCATTACTGATTGCAATGTTTAACCATTGCATCCCATAAATTATCCAATTTAATTTTTTTAATGAAATTCTTTTATATGTTCCACTTTCCAGTAGCTGTTCTCTAGAGCCATCTGGGCATTTTCTTCTGCCATGGGCAGAAGGCTGTAAGACCAAAGTGTGGCTATCTGTTGTACTCAGCTCCTCTTGCCCATAACCTGCAGGGTTTGGTCTTTGGACCATTCCTTACTATATCTGTGCATTTGGTGTGGCATTTGTTCATACCGTGTGCCAAATCCCCTGACACAAAGAAAAGAGAGCAAGGCCCTAGGTGTGGATTTAAAATGTGTCCTGTGCTTATTCCCCATTACTCAAGAGTTTTGAGGGCACTACTTTGTACTATGTAAGCTTGGCCCTGGGTTTAGGGCATGGCATTATCAATGTCTTGTTCCAATGTCCATGTCACTATAGACTGTTAGTTAATGGCCTTTTCAATAATCTGATCACATAGAGGCATATTTACAGCCCCTACTGCCATGGGAACATCACTTTTTATGATGTTCCTGTGGCGATAGGGGCTTCGCCTCATTCACAAGGCAGCGTTAAGCCACTTAATGTGGCTTAACGCTGCCTTGTAAATAAGGCCCCCTTTCATGCTGTACTTAGCCTAAACGGGGAGGGCAATGGGTGTTGTGGTGGGCATTCCATCACAGCACCCATTGATTCTGAAGCTGCCCCCTATTTACAAGGGAGGCATAAATAGGAGGTAGCACCAGAATTAGGACCAGGGAAAACCTGTTCTTACCCTGGCGCAACGAAGAGAAATGTTTCATTTTCCTATGTTTTTGCTGTTTGCATGTGTGCTGCGTTGTGCAACACACATGAAAACAGCAAAAGGCCAATGAAGGGGGACATTCCTGCACATAAACAATCTTCCCCTTCAGGGAAAAACAAAGAAATCTTCATGGACAAAAACACTCCATTCCTCCAATTTCTTCTCTCAAAGCTTCCCTAGCTGTTTCCATCTTTAGATTTTTAATAATGAGAACATTATTTTTCAAGCTTCTAAGGTAGGTGAGGCTAAATATTTCCTCACCTAATGCTATACAAACAATTTAGACTGACTCCTCCTCTAATAAATTAGCCTACTATATTGTGGTTGACACACTTGCTTCAGGGCTAAAACATGACAGTTTGATCATCCTTCATACCAACTTGACTGTCTTCAGCAAAAATCAATAAGTAGGTTTGTGGTCTAGAAAAGCCACAGGATGAGCTATAGGATGCACCTACATGAACTGAAGTATTACCATACCTTATACATTAAAGTGGTATTTCAAGCATCCCAAACATACCTTCTACTTTCTTCTGAATCCAGAACCACATCTAGAAACTCAGACACTTGCTGAGTAATAGCGGTGTTCAAAATCATTATAAACTGCATCTATCATAATGCAATAGGAGAACTGGAGATGTCTTGCCATCAATGTTCTCCCTTCCTCTTGATTAATATAATCCTCCAGTAGTAATTTGGTTGATGAAGCATGGTATTCATCTGCATACTTTGGAGGAGTCTTTTAAAATGATGCACTACAAGCGAAATTTCAAGCACCCTGAAATATTCCTGATACTTTCCAGTCAACATGGGTAAGACCTGAAAAAAACAAGCATCTAGAAACATAAGCACTTTCTGTGCCTACGTGTGTAGCAAACACTTTGTAATTTGTTCATCAAATTTGCTATGAACTGAATATTTCATAAAGCTATACATCTGATGCTGACTTATTGTCAGGCTGCTCCATCCACCTCCAGATGTCAGCTGGTTGATTAGCTGTAGTATACACCTGCATGCTCTGGAGATGTACTACACGCAGCATTTCAAGCACCATAAACCTACATTCAGATGAATATGAGCAAGATCCCAGAAGCATGTGTCCAGACATGCAACCAACTAGCTGAGCCTGCACTGGGGAAAAGCAATGTTCTACTTAGGATTAACTTCAAACATCATAAGCTGCATCAACCATAATGCAATGGAAGAAATTGTGTTGGCAGTGCTAAAACAGCTTTACTCAGATGGTTGCATGCCTTATGTATTGTAAACATGAGTAATTTCTGTCTTTCTGTTTTACTTGATATATTAGCTCTGTTGTATACATTAAACTGCACTACACAAAACCATGACAGAAAGGATAGGCATAGATGGCCCGGTTATTATCTGGTTTGCTTTGTAAATGACCAGTCCTACGCAATGGACAAAAATTCCCTCAACAACCCCTTCAACATCCCATCAAAACTGAGGCTTATCTCAAAGTCTTACTTGAAGGTGTCTCATTTCTGGCTAAAACTCTGGCTAAAACTCTGACTAAAACTCTGGCGGCCATTCAAGATAGAATGTCACTACATCACTTAAGGCTTAACCCTTAAAAAGATAATTTCTATAAATATCTACTACACACTCCTTGCTCATGCTGGATACTCTCCTTTACCATTCTTAATTGCTAATTAATTAACCTGTACTGCACAAAACATTGTGTCTCCACCCTCATAAATACCTAATACTCAATGCCACATAAGTGGCATGACTAGGCATATCCAGTGTCAACTGAAACTATTCCATGAGATAAGACATTCGATCCTAGAATAAACCCACATTCTAATATTTAGTCCTTGACTTGACTATGGCAACACCCTATAAGGAACAATCCTGAAAATACACCCTGCACCATGGAAGGCAGAACTAACTAAGTCAACCCACTGTTAAGAATTCTAAACGTACACTTAGAATCATAGAAAGCAGCACACTTTGTTGCAGAAGTAAATGTTATAAGCCCACTACTTTCATTCTTCCAACATGCCAGGAGCTACTTATTTAAACTAGTTGCATTTACAAAACATCTTACAGAAATTGCTGATGAAGAAATATGCATAAATAAGTTGCAAAATATTAAAAAGCTGAAACTTGTAAGACACAAGATATGTCTCTGACGTACCAAACCTTTCCATGTGGAATCCTTATAATAAAAACAGTGTATATGGTTACTGAAAAGAAGAGAGGGAGTGTTGAAGTAGAGGCAACTCTTATTTTATTTCCAAGTTAGTAGACACAATGTAGCGACCACAAACAACATACCCAACTCCAGTGGTCACTGCCTGAACTCCTTCAGCATTCCAGGACATCATGGAATTGTCCAGAGTTTCAGACACAACACAATCTTATTATAACACTTTTTAAGCCTTTGGAAATTAACATGTTAAAAATAGCATGATGTTACTTAAGCCATCCCTGGGGTGATGCTAAAATCGTGACCATAAAAGCAGCTTTATGGCTTTGGAGACTCCTATACTTCTGTTCTGGACTGATTGCCTGTGTCTTCCATTCAGAGTTGACGTTCCTTCTCCTTACTAAGTTAAAGGGCCAAAAACGATTTAGTTAAAACAAAATTAGACACAATTCAAATGTGGCCAAAGCCGTCTCTTAAGTCCATAAAGCTGTTGACATTTTTAATGCTGGAGTCATAAATGATAATGCTGTGTTCTTGATGAGGTTGCATCACTTCAGAGGTGGAGAAAAATATGGGTTAGATTTCCAAAGAAAACAAATGGTTTGCCTCAGGTCTGGATAATCAGGCTCAGGGTACAACATTTATAAAGCAGGTTGAATAAATCCTATTCCCCTGCCTTTAATACAGTATATGCAATGCTAGCCACTATATTTAAAGGGAACATCCATCTGTCTGTGTACTCTACCTTCACAGCTGGATTAACAGTCCCACTAATCCCTAAAGGAAATATACAGAATTATTGCCAAATTGCAATCTCCCTTGGCCTCTCAGTCAAATCTAATTCCCTCTATTCGTCTTTGTGAGGACAATCACTCTTTTGATAATAAGAGCTCTAATATACAGGTCCATATTGATTTGAAGCATACTCTCCTTTTACCATATGTGACTATCTTGTGAAAACCTCTTGAACCGTAGTTCTGGTTACAGCATTTCACCATCATTTTAGAGGTTCAGTTACTAGAAGCCCTAGCAGAAAACTGTCACCCAAGTTCTTCAGATGATATACTTCTAGCTTGGCTAAGGAAAAAAATAGCCCCTTAATTTGAATAGGAGCTACTGACTTTGTCCAACTTCCATCTGATAAAAAGTTTATGGTCCAACTACCTAGGATTAGCCATAGTAAAACCTTTACTTACGAAACTCTGGTTAAGTGCGGCCAAGCCGTACACTGTCTGTCCTACTTCTGCGTTGTCCTATGAAAGACAACATCTTGGATTAGCTGTATTTGGACAGTGTAAGAAATTTGTGGAGGGTAATAAGCCATTGGATTCTTTCCAGTCTGGCGTCTCACTTGCTAGAAGTACAGAGTTGCAGTACTCCTGGTTCTCAACTAGGCCTGGGCGATGAACTTCGCTCCGTTCGCAGAGTTTGTGGAGTTTTCTGCACTCCGCTGAGCTTGCGGAGTGCAGAAAACTCCGCTTTGCGATGTGCAGCAGAGTTTTTTCCCTGCTCGCAATCGCGAATGGTAAGTTTGCGATACTGTTCGCGAGCGCGAGCTGCCGCTCGAGTAGAATTTCTACCCGTACAGCAGGAATAACCAGCACAAATTACAGTTCGCACTGCACTCCGCCACTTGCGGAACTTCACGGAGTTTCACGTAGCAAAACTCTGCGAACTATGCCCAGGCCTATTCTGAATAATTCAAAATATATGGTCAATTATGGTGGTTGTCAAAGCACTAATATTGTTGGATCCCAAAGTGGCCGTCAAAAACATTGACACTAACATTTTCATCTCAAGATTGACTGAATCCAGCGTGGTAGTTTCTATGCCTGGGTTGAGTTCACAGAGTTCTGCTACACGGAACACTGCGAAGTGCCAAAAAAAACACATACAGCACAACAGGGCACTGCTTCTTTCTGCCTCTAAAGTAGATGTTCTACTTGAGTGTCAGTTTCCTCAACACCAGCGGCAGGTTTCTCAATGTGAGCAGTAATGACCTGCTGTGAACTCCCAGGTTGAGAAATCTCACCAGGAAGTGGTCTAGCATATGATTTTCCTTATTCGTGCTAGCCAACTTAATGTTGGCAATCTATATGAGAGGAAAAACTCAGTTTTGCGCCACTTCACTGAGTTTTTCAGAACTCCATGCCCTACGTGGAACGTGGAGTGGGCAAAACTCTGCGAACTCTGCCGGCAGAGCGGAATTTATCACACTCCCCTAGCAGTTTCAACCTTTAAATGAAATCAGTCCTTCTTAGTGGAATGAAAGTAGTTGGTTACATTACCTCCCATCTCAAACTAATCGATTTTGAGGTGATGCAGGGCTTCTTACAGTCACTCCTTTTCATTTAAACTTACATCAACTTTATTTTATAAGGCTTAGATTTTACATGTATGAAGTTGACACAGTTGATCTGGGGGCTACCCTATGATTAAAAAAATATTGTCTTTCAGCATTATTATAAAAAAAAATCACAATGTCAATATTATGTGGCATAATAGCTAAGAATATTGGTAAACACATTGAATTCTTTAGTACTGGTTTAAGTAATATTATTGTGCATAATATGTCTTTTTGATTTTTGTTGGAATGTCTTTTTGATTTTACCTTTGTTGGTTGGTTAATGGGTAATGGGGTAACTCCAGAGATGGAGGGATTTGAGCAGATCCTATGGAGGAGAGGCTCCAGTGTCAGGATAAATAGAGACGGAGACGGGGGGCAGCCCTGTTGGGTGCTTCTCTCCAAATTGAAAGATGAGGAAAAGAGACCATCTGTATTAACTCTAGAGGAGGAGGCGCTGTACAGGGCCATGATCATCCTTGTGAAGGTCTCACCCAGGTTGTACTTCAACAGAGTCTCTTGAATGAAGGCCCAATAGGCCCTGCCAAATGCTTTCTCAGCAGCTAGGGTGACAGCTACAGTATCAGAGTTGGAAAGTTTGGCTTTCTCAATAATCTGACATAAGAGACTAGTGTTGTCACTGGGTAGTCTGTTCTTCAGGAATCCTACCTGGGAATGATCAATTAGGGACGGCAACAGCGGTTCTAGTCATTTACAGAGGATTTTGGCATAAAAATTAGAGAAATTTGCCTATAGTTTTTTGTTAGTTCAGATAACTATAACTCGCGCGACCGCCACTCTATCACAAGGATGATGTCATCAGTAATGTCATGAGTGATGCCACTGACCATGTCATGAGTGATGTAATATGTGATGTCATGAGCAGGATTGCGGGCACGTGAGTTATAGTTATCTGAACTAACTATAACGGGGGAATTTCATTGGTTTTTTACGAGTGAAATATCCACCTAACTATAACATGTGTGAAACCTATGGTTTTTTAAGTGAATATATATATATATATATAGCTATATCTATATATATCTATATCTATCTATCTCTCGCTCTCTCTCTCTCGCTCTCGGTCACCAGTAGGTAGTTATAGTTAGGACCTAGTTTCCATAGGAAGAGCATTTTTTGATTTGCTAATATATTTGGGTTACAACAAACAAATGATGGACGGAATGCTGACAATGCAGACATTCTCCCCCAGTCAAGAGATCTGGGTTAAATCCATCGTTCTTTTGCCCACTACGCCACCCCAGTTCAGACATGGCCATATGCAAATCAGTCTTGACCCTGTGCCTCATGGGAACAGTCCAGCCCGAACTGCCAAGCCATGTCTTCCCTGGACCTGAATCAAGCATCCTAGGACCGGTTTCTGGCTATCAGCCGTAATCAGCCAGGATAGCTTGACTCCAGTGGAGTAGTGAGCACGGGTCCCACGTCTGGGAATACCCATCCCACTTAGGGCGAAAAGCGTTACAACAAACAAATGATGGACGGAATGCTGACAATGCAGACATTCTCCCCCAGTCAAGAGATCTGGGTTAAATCCATCGTTCTTTTGCCCACTACGCCACCCCAGTTCAGACATGGCCATATGCAAATCAGTCTTGACCCTGTGCCTCATGGGAACAGTCCAGCCCGAACTGCCAAGCCATGTCTTCCCTGGACCGGAATCAAGCATCCTAGGACCGGTTTCTGGCTATCAGCCGTCATCAGCCAGGATAGCTTGACTCCAGTGGCGTAGTGAGCACGGGTCCCACGTCTGGGAATACCGTTCCCACTTAGGGCGAAAAGCGTTACAACAAACAAATGATGGACAGAATGCTGACAATGCAGACATTCTCCCCCAGTCAAGAGATCTGGGTTAAATCCATCGTTCTTTTGCCCACTACGCCACCCCAGTTGAGACATGGCCATATGCAAATCAGTCTTGAACCTGTGCCTCATGGGAACAGTCCAGCCCGAACTGCCAAGCCATGTCTTCCCTGGACCGGAATCAAGCATCCTAGGACCGGTTTCTGGCTATCAGCCGTCATCAGCCAGGATAGCTTGACTCCAGTGGCGTAGTGAGCACGGGTCCCACGTCTGGGAATACCCATCCCACTTAGGGCGAAAAGCGTTACAACAAACAAATGATGGACGGAATGCTGACAATGCAGACATTCTCCCCCAGTCAAGAGATCTGGGTTAAATCCATCGTTCTTTTGCCCACTACGCCACCCCAGTTCAGACATGGCCATATGCAATATATTTGGTGCCGTTAGATGAATCCTCACAAAACTTTCAAAACTAATGCCATGCTCCGGTCAGCTCCTGTCTTGAAAGATTCACAGTGATTCGTCAAGCGGGGGCTGAGGAAAAAGGGGGGTCCCAAAACTCGTTTTCTCCATGTTAATTTCCATAGGAAACTTTTGACAAAGCTACAGTCTGAACAGCTGAACAGAACTACACCAAATTTGGGAAAAAGGTAGCTCTTGGTTTAGAAAGCGACCTTTTTTTAAATGGTGTATATCTGTTCAGTAGTTCCTGAAATATTCAACCGCGGTAAATTCACAAACCCTCTCGAACACAAGCTTGATTCTGATTAGCTGCCAACACTCCAAACCAAAAAGTTAAACCGAGTCACAAGAAAAAAGGTAACAAATCCTGACCCCCCTAGGCCTGCTCAGGGGGTCGCACAGGGACACCGAGGGACACAAAAAGCTTTTAAAAAAATGAAGCACAAGCTCCCGCACTGCTCCTGCCTTGTTATTGCAAACTTCAGCTTCACTTCATGGAAGCGAGAGCAGAAAAACTGCTCTCACTTCCATGAAACAAAGCAGATTTGCTTTTGGGCAGAAGGAGCTGCATGTTTGCAGCTCCCCTTGTCCAAAAGCAATGCCAGCTCCTGCAGGAGGCGGCATGGACCGCGGTGGCATTGGTGTTCCCCCCATGGTCCCCAACATGAGGTCAGGCCCTGGGGATGAGGTCCCTGGGGCCAAAAGTAGCACAGGGAAGGGGAGCCAAGAGACTCCCTCCTGTAGTGAAATAAAAAAATACAAATTAAAGAGGCAAAGCCCTGGAGGATGGGCCTCAGATGGGGGGCTGCGCGGCCCACCTCCTTTTAAAGGATTTTTTAAAAATAAGTGTCCATGCCCGAGGGATGGGGTCCCCGGGGCGAAATCGGCCTCAGGAGGGGGCCACACAGCCCCCTTCCAGTTTAAAAAATAATAAAAATAAAAAATGTTTCAGGCCCTGGGGGATGGGGTCCCTAGAGCCCAAAAAATATTAAGAGAAGAGGGCCACACAGTTCTCTTTCTAAAAAAAAAAAGAAAAAAGAAGTGCTGCATCTCGCCAGAGGCCTCACCCCCTCCCTGCACCGCTCTGCAAACGTGCTTCCTGAGCATTCTGGGTTTAGAGATTAAGTCCCCTTGAATCTTAAGGGTGCTTAGGGGCCAACTAGCCCACCAGGTACCTCCAGTAAGCCCCACACAGTGGGATTGCTGAGAGGTGGTCCGACGCCAAGCTCCTTTTTACACCACTCTACAAACACGCCTCCTGGCGTGTTTGTAGAGTGTTGTAAAAAGGGGGCATTGCCTCAGTCCACTCTCAGCAATCCAGCTGTGTGGGACTTACTAGAGATAACAGGAGGGCTAGTTGGCCCCCAGGGACCCCCAGGAGGCAAGGAGACTTCATCTCCCAACCAAGAGTGTGCCAGAAGGTGCGTTTGCAGAGTGGTGGAGAAAGGGGACGTGGCCTGTGTCCACCTCTCAGCAATGCCACTATCTCGGGCTTATAGGAGGTATCAGGTAGGCTAGTTGGCCCCTAAGATCCCCAACAAGTGAAGGGGACTTCAATCCCCATCCAAGAATGTGCCAGGAGATGTGTTTGCAGAGTGGTGGGCAAATGGGGCATGGCCTGCTATGAGAACGTAGCAATCCTGCTTTGTGGGGCTTATTGGAGGTAATAGGAGTGGTAGTTGGCCCCCAAAGATGTCCTTGGGGCCAACTACCCCTCCTGTTACCTCCAGTAAGTTAAACACAGTGGGCTTGCTAAAAGATCTTTGGAGGCCATGCCCCCTTTTCCCACCACTCTGCAAATGCGCCTCCTGGCTCACTACAAGTTGGGGGATGAAGTCCACTTTAATCCTGAGGGACTTTGGGGGCCAAGAAACCCTCCTGGTACCTCCTGTAAGTTCTACACAGTGGAATTCCTTAGCGTTGGTCGTAGGCCCAGCACCCTTTCTCCACCACTCTGCAAATGCGGCTACTAGTTAAAGAAGCATTTGCAATGTAATAGGTTTTGCATTTGCGAGAGTTAGACCTATTGGCATTGTAAATGTAAAATTACTAATGTTTTTGGAGTGTAGTGGATGTACGTTGTGTGTAGTGGAATTATGTGGTATGTTATGCAGTGAAATTATGTGGATAGAAAGAATGTGGTATTTAGTGTATAAGAATTATTTAGCTTGGGATTATGTGTTATGGAGAGTAATTATGTGGTATGGTAGTCTGTGTTGTAGAGTGGTAATCTCAGGTTAAGTCTTCCTCGTTTCCATAGAAAGCTACACTATGAACTCAATGAGACAAAGAAAGAAGGAACCATTGAGGAGCACTTCTGGATCTAGTCTGAAGTATGAGCAGAGCCACTGGAATTATGCGACTGTTTGGCTACACTAACTTTCGCACAATTATACATTTTCTGCATTAGCCACATAATCCATCATCTGCTGCCTAATTTGCAGATTTGAACAAAAAAAGCCTTGTTTCTAGATCAAACGGCTCAAACGTTACAACAAATTCAGCGTCAAGTGTTACAGCGTGGTGGAAGGCCCTTTGCAAACCTAGAATGGTCACCTGTTACTTATTGCTAAATGTGGGTGCTAAATTGGTACTAATGGTGTGCAAACCACTCTTGCTTCTTTCTGCGCCTCTCTTGCCTCTTTCTGCATTTCTGTTGCTTCTTTCTGCACCTTTCTTTCTTTTTCTGTACTTCTCTTGCATCTTTCTGCACACCTCTTCTACTTTCTGCACCTCTTTTGCCTCTTTCTGCACCTCTGTTGCTTCTTTCTGTACCTCACTTGCTTCTTTCTGCACCCCTCTTGCCTCTTTCTGCACCCTTCTTCCCTCTCTCTGTACCTCTCTTGCCTATTCATGCACCCTCTTCCCTCTTTGTGCACCCCTCTTGCCTCTTTTTGCACCTCTGTTCCTTCTTTCTGCACTTCTTTTATTTCTCTCTCTACCTCTCCCCTGCTTCTTTCTGCACCCCTCTTGCATCTTTCAATAGCCCTCTTCCCCATGTGCATGTCTGTTGCTTCTTTATGCACTTATCTTGCCTCTTTCCCACCCCTCTTCCCTCTTTCTACAACTCTGTTGCTTCTTTCTGCACTTCTCTTGCATCTTTCTGTACCTCTCTTGCTTCTTTCTGCACCCCTTGTCCTCTTTCTGCACCCCTCCTCCCTCTTTCTACACTCCTTTTGCCTCTTTCTGTACCTCTATTCCTTCTTTCTGCACTTCTTTTGTTTCTTTTTGCACCTCTGTTGCTTCTTTCTGCACACCTCTTGCCTCTTTCTCTACCCCTCTTACCCCTTTCGGCATCTCTGTTGCTTCTTTCTGCAAGAAATAAAGGAAGCAAGATTACCTTAGGGCTCAGTGCAACATTAATATCAAGCTTGGTACAAAAAAAGTTTTGGATTTTATTCTTTAAAGGATTCAAAGAAGAACACATTGCAAACATATGCACAATGTCGGCACTAAACGTGAAACAACGCGGGCACTTAGTGCCCTGCCCCGAGCTCCACTTGGCAATTCTTGCAGGCGCATAATAAACCATAGAGAACGTTTTAAAAAACTGCACTTGTGGATTGGCCGCCATTAACACTGTTTGGGATAAGTTAAGGGCTTTCACAAATTCATTTTCAATCACCGTCAGCTTATCCTGCCTTTTCATGCACTGTTTGTCGAGATCATCTTCCATTTCACAATTCAACATCTGATAGATTGACCCAGTGCAGATTGTGTTCTCTGCTATTAGCCGATCCACCAGGGAATTCTTATCAAAGCCGCTCGGGCCTCCGATTTCCGCTGAAGGTAATCTCTTACTTGCAGGTACTCAAAAAACTCTTTGTTGTTTATGCCGAATTTTGTTTTTAACTCGTCAAATGAGATGAGGCCCGATTGAGGAAAAAGACACCCAGTTTAGCTATAACAGCCTCAAACCAATCAAAGATATAGCCATCAATAAAAATTCCAGAAAGGTTTGGAGTATTGAAAATTGGGGTATAAAAATTCAGTCTCTCCAAGCCCAGCGGCTTCCGTATTGCTACCCAGGCCTTTACCGTACCCAATAGGCACTTGATCTTAACTTTTTTTATAGTAGCTATATTCGACTTGTCTTAGCAAACACCCTCAAGCCTCTTCCCCAAGCAATAATTCATATATGAAAGGTGTAGTATTGGGCACTGCCGCTGGTGGTTGTTCCATCAGTAGGATCCGGCTATATTGCAATAGTGAAGCCCAGTAGTACATTCTGAGGTTTGGCAGAGCCAACCCCCCCCCCCCCTTTGTCTTGGAAGTGAAAAGTCCCTCAGCACTCTCCTTGGCTTAGAATAGGCCCATAAAAATCTAGTAAATACTGCATCAAAGACTTTAGAACATTCACTAGGGAATTCTAATGGGATTGCTCTAAAAAAGTAAATATTTTCGGGAGATAATTAATTTTTATCAAATCGCAGTGACCTATCATAGTACGGTGCAAATTATTTATTCTTACCAACCCTTTCTTCTTTCTATCTACCAAAGGATCATGATTAATATTGACGATAGATTCAACTTTCGAGGAGATATAAACACCCAAATATAGTGCTTTCTCCACCACTCTGTTATCCACTAGTACAATCTTTTCATTATTAACAAACTGTGTCTTTTCTTTGTTTAGCGAGAAACTAGACATGCCCCCAAACATAGCAGCTTCTGACTCTATTGCCATAATGGCTGCCTCTGGATCAGGTGTTATGACTGCCACGTCATCGGCATAAGCCAGGATCTTTGTCTTATCACCATGCATAATTATTGGATGAATAATAGTACTTTGCACTATTTTTCTTTAAAAAGGATCAATATACAATGCAAACAGGTGTTGGGAGAAAAGACACCCCTGTCGGGTTCCCCGAGTAATCGTCACTGCTCCTGTCGGGCTACTCGATATACAAACCCTAGCCATAGGGTTGTGATATAGGGCCTTAATTCCATGTACAAAACCTGGCCCAAAGTCCCTTGCATACATTGCCTGTCAGAGGAACTGCCAGGAGACCCTATTGAATGCTTTTTCTGCTTCTAATAAAATCAGAGCCATAGGGTCTCCTGACACGTCCGCTGCGTCAAAAAGTGATATCACTCGTCGAATATGGTCAGTGGTGTCCCTACCAGTGATGAACCCATGTTGTTGCTGAGTCACCAGTTTTTTGATGACCTGGGCTAATCGAACTGCCAGAAACTTGGAGTAAATCTTTGAGTCACCATTTATTAATGCGATTGGCCTATAAGAGCCAAGCTCGGCAGAAGGTTTATCCTTCTTCAAAACACTATTTTCGCCACCGACCATGAATCAGGAGGTGTAGAACCATTGAATATATGATTAAAAAGTGTCACTATCGGATCTTTCAGCTGGGGGGAAAAAGTTTTATAAAATTCTAGAAGGGATTGCGTACACACCAGCCGCTTTGCCGGGGAGGAGACGAGTGATAGCTAGCAATATCTCATCCCACGTTAGATCTTCTTCTAAGATTTCATGCTCTTCTAGGGATAATTTGCTTAAGGGTACTGCTTCCAAAAACCCTTTAATTCGTTCAGGACATACCTGATTTCCCTCTGTGTTCAGGTTTTGATAAAACACTTGGAATGCCTCTCGAATTTTATTAGTATCAGTAACCATCCCAATAGTAGGATTGCGTATTTCTCTGATCTCACTATCGGTACACCTCTGCCTTTCTCTTACTGCCAGGTGGTGCCATACATGATCACTGCACTCATAGGATCTTTCTTTCCAGGCAATATACTTAGCTGCTGCCCTATCTGCAAAAAATGCCTACAGGTCTGTCCTTGCGAGTGCTACCTTAGTTTGTGCTTCACTTATATCCCCTACCTGCTTTATGGTTTTTACTAAATCCTCCTTGGCTACTGCTAAGGTATCTTGTTTAGCTTGAATCATCATCCTTTCTTGCTTCCCTTTATTCAATGAGAATTTTAAGGTCCCCCCCCCACCTTAGACAGGCCTTGAAAGTATCCCACATCATACAAACAGAAGCACTGCCATTATTCTCCTCGAAGAAATTTGGGATCCACCTCCTGATATACTCACAATACTCTGTGTTGGTTATAAGCGCACATTCAAAGCTCCATGAGCTAGCCTGCTTCCCCCCTATTCCCTGCAGCACTAAGGCAATTGGATTGTGGTCTGAGAGGAACCAGGAGTATTGTTCAATCTGGCAGTTTGTGATCAGCTTGTTAGACACAAAGAAATAATCAAGGCGGGCAGGTGTGCTGTGTGGAGCTGAAAAGAATGTATACCCGTCTACAAACTGGTTCTTTTCATGCCAGATATCGACCAACTCATGATCCTTGCATACCCCTTTGAGGGTCTGATACACCTTAGGCTTCCTCCCTGTGTACCGTAACTGTCCACCTATATTAAAAATCCCTGGGAGGTTGAGATTAAAATCCCCGCACAGAACAACAGGTAGGGGGTGGCCCGTTAACACCTTTGAAACCTGAATTAGGGTGGAGGGATCATCGAGCACGCTGCCATAAACTGAACACAGCACAAACTTGCCTCCACAGGGTGAGTGACAAACTGCAGATACCCATCTTACCCTAGGAACATACCCTAAAAAATCAGCATGCTTTCTCTGCCTAAAACTGGCACACCAGCTGTACACACACCTAGGGAGGTGCCATCTACCAATCTATAAGCAAAAGATACACAATTGATGGACGGAATGCAGAACAAATCAAAACATTCACCCCCAGTCAAGAGATCTGGGTTAAATCCATCATTCGTTTGCTCACCATGCCACCCCAGTTTAGACCCCAGTTTAGACCTGGCCATATGCAAATCAGTCTTGACCCTGTGCCTCTTGGGAACAGTCCAGCCCAAACTGCCAAGCCAGGTCCTCCCTGGACCGGAAACAAGCATCTTAGAACCGGATTTGGGGTTTCTGGTGCCGCTGGAATCAAGCTATCCTGGCTGAAGAGGGGTGAAACCCCAAAACAGGTCCCAGGATGCTTGTTTCCGGTCCATGAAAGACCTGGCTTGGCAGTTCGACCTGGTCTGTTCCCATGAGGCACAGGGTCAAGATTGATTTGCATATGGCCAGGTCTAAACTGGGGTGGCATGGTGAGCAAAAGAATGATGGATTTAACCCAGATCTCTTGACTGGGGGTGAATGTTTTTATCTGTTCTGCATTCCGTCCATCAATATCGTGTCTTTTGCTTTCTCGCCCTAAGTGCGCCAGGTATGCCCAGACGTGGGTCCTGGGCTCACTGTGCCACTGGAATCAAGCTATCCTGGCTGAAGAGCGGTGAAACCCTGAAACCGGTCCTAGGATGCTTGTTTCCGGTCCAGGGAGGACCTGGCTTGGCAGTGCAGGCTGGACTGTTCCCATGAGGCACCCGTCAAGACTGATTTGCATATGGCCAGGTCTAAACTGGGGTGGCATGGTGAGCAAAAGAATGATGGATTTAACCCAGATCTCTTGACTGGGGGTGAATGTTTTGATTTGTTCTGCACTCCGTCCATCAATATTGTGTCTTTTGCTTTCTCGCCCTAAGTGCGCCAGGTATGCCCAGACGTGGGTCTTGGGCTCACTGTGCCACTGGAATCAAGCTATCCGGGCTGATGAGGGGTGAAACTCCAAAACCGGTCCTAGGATGCTTGTTTCCGGTCCAGGGAGGACCTGGCTTGGCTGTTCGGGCTGGACTGTTCCCATGAGGCACAGGGTCAAGACTGATTTGCATATGGCCATGTCTGAACTGGGGTGGCGTAGTGGGCAAAAGAAGGATGGATTTAACCCAGATCTCTTGACTGGGGGAGAATGTCTGCATTGTCAGCATTCCGTCCATCAATTGTTTGTTGTAACGCTTTTCGCCCTAAGTGGGATGGGTATTCCCAGACGTGGGACCCGTGCTCACTACGCCACTGGAGTCAAGCTATCCTGGCTGATGACGGCTGATAGCCAGAAACCGGTCCTAGGATGCTTGATTCCGGTCCAGGGAAGACATGGCTTGGCAGTTCGGGCTGGACTGTTCCCATGAGGCACAGGGTCAAGACTGATTTGCATATGGCCATGTCTAAACTGGGGTGGTGTAGTGGGCAAAAGAACGATGGATTTAACCCAGATCTCTTGACTGGGGGAGAATGTCTGCATTGTCAGCATTCCGTCCATCAATTGTTTGTTGTAACGCTTTTCGCCCTAAGTGGGATGGGTATTCCCAGACGTGGGACCCGTGCTCACTACGCCACTGGAGTCAAGCTATCCTGGCTGATGACGGCTGATAGCCAGAAACCGGTCCTAGGATGCTTGATTCCGGTCCAGTGAAGACATAGCTTGGCAGTTCGGGCTGGACAGTTCCCATGAGGCACAGGGTCAAGACTGATTTGCATATGGCCATGCTTAAACTGGGGTGGTGTAGTGGGCAAAAGAACGATGGATTTAACCCAGATCTCTTGACTGGGGGAGAATGTCTGCATTGTCAGCATTCCGTCCATCATTTGTTTGTTGTAATGCTTTTCGCCCTAAGTGGGATGGGTATTCCCAGACGTGGGACCCGTGCTCACTACACCACTGGAGTCAAGCTATCCTGGCTGATGACGGCTGATAGCCAGAAACCGGTCCTAGGATGCTTGATTCCGGTCCAGTGAAGACATGGCTTGGCAGTTCGGGCTGGACTGTTCCCATGAGGCACAGGGTCAAGACTGATTTGCATATGGCCAGGTCTAAACTGGGGTGGCATGGTGAGCAAAAGAATGATGGGTTTAACCCAGATCTCTTGACTGGGGGTGAATGTTTTGATTTGTTCTGCACTCCGTCC
Organism: Triturus cristatus; assembly: GCF_964204655.1. Classification (NCBI taxonomy): domain Eukaryota; kingdom Metazoa; phylum Chordata; class Amphibia; order Caudata; family Salamandridae; genus Triturus; species Triturus cristatus. The sequence continues at coordinate 250,725,238 of NC_140584.1, forward strand.
ATCAATATTGTGTCTTTTGCTTTCTCGCCCTAAGTGCACCAGGTATGCCTAGACGTGGGTCCTGGGCTCACTGTGCCACTGGAATCAAGCTATCCTGGCTGAAGAGGGGTGAAACCCCGAAACCGGTCCTAGGATGCTTGTTTCCGGTCCAGGGAGGACCTGGCTTGGCAGTTCGGGCTGGACTGTTCCCATGAGGCACAGGGTCAAGACTGATTTGCATATGGCCAGGTCTAAACTGGGGTGGCATAGTGAGCAAAAGAATGATGAATTTAACCCAGATCTCTTGACTGGGTGTGAATGTTTTGATTTGTTCTGCACTCCGTCCATCAATATTGTGTCTTTAGCTACCAGTCTATAGACCAGGGAGTTGAGAATATCTCACTGTGAAGCTTCATTATGTGTCTACAGTAGGCAGACAATGTCCGCCCTCAGGAGTTTTAAACCCAAAGAAGTCCTGGCTCTTTTCTTATGGTTGTTTAGGCTGCATACGTTGATAGATGAGATACGAATCACTGGCCGAACATTCATTAGCCAATGTTCACCCCCACACCCTAAGCTCGACCCTTCATAACTACAATATCCTCAGGACCACCTCCGTGGGCCACCACCCTGCCTCTATACCTCTTTCCACATATAATTCATTCATACTGGTTGGGTTGGCCTTCTTTCCTCAGCCTACCCCCCTGACTGTCCCTCCACCCCCCCTCACCACTCCACTGAGCAACTAGGCATAGCCTGTATGACGCTGTCTAGCATCAGAAAAACCCTACACCCCGGTCCCCAACCGCCCCGTGACAAACCATCTTATATATTTTTTTTTATATTCTTGCAGTCTTTTCACTTACATTTCTTATTATTTTTTCCCTTTCCTTTTTCCCCCAAGATTCAGAAATATATTTCAGGATATTTCCCCCTGAATCAGACCCCACCCTGTTGATCCGTGAGAAATTCCTGAGCCTGAATCTCCCGCAAAAAGTATGGGTATGACCCTTCCATACTACTTTCAATTTTGCCAGACATTGTAGGTACGCTTCTGCACCTAATTTCTGGAGGGGGGCAAACATCTGCCTTAATCGACATCTTTGCTCTACCGTAGCGTGAGCGGAGTCCGGCCGTGCAGAGAAAGTAACTCCCTCAAAATCTGTCCTAGCATTAGGGCAGGCCAAATCAAAAATACTTTGTCTCAAAAGAAAATTTCCAAAATAAACCAACATATCCCTAGGATATGCATTACTCTCTGCCTGTTGTTTTGTGGACATTAGAGGGAATCTGTGTGCCCTATGAAGTTCCCTTGTCCAATCCCATCCTTTAAGTTCTGGGAATGCCCCCTTTAGAAGCTTAACAACATAGTCTCTGGGATCTCCTCCCTCTCTCCCTTCTGGAATACCCAGCAACCTTAGATTGTTCCTTCTCTGCCTGTTTTCATAGTCCTCCATCTTCTGCATCATCTCCGTGAGCTTGGGTTCCTGGAAGGAGCTTTTTGCCTTTAACTCAGCGACCTCTTGTTCGAGAGTATCGGTCCGAGCCTTTATACTGGTCATCCTGTCAGAGATTTCAGTACAGGTTTTGCTTATTTTCCTGACCATCCCTTGTATCTTTTTAGGGGGCCGTGCACGTGGGTTATCTGTCCGCACTTCTGCTTGCATTTGCTTAATCATAGACAAAATTAGAGAAGGTGGAGGTCCCTGTACTGTTGGAGATCCGGCGGTAGCAACCTCCATGCCCTGGGCAGGCTTGTCAAAAAGCTGAAAAGCATAATAATCCCACCTAAGCCTTGGGGACCCGTTCTTTGAAGACTCTTTCCAGTCCTTGACAGCCTTATCATTACATGACTGCCGCTTATTATCTTATCTTTTCTGTGGACTTTTTTTTGCCTCTTGATCCTCCTGATCTCTTTTTCCAACTAGCGTAGATAACTGATTCATTCTGTGACCTACTGGAAAAAGATGTGGAGTGTCAGGATGTTGATGAACCTAAGTGTGGCATTGAGGAGTCCGAGTCCTCGGCTACGGAAAAAAAATTCTCACAGCCCACAGTCCAGTCGGGTGAAGCCAGCCAATCAGGGACCCCCAGACAGTCAGAGTCAAAAGAGATAGGTTCAGCTTCCATCGGTTGTGAGGAGAAGGGGATCCGAGACCCCCCGTGAACACCAGGATGATTCTCAGAATGTTCCTCACTGGAGAGATTCTGCTTGTCCTGCCGATTCCCCCCTACCTCATCCTCGGGGTGCCTGCACGACCCTCCCTTTCACCTAGTTTGGAGCTTCTGGTATCATCCCCCTCTGTGATGATTTTGGGCACTGTTTCCTGCACTTGGATGATGACAGGTGCAGATTTCAACACTGCAGCTAGGGGGAGATTCACAGTAACAGAATCCTGGGTTTTTATAGATCTGGGATACTTCAAAGGAAAAAGGTCTGAGATCGCAGTTTGTCCTTTAGCTGGCACCAACATATTGTTACCTCGGGTAGCCCTTTTACCTGCAATGCCAGGCTTGTTTATGTTATCACCAGGCTCACACCCTTTTTTCTTGTTCCTCAAATCCAAACCAGTTTCTTTAAGTTCCCCCTGGTGCTAGCCGGTCTTTCCAGTCCCAACCGGGCCGGTAGCGGTGGCAGCCACATTAATTATTTTAGCCTTGGATTCTTTAGAGTTCCTGCCAGCCATTAATGCAAAAAACTTAGACCGTCCGGCAGTAATGATTGTGCCTGCCTGTCTCAGCACGCCTCCCAAGGCTACCCGCTGGCCCTTTACAGCAGAGGCATCGCAATGTTTCCACTGTGTTTCCTGCTGACTCTCCACTTTGCAGCTGAAGCGCCGCGCTGGATCGTGGAGGTCCAGAAAGCACCGATGAACAGCAGACCCTCAAGAATTCCTCGCCTGCTCCTGGGGCCAATTTCCTGCTGTATCTGCTCTCTTGTTGGTCGTGCTGCCTGGGATCGCCTTTAGTGCACCGTCGGTAAGGGGAGGGGAGGGAGCCCACGGGATGTGAGCCACTTAGCTAGACGCCATCTTTGCTCTGACCCCCATGTTAATTCTCCAAGAAATTTTAGACATGACTACAGCCCGAACTGCTGAATGGAAGTACAACCACCTCCCCCGGGCTTTAAACAATAATAGGAAGGGGGGCTCATTTCTATAGGCCTTAAAGGGTCCCAGGGACCATCACCATTCCCAAAGCTTGCCATGTAAATAAGAGGGGGGACGTGCGCCACACTCCTGCATTTGAATTTGCCACAGGGAATGCCACCTCCGTGGGGCATGGAATAACAAAAAAAGGAGCAGGGGGCCACGCAGCCCCCTTGGAGCCATTTTCGGACCCAGAACCACCACCTCCCCAGGGGTGGCCCGCTGCAATATAAAGGAGTTGGGCCATGCAGCCCCCTTCCTGGAGCCACTAATGGCCCTGGGGACTACCACCCCCAGGGCTGGCTACTTATGTCCCAGGGTGCCCAACCCCGGGATATAGCTGTGTGCTCTCACTTGGCGGGAGCTTTGACAGCTCCCTCCAAGCGAGAGCACACAATAACTCATGCTGGGAGTGGAGTTTTCATCTGTTTTCCAAAAACAGATGGAAGGATTGCTCCTGCATGCAGGAAGAAGCGTTTTTGGCTGCCCTCTGCATGCAGGTGCAATGCTGGCTCCAGCTGCAGGGACCACACGGACATTAGAGCTCCCGATGCAGTTCCCAGCAAGGCTCACTGCACCCAGTAGGTGGGCACCAGGGCACACAACCATAGTTTGCCGGGCCCTGGAGAATGGGGTTCCAGGTGTCAAAATCGATGGGGGCCATCTGGTGCCCCTTCCCTTCCAATAATTGGCCAGACCCCGGTGGATGTGGCCACTGGAGCCAATTCAGCCCGGTGAGCACAGCCCCCTTTAAATTTGGGCTAAATTGAATTTTGTTGGATAAACGGGCTGATGAGGTTCTGTTCTGGCCCTGATCCTCATATCACAGAAAATAAACCTTAATGGGAAACACTTACAAATATAAACATAGCAGGTGTCCCAGTTAAAGCTCCACTACTGTAAAGGACAAATGATCCTAACTTCCTGGGCTCGGCGAAGACAAAGCAAGTGTGTTTTCTCAGCAATTTAACACTGAAAATCAAGCTGAAATTCTTGGTAAAGGTGAATGCATTATTTATCTATCAGTAGTTACTGTGATAAGTGGGTTTTTGCTTGTGATCTTCTGGTGAGAGCAGCGTCTATGGTTCTCTCTTTACATAACTGCGAGTATGCAAAAGTGCAAAATCAACTGGAGGCATCTCCCATTTGGCTCTGCCCCGCCCACCTAATTAGTATGCAACTCACATACCCATACAGCGATTCACACACCCACAAAATCACTCACACACTCACTCACACACCCATACATCACTCACACACCTAGTCAGTGACCCATACAGCCACTCACACCTACTCACAGACCCATACAGCCACTCACACACCCATTCACAGACCCAGTCATCCACTCACAAACCCACTTCCAAAGGTTGTCGGAAAGTTATAGTTAGAAAGTAACATTAAAAAAATGGAGAAATTCACGAAAAAAACAAAGGTTACAGTGGCGTTATAGTTTGGAAATAGAGTTTTCAAAAACATTTAGAAATTCACAGAAAAAAACCAAAGGTTACAGGGGCATTATAGTTAGGCTCAGATTTCACTTGTAGAAAACCTGTGAAATTCAGCAGTTAAATGTATCTGAGCTAACAATAACTTACGAACCCGCATTGTACTGCTTATGACCTCACATATTTCATCACTTAGGATATTGTCAGTGACATCACTGATGACATTAGAGCTTACAGGGACTTCTCAACAGGTGGCCAAGGATGGGCCCATCCATGCCTGTCAAAGTTAAGGTAAGGCCAGGGCAGATCCAGGTACTTGAGTTTGTGGTGGCAATGACCTTTTTGAGTATAAGAAACTGTGGACCCAGGTTTATATCTTAAAATTGTTTGTGACCCCTTTTCTGCTTTTGCCTATTTTTAAGTGTGCATCGTTATAAGGAAAAGGAAGGCATCCACCAGTCCTAAAGCAGCAACTGCTCAAACAAAAGCTCCAAAGCACTCTAGGCATGCAGTGGACAACTGTGTGACTAGAGATATTGAAACTCCAATTGAGGAGGTAGAGTTTATCTTGAAATCGGGTGGGCCTAATAATGTCTGCAATCATAGAGCACCAAAAGGGGGGAAGGTGACAGAAATATTCAAGAAAATGTAGAGGCCTTCTAAAGCTCTTACTAACATTGATCCTCCACAGCATAACGAACGACCAACACCCCTGACATACAGGATGGAACTAAGAGTGCCCATGTAATTCCAAATGTGGAGTGTCAAAACAGTTTTGAAGTCTTGCAACATGTTTATCCATTTGCCACTCAACCCCAAAGCTCTACTTTAGCTTTACTGAATGGTATTCCTTCTCATTGTTCCAATCCTTCTACTCTTGAACAGGCAGTTGACCTAATTAAAGATCTGAGGGGTGAAATAAATGATTTAAAACAAGTTATACTGGGCATAATCGACTCACTTGCTTAATTGTCAGGTGGTTGCACATGTTCTTCCTCCTCTTTGAATAATGGGGTCCTAAAATCTACTGTTACCTACTTTTCCCGAGTTTGCAGACATATCAGAATGGGCCCCACAGCCCAGCCTTTGGTGCACCATGAGAAGCGCATAAGAAGGAGTAGGAACCAGGAGAGTCTGTGCTCTTCACATACGATTAATCCTGGCATATCTCCCTATGTCACAATATCCATCTAAGCTGATACCAGAAGCATTGCCTAGGCCTAGGCTGGTGAAAAATGTCCTTGATACCACTCTGCATCCATGCATATCACCAACAGTTGGCATTGTCCTACACTTATTGAGCCTAGTTGCCCTGAGTTTCAGAAGGTAGCTTCTTCTCCAAATGTGTTGACTATTCGATGGTCCCAAGTAGGACAAAGACAAAGGTTTCAAAACTCTTACCTGCCTGTTTTTAAGACAGAGACTCTTTGAAAAACAAAGTCTAGCCTTGGATTACAAATGTTAGGCATTGCTACTTGTCCATGCATTCTGATATTGTGTATGCAAGACATCTCAAATCACATGTTGGGCAATGGGACTCTATTGAGATTAAGCATGTCGACAATGAGTTGGTAGAGGGCTTGATTGTGTTAGACCAACATACATTCCCCCCTACAGGTCAGAAATCTGCTTTAAGCTGAGGCTCCGAGTGATTGAAAAGGTTATGGGCAGGGATGGATTGATGACTAGACAGGCAAGGCATAGCATATGTCAAAGGACCCGGAGCTCCCCTTGTCCATTCTTCTAATAATGGGTTAGGTTTGCTGAATTAACTACCTAGCCCTTCCGTTTCCTTAGTGGCAGTCAAACCTATTCCAGACCCTGTTTCGATTAGCCTGACATCCATTAGGGATACTATAACTATTACTTCTCATAATATAGAGGAGAATATGAGTAACTTGCCTGCACTGAGGGTCAACAGTGTGGGCTATGATCATGTCTTTGACCTAAATATTCAACATTCTCCTAACCACTTGATGCTGTTATACTGCAATATAGCTGGAATTAAATCCAAATTTGTAGATGACAACTGGGGAGGTTTTATTGATAGCTTCCATATTTGTATCCTTCCAGAGTCTTGGGCAGTCGCTAAAGTATACAGGCAGGGTTTCACCACATATAGAATTGAGACCTTCACATCGGTTTCAGGTAGACCAGCAGGAAAATTTGGGTGAAATAATCACTTGACTACTGCGTCCTAATACCCCACTCTCTTTTTGTTATTCATTAATGGTTGCATTAAATATAACCTTGATTGTGAGAATGACACAATATGGCTGGGACAAAGGTGCTGGGGTTGCTATTCAATGATGATATTCCTTTAATGTTTAATACTGCACAGGGCTTAAATATTCTGATGGGCCATTGAGTCTATTTTGTAAATATCATGGTCAAGAAATAAACAGTAGTAAAACTAAATATATGATTAGGCTATCTGGTTTTAGGTTTAAACCTATAATAACTGATAAAACAGCACCAAAAGGAAAATATCCATCACCAGTGTAAAAATATAAACACTGAAAATACACCTTCACAACCACAAACTGTCATTCAAAGAAAAGATTAGTGATGAGTATTTTTTTGTTCTTCCTGAAGGGGCCAATACAATGTAAGTTTGTTATACAAGGCAGCGGCGAGAAAGACTGGGCTAACAGTATTCTGCTTGTTTTATGTTGTTTAGGGTTGTCACTAAAATATTGTTTATTCTTCCTTCTGCTTTTTTCAGTTTTATGGTCTATGGTCTAATAATTCAGTGTTTAGAAGCATGTTTTAGGTCTTATTTAGTTATTTTATAAACTGTAGAGAATCAGGAAATATCAAAATCATATTTGATATTTTGGCTACATTCGATTTCACTTATAGGAAATATGGCTGGTTTCATAAGAATCTTTCCCAATATGTACCGTCACATTTGCCCACAGACTGAGAATGGGTGAAATCCTCTGATACAACAGCCCCCTTTTCTAGCGAGTCAGTATTGATTATAGGTAAATTGCCAAACACCCCAGGCTTTAAACATTCAATGTAAGGTGTAGTGACAGGTATATGTGAAAAGAGAGTTGTCTCCAAGCATCTGAGATGGTGGTGCTTTGTGCGGCATCAAAGAAAGAGTCATCCTAACTGTGTCACTTAGCCAGTGGTTCTCAGCTCTAGAGGCTGTGGATGCTATATTATCCATGTGGCGACCATTTACAGAATTTTTGTTTAGAGATGATGCCAAAGGCAAGAAATGTGATGATCTTTGGTTACATATTGATAGTGATGTGAAAAAAAGTAGTCTACTGCGTGCTCAGGTTTTTGCTGGAAAACATGCCTGCTGTAGTGGACATAATCAAAAAACTGAAGGCTGAAAACACTCTTGTCTACCAAGTGTTCAGCGTAATTGGTGTGGATGTGAAACATCTACTTGAGAGTAGGCTGAGCGACACTTTTTTATCATGCTCCATGTTAGAATGCTTGCCACTTGGTAAGCAAAGAAATGTTGAGGAGCAAGTCACATAATTTTTATTTTACAGTCTATGGGAAATGGCTTCCAATGATGCATAGAAATGTTCCTTCACCAACCATGGCATTTGAAGTTAATGAAGCCTCACTGAGGTACTCTGCACAAGTTCTATATCCCTTCTTAATTTTCCCCAGACTTTGAAAAGTATTGTCTCATTTTTGACCGATTCAATAACTGAGGGCATATGCGCCCAATTCAAAGCATATGTTACAGAACATGTCCTAGAGAATCACAGTCTTCAGGTGCACCAGTATTGGCATGGAAAGCTATGTCATTGGCCAGAGTTAGCAAACTGTGTACTGGTTGTTTTGGCGTTGCCCGTCGCAAGTGCCAATGTTGGGATGGCATTTTCACAGATAAACGTTTACATGAGAAGGAAAGAGCGAGCGCGTATGACCAAAGACTCTTTAAAGAAGTATTGTAAGGTGTACTATAATAAGTTTGATTTGTAAAAATGTATTTGGACCTCATATACCCTGTACACGTGCTGTCTATACACATGCACTATCAGTGCAGAAAGCAAGCAATAATTAAAAGCAAAACATTCCAAAAACACCGGAAAAACACTGTTTCTGTTGTTTTTAATGGCACGAAAATGTGTAAACACTAACAACCACTGTTTTTTTAAGGTATTCAAAACACTGAAAAAACCCCACCAGAATTTACCAACAATAGAAACTGAAAACAGGAAAGCCTATATATGATATTTAGCCCCCCAAAAACAGCTTGTGGGAACACTGTTTTAGAAGGCGTCTTTTTAGACAGGGTCTTCAAGTTTGACTCTTAAGGGGTTAGACTCACCGACTCTCAAAGATGGACTGGCCAAACTGGAAAAAACTTATTGACTTTGGAACACAGTGCTGGATCAATTATCAGAGTAGCCAATAGGGCCTTTTCTCACCCGATCTCCCTATATGTACTGCGTACTTCGCCAAACACACTCCGGTTTTCGGAAAAAGACGAATGAAGACCCAGATATCAGTGCATGATCTTTTAATGAATACCCTGCACTGCATGGTGCGTTTCAGCCTTCAGAAGGCCTTGTTCACATGACGCGCATGCGGAGTGCCTCTACATTTAAAGTGCTAGTGCTAGTGCAGTATCACGTGACAACCAACAAAATATGTCGATATTTGAGTAAAAGCAATACCTTATTAAATATCCAATGATATATATAATCTAAAAAATATATAAAAGTTAAAACAGTACAATTGAGATATCAGATAAAAACCTTCATTTAAGAAAATCTCTATTGAACAAATAAATTGCAAAGGTTTAGCAGTAAGAGACAGCAATAATACAAAGGATAAATTCATAAGCCAAATGCATATAATTGTTTAGCCCATATTAAACTGTCACAGCAACCAGTATAACAATATAGAACCTGGGGCATACTGCATACTGTTGGTTCATGCCATTGCTTTTACTAAGAAAGTGCTAGTGCAGAGAGATACAGCCCAAGTGGGCAATGGAATCTACCCCTATGCTAAAAATACTTAAGTGCAAATGTCTAAAAATGGTACCACCTTGATGAACCAATATTAGGTTCTAAAGTGCAAGTGCTAAAAAGAGGATAAAAAAGAGAATTGCAGCAACGAAGCCAATAATCTACAACCATTGTACATGTCAAATTTGAAAAAATGACAAGCAGGTATAAAAGTCTTCACTAGAGTTAATCCCCTGTGGTGTCTGGGTATCTAACTCTAGAATACCCTGACCCCCTAGGCCTGCTCAGGGGGTCCCACAAGTAATTTTGGAGGAATGCGCGCTGGGGTCACGAATCCCACTGAAATTACAAAGAAAAAAAAAGCGTGGGCTCCTGCGCGTCGTTTTCAAAAAGCCCCCGAGTGGGCCAGGTCCCGGGGGCACTCTCAAATTAATTTGTGGGGGTTCGCTGGACCCCCGAGCCCCGGGGACCGCCATCTCCCCGGGGTTTTAAAAATAAAGGGAGAGGGCCCCCCTCCTGGAGCCCCTGGGCACCGCCACCCCCCAGGGCCGGCTCCTGCAATGTCCCAGGGTGCCCAGCCCTGGTACATTGCTGTATGCTATGGCAGGGCGGGAGCATGGTTCCAACATGTCATAGCAAACCCTGGATTGCTTTGTTGAAGTGAGAGGAGGAAAACCTCCTCTCGTGGGGGCATTGGGGCTCCCTTCACGGTCTCCAACACAGAGGCCAGGTCCCAGAGGATGGGGTCCCCGGGGCCGGAAGTGGCCTGGGAGAGGGGCCACGCAGCCCCTCTCACCTTTAAAAAAAATGTCAAATATGGAGATGTGGCCATGCCTCGGGGATGGGGTCCACAAGGCAAATATAAATTAATGAAAGTGAATGGCTTTTTAAAAAATATAAAAATTTGCAGTCGCGTTCCTAGCGTGGCTTTCAGCGCAGCCCCCTAGTGTGAACATGAAGGGTGCGCGGCTCTCAGCGCGGCCCCCTAGTGTGAACACAAAGGGTGCGCGGCTCTCAGCACGGCTCCCTAGTGTGAACTCGAAGGGTGCATGGCTCTCAGTGCGGCCCCCTAGTGTGAACACGATGGATGCGCAGCTTCCTAGTGTGAACACGAAGGGTGCGCAGCCCCCTAGTGTGAACACGAGGGGTGCGCGGCTCTCAGCGCGCCCCCCTAGTGTAAACACAATGGGTGCGCAGCCCCTAGTGTGAATGCGATGAGTGCGTGGCTCTAAGTCGCGCTGGTGCGCGACTCCAAGCAAAAATGTCGATGCAGAGCCTTAGGTTGTTGATAAGGACTCTGTTTCCCTTATCTGTGAAAAGTACACCATCACTCCTGTAGATGCCATCCATATCGAAACGCAGATTTTTGTTGTATATGGAGCCCATACTATCGTCTCTGAGACAAGCAGAAACAGCTTTATTGACATTTTTTTCTAGCTTTCTTCCACTTTCTGGACTTCTGTTGCCTCTTTCTGCATTTAGCTTATTTCTGTGCCTTTCTTCCTCTTTCTGCACATGTCCTATCTCTGTAGGCATGGTTAGAAATTAGCATTGAAAAACCTTTGAAATTCACTGAAAAAACCATAGGTTTCAGACACGTTGTAGTTAGAAATTAGCATTTAAAAAACCTTAGAAATTCACTGAAAAAACCCGCAGGTTTCAGGGACGTTATAGTTAAAAATTACTAAGGGGCCCCCCTCCTGGAGCCCTCCATTTCCCTGGGGACTGCCACTCCCCAGGGACACTGCTGTTTGCTATGGCAGGGTGGGAGCGTGAGGCCTCCGCCCTGTCATAGCAAACACTGCTTTGGATTTTGGAAGGGAGAGCAGGTTTCCTGCTCTCGTTTCCTAAATCCAAAGCAGGTTTCTTTCCACACAGGGAGCTGCATGTCAGCAGCTCCCCATGTGGAAAAGCAATGCCGGCTCCCTCAGGAGGTGGGGAGCCAGCGGGACTGTGGGGGAATTGGGGTCCTCCCATGGTCCCCTATGGATAGGGTGGGCCCTGGGTATTGGATCCCCGGGGCCAGAAGTGGCCCGGGAGGGGGACCACGCGGCCCCCTCACCAATTAAATACAATATTTTAAAAACAAAAAACGAGGCAGAGCCCCGGGGGATGGGGTTCCCGGGGCTGACAGAGGCCTCAGGAGGGGGGCAATGCAGCCCCCCTCCTTTGAAAATATTTCCCTTTGAAAATAGTTCCTTTGAATCCTGAGGGTCCCTTGGGTCCAACTAGCCCACCAGGTACCTCCAGTAAGTGCCACAGAGCTGTGTTGCAGAAAGCTGTAAAAAGGGGCATAGCCTTGGACAACCTCTCTGCAACGCAGCTCTGTGACTCTTACTGGAGGTACGTGGTGGGCTATTTGGCCTCCAGGGACCCTCTCGATTCAAGGGGAATTAATCCCCCAGCTTAAAACCTGCCAGGGGGTGCATTTGCACAGTGGTGAAGGGAGGGGGTGGGCCTGATGTGACATGTGTGTACTTATCCAATCACTCCACCAAAACCCAAGCACTTATAAATTCACCATGCACTCTCCTTGCAGTACTCTAATGCACTCACGCAATGACCCATGCACTAACTCATGCAGTGCTACAATACCCTGAGCACTACCCATGCAGTCCAGCCATCACCCTGTCACTACCCATGCACGCCTCCAATCACCCAGCGAGCACAATGTACTTACCCAATCACTCCGCCAAAACCCAAACACGTATAAATTCACCGTGCACTCTCCTTGCAGTACTCTAATCATTCAATAAGTACCCATGTACTCATGCAATGACCCAGGCACTAACACATGCACTGCTACAATCCCATGAGCACTACTGATTCTGTCCAGCCATCTCATTGTCACTACCCATGCACTCCTCCAATCACCCAGCCAGCACCATGTACTTATCCAATCACTCTGCCAAAACTCAAGCAGTTATAAAATCACCATGCACTGTCCTTGCAGCACTCTAATCATCCAGTCACTACCAATGTGCTCATGCAATGACCCAGGCACTAACTCATGGCAAATACAGAGGAGGTCATGCTAATCACAGGGGTACCCCAACGCATAGTGTTCCCTAGTGTATGTAGATGTTTTAACTGTATTCTAAGTGTCTTTTAGCATAGCACTGGCTCTAGGCCTGGTTAGTCAGAGTCAGAAAACACCAGTACCCGTCAGTAAAATGTTGGAGGCACAGGAGGACTTTCTGCTCCTCTGTTGGCTCTTTCTGCACATCTATTGCTTCTTCCTGCACTTTTCTTTGTCTTTCTGGACTTCTGTTGCCTCTTTCTGTATTTGTCTTGCTTCTTTCTGCGCTTTTCTTCCTCTTTCTTCACATGTCCTACCTTTTTAGGCATAGTTAGAAATTAGCATTTAAAATACCTTTGAAATTCACTGAAAAAACCACAGGTTTCAGGGACGTTATAGTTAGTTGGACATTTCACTCGTACAAAACCAGAGAAATTCGGACGTTATAATTAGTTCAACTAACTATAACTTGCGTCCTCTCAATGCACTGCTGATGACATCACATATTACATCATTCATGACATGGTCAGTAACATCACTGATGACATCACTGATGACTTCTCAAATGACATCACTGCTGACATCATTCAGTGACTGTGTGTTTCTTTAAACTTTAAATATGTTTTGTATATATGCCAAGGTGTATTGAAGAATGAGTGGGTGTATAAGTGTCTGGACACTGACGAAGCCGTGAGGCGAAACGCGTCTGTTGGAGAATAAGGGGGGGTCTGCACAATAAAGCATCAGCTTTAGGATTTTCGTGTGTGCTTTCCGTCCTTGGCATCGTATCAAGCTGCTGTGTTGAAGGAATATATATATATATATATATATATATATATATATATATATATATATATATATATATATATATATATATATATATATATATTTAAATCCAATTCCAAAGTAAGGCGCGCTCTCAGTTTAGGGTATAACAACGATCTTTATTCCGACGTCGGAATAAAGATCGTTGTTATACCCTAAACTGAGAGCGCGCCTTACTTTGGAATTGGATTTAAAATTTGTGCCGGCTGTGGCTCTACCGGCCCCGTGCGCCACCAGACTATGGGCGGATATCCCAGGAGGAGCTGAATGAGGTTTGGATATATATATATATATATATATATATATATATATATATATATATATATATATATATATATTCACTTAAAAAACCATAGGTTTCACACACGTTATAGTTAGGTATTAGCATTTAAAAAACCTTGCAAATTCACTTAAAAAACCACACATGTTATAGTTAGGTGGACATTTCACTCGTAAAAAATCAATGAAATTCCCCCGTTATAGTTAGTTCAGATAACTATAACTCGCGCACCCGCAATCCACTGCTCATGACGTCACATATTACATCACTCATGACATGGTCAGTGGCATCACTCATGACATCACTGATGACATCATCCTTGTGATAGAGTGGCGCTCACGCGAGTTATAGTTATCTGAACTAACTATAACGAGGGAATTTCATTGGTTTTTTACGAGTGAAATGTCCACCTAACTATAACATGTGTGAAACCTATGGTTTTTTAAGTGAATTTGCAAGGTTTTTTAAATGCTAATTTCTAACTATAACGTGTGTGAAACCTATGGTTTTTTAAGTGAATTTGTACGGTTTTTTAAATGCTAAGTTATGTATGGTTTTTTTAAGGTTTTTCACCGTGCGCGCACCGTGCGCGCACCGTGCGCGCACCCCGCGATTTTTTTGAACAAAAAATAAAATGTTTTTTCACTCTGACAAAGGCTAGGGGGTCAGGAACTCTCTACCCTGCCCCCTTTTCACGTTCGCCACCTCTCTTTTTCACTCTCGCACCCAAAACAAACAAAATGGCGGCGGACACTTCCTGATTTCGACCGATTTGAACATTGACTGACATGTAACCACCAATCAGAATTACGCTCGCGCATGTTAGGGTGCGGTGCGCACCTATAGATGTTGATGTACTTTTAACTGCAATTTTCTCAGGAAATACTGAACAGATTGACTCCATACATGCAAAAGGCACATGCCTGACCTGAGGACTACCTCTCTGCCAAATTTAAAGTAATTCTGTTCAGCCGTTCGGGCTGTGGTAAATATTTCATTACCGGTACTATTTTTTATGCGGTAAAGTCTAGTAAGAATAACTCAGTAAATATAAGAGGCAGAATCCGTGGTATTAGAGGTTCTAAAAGGCTTTATTCCTCTGCAAAGGAAATACAATTCGAACTGCAGGCTTCAAATTCCATCACCACGAAAGTTCAGGAAGGAAGGCAATACATTATTGACAAGTAATGGTATTTATATGGAAAGCATTACATTAAGACAGATGCAAGAGGCGTAACAGCTGATAATACAGATAAAATATGCATACGTAACTAAAAAGGGCGGACATATAGGCGTAACTTAGAAAACGTCATTATACATGATGTCACAAGTGGGTGGATCCATAAGAGAATCCTGCAATGTCAGCAGAAATATTTGGCAGAGATGCGCGCGCAGCCGCATGACGTGTGATTGACGTACAACTAGAGGGTGAAGGGGACTTGACATTTAGCTCTACATGTGGAGACAGAAGTCTGGGGGGTCATGTCAACCTAATCCCAAATCATATCTAATATCTTATGTTTAAAGAACTGTATTATCCAAAAGGAAAGGTCTCTCGGACAGAATCTATTCTATACTGGCTGTTAGTGCGTGTACAAGCGTCTAAGTGTCTACATGAGATGCGAGGGGGCAGGAATCTTCCATGGTAACAGGGGCTATGAATTACTTGCATGAGGACAGTGAGGCCTGGCCCTTAGCACGGTAGCTGGAAGGATGTTTACCTAAACTACTAGACAGGAATGCATCGGATGAGGAGCGGAGCAGATAATCTTGAAGGTGAAATACAGTTTTTGGCAGGCAACAGGCTGGATCAGGCACCGTTAGCCGCGCAGGGAGTAGGACAAAGTTCACGGATACAGATGCAGGCTCGGACTGGAGCTTTCAGAGGCAGAAGGCAGGAAAAGGTTTGATGGCAGAATTCAGGGCCTACTCGCCTGAATCTGTAAAATGTGGAAAGTGAACCACATAAAGTCGGTGGCCTTTCATACTTAGGAATGGAATATCTGACCCATTCATGGCGGATCTGAAAGAGGACATGTTGACGGTGGACGCACATATATTTGCGTCTTCATAACTGGAACTGGAGGGAACATACATGTACTTATAGCATGCACATGGAGCCGTTGGGGTCTACGATAGGGGACATAACTGATCACAAAATTCATATTTCCTCATTCCCTCCTTGTCCCCTACGGACCCTCAGGAGATATCGATATTCATCAATCCATCGATCTGTTCATATAGCATCATTTGTTCTTCTTTCTTCTTCCGGGATCTTGAACGAAAACTTAGATGTGGGATACACGATGTGGCACACAGACCACAAATCGCTGGCCCACATTGTAGACATAAGCAGCAACTGAATAGTATGAGGAAGCCAATACCTAGGAAGGATAGAATCCTCCATCCCCAGGCTGACAACACGCTCCAGAACCAACCGGACCAAGTCCAGGTGCCTGGACTCTGGTGTATCTGGCTTATAAACTTATGAAGGTGGGTTATGGCTTTATATACTGACGGCGAATTTTCTGGTATGAAAATGCAGCAACTTGATCCGATGACCCTACAAGCTCCGCCCCTATCGGCCAGGATGACGTCAAGGACAAGACGATTTTGAAGCACAACAATCCGCATAGCAGACTGCTCTTCTGTTAAATTGCCTAAGGCGGAAGTAGTCTCGTTCACTACTGCTTCAAGGGTTCTAGTTAATCTACGTATCAGCTTACTATTAGTGACTGTACCTATATAGGGAAAGAAACCTTTATTGAAATCTGTGTATTGCTCCCATGCCGTTTCAGTGTAATCGACAATCGGGAGATCTCTCTGCTGTCTATTGTGTACTAAATGGGTATTTCTATGATAATCAGGAGGAGCTAGGAAAACAGGTGGCAGAAGGAATGCTATGTAACAGGTACCATCCCAATCTAGAGGTAGACGTATATATGCGGTCTGGCCACATATGAAGTAGGAATGACGGAAAGCTCTAAATGTAGACTTGCCTTGATCACTGAATTTTATTACAGTGGTGCATTTACTATGGCCCATGTGTATGGAACCATTCTTGCTTACACATAATTCTCCTTTAACTGGGAATACTGACATAACGGGCAAGATTGGTGTAGCTTCAGAT
Organism: Triturus cristatus; assembly: GCF_964204655.1. NCBI lineage: Eukaryota > Metazoa > Chordata > Amphibia > Caudata > Salamandridae > Triturus > Triturus cristatus. Next base: position 250,742,017 of record NC_140584.1, read on the forward strand.
TCAAAATTCAGGATCATGAGGTTAAGTGTAAAATTACCTAATCCATATACTTCATTTTCTAGATCAGTTCCTGTTCTTTTGGGAAGTCCCTCCTTGTTAGGGTAGCAGACTTTAAGCAAAACTAGGTTCAGGTTTCCCCATACCCAGTTGTCTTGATAAACTACTGAATTTGAATCTAAGGAATTAATCAAACTAAACCATGCTCCACAGGAGCCATTGTGTGTGAACGGATATGGAAAGAGGGGCAAAACTCCTTTATAGTTCTGATAGGGAGGGAGTCGGCCACATATCCAACAATTTGTAGCATTGCTGGTCTGATGGGAATGATGTAACATACTAATGAATGTGTTGTTGCGTAGCGCAAATCTATAAGACAACTCATGCGGAGGTAATTCGCTAAAAGAATGTTCAGCAGTAACATTGTAAGTACGTTTAGAAATAGGGTAATACATATGCAGCAATATACTAGAAATGATGATCAGAAGACTTAGAAAAAACAAAATTAATAATGTTACTGTGCAGTGACTACGAAGTGATTTACAATACGCATGCTTTTTAAGTTGCATCTGTCGATTTCTTTCTCTGTTCCGGTCTAGAGGATACATGTCAGAGACAAATTCAACCGATTCACCTTGGAGAGGACTTGAACAATCAAATTGTCTGACTTGCTAGACCTTAATTTCAGTTTATAAAGTTCCGTTTTTGACTGTTCAACCAAGGGGAGCTTTGAGTCTGTCTGTGAGGGAATGCAGGGCTGAGTGTTCACACTGGACGGTAGTCCATAAAATTTCTTGATATGACTCGAGTGCAACCACCCTTTACGTCCCTCGATCTTCACGGCTGTCCTTGTTGTTAGTAGAACGAGTTTAGGCGATTTCCACCTAGGCTCCAGTTGGGTCTTCCGGTCGAAATTCCGTACCAGAACCAGGTCGCCTGGAACCACGTCATGGGGCTTCACCTCAGTGTTATCGGGAAAAGCTACAGCTACCTGTGAACGACAAGATTGTAGTGCAGACATCAAGGAAGCCAGGTAATCTGTCAGCATATTACAATCAACATCAGTGATTTTGCGAGGTATAGGCGTCCCCCACATATTTGGTGGTCTACCGAAGATCACCTCGTACGGGGATAGCCCTGTTCGAGAATGTGCTACCATTCTCATGTAAAAGAGCGCAACTGGTAAGGCTACTATCCAATCGACACCTTTTTCTCTACATATTTTGGACAATCTAATTTTCAGGGTTTGATTATGGCGTTCCACGAGACCTGCTGCCTCGGGATGTCGGACACAGTGGAATTTCCATTGGTAACCTAACAGAAGTGAAACGTGTTTCATCAGTTCGGATGAGAATGGCTGGCCGTTATCTGAGTAGACAACACGTGGCAAACCATACCGTGGGAAGAATTCTCGAACTAACTGTTTGGCAGTAGTCGGGGCAGTGTAATCTGAAACCGGGTAAGCTTCTGTCCAACGGGAAAGAGCACAGACAACTACGAGAACATATTTGAATCCTCGACATCGTTCCATCTGGATATAATCCATCTGGAGGACTTCAAAAGCATGATCGGGAGGTTGAAATCCACCCTGCTCTACGGGGATGCTTTTACCTGGATTAAACTGACAACATATCATACAGGTACGTACTTTCTGTTTGGCTGCTGCTCGCAAGTGTTTGTTAAACCAAATGTGTTGAATGCTGTCTAGCATAGCTTTTTCTCCTAGGTGCGCTGGACTATGTATTGTGTTAATGATGACTTGAACCATGGAGTCGGGAAGAAACCATATAGATTTTTCCTTCATCATCCATCCTTGATCCGTTTGGATCCCTCCTAATTCAGTCCATTTCTTTATTTCTTCTGGTGTAGCATGTGTCTGTATGTCAATTATATCAAGTGCGGGATCCTTAACTGTCATGCAATGTGTTGGTGTCGGAACTATTGTCTTTGTCGCATCAGTTGTATGAGTCTGGTTCTGAGCAGTCTGTTTAGCTGTTCTGTCAGCTAGGTCATTACCCTGAGAAATGATATCGGTAACTTTTGTATGGGCTTTGCATTTCATAATCGATATTGCAGTAGGTAGATGAATCGCGTCTAATAGGGCTTGAATGTGGGGTCCGTGTTGGATGTGGGCACCGTGAGAAGTTAAATAACCTCTCTCTCGCCACAGTACGCCGAAGTCATGGACGACTCCGAATGCATAACGTGAATCTGTGTATATGTTGACTTTCTTATTTTTGGCTTGAATACAGGCTTGCGTCAGAGCGATGAGCTCTGCTGCTTGAGCTGACAAAGTGTTAATACAATTTGTTTCAATGACTTCAGTGTCTGTTGTAACTGCGTAAGCGGCCACTAACTCTCCTGTACTTGTTCTCATACATGAACCATCTACATACAATGTCATGTCTGGATCTGATAAAGGGATATCTGTCAAGTCTTGTCTGGGTTTCGTCTTTCTTTATGTATTCGTTCTACTTCCTTGCGGATCTTTCGATACATGGCGATTATACACGCCTGTTTATCATGTTTCTCGTCTGATATGTTCTGACCCCATTTGGCAAGTTTTTGCATGGTATCATGATCTGCCCCAGGCCTATCTTGGTTCCTAATCACGCAGTTTATGAAAAAACGTAGTAGTTGTCTCTGTACATCCACTTTCTGGTATTCCATAGCTTCGTTAATACTCTCTGGACCTCGCCCTGTTTGGACAAAGTGATATATATTGTCTAGGTGTTCAACCATTCCTGGTATCGTCATTAAATACAATGTAGCTCGTCGTATACGTAGTGATGATATGAGCAATCTGTCCTGTTTACCTGGCACTGGATCGTATCTACAATCCATAAGCTGTTCTTTAAACATGTCGGATGTCGCTAGTTGGGGTGTACGTTGGAGTGCTAAATCTCTAAGGGTCTGTTTATTTCGCGGCGGTGTGGCAAACATGTCTGTCGTACCTCCTGTAGCACCATCTGAGGTGCTGGGCAAGAAAGGATTCGTTGGACGTAAGATAGAAATTGTAGATGCGGGAAAAACAGTAGAAACGGACGGACCTGTTGGAACTTGTGTAGGAGTTTGTTGTTGCGGGGATACAGACGGATGCTCTTGATGTTGAACACCATCGGCAAGCGGTGTGTGTGGGGTGGAATTAGCATACTCAGGAGCTATGTCATCTAAATAGGAGGAAAGGAAAACGTCTTTTGCTGTTTTAGGATGTGCTTTGGGATGCGCTTTTATCGGGAGTAATGGAGGAGTCAAGTCTTTTGATATTTCCGGAGTAGCCTTAGGTAACCCTTCGGCCAGAAGAGGATACATACCATTCATAAGAGTGTTTCTTTGTCTATCTATTTGTTCTGATTTTACTCGGGTACCTTCCTCAATTAATAGATTTTCTCGGGTTTTATTCGAATTCTCTCTACCTTTCTCTTCCTGTCTGAGCGCTTTTTCTGTACGTCTATATGATTCTTTACGCCATAATTCAATGGCATCTTTCTGTGACTGTCTGGCTTTCTTTTTCCATAATTCTTCTTCTACTCTCATGATGCAATCGGCATCCCAGGTCCCCGCTGCGGGCCATCTCTGACTTTCTGATAAATCCTTGGTGTAGTCCACCCATAAATCAAGAAATAATACGGCATCTAGGCCATGCTTATGATACATAAAGTATCCTGGGGTATCCCTAGGTGGAATGGGAACAGCTTCTTCGAGTACCCCTTTTCTAGTTTTGATCTGTCTTAATTTCGAAAAGAGCGGCATTTTTAGATCTGGTTACTTAATCTTGAACACACTTAATACAGTAAACACTTATGAACAGTCATTCACACCACAATGTATAGAACGTATTAAAACATTTAACATTTAACATTTAACGAACGATGATAACTAATAGAAAACTAGTTACTGACATGATACTTAACACTAGATAATACTTATTTATATGCAAGACATACTAGATATACTGCTAAACAGTACAGATACACTGCTGAAACAGTGCAGACCGGATTTGTGTACCCAAACCCGTCTTGACCGGCACAGACTATGTGCACGTTAAATGCCTCCCCGGCAATGGTACTCACCGGGTAGCTCGGAACGGAAGGCCTCGGAACTGAACTGAAACTGGACCGGACTGGACTCGACTCGACTGGACTCGGAACTTCGGAACCTGGTGGGCCTCTGTATACCTCGGATCTTGCTCTCTCAGCTAGGCTCTGGTCGGGATACTTCGCACTTCTCACCGCCTCGTCTGGGTGTTGATCGCAGCCTCAGTCGCCCCCGCTTGGCCGGAGGGAGATACAGGAAATCCTGCAGGTACGCGTTTTTGTCCGTTCAGCTGTGGCAGGAGACCGGGCCTGCAACGCACCTCCGGCGCGTGAGATGAGAAAGTGTCCCTATTCGGGCGCCAATTTATGTGGTAAATATTTCATTACCGGTACTATTTTTTATGCGGTAAAGTCTAGTAAGAATAACTCAGTAAATATAAGAGGCAGAATCCGTGGTATTAGAGGTTCTAAAAGGCTTTATTCCTCTACAAAGGAAATACAATTCGAACTGCAGGCTTCAAATTCCATCACCACGAAAGTTCAGGAAGGAAGGCAATACATTATTGACAAGTAATGGTATTTATATGGAAAGCATTACATTAAGACAGATGCAAGAGGCGTAACAGCTGATAATACAGATAAAATATGCATACGTAACTAAAAAAGGCGGACATATAGGCGTAACTTAGAAAACGTCATTATACATGATGTCACAAGTGGGTGGATCCATAAGAGAATCCTGCAATGTCAGCAGAAATATTTGGCAGAGATGCGCGCGCAGCCGCATGACGTGTGATTGACGTACAACTAGAGGGTGAAGGGGACTTGACATTTAGCTCTACATGTGGAGACAGAAGTCTGGGGGGTCATGTCAACCTAATCCCAAATCATATCTAATATCTTATGTTTAAAGAACTGTATTATCCAAAAGGAAAGGTCTCTCGGACAGAATCTATTCTATACTGGCTGTTAGTGCGTGTACAAGCGTCTAAGTGTCTACATGAGATGCGAGGGGGCAGGAATCTTCCATGGTAACAGGGGCTATGAATTACTTGCATGAGGACAGTGAGGCCTGGCCCTTAGCACGGTAGCTGGAAGGATGTTTACCTAAACTACTAGACAGGAATGCATCGGATGAGGAGCGGAGCAGATAATCTGGAAGGTGAAATACAGTTTTTGGCAGGCAACAGGCTGGATCAGGCACCGTTAGCCGCGCAGGGAGTAGAACAAAGTTCATGGATACAGATGCAGGCTCGGACTGGAGCTTTCAGAGGCAGAAGGCAGGAAAAGGTTTGATGGCAGAATTCAGGGCCTACTCGCCTGGATCTGTAAAATGTGGAAAGTGAACCACATAAAGTCGGTGGCCTTTCATACTTAGGAATGGAATATCTGACCCATTCATGGCGGATCTGAAAGAGGACATGTTGACGGTGGACGCACATATATTTGCGTCTTCATAACTGGAACTGGAGGGAACATACATGTACTTATAGCATGCACATGGAGCCGTTGGTGTCTACGATAGGGGACATAACTGATCACAAAATTCATATTTCCTCAGGGCTGTACCTTCGACTAAAGGTCCTACGGGAAAATGCATGGGGAAAACGTGTTTTGGGACCCCCCTTTTTTCTCGGCCCCCGCTTGACGAATCACCCCAAGACTTTCAGGGTAGGAGCTGAGCGGAGCGCCCCATTAGTTTTGAAAATTTTGCCAGGATTCGTCAACCGGCGCCAAAGTTATTCAAAATAGAATTTTCAGATTTCCTATGGAAACACGGTCCTAACTATAACTATCTACTGGCGACCGCCAGTAGATAATATATATATATATATATATATATATATATGGTTCCAATCTCTTATAGGAGAATAAAAGCTAAAATCTGGAACTCGAAGTCAGGGAAAAAAAACTGTTTATTGGATCAGGTTTTTTTTATCATTGCCATATTGAAACTCCTTTTAAAATGAAACTACAATAAACATGTTCGATATACTAAACAGCAGCACCTTTTCTTTAATAAAACATTTGGGAACACATGACACATATAAATATGAATACCACACATTCTTTTACTTCAACAACTGTTGACATAAAAGGTCCATCAATACTACTTTGTGCTTCTTCAATTATCAATAAAACAATTGTTATTGCATCAAATTGGTGTTTTCAAAATTCAAATTCTAAATTGTATTTGATTCAGACCTTGTCTGAGGTCAACAAATACAAATGCATAATATTAAATAGTTATACTTTTAAAGCTTGGTGTTTTCAAAAACTGGACTGGAAGATATCACTAGTCCTGTGCTGCTTTCTCTAATATGAGCATTCAAAATGAACTCTTTAATACCCACAAAGAATTCTTTCACTTTTCTAGAGGCTCATAGTTGATTAATAACACCTTCAGGGAAATTAATATCCTTCATAGTTTCGAGGGAGTAACAAGCATTGCTCCCAAATCTTTGTTTCATCTCCCATTGGAGTACTCACTGAGGAGGCAGCATAGTAAACTTTAGTTCGCGCATCTGGTGAAATACAATCCTCCAATCTGAGGTTTGGTTTGGAGATTGAACAATATTTCAGTATTTCAGAGCCCTCCAAAGCCCAACACAATCCTTACCTTTGCTAACACAGGAGTGGAAATAATACACTTCACCCATGTAAACCTCTATACTCTCATCAATTCTGTTCTGTTTGACGTGCAAAGAGTAAATCTGGCTCTTCCACACTCTGGCCCTTTTCTTGCTGTTGCTTAATTTGTAGTGTGAATAGTAAATCTGACGCCTTGGATGTCCAATCCTTTCCCTAGTGTTTACATTTGGAGTGGGAATAATAAATCTTACCCCTCCAAAGTCCAACATTGTCTCTAACATTGCTTACTCTGGAAAGAAACATTAAATCTGACTGCTCCAAAGCCCAGCACTTTCCTACTGTTACTTGGGTTGTAGTGAGAATACTAAATCCGACCCTCTTCAATGTAAAATAAATTTCCTACTGTTGATTAGGTTGGAGTTTGAGTAGTTAGTTGTAATTTCTCTAATTTTTGGTTTGGTTATGTATGAAGTTATATGGTAAGCTTTTATGTTAAATTGAGGTTAGATTTGTAACTTTCTATTCCATTCTTCTCTTTTCCCTACTATGAATTTTTTGTTTGTGTTTGGGATTTCACTCATACTAGTTTTAGTGATTATTTCTAATTATTTTCATTTGAATGTTTTAAATATTTTGTATTTTTTTTGTTAGGTACATTTTTACCTTAATTGAAATATCTATCTATGGTAATTTTATATTGTTATTTCATGTTGTCTTCACATTTTTTGTGTTTTATGTGTGAGAAAACTACTTTTTGCCATGTATGTTAATGATTTAGTAATTATATTTTATTATTTTAATTGTGTTTATTTTTATGATATATGCATATATTTTTGTATTAATATTAGTATATTTGTAATCATCACATTTTTTATTACATTTTGTATTTATTTAGCTATTACATTCATGTATTAAATGTATCTATTCAATTTAATAAATGTTTACTTTGTATTCACATTTTATTTACTATATATATTTTGTATCATATATAATTTGTAAGGTTACGGTTTTTTAAAATTATATATTTAAATATATATACACCCTCCTATGTATTAACAAAATGTTGTTCACAATATTTCTGCAGTCTATGTTACTGTGTTTTGTATAGTAAGTATGCAAAGTCAAGATTCTCGTCCTTGATGTTCTGCACTGTTTCACCATTTTCACCAAGCATGGTATGCTGTTATGAGATACTATTCATGATTATGATTACACTTATTGTTTGACACATGCGGTTTGATGAACAGAGTATAATAAGTTTCTAGTGCATGTTTGCGTGATTTCATGTATACCTGAGTGATATATCCAGCATGTATTCTGGAGCAATGACCATGAATGAGGTCAAAAGTCACACATAGGTATGTTTTACTGTAATTAACAAAATATTGAGGATATCACCCTGGCTAAAACAACCTGGATACATATGTTTTTCCACTACAGGAATCAAGATCTACTTTGGCAATTTATAGATGAGTAATACCTCACTTTGCATGCATGTCTTGAATGTCGCAGAATAAAACCCACAACTGAGTGCTTTGTATCTTTATGGAAGACTTGGACCCAGAGGCCAAAAGGTATTGGGCTGAAACATATCAACTAGCTGTTAGGGTATTAGGACCTCAATATTCTTACCCATCTATTTTAGAACCATTTTAAAACGTACCCAAATAACCGCTAATAAAGGGATACCTTGGTTAGTTTGAGGTATTTTTATTACTTCTTAAGGACCCCAGCTTAAAATATTCAAAATGCTTCCTGGAATATGGTTAAGCCCATCCTGGATTTTAGGGACCAAGATGAGACCCTATGATGAAATATGCCACTACTAGAGTGGGTGAAGGTCTAACAAATGAAAAATGTAACTTTTTTAAAAGCAAATTCTTCTAACGAGCGAATCAATTGTGAAATCTAGGAGTTCCCCCAACAGATAAAGCTTTCCCAAATTCAGATATGAATGTAAAAATATCAGACTGAGTATGTTGGTTGTCTAAGATACACCAATGTGTCATCTGCATATACAACACTGCATGGGTGCTGGTCCAAACTTGTATTCCCAAGAGTGGGAGGGCCCCCCTTAGTCTGTAGGCCAATGGCTCCTTTGCCAATGCAAATAGGAGTGGGGATAGAGGGCAACCTCATCTTGTGCCCTGCTCCATTGAGAATCACTCCAAGACTATGCTTCCCATATAGACTATCTCCAAAGGTTCTGTGTACCAAAGATTGACCCATTTAATATAGACATTCACTAGTCGATAGGTCATTGTACTTCCCACATATAAGATAAGCACACAGAATAAAACACTTCTTCAATGTCTATCAGGGCCAATGTATATTCTTCCTCCTCTGTGCCCACCATAAGGAGAATGTTCAACAATCTTTAGCATCAGCATTCAACATCGATAGTGGTTGATACACAAACATTTCCTCTGACTCTCTATCAGACTTAGGAATGAGGACTATAAGGACTATCTGGCCTCCCTCATAGACTTGGGTAGTACCTCTGTAGCGTGCACTTCACTACAAACCTCAAGCAATTTCTCTATTAGTTGCCCTGTATAGTTTTGATAGAATTCTGTCAGCAGGCCATCAAATCCTGGGCCCTTAGCCTTCTGCATGTTCTGCATAGCCTTGAATGCCGCCGCCACTTTGTCTCGAATGAGCACTGCAGCAAGCACCTCATACTGTTCCGGGGTGGCTCTTTTAAGTGGGAAGCGTGCCAGGTATGCTTGAATCTGGTGTTGATCAAGCTTCTGATCTTGGCTGTGTAATGTATTCATATGTTATAAAAAGCATAGTTACACCCTCCTGGGTGAGGTTCACATGCCCCACCTATCCCCTACACTTAATGTCTATGTTTATGATGCTTCTCTTTTGAGGGGCAATGCATATAGACTTCCTGACTTGTCACCCTCCCTGTGTAATCACTGTCTAAACACTCTGTTGGTGTACTGTTGGAATCTATCCCAGGTATCTATACTTGTATTCGTTAACCCATTCTGCTATTTTTTACGGAAACTGGAGTTATCCATCAATGCTTTCAGATGCTGTTCTTGGCTACTCAGTGAGTTCTCCAATTGTTTTCTAATCCCATATGTTTACACCATACCCTCTCCACTCATTACCACCTTCATTGCCTTCCATTGAGTTTAACATGAACACTAAGCATAACATGACCAGAATTCTCTGTGACCTAATGGATAGGGTAATTCTTGAACTTTCTCAGAAGAAGAGAAGTATTGTGAGATGCTTTGGGAGAATAGTTCACAAAGGAAATGTCTCACCCCCATTTTATTCTTGAGCCACTCTCTTGGCGATATCTCTCAAAGCTTTTATAGATAAACAATTTCGGACTGGGAGAGAAAATAGGCCAGTGCACCAAAATAAAAGTAACCCCATTAGTGAATTAAATAGCAAAAAAAGTGGCCCATATTTGCACATTGGGGTCGTTTTGAAAATTTAAAGACAAGTTGTATAAGTGTTTTGCAAGGTATGGAAGACTTTATGAATTTGAGCATGCTGCATGGAATGTTTGCTTAAATACCAGGGAAATCAAGAGTAAAGTACAGCCCACTAACCATAAAACAGGCACACAAACAGCCAAAAATCTGCCCACACAATGACCTATCAGACCAGCCCTTCAGCACTGTCTGATTGCCCTATAAGCTACTCCGACACTGTTTATGAGGTACGCCCTTGTTTAGAAAAGTCAAGTGAGATATCATCAAAAGATATTTTGCTACGTCTGCCTATTTTTGTGTAATTTCGCAAACTTTACATGAAATTTGTTAAATGTAGAGAGAATTTCATACAATCCTCGTGTAAATTGAAAATACACACATTTGCAAGACATCTGCTGGTTGAGAAGTTAGGGTAAATGCCCTGGTTGGCATGTTGCATCTAAAGCAAGGGTCCATACTTTCATTTTAATTTCATATTTACTGATTTCAACAGTGGGTGATTATTAAGCGCTTAATACAAGAATACATATTATATATTTAGAAATGTACAGTGTAAGTATATGTTATAGAGTAAATATAGATTCCGAAAAAGAAGCAACATTTGAAATACGGTGTTTTACAGTTGACAGTGCATTTAAGTATAAACATTTCAGAGGTTTTGAGTATACATGCATACAGCTCTTTTATACCTGCCCCCCCTCCATTTCTCACAATCTTGCACCTCCGTCACTCTCCCATCACTGCCAATGGTCCAGCAGAAGGGCATTTAGAGGTGTAATAAGGCCAAGGTCATGAAGCATTTGCTGAGCATTGTTTTGTTGGTAAGAAGAAAGTAACCAATCCTATATAAAGATCTTCCTTTTTAACTAATTAGCTTCTTAATTCAATCTGGACCCTAGTGTGTACATTTTCGATTTATGTGCTTTTAATGCTTTGATTAATTTTATGGCTTTTAAAACACGAAACAGAGGGGGCGTGGCTTGGACTTCGAGCCAAGATGGCGGTCCCGATTTAGCTCCGCTCGAACGTGGAGCTTTCTCTCCTCAAAGCGCCTCTTCCAGACTCCACAAGGGTCCTGTGTTTCCTCCCCCGCTGAGATGAAGTGGCAGTGAGTGTGAAACACAGTTTTGCAGACCGGCAACATCTTCCTGGCACCCTGGAGCCGTGGCGGTTATTCTCCACATATCATTGCGAATGGCCGCCATTTTGTTTTTGCAGCGTTCGCCACCCGTTTTTCTCTTTGTGATCGCGCTCCTGTGATGGTATCCATCTGCAATGTAAGGAACTCTGCATAATTCCTTCTCAGAATACTTGTTGAAGGTTTATAACAAGCCCCATGCGTGTCCTAAGCAAACTGTCTCATTTTTAAGGAATTATATGCTTATATTCTTGAATTACCAGCCTCTCCCTTGCTAATGTTTTTTGTGACACAGCATTCATGTTATGCTCATATTTTAAATGAGAGTACATGCCAAATTTGATGCTTTCATCCTAATATAATGGTTGGTTTCTAGTACGACGCGGAAATGTTTGTCTCAATAGCTGCCTCTACTTCATGATATATTGCACAGCGCCTGGATTTCTGATCTTTCTCAGATTGACTGGATGAAATAACTTACTCCTACTGGTATTGCTCTACTCTTCATTGGGATATATATATGAATCTGCTACTTTTTAGTGATTTATACCCTTCCTCTGTCTGGTAATTGCATCAAGGAACATCTCTTACTCGTCCAATCCTTCTAGTGGATGGGCCGACTTCGCCCTGCCCTATTTACGACGCATCGCCTTCTCCAACAACCTAAAACGGCCACTGACCATCCTAAAGCAGCCTCAACAGGTGCAAAACCAAAAAGACAGAAAAATGACCCACCTTCTCCTATTCTATCCTCACAAAATCCAGTTCTAGACTCTATTCTAGATGAGGTTCCTGGTCTACAACCTTTTATGTCCACTACAAATGAAAAACTAAAACAAATAGAGGACCGATGGATTATTATTGAGGGAAAGGTGTTGGAACTCGAGCAACGTGTGGGAGATCTTCAGGATATCTCTGTTAAAATCCCTATACTAGAGCAAGAAATCCACAAGCTGAAACTTCACACAGAAGACCTCGAAAATCATAATCGAAGGAACAACCTACGTCTTTATGGTCTTCCGGAAAATATTGAAGGGCCAGACAAGGTATCTTTTTTGCAGTAATTCCTTCCTGAACTTTTAGGTCTTCACTCTTCTGCTCCTCTAAATATACAACGTGCGCATCGTCTGGGTCATATTCACCCTAACTCCAACAAGCCACCTGGTATTATAATGCTCTTTCTGGAATTTACTGAACTCATGCATGTTTTGAAGGCTGTAAAACTTAAACATTGTCTTACTTGGTCAGGTCATAATATCTTTATCTCCCAAGATGTCTCCAATGCAACGAACGCTCGCCGTAAAGAATTCCTGGCTCTGCGTCCACAGATGAGACACTTAAACATCCAATATGGCATCCTCCACCCTTGCCTATGCAAAATTACGCATGAAGGAAGCTCGCGCTCATTCGATGATCCTGAGAAGCTCAGACTTTTTCTAAATAACATCTCTTCTCGTAACATGAATGTTTAACTTTTCTTTTCCATAACAAATTGTTATCTATTGCTCTAAAGGTTTATATATCCTGTTAGTCTACTATTCTCATTATCATTTCTACCTTCCCAATATCCTTTCACCTTTCATTCTATTAAATATTTTGATTGTTTACATTATTCTGTTCTCTTTACTATTTTTTCTCCACTTTGCTTTTCCTCCATTGTTCTTTATTTATTCTTTTTTTTTTCTTTATGAGGCCTTTTCTTACCTAATCGCTTCATCCGCAGTTTCTTGTTTTTGGCATCACCATGCTCCTCTCTTGCCTGATGCTGTTCTTTCTTCAGATCTGGATTCTTTTCCTTGACCTGTTTACTCTTCCTGTATATCTATCTCCTACTTCCTCTTTCGTAATGTTTTTCTTTCATATACGTTTGTCTTTTCCCACATTTCTCCTTGATCTGCTTACTCTTTATCTTCTTTTTCTTCTATTCTTTCCTCCTCTTCCTTTTTTCTCTCTCTTTCTTTATGTTTGCTTTTCATGTTTATTGATGTTCCATTTGTTGCATGTGTCCATTAGTGCTTTTTATTGTTATATAACATATTTTTTCCTCCCATCTCATGTATGGTGTTTATCTCCTTCCAGCTGTTTCCCTGAAGTGTGTAATCTGTTTACATGTACTACCCCTCCATCACTCCATTATGTGTAATTTTGTCACGTGGAATGTTCGTGGTCTTGGACACCCCGTCAAAAGACAAAAGGTATTTTCTCATTTATCAAAATTAAATGCTCAGGTTGCTTTTTTTCAGGAAACGCATTGTAATGAAATTGAATCGCTCAAATTAAAAAGACAATTGGTGGGTCAGGTTGTGTTTTCTCCTTCAGCTAGTAATAAAGGGGGTGTTGCGATATTGTTTCATAAGTCATTACATGTACAAATTTTATCTACACAAAATGATACAGATGGACGATGGGTAATGGCTAAGGTTGTCATTCACAATAAAGAGCTAGTTCTTTTGAACATTTACGGCCCAGTCAGACCTGATCCAGAATTTTGGAATTCTATTAAGATTTTACTTTCCTCCATTGATTGTCCGAATATTGTAGTTGCTGGTGACTTTAATCAATGGATAGATCCTTTTTTTTGACAGACAATCTAAGTGTAAATTTAATCCAGATAAATCCCACAAATTTATTTATTTATTTATTTATTTATGGGATTTTTAATGCGCAACTAATACCCTAGGGTGTCTAGGCGCAATGAGATTCTCTAGGATACACAAAATTGAGGACAGGAACTTATTGATTAAATAGCCAAGTTTTCAGAGCCTTACGGAAGGCAATGAGTGTTGGTGCTGTTTTAATATACAAGGGGAGTGTGTTCCACAGTATGGGGGTCGCTACCAGGAAGCGTCTATCTCCCCATGTGGCCGTTCTTGTTCGGGGAACATGCAATAGGTGGCTTGCTGCTGATCTTAGATTCTTTCCAGGTATGTACACCTGAAAAGCTTCCTTTAAGAACTTTGGTCCAGTCTGATGAATGGCCTTGTAGGCGATGCAGAGAGCCTTGAATTTAATTCTGCTCTCCACTCTTAGCCAATGTAGATGGCGTATGGCTGCTGAAGTAGAGTGTCGCCAAGGAATATTAAGCAGAATTCGTGCTGCCACATTTTGCACGGACTGCAATTTGTTCAGGATGTATTTGTGAGTGCTAAGGAAGAGGGCGTTTCCATAGTCCAGCTTCGAAAACACTAAGGTGGTAATCAGTGTTTTCCCTGCCGAAGCGGGTAGGTATGGCATGAGTTTTTTTATTTTCTTCAGCACGAAGAATGCAGCAGAGACCACCTTGTTGACATGATAACCAAAAGATAGCCTGTTATCAAAAATCACTCCCAAATTCCTAACCTTGACAGCTGGAATCGGGGGGGAGCCCATCTGACTGGGCCACCAAGTTGGAGACCATTCGGGGGAGATCTTACCGAAAGTCATAACTTCGGTTTTCTCTGCATTAAGTTTCAGGCAGTTACTGTGCATCCATGATTGTACATCCAGTAACCCCTCCTGAAACTTAGCTGCTACCACTGGACCGTTCTTATGCACCGCCAGCACAAGCTGGGTGTCATCCGCGTAGGTAGTTAATCGCATCCCATGTGATTTAATAACCCTCGCCAAGTCCGCAACATAGATATTAAAAAGCGTGGGACTTAGCGAGGATCCTTGAGGGACTCCACAGGGCAGTTCAGAAGTGGGCGAGTAGTAGTTGCCCAGATTGACTGCCTGTTTGCGATTAACAAGGAAGGAGGCTATAAGGTCTTTAGCCAGATGACTAATTCCAAGGGCTGCGACACGGTCGACCAAGATGACGTGGTCGACCGTGTCAAAAGCAGCTGACAGGTCCAATAAGATGAGCACTGCAGCACCTCCCGAATCCATGATCTCTCGAATTTCATCCGAGGCCTTTATCAATGCTGTCTCAGTTCCGTGTCCCTTCCGGAACCCGAACTGAGTGTCATCTAAGAGCTTATGTTGTTCAATAAACTCAGAGAGCTGTTTATTCATTATTGCCTCCACTATTTTGGCAGGAAATGGAAGGCAGGCAATTGGCCTGTAGTTGGAAGTGATGGTAGGGTCTAAAGATGGCTTCTTAATCAGGGGTTTAACAATAGCCTTCTTCCAGGTCTGTGGATAGACACCTGTCCTAAAGATGGAGTTGCATATGTTGGTCAGCGGCTGGGTAACCACATTGTGTAGTTGGTTCATTATGGTCGGAGGACATGGGTCCAACGGAGAGCCTGATTTAATTTTGCCAACAAGTGCGTTGACCTGTTCTTCGGTAGCTGACTGAAACTGGGTAAAGGAAGGGTGCTTCAGTGCTGGTTGAATAGTTAAATCAGTGGTTCTTCCTACCGGCTCTTTAGAAAAAGTGGAGTAAATATCCATTACTTTAGTAGTAAAAAATGTGGCTAGGGCGGTACAGAATTCCTGCGAGTTCTCTATTGTGGAGCCAGCTGGAGGACTAGACAGAGAGTTCACCACCTGAAATAACATCCTAGCTGACTTCTGGGCGTGCTCAATACGACCAGTGAAGAAAAGATTCTTTTGTGTGGTGATAGCTTTCTTATATATAGCCAGAGCACTTTTGTATTCTTGCTTAGCCAATGGACTATAGTGCTTTCTCCAGCGCCTTTCTAAATTTCTACAGAACTGACGCTGAAGTCGCAGCTCTTCTGTATACCACTGGGCAGATGGAGTGGTTCTATTGGGGCGATAAGTATTTTCAGGAGCAACTTCGTTCGCTGCTTTTAAGATCCATTCCTGAAATTTAATGGACATAGTTTCAATATTGTCTCCGCTTTCTGGAGCAGATGACAGCAAGAGATTTGAGAGATGTGGTATGTCTGCGTTTTTCCACATCCGCGCCCCCACTGGTGCCCTATCTTTGGTCTGAGGGGGTTTGAGTGGTAGCATCCGGATCCTAAAAATAATGGCTTGGTGGTCAGACCAGATCAAAGGTAGTGTTGCTACCAACTCAATGCCATGGTCATTCGTAAACAGGCCATCCAGCGTGTGTCCGGCTTCATGCGTGGGGCCCTTCACCAGCTGCTGCAGTCCTATTGCCTGCATATCAGTAATAAGTTGGAGTGTATCTTTGTTTTCCAAGTTTTCCAAAGGAAAATTAAAATCCCCAAGAATTGTATAAGTCGGGGATTCTATTGCTGATTCCATAATTTCAATGAGTGCAGCTAGAAATTTGGTTCGAGTTCCAGGTGGCCTGTACACCAGGGTTCCTTTAAACGCCTGTTTGTGTGTAAGATTAATAGTAAATGCGAGAGCTTCGCAATTGGTACTTAGAATGGGCTCAAATTTAGCGCGATAAGTGTCCCTATGAATAATGGCTAAGCCTCCGCCTCGCCCCGAGGCTCTATCTTGTCTAGCTACACTGTAACCTTCAGGAGTAGCTTGAACAAAGTCAGGGCCAGATGCATCATCTCCCCATGATTCTGTGATGAATAAGATGTCCAGTTCATGATTAATAATGCTCTCCCTGATGTCCAGACTATGTTTGGGGAGAGAGCGTGAATTAATGAGTGCAGCTCTAGTATACTGTGTCGCTAAGCGAGGAGCGCTGGCAGTTATAAAGGGGTGGTCTATAGTATTTGTCACAGACAGGGGAGGTGGCAGAGTATAAGAGCAACCTGCACATGATATGGGTGTGGATAATGAGTGTTTTAATAACGGAAGTACTTGACAAGACATACCCAGTCCTGTGTTCCATTCCTGCAACTGTGTGGAAGTATAGCGTAGGGTGGAAGCTGTATGTAGGATACCAGCAGGACCAGGGGGAGTGGCCCTGGGCCCGGATCTGGCTCGGACGGGCGCAGACGGGCTTGTCTTAGGCGCGTCTTCGGCGCGCACCCGCTGCGCTCGTCCGCTGCGCATCCTAGTCGAGCGAGGACTAAATAGCTCTCTCCCGGAAGTGGAGAAGAGCTAGACCGCGTCCCGACCCTGCCCCAAGATGGCGGCTGGTGCTCGTGGTCAAGTGCCCTATTCCCTTCGCTCTGGCAGGTCAGGTAGGCACCAAAATACTGTGCAAATCACGCTAGGGTTAGTGCAATATTAAAAGCATTGTTATCACAATTAAAAAGACGTTTTTTTTAAAAATGTGTTCGTTTTTCCAGAATTCATTCAGCTTCTCTCTAAAATTCGTTTCTAACACCCTACAGGGTAACTGTGCAATTTCTAGTCTAAAATAACAGCGCTAGTGGGAGTAATCCGTTCCAGTTTCAAGAAATGTGTAAATGAGAATCAACAGAGCAGAGGGCTCGCTCGCTCTAAATAGCTCTCTCCCGGAAGTGGAGAAGAGCTAGACCGCGTCCCGACCCTGCCCCAAGATGGCGGCTGGTGCTCGTGGTCAAGTGCCCTATTCCCTTCGCTCTGGCAGGTCAGGTAGGCACCAAAATACTGTGCAAATCACGCTAGGGTTAGACTTTCAATCTGCCATTGCCTCTCGTTCATTATACGATATTTGGAAAACTTGTAACCCAAATTCTCTTGAATTTACTTTCTTCTCAAATGTTCATCAAACTCGTTCTAGAATTGATTATATTTTGGTTGGTAAATACCTTCTCCCATCTCTCCAGTCCTCGGAGATTGGATCTATTTTTATTTCTGATCATGCTCCTGTCCTTTCTGTTTTGGACCTATCCTTAACTTCCCCAAAATTTTGTTGTTGGAAGTTAAATAGCTGTCTATTATCAGATACCCTTTTCATCACTGAAGCCACTGCTTTTATTAATGAATTTGTCACACTTAATAACCCCTCTAATTATTGGGATGCCTTTAAGCCATCTTTTCATGCTTTTACTTTCTTTTGTAGCAAAGAAAAAGAAAATTGCACGAAATAAGTATACAGCATTACTACAGCAACTCCAATTATTGGAACACACCTATTTTACTTCTAAATCTCCTTCTGCTCTTCACGAACTGATTAAGGCCAAATCTGAACTTAATAAACTGGCTAAAGTTGATGCTTGTAATGTCCTTCTTAAAATTAAATCTAAACATCATGGGGGCCAAAGTAAAGCCGATTGGATGTTGGCCAATTACTTAAAAATTAAATCTGAGCGTAAGAATATTGGATACATTTTAAATGAATCTAAAAACTGCCTAGCAACATCGGACGAGGACATTACAAATATATTTCATGAATATTACCAATCACTTTATTCCAATGATAAGAAACCCTCTATTCAAAATTTAAATACCTTCTTTTCTGGCCTTCCCACTCCTCCTTCCTTACCTGATGAGTTTGGCTTATTGGAGAGAGATGTTACTCTTCAAGAGATAACTGATGGTATTAAGTCTTTAAAAAAATAAAAGGCACCAGGACCGGATGGCCTTTCTGTTGAATTTATTCTGCTTTTTCCTCTATTTTTGCTCCCAAAATCCTGGCTCTCTTTAATTCCTTCACTACTGATTCCATGGTCTTGGGTTCCTTTATGGAAGCCTTGATCGTTCTCCTTCCCAAACCCGATAAGGATCACTCCCTTTGTAAAAATTATCGTCCCATATCATTAATTAATTATGATTGTAAGATATTCGCTAAAATTCTCGCCACTCGTCTTGAGTTTATTATCCGATTCCTGGTTAAAACTGATCAAGCTGATTTTATTAAAGGCAGATTGGCTGCAGATAATGCTCGTATGTTTGCCAATGTAATTTCCTTTGGTAAAAAATGTAAATCCCCACTTGCTGCATTGTCCTTGGATGCTGAAAAGGCTTTTGATCGAATCAATTGGCAATTCATGTTCAAAACACTTCAATGGTTTGGATTTGGTCCTACTTTTATTGCTTATGTTAAATTGTTATACTCTTACCCCCGCACCAGTATCTTTGTAAATAATCGCTTCTCAATTTTTTTTCTTTATATAGGGGTACACGTCAGGGTTGTCCTCTTTCTCCCTTGTTATTTGTTTTATGTCTCGAACCCTTTCTTGAGCGTATCCGTGTTAACACACTTATTTCCGGTTTCACATATAACTCTATGGAAACCAAAATGTCAGCATATACTGATGATATATTAATATATATGTCTGACCCCCACACTTCCCTTCACTCTTTTTGGACGAGATTCGGTTATATTCCAGTATTTTTGGATATAAGTTGAACTTCTCAAAAACAGAAGTATTGCCGTTGAATTCCCTATTTTACCAATACATGTTTGATGATACTAATTTTATTTGGTGTCCTACAAAAATCAAATACCTTGTTATCTGGTTTTCTGCTACTTTGTCTACCACAATTAGACTCACGTTTAATGCTCTAATTACCAAAATTCAATCTCTCCTGCTTTCTTGGTCCCCTTCCATTTGTCCTGGTGGGGAAGGTTGGACACCATTAAAATGATGATTGTTCCCCATATTCTATATACACTATCTATGCTGCCTTTTCGAATCCCTGTTTCATATTTTTCACAGAATAATTCCATTTGTACTAAATTTTTATGGAATAAAAAACATCCACGCATTTCTCTTACAAAACTTAAACGCCCCAAATCTAAAGGAGGTGTGAGTTTTCCTGATTTTAAAGCCTATCATTCTGCATTTTTTATTAGACAATTTTTTGCCCTATCCCACGAATTTGCTGATATCCCTATACCCAGATGGATTGTTTTTGAACGCTCCTTATTGAAGGATTTTTCTTTTCGTAATGTAATTTATATGTCTAACTGTACTTTCATATCAAATAATCCTATTTTAAATTATTCCCAAAATCTACTATATAACATACTTGTTGATGGTCTGGACCCGTTACAATGTTTTTTATCCTCTACTATTTGGTATAATAAATACATCAAATACAAAAGTAAATCATTCTTCTACAAACATTGGAATGAGAAGGGAATTATTTTTGTTCATCAATTAATTCACCAAAATTCTGTTCTTCCCTTCCCTCAATTACAATTGCGATATCATTTACCCGTCACCTTCCTCCATGAATATACTTTAATTTCTACAGCATTGCAGTCCCACTTAGCTTCTTTTGATCTCTCCAATGTTTTCACCTCACTTATTCCCCCTACACCACTATATAATATTTCTCAAGAGCACAAACCTAAAGCCGCACATATTTATAAGTTGTTGTAATTTCATGTTACTGAAAGACCTAAATACCCTACAGAATTAGCTTGGGAAGCGGACGCATCCTTCTCAATATCGGTGTCTGCTTGGGATAAATTATGGTCTAAGTTATTCAAAATTTCTGCTGCTGCTCGTATAACTCAATCTCTCTATTTTATTTACAATAGAGCAGTTATTACTCCTGTTTTTATATCCAAGTTTTCCCCTTCCTCTTCACCCCTTTGCTGGTCTTGTTCTGAATTTACTGGCACTTTAAGGCATCAAATTTATGAATGTTCCAATGTATTGTCCTTTTGGCATTCTATTTGGTCTACATGCATGAAAATCTTTAAATGTGATATTACGTTATCATTGCAAAATATTTTTCTAAGTTCATCCTCTACTGACTTAGATGATTTTACTCCTATATCTTTATTATTCAATCTATTTATTGCATTAACTTTCAAAGTTATTTTGTCATGTTGGAAAGATAATTCCAAGTTATCCTAATTGGTGGAATTTTATTTGTGATGAACACAGAATTGCCACTGTTTCCTCTTCTATTTCATCTGAGAAAATTACATTGGATCTTTTTTGGTTACCTTTCACATCTTATGTTGCTACACATGCACCCATATCTTAAACGACTTCTTCTTAATTCCATATTTCATTCTATGCATTTGCATCTTTTTTGTATTTTTGTTTATGTTTTACTTTCCTCTCCTTTCTTTTACTTTTTTCTCTCTTTTTTCTGCTATTGTTTTCTCATCTACAGTTATATATTGAATACGTATGTATTATTTAAAATATGTGTATTGCTTTGACAATGCTGTTATCTTTCTTCTTGTTTTTTGTTTACCCTTAAAATTCAATAAAATTCTTAAACAAAAAAAAACACGAAACAGAGACTAGAGGTAGGAAGGAATGTAAATTATACACACATTTTGGGTGACATAGCGGAATCTTTAGGAGCACTTTCATAAGGTTTCTCTCATTGAGGTTTTTTTCTCCTGGTCTTGGTCTTAATCGGAGAGCAGCATTTGCCAATTGTTGCTCTATGACTGGATTTTATTTCTTTTTTACTGTGCATTGGTATTTGGATGTGATCTGTCTTTAGGATCTTTTTATGCATGTATAATGTTTTTCTGCACTGTGCACTTTTATGGTCCATTCAACCTTAATAAAGTTAATATGATGATGATAATATGTTTTGTGCTTCCTATGTTCTACAGGGACCTCTTTAAAGGGGAGATACTGGTTTTATATGTGTACCTCATTCAAGTGGCACTTCCCAATATTTGTCAAATATTGTGAGATGTGAATCCTGACCAACCTAACCGTTTAATGGAATCATGGACACTCATTTGTCATGGAACAATTTGCTAGTCTGGTGACAATGCCACACATCCGGAATGTGATCTAGCAGGTTGTTTGTGCACGGCATGTTGCAATGCACGACCCAACACATGCAAGTGTAAATTGAATAGAACCTCCGCTCCCTCAATGTCCCCACAGTGAATCCTGTGGAGATGGCATAGGGAAAATGTATTTTCTATTTGTTATTCTGAAAAGAAAAAATATTGCTATGCTATGATACTGTGGGCCTCATTTACAACAATTTGATATAGGGCAGTGCTGCACATCACTTTGCTGCGCTGCCCTGCATCAAAAGATACATTCCTGTACTCTTACACTACGCAGGCTCACCAATGGCTACCTAGAGCCAGCGCAAGCACCCTTGAACAATGGCGCAAAGATGCCTGAGTAGAAATCAGACTGTTTTTGTGCAGGAAGGGACAACTTCCTTCACAAAACAACTGTTACACTACCCCTGGGAAGGCACAGGGTTTTGACGCATTATCAGATTTACGCTATGTTGTAAATCTGGGAATGTGTCAAAAATCTTGGAAGCTGAGTGGAAACACCCAGTGCAATGCCCATGGCACACCTCCCTGAGGCAGAGCAGGAGGCAACACAGTGACTTGCCCTTTATTGCTTTACACCATATATACGAGGCAATGAAAAGCCATGAAGGGTGCCTTTCTGTGACCCCGTAGATTTGAGTCTGCACTGCGCTCTGCTGAAACATTTTAAAAAGTGATATTTCGGAGGCACACTGGGCTTGTATATAGGGCCCTGTGTCCTTCACATAAGGTGAGACAATCTGAAACACACGTTAGAATGGGTGGATTAACATTTCTATCTATGTAGCTGACAAATGTGGAGCATATTGACTAGTCAGTTTAGGTGCCAGCATTAGAGCCAGGTAAGAGGTTGGTATGTAGTTTCAGGAGATCTTACATTATAATTAACACACGGTCAGAGATTGGATATGCCATGACTGGTGCGTCTTAAACAGGTGAACCTTGGTTTATCTTCTAAATTGTAGGAAGATTGAACTAGGTAGCACTCAGGTGGAGCGAGATAATACGACAGTCATGGGAAACACATAGCCTTTTCTCGTGTATATTTTAGCCAATCTGGCATTGTGAGCTATTGATGTGTGATGTTGTGTAGGCTGCAAAACATGGTGAGTTTCTGTGCCATGTAGGCTGACTATTTGTCATAACAGCTGTTTAGGTAAGGCAGTTTGAATGTAAAGGTGATGGGGGCACCAAAATTGCAGGCAGCAATGCACTGAACACAGAAATTCTAGCAAATAATAAATTTTCCCCATCAAAAAATGTGTTGCAGAAAAGCGACATAGGGCTTCAGTAAGCACATAATCTACAGGACATATCAAACACATTTAATTTCTGTTACTTTTGATACAACACAATACGGGGTTTTAAAGCCCATTCCTGAGAAACCAATATGAAAAAAGCATTGGCACAGCCAATATGTATCACTTTATTAAACAAGGATTGAAAAGCCAATAGGCCTGCCTCATGACTGAAATTGTCAGCCACACCTATCAGCTTTGATAATGCTTGTTTTATGCCATGTTAAGTCAATCAATCAATTAATAAATCAAGTGGATTTATATAGTGCAGCAAATCACCCGAGAGGGTATCCAGGAGCTTGAGTGTCATGATGGTCCAGGTGACTCAGTCGAACAGTTAGGTCTTGAGTGCTCTCTGAATTCCAGTAGAGAGGTGGAGGTCCGTAACTGCAGAGGAAGGTCATTCCAGTTTTTGCTGTGAGATAGGAAATGGAGTGTCCTCTGCTGTTGGTGTTTGTGGGGGGTGTGGGCGAGGGAGAGGGAGGTGGAGCGTAGTTGTCTGATAGGGTGGTGGAAATTCAAGCTGTGGTTGATGTAGGTTGGTCCTTGGTTGTGCAGTGCTTTGTAAGTGTAGGCTTGAATTGGCATCTCTTCTGTATGGGGAGCCATTGGAGTTTTCTGGGGTGGGCTAATGTGGGTCCAACAGGGGGGTCGAGGAGGAGTTTGGCAGCAGAGTTCTGTATGATCTGGAGTCTCTGCAAAAGATATGTGGTGATCCCAGTGTAGAGTGTGTTTCTGTAGTCTAATGTGTTGGTAATTAAGCCTGAGAAACGGTGTACCTAGTCTTCAAGCGAAGCCATTTGAAGACTTTTCCTAACATGTGAAGGGTGCAATAGCAGGCAGAGGCAACTGAGTTGTCTGGGACTTCATGGTCAGTTTGCTGTCCAGGATTATGCCGAGACTTGTGGCATAGTCATTTGGTTTGGGTGACAGTGCTAGTTCCAAAGGCCACCAGGAGTAGTTCCAAGGGGTGGTGTTGTTGCCGAAGA
Source organism: Triturus cristatus (assembly GCF_964204655.1). Taxonomy (NCBI): domain Eukaryota; kingdom Metazoa; phylum Chordata; class Amphibia; order Caudata; family Salamandridae; genus Triturus; species Triturus cristatus. The sequence goes on from NC_140584.1 coordinate 250,766,003, forward strand.
TCAACACTTCCATTTTGTCCATGTTGAACTTCAGGTAGTTGTCCTTCATCCAGTTAGCGATCCTCCTCATGCACCTGTGGAAGCTGGTTCTTGTGACGGCAGGATCATTTTATATCGGGAAGATGATCTGGGTGTCGTCTGCGTAGGATATGATGTTTAGTCCTTGGGATCTGATAATGTTTGCCACGGGGATCATGTGGGTGTTGAAGAGGGTGGGGCTGAGGGAGGATCCTTGAGGGACACCACAGATGATGTCCTTGGGTTCTGAGGTCAAGTGAGGTAGGCGGACCTTCTGCGTTCTTTGAGGAAGGCCGATCCACTTGAGGGCATTTCTTTGGATACCGATATGATGCAGTCTTCTGATCAGGGTGTTTTGATATACGGTGTCAAAGCTGTTGAAAGGTTAAGGAAAATCAGAGCTGCTGTTTCTCCCCGGCCGAGGAGGGTTCTGAAGTCTAAAGCGGCTGCGATCAAGGCAGTCTCTGTGCAGTGGTTGATGTGGAATCCAGATTGGGAGGTGTCTAGAAGGTTCTGCTTCAGATATTTCATGACCTGTCTGTTGATGGCTTTTCCATGAGATTGGGAAGTATTTTCTGAGTTTACTTGGATCGGCAGATGGTTTCTAGAGGAGTGGATTAATTTCTGCATGCTCCCAGTCTTCGGGAAAGGTGGCCGTGGCAAGTGAAGAGGGTGGTGAGCTTGTCGCTAATCCTGCAGCTTTTGAGGTTGAAAACATGGTGTAGGCAGGGGTCTGTGGGGGCTCCTGAGTGCACAGAGTTTATGATTGTGGTGGTGTCCAAGGGGGTGAGCTGATCCCATGAGGTAAGTAAGTGGTCCGTATTCATTTTAGTGAGTACATGAAGGTGAAATAAGTATGAGGGATTGGGCTGGGGTTCGAAGTTTTTACAGATGATCATGATTTTGTTGCTGAAAATGTTGGCGAGTCTGTCACATAGCTCTTGGGGGGATGATGCTGTTTTCTGTGGGGTTGGTAAAATCTCTGACAATGTTGAAGAGCTGTTTTCTGTGGTTGGAACTGGACTCGATGCAGTTGGCTAGGGCTTTCCTCTTTTTCTCTCTCAGTAGCCAGTGGTAGAGGTTAATGGAGGTATTGAAGGTGGTCCTGGCTGAGATGTCCTTTCTTCCATCTTATTTCCAGTTGCTTGCAGTGGCGATTTGCTGTTCTCAGTTCATTGGTGTACCATCTTTTCTGCTTGGTAGATCTCCTGTATCTGCTGGTCTTGATAGGAGCGATGATGCCAGTGCAATTAATGATCCAGGAGTTGAAGCTTTTAACAGCTTGGTCCAGGCTTAATGCAATGTTAGTGCATGATGTGTTGAGGGTGTCAGTCCATTGTTTCTCTGATCCTTTTCTCCAAAATCGGTGGGGATTGCTGGGTGGCTCAGCGGTGAAGGTGTGGGGCCTGGAGATATTGAAGTGTATAATGGAGTGGTCTGTCCAGGTGAGTTCAGTGACATGGCAGTACATGACCCTGGTGCTGGAGGTGAAGATGGGGTCCATCAAGTGTCAGCACTATGGATAGGTTCAGTGACAAGTTGGGCGAGTCCGATGTTTTTCACGCTGTTGAGTAGGCCAGCGATGTTGGTGTCATTGAGGTCATAGAGGTGGACAGATGTAGTCTTTGGGGTCAATGGAGACAGTGGCAATGAAGTTGAGGATGATGATGAAGAAGCTGGGGCATGGTCCAGGTGGTCTGTAGGTGAGGGCGCCTTTGATGATGATTTTTCTGTCTGTTTGAAGTTTGAAATTGAGGTGTTCCATAGTCCGGATGCTATCTTCTGTCTTGGTGGTGCAGTGGATTTAAATCACAGAAAATATTAACGTAAACTCTCAGCCAAATGTGCCTTTTTAATGGCTTCTGAGTTTTGAAAAACTGCTAGTGGCACTGTCCAGGTGCAGGCTTCAAGGCTGTTACAAGAGGTCCCTCAAAACAGACATGTGTCCTTGTGGCAGCAGGCTTCAGTGCCTTAGTTAATGCAAAATATTCCTGGAGACAGACACATGTTCTTCTGTAGCAGCTCCCCGGGGTTAGGCACTGATGCTTTTTTATAACAGTCTGCGGTTCCTTAGGTCGGAATGGAGGTCTCTTAAAGTCAGACACAAATGTTCTTCAAAGCAGGGTGCAGTCACTTAAGTTGTTACTAGAAATCTTTGCAGTCAGACACACATACTTTTCTGTAGCAAGCTGGATCACTTGTGCTGGACCTTGGGCTGTTATTCGAGGTCCCTGGAGTCAGAAATATGTCTTTGATGTAATCAGGCTGCAGAACCATAGTCCAGGACTAAACGTTCCTGGAGACGGAAACACATTGTTTCTGTGGCAGGCTATAGCACCATAGGTCATTACTAGAGTTTCTAAAGTCAGAAACAAATCTTCTCTGAAGTAGAGTATAGTATATTCAGTCGTATCTAGAGGTTACTGGATTCAGACAGAAATCATTTTCTGTAGCAGGCTGCAGTCCATAAACTGTTACTAGAGAGCCCTGGAGTAAAAAGCATATGTTTTGTTGCAGTAGGTTGTCTTATCCTAGGTCTATAGGGGAGGTCCATGCTGTTACGCCTACATTCGTTTCTGTATCAGTCTGCATTGTCATAGGTCATTAATAGAGATCTTTGAAGTGGGACACATAGCTGTTTCTGCATCAGGCAATAGCACTTTAGGTCACTGCTAGTGGTCTCTGGAGACAGAAATGAATCTGGTCTGAAACATGGTGCAGTACCTTAGGCTGTTATTGGAGTTCTCTGAAGTCAGACATGTGGCCTTCATTTAATCAGACTACAGCAATTTCGGACATTATTAGAGGTCTGTGGTGTTAACACCAATCGTTTTGATAACCTATGTCGGAAGGTGCCCCTTTTGTATGGTTAAACCACTCCAACATTTTGCAGCAATGCAGATGTTTATGACGCTGAAAGTATACTGAAGCCTGCTGCCCAGTCCCCAGTGACAGTGCTCTCTCCTTAATACAGATACATGTGACTTGGTAACTCTGATTGATAAGGACTTTTATCCCCTTATAAGTCCCTGATAAATGGTACCAGTGGTGCCCAAGGCATGGGATGTAAAGAGGTCAACAGGGCCTAAAGCACTGTTTTTGCCAACCCGAGTGACCCAAGTAAGCTTATGACAGCAGTCCTGCCATTGCAGACTGCAGGAGCAGTGCAAACTGCTTGAACTTGACTGTGCCTTCACCATGTGTGGAAAGGTCAATGCACTATTTTTAATATATGCCAATCACCCCTAAGGAAGACCTCCTGAGCCCAGGAGGCAGGGTGCGTTATATTAAAGGTGAGGACATATAAATGCTAGCTTATTTGTCCCTGTTGTAGTCTTTTCCATTAAAGGCTACTATAAATGATCAGTAGTCCATAAGATAACATGGGCTGGCACCCGGGCAACGCCGAGGTTGCCAGCTCCATTATGGTACAGCTGAAGTAAGTCATGTTTGCTATTAAACAACTAACCTCATCACCCCTGACATGATTCTTGTGCCGAGGTCGATAAGGCATGCACCCAGGTGGGTACCTTGGAGGTTGCCCACGTGTTTGCCCTATCCTTTCTTGTGGGCTGACAGCCAGAGCACACAGCTGCAGCTGCCAAGATAGGAATTTGACCCCCTGACAGAAGGTGTGAACTCTCTCCCAGAATTATTCAGAAACAATCGCCTGGACTGGAAGGAAGTCACACATCGCTCCCTGACTGGATGGCTAATGAATCAACACATCAAGGCGGTGATCTTCAAAGTTTACACTGCCTGTGATATGCAACAAGACTACCTCCCAAAGGAGGAAACAGCCCTCCCTTTGCCCCAGGCACATTTGCACCCAGGCAGGTGGGAAAATTATGTAGTCAGGAGGTGTACACCCCCAGAAAGATAGCCACGCATATAGGGTGGGTTACCTGGTCTGCACAACTAAGGAGAGTTTCTGCCATTTCTCAAAGTGGCAGAATGAAAAGCTCCGGGTAGAAAAGATGACACACCCCCCTGAATGCAGTCACCTCAGGGGCATTCACCACTAGGGCTAGTAGCACTTTCGCCATTTGCACTAACAGTCCTAACATCCCTAAATCTAGGATTTAAGGGGCACCATGGCACCAGAATCTCAGTTCTGATTCAAATTACAACAGAGGACACAGAAGAAACCAGAGTCTGCGACAACTGGAGCTGCACAAACCAATGTCGTAATACTCTGCACCTGTGGCAACCATCCTGAAACTGCAAGACGGTGACTTGTCCCAGACCAAAGTCTGGTTCCCTGAGACAGAGGAACCCCTTTAAGAGCCAAAGGCAACTCCAGATCCCCTTGGACTCGTGGCACTAGTCCCCTGCAGTCCAAAGGTAAAAACAATGTACTGGAACCAAAGAATCGCTGGTCATCGGTTCCTCAGGGGGATTGACCAAAAGTAGATGATCCAGTGCATTGTGGGAAATATAATTCTGACCACCAGCAAGTTTCAGGTGTCTACCATTTTCCCCTGAACCCGCAAACATTGAAATAATGTCTTGCTGACCTTGGTGGCTAGTCCCGCAACCACAACCTTTATGCAAAGCTGCAACTTGAAGGAAATCCACAACACCTTCAGCTGACCATAGCAGTGGCCTTGTTGTCAACTTTTGCACCCATTTCCTCAGCAGCACTGTGTAAGCGGTAAATCCCCCGCCCAACCCCCAGGGCTCCTGCTTCTGCACCAGGGACAGCCTGGATAACTCTGCACCCTGGCTTCTCAAAGCCAGGTATTATCAAACTGACTGCTGTGACTTGGTCCTGGGACACACATCACCTTACCCCTTCATGGGTTCCATGCCACCCCACCTACAACTGACCGATTGTCACTAGTGCTTTTTACAATGAACGCAATGCTGAAGTTTTGCATTATTGATTTGCACTGATTTGTTTTTGCTTTTAAAATCCATCTCTGGTTATACTTATCCGATTGACTTCGTTTTGATCTCTAAATTGATATAAAAAAGCTGCTTTATCTTTATAAATAGGTGTTGGATGTCTTTCTATTCGTGTCAATTACTTATTGTCCATATTGGTACTCTGAAATGCTTAACACATGTTTCTCTAGTAAAGCCTGACTGCTCTTTGCCACTCTACCAGGACTGAGCTTAGGATTTATTATTGTGAACCCAAGGACCATCTTTAGAGTATTGTGAGAGTATTGTATAGCGAAGCCTAGCCAGTATCACTACATAATACTCCACCTTCCTATAGTCTGTTACAGTTCCTAAGGTTGTTACTAATGGTCTGTCTGCGTGGTTCTTTGGTCCTGGGTCTGTAGAAATCCATCATGAAGCCTGCAGCTGTTTGTTGTGAGTGTTACTCACTTGGAGCTACCTTCCTATGTGTTCCTGGGTTCCTAGCAGCAGCTTCTTGCTCCTCCAGCTTCAAAATGTCAATCACATGCCTAGCATTTGCAGGTGCTTTTTAAAGCTATTCCACAGATAGTCCGGTTCAGGTTTTTGTCACCCTTTCCTTTCATGTCTGTTTCATCCTTGATTCCTTTCTGGTTTTCCCACACATTTGTGCTTCCAGTGTGTGATGTCTAATGTCATTTCCTTTTGCTGCTCCTTCACTATGTAATGGCTGCAGTCTGGTTTATGCGTGCTTCGCAATTAAGCTGTGTTCCTTCACTTGTTTCCTTGCCTCCTTTACTTGCTGATCCTGACTCTTTGTTCCTGAACTACTCCACTAATGGATTCCAGGTTCCTGGTTTTATTCAATCCTTTGAAGTCTTCATCCAGCAAAGAGTTTCCAAGAAATCAGGTTATTGTTTGAGGGCGATTGAAGTCCAACTCAGGCCACAACCATGATCTTGGTCAGGGTGAACAAGAAAAGTCACTAAATTAACCTGTGTTTAGCTCTCTGGTAGCTTGGCACAAAATCAGTCAGGCTTCATTTAGAGGCAATTTGTAAAGTATTTATGCAGCACACAAACAGTAATAAAGTCAAAACACTACATAAGAAAAATCCCAAACCCCTTTAGAACAGTTGAGTACATTTTGACAAATAAAATGGTACCAGAACAACAAACATCCAATCAGTAGAACCATATATATTCAGTTTTAAATTTGTATGTAAAAATAGTGCCTAAAAGCACAAAGTGGCACTCTCAGTCATCTGGTTGCGCTAGACCAGTGAAAAGTGAAAAGTTCAGGCTGACCGCATTGAGCATGGGTCAGATACAGGGACCTGACTAGCACCACTGAAAAAGTTACCTTCTATGCCTATTCTCTAAGGGTTGGACAAGGCAGTGAGGAGGAGGCTGAGCGTCACAGACTGTCATTTGCTGTAGCATGAAGAGAAGGTCAAACGCCGTGGATGGTCGATGCTGCAGCACGAAGATGCTGCTCATGCGTCGCAGACAGTCATTGCTGTAGCTCTGCTGTGGCCGTCATCGCAGGGTCTCATTGCTGTAGAATGAAGTGTAGCTCTTGTGTTGTCCATCATCTCTGGTGGTCACTGTTGATGTGAAGAGCAGGTCTCACAGGAACTTCACACTGGTGGTCATTGCGGGCGCATAAGTCTTGGCACAGATGGCTTTTCGGGCCTGCGAGAAGCCCAAACTTAAGGATTTTCTCATTTTTGTAGGAGGTGTACACTCTGATGCCAGGAAAGGATCCAAGACCTGTGGAAGGACCTCTTATGGATCAGAACTCACTCTAGCAGAGGCCAGCAGGGCTCAGGCAGGTCCAGTTGCAGGTCTAGGCAGATCCACTTGCAGTAAGTCAGCTGAGCAATTGCAGGGATGCCTCCGAAGCTTCTTGTGTCCCTGCAGCTCACACAAGAGTTTAGCCAACTGGCCCTTGGAGTCACTCTGGTTAGCCTGGGATGAAGGCAAACTGGTTTGGTCTTCCTTCTCAGACATCAAGGCAGCCCTTCAAACGGTGTGGCAGTCTTCTGGCACAATGGCAGTCCTTCAGCTGTAACTTCCACATGTCCAGGAGTGTTCTGATGAGTAGCTCTGAAGGTCCCGTATTTTTACATGGTGCCAGCCTTTGTGTTTGAGGACTCCCTGTCTTAACCCCACATTTGGTTCTGGAATGTTCTTACCCTTCTCCTGACAAAGCTCCAAATTCTGTGGGGCAGACAAAAGGTAGGACAGGCCTGGTGTCAGGTTCCTCTCTGTGTACAGGAGGAAAGCTCTTTTAACCCCTTCGACGCGCATGACGGAGCGGTTCCGTCATGCACGCCGGTTGCGCTGTGCGCATGACGGAACCGTTCCGTCATGGCCCCGCCCGCGCACGGAACCTTCAGCGTGGCGAGGAAATCCGAGCCGCGCTGAAGGGGTTAAGTGTATGTGGAGCTGGGTACAGCCCCTCCCCAGGTATCCTGCCATGATGATCCATCCTCTCCACACAGAAGCGCACTTTGTGTTACTGTCGGGAAGAAATAAAAAACTCCAATTGCAGAGCCATTCATAGTTATGTGACCCATGACACTTGCAGAAGGCACAAATGGTTGGGACAAGAAAATGCCAACTTTCTAAAAGTTGCATTTTCAGGATTGTGGCTTAAACTCTAACTTCACCATTAAAGGCGATTTTAAATTACAATTCATTTGAGTGTAAACAGCATGTCTCTCTCGGCATCCAACTCAAAATTAGCACTTAATAAATGCAATAAGGTAATCCAGAGTTAGTCAATGGGAGAGATCAACAGTTTCATTTAATTGAAATCGAGTTCCCAAGTGCAAATAAGTACCAGTGGGACCATAAACATTAATAAAATAATAATGACAATTATTAATTACTGTATCTAAAAGGAGCCATCTATCCTCTACATCAAATTCTTGCTTAAGAACATTTGTAGGTAAAGTTTTATGAAACAAAATAGTTTCACCCTATTTTAATGCTGGAGCACAATAAACTGAACAAACCCAGCTTCCCTGGTCTCTCTTTTTGTTGTTTTTCAGTTTTTCTCTTCCTCCTTCCTTCCATTTTAGTGTTTTTTACTCTGTTGCTCTGGAACTAGGGATTTCTTTTTGCAATTGCAGTTGGAAATGAACTGATAAAAGCGGGATTGGGCAACATTTTTGGAGAAAACGAAGCTAGAGCCATCCACAGGTCTGGCTTGTCTCTAAGAGCCTGCATATAAGCTGAGCCATTTTCATATTTAACATGTGCATCACACTATGAACATTATATAAAAATATTACATTCTCTTCAAAATTCAACATGTATTCCTTTAACACACGTAGTCGTGTCATCTTAGCACCTTAGCACATCCATTTGATATCTCTATTAAGAGGTACTTATTAAAAGTGATAGCTTTTAAGTATGAATTTAGAAACATTCCTGACGACAATGCTATTATCATGTGTACCATATAAGTAAACCTGGGCGGAGTTCGCAGACGAATTTACCAAACAACTCTGCCTTGCTACACAGAGTTGTGGAAGAAGCGGAGTGTGAATGGTAATGCCAGTTTGCATTGATTTTCAGCATCGGCTGTTTGTCCTGCACTGGAAATTCAACGCGAATGGCATCATGCGCAGCGCAAGACGGTGCTGCTGCTTTTCTGCCGCCTGACTAGATTTTCTACTCGAGCTGCAACTTTCTCAATGTGAACAGAAGGTTTCTCAACTCGAGCTTTTGCAACCCCCCGCGATTGCCCGCACTGAGAAATCTGACCACACGCGTTAGGAAATCTCACCGGGAGGTGGATTTTTCTCCCTTGCACTCGCCAACTTGATGTTTGGGTGCGTGAGCGAGGAAAAATCTCGCTAGGAAGTTGATTTCCCATGCTTGCGCTCGCCAACTTGACGTTGGGGAGCATGAGCTAGGAAAGAAACTCGGCTCCTCTACGGAGAGCAGAGTTTTAAACGACTCTGCGTGCTCCACGGAGCGCAAAGTGCAGAAAGCTCTGCAAACTCTGTGAACGTAGCGGAGCTCACCGCCCGGTTTTATATAAGTGGCCTAGATTAATTTTATAGATGAAACAACATTTTAATCTGTTAAATCAAACCAAGAGTTTTTTGTACCGCGCGCACCCTAAATTTATGCTTTTAAAGGTGCTCTCATGTGTGATACTGAAGAGAAAGGAGGCTCGGTGAAATAAAATATGTGTCTAGGACGACACGATTTGGTCAGCTTGAAGCCAGGATTAAGCCAGATTTTCCGGGTTTCCATTGCACAATTTTCTCTCTCGTTTTCCATCAAACGCTAACGCTTTCTTTTTAATTCTTGGTGCATGAGCAGGAAGAAGACACATAAAAGCTCCGTTGGGTAGCTCGACCTGAGACAGGCTTCCAGCTCGAACTTTCAATGACTAGCCCACCTCTAGAAAGAAGTTTTTTTTTTTTTTTAAATTCTTTTTATTTGCAGTTTTCAAAAACAAACTTAAAACAACATCACTCACTTTTGTGTACATATGACAAACTATGATGATACACCTCCACACCAAACAGATCACCACACGTTGGGTACCATTATACGAACTCAGTGCTACATGATCAGTCGCGTGGCACTCAGCAGCCGAACGTCCCACCCTGCCCGCATGTGTCACCTCCAACCGCAGCATCAACCAACATGTCCCCCTGAGAAGTGTAGTCACCGCCATCTCCCGTCCGCCTTAGGGAATAGTATCGAGCTACAGCGCCTGCAGTGTAGCGTGCTCCCACCATTGTGTGAAGGGCCCCCAAATGTCCTTGGGTCGTGAACGCAGCGGCATAAGCTCCCAGTACAGGGCAAGTTGTGTCTGGCAGTAGACTGCGCTTGTGACCCACGCTCGAATGCTAGGTGACGTAACAACTCCCCAGTGCATCGCAACTTGTCTTCTAGCTAGTAACAATAGCAGCGCTGGTAGCTTACGGTGTTTGGGCTTAACCATGTGCAAAATGCCAAGCAGCGCAGCCCGTGGTGTGCAAGGGATCTGTAAGCCAGTGATTTCGCATATAATCTCTACCACCCTCGCCCAGAATGACGCCAATGTGGGACAGTTCCATGCCATATGCAGAAAGGTGGCGCCATGAGTGTAGCAGCGCCAACAATCATCCGTGTCTCTTAAACCCATTCGGTGTAACCGGCTAGGGGTGCGGTACGTCATGTGTATATATTTGAAGTGGATCAGGCGTAGCCTGTAGTTGGGGGACAAAATCTCAAGATTCTTACAGCACAAGTCCCAATGTAGATCCGAAATATCCGTACCCAGTTCCGTCGCCCACATGTCCCGCGCCGCCGGAAGAACCACGGGGTGGCTAGTCTGCATTTGCACATATAAGCGGGATATAAGTTTGCGCCCGGACTCCACAGATAGTACATTTTCCAAGGCAAGCAGAGCCGGCGGCGGCGCCGGGAACGCGGGAGATAACCTCCGGCACGAGTGACGGAGCTGATAGTAAAGAAGCGTGTCCAGTATCGTCGGAGCCTCTGCATTACACATCTGCTCCGGCGTGAGGAAGGTGTCCCCCGGAAACAAATCGCCCCCAGTGCGGAGGCCCAGCTCCTCAGCTCGCTCCCCGGTCTGCATACTGCGCAGCGGCGGCCACATCGGATTCCCGCGCAGGGGCACAGAGTGGGCATAAAGAAGGTCCAGTCCGGCCCTCCGCCGCAGCCCATTCCATGCCCACCTGAGTGCGTGCACCGGGTCGATGTCCGTGCATCTCCGGGTGTGTGGCACGTAAAGTGCCACATTTAGCGGCAGCGGGGCCACTCTATCAGTCTCTATCGCCACATGTGGTTGAAACGGTGTGGGATGCGCCCAGTAATGCAGGAATTGTGCCTGCGCACAGTAGGCATATAAGGAGAAGTCCGGCGCGGCCAGGCCTCCCTGTCGCTGTGGGAGAGTAAGGGTCTCCCATGCCACCCTCGGTTGTTTACCCCCCCAGGCCAGCTCCACCATCCGCGAGCGTAACTGCCACAAAAAATGTGCAGTCAGGGGTAGTGGGATATTCCCAAACAGGTATAGGAGTTTGGGCAGGATCACCATTCTGGCCACAGCAATTCTGCCCGCCAGCGAAAGGGGCAAGTGCTTCCAGCGGTCGACCCTCTCCTCCCCCCAGCCCATTACCCGCCCATAATTCTCCGTCCATATTTGCTGTTTATCCGTGCTTATCCAAATCCCCAAATATCGCACCGGGCCAGTGGCCCATTTCAGCGGGCAATCCGGGGTAAAGCGGGGAGTCCCAGACGTCAGGGGCAGAATTACCGACTTTTCCCAATTTATATTCACTCCCGATAATCGACCATATTTCATCAGTTCTCCTGTCAGAGGGGAGAGGTTCGTCTGAGGATCAGTGACATATAACGTAATATCATCAGCATACAGTGATATCGTCAATGCCCTCGACGAGAAACCAATGCCCCTAGCCGCATGATGCTGCCTGATGCGAGCAGCCAAAGGCTCTGTGGCGATAGCAAAGAGCAGGGGCGACAGGGGACATCCCTGCCTAGTACCCCTCCGAATTGCAAAGGGCGCAGAGATGAGCCCGTTAACTCTCACCCTAGCAGTGATGCCGGTATAAAGCAGTCTAATGTAGCCAATAAAGGCTTCACTCACACCCATGCGCTGCAGCAGGGGAAACAAGAACCCCCACTCCAGGGAGTCGAACGCTTTGGTAGCGTCCAGCAGCACCGCCGCAGCCTTAACATGTGGGGCCAAATAGTGTAGTACTCCAAAGAGGGTACGGAGGTTGTGAGAGGTCGATCTGCCCGGCACAAATCCCGACTGATCCGGACGGATCATGAGGGGCAACACCGGCTGTAGCCGAGTGGCCAGCATTTTTGCAAAAATCTTTGCGTCAGTGTTAATTAATGACAGTGGCCGGTAGGAGTCGCATTGTTGGACATCCTTGTCCGGTTTCAGGAGGGTGATGATGACAGCCTCTCTAAGTGACCCCGGGAGCATACCCGACTCGACCGCCTCCGCATACATTGCCAACAGCCGGGGGACCAGGAGATCTGTGTACTCCTTGTAGAACTGCGCCGGCAGTCCGTCCGGACCCGGCGCCTTTCCGGCCGCCAATGAGCCTATGGCCTCCCGCACATCCTCCGCCTCAAAGGGCCGATCGAAGTAGCCTCTTTGGTGCGCATTGAACCATATAAGCTGTACAGTATCAAAATATTCAGCAAGCTCCGCCGGCGCGTGAGCCTCCCGCGCCCTGTAGAGGTCTCTGTAAAAGGTCCGAAACGTATCCAGGATTTCCGGGGGGGTATATACGCTATCACCTCCCTGTGTCACCACTGAGGATATGAAGGGAGAGGGTCGTTGTGCGCGCAGGAGCAGGGCGAGTGTTCTACCCGGGCGGTCCCCCTCCCCATATCTACGGGCCACAGCATGCTTAGACAGGAACTTAAGTTCCCTGTCAGCCTCCGTCTGATATTCAGTTAGCGTTGTGCGAGTTTCGGCCAAGGTGGTAGCCGAGGGGTCCGAACAGTACTGTACCTCTAAAGAATGCAGGCGATCCTCCAATTTACCTAGCGAACCCCTGATAGTCTTTAGGACCTTGGCCTGCCCCGCAATGCAGTGGCCCCTTATCACTACATTAAATGCATCCCACAGAGTGCCCAATGAGGCCACGGATCCCTCATTCAGCTCAAAGTAATCTAGTATTTGCTGATGTATATCTTCCCGAAACACCTGGTCCGACAGGGCATGTGGTGGTAGCCGCCACGTGAAGGGCGCGATGTATGGCTTGGGGACATTCAGAGTGAGTTCGACAGGAGAGTGATCGGAGAGGGTACACGCCCTGTGAGTTACTGCAGAGACCCATGCATGTACCTGCGGGGTCAAGAGCCAGTAGTCCAAGCGGGACCAGGCTCCCCTGTGCGGGGTGAAGCAGGTGCCTTCTCTAACCGCGGGATGCAATACGCGCCACGAGTCTAGTAGAGTGTAATCTGCCATTAGGCCACGGATGAGGCCAGCAGCTAGCGGATGATGCGTGTACGAGCCGCCCCTTCCCTATCTAGCTCCAGTGAAAGTACGGCATTAAAATCTCCACCCCACAAGCAAGCCCCCCCACCCAGGGATTGCACCAGGTGCCAGACATTCCAGAAAAAGCCAGGGTCATCCGAGTTGGGGGCCATATACATTAACTAATGTGATCGGCATATTAAAGAGCTGTCCAAGTAGTAAGATGTACCGCCCTTCAGAATCAGCGTGCACCTTAAACGTCTGCCAGGGAAGGCCTTTACGGATAAGAATAGCCACTCCACGGGAGTAGTTGGAGCAACCCGGTGTGTGTATCTCGCCCCACCGCACATTTCTAAGCTTGTCCCCTGCGGTGCCATTCAAGTGGGTTTCCTGTAGGAAACATATATCGATTTGGTGTCGTGTCAGATGTGCCTGGGTCAAGCGTATTTTTCGGTGATCGTTAAGACCACGGATATTCCATGTAAGGCAGCGTAACGCGGTCAGGGCGGCTTGTGTGTGCCCGTCTCATGTAGGTGTGTGGTCACCGATGGTCCCAATAGAAGGGCCCACCCGCGGGCACCCCGCCCCCTATTCCTATGAATCAGCAACCATAGTAAGTCTGCTCGTGTCTGGACCGCATCGTCATGTAGTGGTGTAGCCAGAAAGTGTAGTGAAGTAGAACCAGCCAACAATAACCCCAACCCTCCCCCACCCACTCCAACCCCCCCAATCAGGTTGAGATACCATCACCTCCCGCCACCCCCCCCAACTGGAACTGTCTTGCAATAGTATCTCGGGAATCATCCCACAGGGGCGTGGGGTTACCGGCTCACTCCCCAGTCTATAAACGACCGGGTGGCCGGACATTTTCGCCTAATACTTAACGCAGTAACTCAAATTACAGCCTGGGAGTCCCTGCATGTCTCCCACCACAGTTCTTCGCAGGGTACCAGTAACGTTAATCATGCAAGAGCAAACCAGTCCCTCAGCTCAGGGACGGACCCATCCCCCTCTGCAGGTCCCAGGGACACTCATTGTTGGGCACATGGCGCGCGCCCTACAGTAACGTTGCCTAGCGACCCAGCATGGGCCCGCGTGGTGTTGTGTCGTGCTATTCAATGTCACTTAGCTGTCCCATCGGCGGATTCTCTTGGTCATCTCGCCGCTCATGCTGCGAACGTTCCGCCTGTCTCGCAAATTTGATCGCGTCCGCCGCCGCAGTAAATACCATTGGCTTCCCTTTATGGTGGATCCGCAGCTTGGCCGGGTACAGCATCGCATACTTAGTCCCCATCTTCTGGAAGATTTTTTTTGCCGGTATGAATTCGCGCCGAGCGGCCTGCACTGCCTGCGTAAAATCCGGAAACAATGAGATGACCATATTTTAAAAAGTTAGCTCCCCCTTTTCACGTGCCAACCTCAGGATAGTATCTCTGTCCCGGTAGTTGAGAACCCGGGCCAGGATTGGCCGCGGCGGAGCTCCCGGCACAGGCCGCGGCCCCAACGTGCGATGTGCGCGTTTAACCAAGAACATGGACGACAGGCCCTCCCCAAACAGTTCACGGAACATTCCTTCCACAAATTGTTCCATATTTCCAATGTTAGTGGATTCCGCAACCCCAATAATTCTTACATTATTCCGGCGGGAGCGAGCTTCCAAATCTTCGTTGCGCCCACGTATCACCTCCAGGACCCTGTCCATGCGGAGTAACTTCTCCTGGGTGTCTCCGTGACTCTCTTCGCATTCAGCAATTCGCGCTTCGACCGCCGTGATACGCTCCTCATGTTTGTCGACCCTGTGCGACATGCCATCCAACCGCTGGGCCATGGAGTCGAGTTTTCCGTCAATTTCCTTGAGGCAGCCCTTAAGGTCACGGAACATGCTTTTGACATCATCGTCCGGTGTTGGGTCCAACTGTGTTTCAGGGACCACCGCCTGCGACTCCGGCACCGCAGCGGCGCCGCGGAAGGTCTGCTTCTCGAAGGGGAGCTTCCTCTGTTTGGCGTCCGATTTCCCCATGTTTCCCCCGAGGGCCAGCCACCCACCGACAACGACGGTGAGGGGTATCAGGCAACAAGCAGGCCACCAAGCGCAAGGAGCGTGTATGTTGAGTGTTCACACCTACAATCAGCCCAGTAGGTAAGACCAGGCCAGCTCTCGTCCCATTCAGGGCACGGGTCTGCGTCAGCCAGGTAACAATGGCGGCCTCACCGTTTTCCCGCAGCGGCCTGGGAGGCAACCCGGCCGACCTCCCGCGCAGCAAGCACCGCCAGCGCTGTATCTCCCCGGCCCTCAGGCACACGAAGGTTAGAGCAGGTCGTCGGCAGGCCCCGGCAGCCGGATATCACCCTCTGCAGGCAGGGATCGGGCCCTACCCAGCGGGCGCCACAGCTCCCTTCTCCCGTCGCCTCACTCCAGCAGGCCCATCGGCACAGGCATCAGATCAGGGCGCAGCCGCGCCGGATAGGCCCAGGCAGCAAGTCAGCCAGCTCAGCCTCCTCCCGGCATCAGTCCCCCAGCAGGGGCCAGCCGCAGCACTTCAGGAGGCCACCGCAGCCACTCGGGCGCCAGTCGCAGGGCTCACCACGTCCCAGCAGGGTCCACGAGAGCCTCCTCGTATCCGCCAGATTTCGGCCCAGGGTCTCGCGTAGGAGAAGACTCCGCCCAGCACGGTGCCCCACAGCCGCCCGACCAGCTCGGCCGTGTAGTTCCGGATCTCCGAGGCCGATTTCAACCGCAGCAGTACCGCTAGGATCCCCTTCGCCAGGGCACTTCCCGTCGTGTATTGCAATGTTCAAAAATCAAGGCAGAGGTCGGATTGTCTGACGGATTAGGTGTCCGGCCGGCAGAGCCCCGTTACACGGCGGCCATCTTGCAGCTCGGCTCGGCCACGCCCCCCACCTCTAGAAAGAAGTTAAGATGAATCTAATAAAAATATACGTAGGGGCAGATTTATGAGGCCCTTGCGCCTCATTTACGCCGCCGTTGCGTCACTTTTGTGACGCAGCGGCGGCACAAATCCTGCGCCATGCTGATGGGTATTTACAACGTGACGCATCTGGGAGATGCGTCACGTTGTAAAGCCCTGCACCAGCAGTAGGCGTACCTGTGCAGGGGGGCGTTCCGTCGCAGGAACGCCTCCTAAAAGTGGCTGAGTGAAATCTACAAGATTTCATTCAGTCACTTTTGAGCCCATGCTGCGTCAAAACCCTACGCCTGCCTGAAGCAGGCGTAAAGATTGACGCAGCATTGTGAAGATAGGTCCCCCCAAAGCATTGCTGGAGCTGCGTCGCGCTTGCGACGCAACTGCAGCAATGCGCCACTTTTACGGCACAGATGCGTCACGCATCTGTGCCGTTTTTGCCCCATGGTGCGCCGCATTGTAAATGCGGCGCATCCATGGTGGCGGAGCTGCGGCGCACAATAACTGGCGCATCCCTGCTGATATGCAGGGATGCGCCAGTTATTATAAATCTGCCCCATTATATTTAAGTGTGAATACGTTTGCATTGTATTCCTGTTTTCAATCACATTATATTGCTGCTTGGATAGGCATAAACGTACATGCAGGCTAACAACACCGAAGTGTCAGAATAATGCTTAATTATACATTAGTAAGCGTTCGGGGCATGTGGATATTAAATTGTAAGCTATAAAGTAAAACTGTATTGATAAATGTAAGTTTCAAATTGTGAACACGATGGTTTGATAGAAATGACAAATATTTGCATTCAGAAGGGGCGGTGCATTGTGAAATGTATTTCCAAGCACGTAAATCAACATATTAAACTCCTATGGCAAATTCGCATCAAGCAACACAGCTGATTAAGTCACAGAAATAATATTACATCTATTAAAATGAGGAAATTAATTTCGTCTTTCCTATGGTTTGTCAAAGTTATGAAATATGATGGTTCCGTTCAGATAGAGTTACATACCGTGCAGCTCAAAGATAATCCCCGTGGTCCTGGCATATGTTACCTAATTGTCTAAGAAGGAAGTGCCATAAATACCATGCTGTCATCTCCCATGGGCATTTGCTCATCTGTCACAGTGGGAGTTCCAGACTGGGTGAGGTGCTCTGAGACATTTCCTAAACTATGTAAATCATAGACATGTTTTCCTACCTTCTCCCAAATGGTCAATTATGAATAAACATGTGTTAATAAAACGCTGCTGTTTTAGCTCCAGGGTACACACCCGTGAGGTATGTGAAGATGATAAAGTGCGAACACACCGCATCGTTACGCAATCAGACGTACTGAAAGAATTGCCCTTCCAAACTGACTAAATGCAAGAGGCATACCATTCAAATGTGCTTTGAAAAATATAAAAAAATATTTGTTGTTATTTTGGAACAGTTGAAGTCGAATGAAAAATAACCTTGTAAAAAATACAGCTGGTTGTCTTGCACCTTCCAGGTTTATGAAATACATTTTTAAAAGAATGAACTTGATGTGCAAAGTTTTTTAACGGTTGCAAACCAATACGGTAAATGTTTGAGATCAAAATGTTTGAGATCGCTAAACACTTTTAGTAATGTAAGAATCCAATTAACAATTTGGAAAATATTAGTTAGGTAAATGGTTTGATGAATAGCTATTTGGAAGGGCTGTGTAGAGGGTGTCCCTTCCATAGCCATTCCTTTAGGAATACATTAATGTTTTGCCACAAAATCCGGTAGCAAAACCATAATATTTGACCACAAATTCAGAATTGATGGTAAGCCATTCAAAAACGCTTTGAGTGAAAGATATTTTAAAGAGATATTGATTATTAGTACTGCAAGTGATGCTTAAAGCCTGTGATGTCACATTTGGCTTTTCCTTAATGGTGTTGAGTGGTGGTAGGTGAGAGTGTTCCAAGTGCAAGCCATTTCTGCTGTGAGTGACTGCGAGTGAGTGTTATTGTAAGTGGTGTTTTGGATAATGGTGCGAGCTGATGCTTAGCTTTGTTATAAGTGATGTATGAACAACTGCTGTAGTGAGTGACATAAGTTACTGTGGGTACGTGAGTCGCAGTGGGTGAGTAGGGTCACAAACAAAGAACTCAGGTAGACATGTGTCTTTGAACAAGTGAGGTTGCAAATGTATGCTAATTTTATTTTTTCCAGTAATTGGAAATGAGTGAATGGTTATGTGGTTATGTGGAAATAATGTTACACGTCAATCTTTGTGGATGTTCTGTTGCACATGATTGTGTGGGAATGAGTTGTGTTGCACATGATTGGCTTTTTACAAGTCGTGTTGAGAGTGTTGTAAAAGAACAGTTTTACCAGCAAGTGACTGTCGACAAGTGATGTGTGCAAGTTATTCTGAATAAGCGGCTCTGAGAGTTGGAGTGGATGTTTAAGTAGTTGTGGGTGAATAGTGTTGCATGTGAGTGTTTGTGGCAGAGCCACCTCCATCACCCCAGAACTTCGCCACACCATCAACAACTGCTCCATAGAAACTGCCACCTTCCCCGATGACTGGAAATATGCCGAAATCAACCCCCTGCTGAAGAAGCCATCCACCGACCCGACAGACCTCAAGAACTTCAGACCCATCTCCCTCCTCCACTTCCCAGCCAAGGTCATCGAGAAGACCATCAATGCCCAACTCTCCAAGTTAATTAAATTAAAAAGAACCACGCCCTGGAAATCTCTCAATCCATCTTCCGAAGTAACCACAGCACCAAGACTGCACTCCTCACCACCACCAATGACATCTGCTCCCTCCTCGACCATGGCGAAACCGGAGCTCACATCCCGTTGGACCTCTCAGCTGCCTTTTAAACCGTCTCCCAAGCACCCTAATCACGAGCATTCATGATGGTGGCATCCGTGACAAGGCCCAGGACTTGATCCCCTCCTTCCTTACCGGTCAAACACAGCTAGTCAGACTACCTCTGTTCCTCTCAGAACCTGCAGAGATCAGCTGCAGAGTGCCCCAGGGCTTCTCCTTGAGCCCCACCCTCATCAACGTCTACGTGGCCCCGCTTGCGGTCATCGTCAGAAACAATGGACTCAACATCATATCCTATGCTAAAAACACCCAGCTGATTCTCTCCTTCACCAATGAACCCACAGCCACCAAAATCAACTTTCACAGTGTGATGAAGGCCGTTGCCATCTGGATGAAAGACAGCTGCCTCAGGCTCAACTCAGATAATACTGAAGTACTATCCTGGAACCCCTCCCCAGCCTAGAATGATGCCTGGTGGCCAGCCACAATGGGAACCCCTCCCACCCCCACGGACCACGCACGTAACCTCAGCATCATACTGGACTCCTAACTCACAATGAACAGCCAGATCCTCATACTGCTTCCACACGCTCCACCTGATTCAAAAGACATTCAGATGGATCCCCACCGACTCCAGAAAGATGGTAATCCACGTACTCATCACCAGAAGACTCGACTACGGCAATGCACTCTATGCCTGCATTACCCAGAAACAGCTCAGGAAACTACAGAACATTCAAAATGCTGTAGCCAGACTCGTCCTCGACATCCCCTACCACAGCCACATCACAAAACACCTCCGACAACTCCACTGGCTCTCATTCAAGTAGCAAATCACCTTCAATCTCCTCACACATGCCTACAAAGCTCTCCATGATGTTGAACCAGCATATCTGAACCACTGCCTCCCATTCCACGTACCCGATAGACAACTTAGCTCTGCCCAACTTGCCCTGGCCACCATCCCACAGATTCACAAGACCCGATCAGAGGAAGATCTTTCTCCTACCTCGCCACCAAGATATTGAACTCCTTGCCCATCTACGTCAGGCAGTCACCATCACTGACCCAATTCAGGAAGGATCTCAAGACCTGGCTCTTCTACTGAACCTCAGTACCCAGATGGATTAGAAGCCCCCACCCCTCAGCGCCTTGAGACCTTCATGAGTGAGAAGCTGCGCTGTGGAAACATCTGATTAGTGTTGAGTAGTGTTTACTAAATTTGTAATTTTAAGTGATTGTGGGTGTGTTATGTGCAAATTATGCTTTCCATAAATGACTGTCTGAGCAGAATAGGATACGTTACAATGCAAACTTTTACAATGCATACCTTTACAATGCAGATTTTACGTTGCAACATCCATTACAATGCATGATTTTACAACGCATGCTATCATAACGCTTTTTTAGAAACTACACTTACAACGCATTCCATTACAACGCATACCATTACAACGCATACCATTCTAACACATAATACTTTTAGGGCAACAGTAGTGTAAGTGTTGGATTGTGTAGCGGTAAAAATTACTATTCACACTCCAGTGAGTGCAACAGTGGGGTAAGTGTTAGATAGTGTAGGGGTAAAAATTACTATTCCCACTACAGTCAGTGCAACCGTAGGGTAAGTTTTGGATAGTGTAGGGGTAAACATTACTATTCCCACTCCAGTGAGTGCATCAGTAGGGTAAGTGTCGGATAATGTAGGTGTAAAAATCACTATTCCCCATTACATGCATTGTAGTGGCATGCATTGTAATAGCATGCGTTGCAGTGAAATGTGTTGTAATGGCTGCATTGTAATGGCATGCGATGTAAAGGATGGTGCAATGTAATGACTGCGTTGTAAAGGTAGTGGGATGTAATAACTGCATTGTAATGGTTGTCTCCCGTCTGAGCAAGGTGAAATTTCACTGCTTTGAGGCAATAGCACTATATATCAGTGGAAGTAGACATGTGGTGTTGCATATGAGTGATTGTGGGCAAGTGGTTGTAGGCACAACTAGTGACAGTTGCTATAAAGGTTTTGGAGTGAATGGTGATTTATGTGACTGTGGGAAAGTATTGTTCCTATGTCAGTGATTGGATGACAGCTTACATGTTGTTAACTGGGGGAAAGTGATATTTATTCCATGTGCCTCTGGATGAGTAGTGTTTAGAGTGAGTGGGCCCGATTCACAGAACTAACTTAAGACAAAATCCTAAACTTACTACTTTTGGTAGTCACAGAAGGCATTTAGCAGTAGTAAAGATAGGATTATGTCTTAAGTCTGTCTTAAGTCTGTCTTAAGTCTGTCCTAAGTTTGTCTTAAGTTTGTCTTAAGTCTGTCCTAAGTTTGTCTTAAGTCTGTCTTAAGTCTGTCTTAAGTCTGTCTTAAGTCTGTCTTAAGTTTGTCTTAAGTCTGTCTTAAATCTGTCCTAAGTCTGTCTTAAGTCTTTCTTAAGTCTGTCTTAAGTCTGTCTTAAGTCTGTCCTACTACTTTTGGTATTCACAGAAGGCATTTAGTAGTAGTAAAGTTAGGATTTTGTCTTAAGTTTGACTTAAGACAGACTTAAGACAGACTTAAGACAAACTTAGGACAGACTTAAGACAGACTTAAGACAGTGACAGTGTGTTTGGGTGAGTAACTGTGAATGAGTGGACAATTGTGAAAAATGAATACAAGATAACATATGTATTTGTAAATTGCAAATTCACCCAGATGGGTATCTTGGCTCTTAAATGCTATGCTTATTGTTACCAAACTCAATAATACTCATTGTATCAGCCTTGTAAAGATGAAAGGTTGAGTGAACCCACTGGTATTCGAACATCTGATTGTGAGATCAACTGCCAAAGGTTAAATGTGAGCAAGTGGTATTTGGGCATGTGTTGTTGTTGGAAATATCTTTTGGATGAGTTGGTTAGCGTGCAAAGGACTGGGGTAAAGTAGAGTAGCTCGTGACTTTGGGTGAGCAGGGTAGCCTGCTAGTAGGTTTGAATGATTAATGGCGCAATTGAAAGGATGAAGATAAGGGTGTGTAATCAACCATCTGCCGAGCAATTTTACATATGAGTGACTGTGGGCAAGTAGTGTGGTGCACGTATGAGTGATATCAAGTGTAATTTGCCATAAATGAATGCTGATGACTTTCCTCATATGTGACTGCTGTGGTAAGGTAGTACTGCACACATGTGGTTACTGTTTCCTTTTTGTACTAAAGGTTGCAGGATAAAGGTGCTGGGGGTTAGAAATTGGGTACTGGCTGTCTGGGGTGTGAGCCCTGGTCAAGCAGCAACCAGAATCCTAGTCAGGCTAAGGCGTAAGCAAACCCCAAATTAACTTGTGCTCTACCCCCCTGTAGCTTGGCACATAGTTATCAGGCTTAACTCGGAGGAAATGTCTAAAGTATTTGTGCAGCACTTCAAACAGTAAAACAGTGAAAACATCACACAAAAGAATCCCATGCCAGTTTTAATAAAATAGAGAACTTTTTTAATAATTAAAAAAGACCAAAATTACATAAAACCAATAAGTAGAACCAGAGCTATTGAACTTTAAATTTTAAAGTGAAAAATTGCACCAAAAAGCATAAAGCACCAATTGGGGATATATGGTCCCACCAGACTGGGAGAAAGTTGTAAGTTCAGGTGAACTGCGATGGAGCACGTGCCAGCTACAGGGACCCTGTTAGGCCAGCTGAACAAAGTACCCTAAATCCTCGTTGCAGAGCATTGCATGGATGCGTGTCGACGATGCGTCACGCAGCCAGTGTGATGCGCCGGTTCCGAGATGCAGCAAAGCTGGGGTGCTAGGTCCTGTTGCATCGTTGTCAAGGATCCCGTTGACAGGGCTTGTGATGCGAATTCTGGCATTGGCAATGCGGCGCACAGCTGGCGATGCATCAGTTATGAGGAACTGTGAGGCTGTGATGCGGAGTCTGGCATCACTGTCAAGGGTGCCATTGATGAGAGATGCGAGGACCAGGGTGACACAGATCTTTGCGATGGGTCCAATCTATGCAGCAACGGAAGCACTTTAGTTATTCCTGGGGTTCTGCTGGCAAGCACCTTAGGCCCACCTGCAAGGGTCCATGACTTCGGTGTCACTATTTGGCAGGTTAGACTCACAGATGGCAGAGTCCAGGTGCAGACGCAACATTGTTGGAAGCCTGTTAAATCCTAAAGGCTTCAGTCAGGAGACCAGCCAACTAACCCTTGGAGTCACTCTGGATTCTGGGTTCAAGAGATGCAGGTCCAGTCCTTCTCACCCGGGCTAGATGGCAGCAGGTCAGCATAGTAAAGCAGGAGTCCAGCAGAGTGTAGTCCACCAGATTGACAGTCCTTCAGAAGCACATCAGTTCTTCATCTTGGCAGAGTATCTACAGGTCCAGAAGTGTACTGAAGTGGTGGTAGCTGAGGTCCTTCTTTTATACCTAGTTGTACCTTTGAATTGAGGAGTATCTTCTAGAGGCATGCCTCTGAAGTGCACAGATGCCCTGCCTTCCCTACCTTGGCTCCAGATGAAGGGGGAATGCAGCTGTTTGTGTGGAGTCAGGGCACAGTCTACACCGGATAAGTGAGGCTGGGTCCAGCTCCTCCCTCTTATCCTGCCAATGATGGCTTATTCAATCACACCTAAGATCCCATTGTGTGTGACTGTCTAGGAGGAATGCACAAAATCCAACTACACCCAGTCATGTGACCAGAGACAGGCTGCAGACATCAAATGGCTAAGGCAAGAAAATGTCAACAGTTTAAAAGTGGCATTTTCAGGATTGCAATTAAACATTGAACTTCACCATAAGTTAGGATTTTAAATTGTGATTCCAGAGACACTAAACTTGAAGGGGTTATCTCTTCCCATTTGGGAATTATACTATAGAAATGTAGTAAGGTAACAATGTTATCCTATGGGAGTGATAGGCCTTGCAGCAGTGAAAAACGAATTTAATAGTTGTTCACTACCAGGACATGTAAAACTTAAAAGTGCATGTTCAAAATTCAATACACTGCACCCTTCCTGTGGGGCTGTCTAGAGCCTACCTTGGGGTGACATATGTATTAAAAGGAAGGGTTAGGCCTGTCAAAAAGAGTTTTATTTTGTCAGGTTAAATGGCAGTTTAAAACTGCACACACAGGCTCTGCAATGACAGGCTTGAGACACGCTTAGAGAGCTACTTAAGCGGGTGGCACAATCAGTGCTGCAGGCTCACTAGTAGCATTTAACTTACAGGCCATGAACACATGTAGTGCACTTTACTAGGGATTTATAAGCAAAATAAATGTGTCAATTGGGTATAAGCCTTCAGCTGCCAACTGACTATCTGCTGTTTCAATAGCCAAAAAATTTAAACAAAGGGGGCACAAGGGGATTCCAGGTGGAAAACAAACCTCCTCTCTCCCAGTCTCGTTTCGGCATATTGGGCTTAATCACAGGACCAAAATAAGCAAGGATAGCTTTCTCTTCAGCTAATGTTCAATGTCCAAAGCTCGCCAGACTTCCCACTTTTTACAGTCCCGATCAAATTTGCAGATACAGTCCACTGAGTTCAACCAGCTACTGGGGGCAGGCAGAGTGGGACTGAGACGATTTATGCAGCTCTTCCTCCTTGCCAACAAGATCAGGTAGAAAAGTAATAACTTCTGCCAAAGCAATGCACCCTGGTCAGGCTGGACATTCATTCCAAATATAATAAAAAAGGTAATAAACCGCTTTTGCAAAGTCATCCTGTGCCCTGAGCACCCCCATTTTGTTTTGCTGATGGTTACTGGTGTTAACTGGGCCATGACTGTCCCTGGGCTGTTCATAACCAGGCCCAGGGCCAGTGCTTTGGTGAAAAAACATTGAAAATGCACACATACATTAGGGTACACTATGTGTTAGGGTAACCCTATGATTGGCGTGACCTACCTTATAAGTTCCTACTAAATATTAGGGCAGGGGGATTAAAACTACCTTTAAGTACCTAGTATATAATGGGGCATGGCAGTTTAGAGGCCAGCAGCCCTTTCTGCACTTTCATGTGTGCACTGTTGAGAGCTTGAGGTCATTTTACAAGCAGCTCTGTGTTGCAGGGCTGCTTTAAAATATAAATTGTGCCCAAACTCAAACGTGGTGGTAGGGGCATTTAAATATTGATAAACTGCAATATTTCGGCATATTAGGTACCCACAGGGTCTCCCCTCGGTGTCCCAAGGGTGGGGGGGATCATGTAATTGTAAGGAGAATCCTCATAGAAGAAATTTGATATACCCTGGGAATACAGAAATTGCACATTGCGCTTCCCCCATTGTAGTAAAGTGCTTCCCAAATTCGACATTTGTGCTAGGAGCACTAGGGAGTAAGAATCTTCATTATTTTGAATATTCAGGACCCCTAATATCTCCCCTAGTTGTCCCATGGGTGGGGGGTCATTTAGCTATAGGCAGGGTCCTTTAAAAGATGTTTGATAGGCCCTGGTCTTGGAGAAATTGGACATTTCATTTTCTCCATTGCAGATCCCCAGTCACATAGGTTAACATTGCAATAGTTTGTAAACTCATAACTATCGCTAAGGATTACCAAAAACATCATTCAAAGACTTAGGAGACTGGTATTGATAAATTCAACAATAAGTTATTTTTTAATGTACCTAACATATACAAAAAATAATTTATAACACTTTCTTGTCTGTAAGCCAAAATGCAGCCTTCCTCCCCTCTTCCCTGATTGGTCAGAGTTAATATGATTATCCAGGCTGCTTTGATGAAGTAATAAGTGGCACCCGGGGAGAGAGGCTATCTGGTAGGAGATGGCTTGGCTACACAGGAATGCTAGAGGAGGGGGTAGGGGTTGTAAAGCATGAGCTTCAAAGGAAAAATGGAACAGTCAGAGAAAGCCTGGTCCATTTAAGGCCATCCCTTCTGAACCCAGCCAGATGGCACACTTAAGGAAGGCATTTGCAGATGTCAAGTGGAGGAGAGCTATGGAAATGAGCCATACTGGAGGTTGGTTTAACTAGTTCTTACTCTTCTGCTGAGACTTCAGCCATATTGAATTCTGGAGGAAAGTGCTTTCTGGGGACGATATGCCACACTTTGGAGGACCTGATCATCCTCTGGGGTGTTGCCCTGCACCCAATTGGACAGGAGTGGCCTCTTGCTTGATCCCAAAGAACATTGAATAAGTATCTAAGAGGGGAAGAGCCTCTCAGATCTGCTGCTTGAAACTAAGAGAAGAAGAAGGGTCCATGCTGGAAGTTTGATTTGCACCAACCAGGCAGTGCACTCTGACAGACTGCGTCGGCTGCACAATCTGGAACAACCGCCCTGTGGACCTAACTTGCTTTAAGAGGAATAAAGAGTGTACTCCTGAAAGCTACAGGTTAACAATGCTCACCTGGACCATCACCAGCAAGAATCCCTAACCTGGAGTGTGTCTAGTGGATTTGTAAGGGTTTTGTCCAAGTGGATTGTGGGAACTGAAGTCCTAAATGTTCAAGTACCATCTTGGAGATTCCAGACACTTGGATTGTGTTTTGGACACTTTGGGACCCCCAGAGGAACTTCAGGAAGAAGTTCCAGAAATTTGGGAACTTTGGAAAAAAGCTCCAGAGGGGGACCAACTCAACCGCGAGAGTCAAGCCAGCGGCTTTCAAACGCGAGCCGGCCTGCCCTGCTGGTTCATCCCGCCGAAATGCTCCTGAGGTCCGACTTCCAGAGTTTGACGGGTAGCTTCATGGAAAGCAAGCCTGTGAACCCTCACTGAATCCGGACTGCTGAAGAGCATTGAGGGCCCCCTACAGAAAAAGCTCCAGAAAAGTTTCTAAGTCTGAAGGTAACACTTTGACCGAGGCCTACCACAGGGCTGGCTTTAACACAGCTGGTGCCCGGTGTGACAATGTTTATAGGCGCCCCCCTATCTGTGATGGCAGTGGTGATCACCTCAACCACAGATTCCCTTACAAACACCTTTTAACAGTGCCCCTCAAGTTTCCATAACCACTCTTTTTCAGATGCATTTAATTAGTTATATAGCATCACTCATACCAGTGCAGGGTGTCATAGCACTTTGCATCACGCAAACATTACACAAAGACAATCAATAATTGGTGTGTAAATCAATGTGTAGGAAATGTTACATAAGCCAGCGGACGACAAGGTGTAGGAGCGAAATGTCATCTATACTGGTAGGCAGTATAGTTTAAGAGTGCTTGGTCTGGGGAAGCACAAACTCAGAATTTAAAAAGGAACACCATAGTTGGGGGTTCTGTTTAATAATAAGAATCAATTTCCATGCTCTAATCTATACTTTGCAGTGTGCATGCAGTTTGTTGATGACAGTTAATAAATCACTGGTCTATAATAGGACTTTAACTTATAAACTGCAAGTAACAAAAGGATGTCTCTAAGAAAAGCAGTAACACACTGACCTATTTACATTATATGCCCTTTTTGATCTGCACGGTACACATTCATTGCAGTAGGCGTATTAACCATCTGCACTATTTTATGATCAGTCAAAACCTCAACGTGACAAAACTCCAATCTCCCTCCAGGAAGAATATGAATCACCAGAGTTATCTTGACATTTATATTGTTGCCTGGAAATTGCCGGACTCAAGGCATGTGGCAGCAGGTGCTTTTGAAATCAAAATAAACTTGCAAACTTGGTGCTCCCTTAAGTCAGCACCCGATACGGTGGGACCGGTCGCACTGGACCCGGGTCTGGCCTACCGTGAGGGGTAGCCGCACAGGACTTCATCACAGTTGGCCTGAAACTTTGACTTTGTCTAGCATGACCAGATGTCCCAATAGGCGCTATAGGTTTCTATGTTCTATGTAGTGATAACTCATTAAAAATTCATATCTCCTGTTCCCTACTTTTTTCCTTTTAGTGTACTTTTAAAGGTAAAAATCGATCCTATTGGTAGGAATTGATGTTGGATTTTTATTCTGCGTTGCGTCTTTATTATTTACTAAATTGGTGATTTTAGATGCTTTACATGCCTGTCTCTGAAGTTAAGCCTGCCTGCTCACAACCAAGCTACCAAGATTTGAGCGTGGAATAATTTTCTGAGACCTAAACAGTTTTAGTGGCCTTATTGCCAGTGGTAGATGCATATTTACCATTACTAATAATCAACTTTTCAACAACCGTGATTGGACTTCTCATCACACCAAAAACTGCACTCTGCAACCCCCAAAAACCCTTCAATCTGGGGCACAAAACAAGCATATGGATACTGCCTGCCTTTTCCTCACCACAATGGTTACAACTGGGTGGAGGCCCCTCAACAAATCTTTCATGCCTCTTGCAGGTATAGTAGATTCTGTGCCAGGTACTTAATGGGTCCTTTATAAGTTGAGCTGATTTAACTGTGGAGTAGAGGAGGTAAGAGGAGGGCTGGCAATTATCTGGATATTCCTCCACTGGCTGATATCCACCACAATGGTGGACAGAAACCTTGTACCTCTCATCAACAGCCTTCACCAAATCCCAATACACGATAGAGATCTCCTTTTTTACCGGCATAAGATCTTGAAGCCTTTCCTCCGTCCCCCAACTTCTTGGGATCTTCTGGGGACCAGGCCCATTGTTACCCTGAACCCCAGGAAGCCTATTGCATATACTTATACCATGACTGGGTGCCCTTGGTTTCTACCCTTAACGCCTCCCACAAAATGAGCCCAGAACCTCCCCGTTGCTGTCCCCAATTACTAACATCTGCTTTCATCAATAGATTGCTCAACTTGTCCAGCAAAAAAGGTGGGAGTACCTGGGGGATTGCAAACTGGAGCAACCTTTGAAGATTTATCAATTCCAAGGATTTTCCTTATATAGTACCATATTTTCAGAAAATCCCTTGGCACTTTCAGCCGGACCTTCTTGAAGTACTTCTGGTCCCCAAACTTATTCACAAAACCGTCCTGCCTGATTAAATCTAACAGTCCTGCATAGGTTCTCCCTCTGCAAAAATCATCAGGGGCCCCCAAACGCATTCTACAGTTCCTAAATTGGAAGAAGA
This sequence comes from Triturus cristatus, assembly GCF_964204655.1. NCBI lineage: Eukaryota > Metazoa > Chordata > Amphibia > Caudata > Salamandridae > Triturus > Triturus cristatus. The sequence goes on from NC_140584.1 coordinate 250,794,599, forward strand.
TATAATACAAAAAGACATCTGGCAGGGCTAGACCCTCCTTTATCAACTTCCTTCTTAGTTTCTTCCAACTAAGTCTTGCACACTTGGAGGACCAAATAAAGCTCCCTATCCTACCTTGTATCTTATCCAAGCTGCACCTATGAAAAGATAAAGGAATATTGTCAAACAAAAAAAGTTAATTTAGGGAGGATTATCATCTTCATCAAATTCGCCCTGCTGTAAATGGTCAAAAGTAAATACCCACACATCGATAATAAGGCATCAATTTCATTCCTCACCCTCCTCAGGATTCAGCTTGTGTAAAACTGTGATGCCTCAATACCTAATCATCTTTTCACAACACACCCTGGTACCTGCTAAATTCCACTTTATCACCCCCATCTTCTCCTTATTTATAGAATAATCAGAAAAAGACCCAAATAATTCTGTTATGGCCTCCATGTGACCCACTGTTCTCTGTTAATCTCTCACAAACATACTGTCGTCTGCATAGAGGCCCAACTTAATATTGTGATTTTTTTCTATTCAAAAGGCTTAATTCTCTCACCCTCCTTTAAACCCTATTGTACTGCTTGATTTTCCTGGCCTTCTTGTGTTGTAGAGCGATCAATATGACTTCAGTCTCTTTCCATCCAAGTCTAAGGACTAGAGTAGTGAATAGGGCCTATCTATTAGACACTTTGACACAATCCCGTGCTCCTACCCATAGATCAGGGCCTACATACATAGCCTAGGGGATAGATTTGTTAGCATCGAGGATAATTTGCCCTATAGTGAGGGTATTTCATGGAGTCGTGCTGAATTCAGGCCTGGTAGGCCTCAGACAGGAGAGACTCCATCTTTCTTTCTGCTCCGGCAGCTTGGGACATTTCTAGAGGGAGGGCGATGTTTTAGTTATGAGGTGTTATTCGCTCGGAGAGAACCGGTTCAGGCCGGCCCTTATCGAAGGAGTGTATTTTTTCCCCTGCCGAAGACACTACATCAGGCCGGCCGGCTGGGAACGTGTCCTTGGCACGGGGAGGTACAGGAATTTGGTGGGCGGCAGGTTTCGAGCTGGAAATTTCCATGAGAGAATGCACCTCTATATTAGTGAAAGTCTGAGTTAGATATGGGCACTTGCTTCTAGACCATAGGCGGCATCTGGCCGTTAGCAGAAAAAGCTACTACTTATTCCAGGGAAGACAGATGACGAACTTGAATCTAAAGAGGAGAGAGTAGCCGATGAGGAAGAGGTTCCAGTGACTCGGAGAGGGAGAAGGGAGTAGATCCGCGACTGCGGAGGTGTGACTTCCAGGCGAAGCCGAGGCACAGAGGGAGAAGGGAACCTAGATGACCATTGAGCACAGGCTACATACAACTCAGGTGATGTCGACCCCTTTTTCTTTGAAGTGTATAACTTAACCTTTCACTTTCCTTGCAGGTTATATATATATGATGTATTCTGCGAATGTGCATGTGGCATTTAAATAAAGTATTTAGCTTGTCGTGAGTCAGCATGTGTTGTGTATTTTTGTATAGGAGGATAGCCTATTCTTTTAGTCAGAGTTAACTCAACATGAACAGAGGTTAATCCTGGTCAGGTAAGTGGTAACTGGATGAGGGGGAAACGAGCCCCTCGAACTAGAGAACAGGTTGTGCTCAACTAATAGTCTTTGTGTGATCTGATATATAGTAATCCCGATTCCCCTGTCATGTACTACGGTAATAATAGGATGAGCTCGTGCTAAGGCTGCCGTCTGGTAGGAGATTCTGGGTCTGACTGAGGCCGCGAGACTATGTGTGTTGCTGCCGTCTGGGTAGGAGATTCTGGGTCTGACTGAGGCCGCGAGACTGTGTGTGTTGCTGCCGTCTGGGTAGGAGATTCTGGGTCTGACTGAGGCCGCGAGACTATGTGTGTTGCTGCCGGCTGGGTAGGAGATTCTGGGTCTGACTGAGGCCGCGAGACTGTGTGTGTTGCTGCCGTCTGGGTAGGAGATTCTGGGTCTGCCTGAGGCCGCGAGACTGTGTGTGTTGCTGCCGTCTGGGTAGGAGATTCTGGGTCTGCCTGAGGCCGCGAGACTGTGTGTGTTGCTGCCGGCTGGGTAGGAGATTCTGGGTCTGACTGAGGCCGCGAGACTGTGTGTGTTACTGCCGTCTGGGTAGGAGATTCTGGGTCTGACTGAGGCCGCGAGACTATGTGTGTTGCTGCCGTCTGGGTAGGAGATTCTGGGTCTGCCTGAGGCCGCGAGACTGTGTGTGTTGCTGCCGGCTGGGTAGGAGATTCTGGGTCTGACTGAGGCCGCGAGACTGTGTGTGTTGCTGCCGTCTGGGTAGGAGATTCTGGGTCTGCTGAAGGCCGCGAGACTGTGGTTGGGCTGTGAGGTCTTGATATATATATATATATATATAATAGGAATTCCCTGTCCTTAGGTGGTACATATATATGTGGTCATTTAGGTGTAAAAAGGCCCTAGGGAGGGGGTAACGTTCTGGTTTGGGTCAGAAGGGCTCTGTGGAGCGGGTTCCATCCGATCTGAAAACCCAAGCAGAACATTTGGCGTCACGAACCGTTTACGAAACCTGTGTGCGTTATCATTGTCTTGTGTTTGCTTTCAGCGTGTGCGTGGTTTTCTTTTTTATATATTTGCGTGTATAGTTTTTTCTCTCTTTCTTTCTCTCTTCTTCTTTTTTTTTTTTTTCTCTCTCTTTCTCTGCGTTTCTTTTTCTTTCTTTTTCGCGATGTTTTCTAAGAAATCTAAATCTACTCTTAAATTGTCCGTTGATATTCCCGGATGGGATTCAACGCCTTATGGAGCCTTAGCCCGTGAGTGGGCTGACTCTACTGGTCTGAGTGAAAATTGGAACTCTTCTTTGGAGTCAGCGGAACCGGCTGACGTGATTACTTGTTTGCAGACGGCACCTGTATTGAAGGGTGAGGAGGTTCCCGCTTTGGGGCGCAGAGGTTGGGTTATTCTGTCTGCGTATCGGATTCTGCATGAGAGATTGTTGTAATTGCAGATCTCTCTTAAGGATGTGGAGGCACACTTTGTTGAGATTCAGAATTCGAATACTTTATTGCGGTGTCAAAATAAGTTGCTTTCTGACAAACTTGACACTTACCAAACGGTTGCCGAAAGGGCGGCTGTGCGGATTGCTCGTTATAAGTACAAGAACAGGCGTGGTCGAGTTTCGACGCGTAAGGTGCGTCTGGTCGTGGCGAAAGCTGGACTAGATTGGAACCCTGATGAATGGGATGGTAATATCTGGGACTCGACTACGTCTTGTTCCTCGGGTGAGGAGTCTGTCAAGCACGAGTCTTCTCGTTCCCGTCATGATTATAAGTCTGCTTCTCGCACCTCTGATGGTGCACCCCGTGATTACGCTCGCTCTTCGGGCGGCATCGATGCTTCTTACACTGATTGTCCCTCTACTAGTACTGCTCGAGCTCCTTGTGATGCTCGTCCCGTGGTCTCTGCGCATCCAGTTTTTCGTCGGAAGTTGCAGCAGTCTCCCAATGCTCCGCAGGGTATTTCTTTAGACTGTTTAGAAGATTTTACCCAACAAGAAATTAGTGACATTTTGCTGCGCTTTCGGCAGCGGACTGGTGAGGCTTTGCTCACATGGATGGTGCGCCTTTATGAACTAGGCGCTGCTGGTATTATGTTGGATACTGGCGATTGTTTGAAATTTTGTTCTTTGAGTTTGGATTCTACTGTGCAAGATCATTTTCGTAACTATAATGGTGGTGGTCAAATTTCTTTGCTCCAATTGGCGACTGAGGGTTGTAATTTGAAGTATCCTACTGAATCTGACTGGCCTGTCAATGACAAGCCATGGTATACCTTGCGTGATGCTGCGCAACGTCTTAAGGAAGAAGTGATGAAAACGGCTATTTTTCTGGGCACTGCTGACAGGTTGCTTGATGGGATGTTGACTTCTTCTGTGCGAAATCGTATCATTCGCTCTTCTCCTGCTGCCTACAAGCAGGTCATGATGACTTTGTTGATTAACCAGACTGGTAATGTACTATCTACAGTGTTGGAATCGGTACGCCAACTCGGTGAGTTGGGTGAGTGGTTTAAACCTGAACGTCAGTCCCGGCCTGACACTCGTACTCCTGGTGAATATAAATTTACTAGACGTGATATCTTTACTGGTCTTTTGGCTGATGGTGTGCGTCGGGAGGACATTGATGGTGAGACTACTGCTCGTTTGTGGGAGATGTTTCGCAAACGGGGCTTGGATCGGAAGGAGGGTGCCCGGCGTGTTCGAACGACTGCGTGTGATCGTGGTTGTTCTGATGGTAGCAGTGATGATGATCGCCGTGGGCGCTCTGATCGTCGTGATGATCGGCGTCCTGTACGTGATCTGTCTCCCCGTCGAGAGCGGGACAGGGAGAGAGAGGGGGAAAAGGAAAGGGGGAGAAGTGATCATGCTTATAGCAGACGTAGAGATGATAGGGATCAATCCCCTGAGTTGAGAAGGAGAGAGGATCGACACAGTTTGGCCGATCGAAACCCGCAGTACAATGCAGAGGACAGGAATCCATTTCGTAATAGAGATGGATATGAACAGGAGGTATCGATACCTAAGAAACGTGAGAGTCTTTATCCTAATTTGTCCTGGTACACAGAATGCAGTAAGAATGACTAGGAAATAGGTCAAGCTCCGGTACACAGATGGGCTCACAGAGATAATAGACCCTATGTAGATATTGATATTTATTGGAGACATCGTAATATCCAAAGGGCCCGAGCATTAGTTGATACAGGAGCGGAGGCCACTCTTATTCATGGAAAATCAAAGAAATTTACAGGGCAGCCTTTTACTATTACCGGATTAGGAGGAAAAGAAACACCTGCAGTTCAAACTTTGCTTGAAATGAGAATAGGTAGAATCCCTAGAAAGGAATATTCTGTATTAGTGGTGCCACTCTTAGAATTCATAATTGGAATTGATATTTTGAAGGGAATGACGTTGCATCTTGATGATGGGTGTTACCAATTTGGAACGACGCATTATATCTCGTCCAGACCTATACGGGTTGGTCGTTTAAGGATGCCCCCTATACAAGTTCCCCAGGTGACCAAAGTGGTTTGTCAGAAGCAGTATCGCATTCCGGGTGGTCATGAAGAGATTAGTACCACCATTCAGGAGTTGGTTGATGCAGGCGTTATAACTCCAGTTACTTCTGCTTGGAATAATCCTGTTTGGCCGGTGCGTAAGAGTGATAATTCTTGGCGCATGACTGTTGATTATCGAGAATTGAACAAACACACGCCCTCTTTGACTGTTGCAGTACCGGATGTTATCACCCTGATTGAAAGAATCCAAACACATCCAGGTACATGGTATGCGTCCATCGATATTGCTAATGCTTTCTTTTCTATTCCAATTGCCCCTGAGTGTCAGGAACAGTTCAGTTTTACGTGGAACGGGCGTCAGATGACGTTCAGAAGTCTTCCTCAGGGCTATGTGCATAGTCCTACGATTTGTCACCGGCTGGTGGCAGAACATTTGGCTGAAGTACCAGTTCATCCCAAAATTCAGATATGTCATTATATTGATGATATTTTGATCCAAGGCGAAACACAAGAGGATGTTCAGACACAATTAGATAGAGTCATTGAGTGTCTGCGTGGGAAAGGTTGGGAGATCAATCCGGATAAATTACAAGGTCCGTCTCAAGCTGTAAAATTTTTAGGTATTAATTGGCACGAGGGACACCGCGAGGTGATCCCTCAAGTTAAACAGAAGATTCTTGATTTTTCGGTTCCGAGGAATAGGAAGGAAGCCCAGAGCTTCATTGGCTTATTTGGTTTTTGGCGCCAGCATATTCCTCATTTGAGTCAAATATTGGCCCCTTTGTACCGAATTACACGTAAAAAGAATGCATTTGAATGGGGTAAGCAACAGCAAGATGCATTTAGTCTGGCGAAAGAGGCAATTCAACATGCTATGGATCTATGGCCTGCACGTGATGGTGATGTGGATTTGAATGTGTCTGTGCAAGGCCCTTATGCAAATTGGAGTCTATGGCAGAAACAAGGCAGGAGTAAGGTACCGTTAGGGTTTTGGACCAAAAAGCTACCTGATGCTGGTGAGCGTTATACACCCTTTGAGAAACAGCTACTTGCTTGTTATTGGGCTTTGGTGGATACCGAGCAATTGACTTTGGGACATGACATATTTTTGCGTCCTGAAATTCCTATTATGCAGTGGGTTTTGAGTTCACCAAAAACTCATCGAATTGGGCATGCTCAGGAGGCGAGTGTGATTAAATGGAAATGGTACATACAAGACAGGGCACGTGTGGGTCCGAAAGGAGTTGCGTTTTTACATGAGCAAGTGGCGCAAGCACCATCGACTGAGACTGAGAGTGAGTGTTCCGTACCTTTAGAACAGGAGTCCCCTGTCAAGTGGGGTAGACCTTTTGATGATTTGTCCGCTGAGGACAGAAACCATGTTTGGTTTACAGATGGGTCGGCGAAGTTTATTGGAACGACACGGCACTGGAAGGCGGTGTCTTATAATCCGATCACACAGAAACTGTTGAGCACAACTGGTGAAGGGAAGAGTAGCCAATTTGCCGAGCTTTACGCTGTTTACCAAGTTTTGAAACAAGAGTTACCCGGTACATGCCACATTTTCACCGATTCCTGGTCCACTGCCAATGGACTGGCTGTTTGGTTGCCGACCTGGCATTCCCATAATTGGAGGTTACACTCCAAAGAATTGTGGGGAAAAGAGTTATGGCAAGAGATTTGGGAGATGCTCCCACAGAGTACTGTTACCATCTTCCATGTGGATGCTCACACCCCAATAGACTCCCTTGACAAATTTTTTCATAACATTGCAGATGAAAAATCTAAAATTGCTGAGGCAGTGGTGGACAGACAAGATCCTGATATTGCGGGATTGGCGAAATGGGCACACCAGAAGGCAGGACACTTTGGAGAGAAGGCCACTAGCAGGTGGGCTGCTGATAGAGGAATTTATATTCCCCTGGATCTAATCAAAAATGTTATCTTACATTGTCCCGTCTGTCAACATATCAGACAGCGTAAGGTACCCCAAATTGTTAGAGGCCATTTACATCGCGGGAAACTGCCCGCTCAAATTTGGCAGATTGATTACATCGGGCCCCTTCCCATGAGTAGAAATTGTCAATATGTTTGCACAATTGTCGATACATATAGTGGCTTGCTGGTAGCTCTTCCATGTAAGCAAGCCACCCAATTGAATACCATAAAAACATTAGAATTGATTATGATGTATTATGGTGTGCCATTCCAAATTCAATCTGATAATGCATCCCATTTTCATGGAAGATTGGTACAGGAATTCTGTGTGGAAAATAATATTGAATGGATATTTCACATACCCTATTACCCGCAGGCCTCAGGCCTGGTGGAGAGATTGAATGGCCTGCTAAAGGATCAGTTACGAAAGTTAACAGATGACAAGTATAAAAATTGGCGAGACTTTTTACCCCAAGCACTATTGATCCTGAATAATCGTCCTTTTTTAAATGCTGATTCTCCGCTTATGCGTTTGTTTCCCCCAAATGTTGAGACTATGCCTAATGTAATCAATGAAACTGTGATGTATTGGGAAATTACTCCCGGAGCTCTGGCTCCATGCAGAGCGACCCCAGGGTCGGCAGGTTTAGACTTGCATGCTATGGATGACACCGTTCTGGAAAGTAAAAATCGGGTCATCATTGCTACCGGTGTTGGTATTCATATACCACCGGGGAATTTTGGATTGATCGCCCCTAGATCGGGGCTGGCTGTAAAAGGCATCCAGGTGCTTGGAGGAGTTATCGACAGCGACTATCAGGGAGAGATTAAGGTACTTCTGCTAAATAGCAGTGAGATTGACTTGCTGATACATCGTACTGACCGAGTGGCTCAATTACTCATTATGCCTGTTTTCAGTGGTGAAATAATGAAAGGCACTGCCCCAACTTTGCTAACTGTACGTGGCCAGAAAGGCTTTGGCTCTACGGATAACCCTGGGGCCAAGGTTTGGGTGCAATCGCCTAAGAATCCCCCTGAACAAGCAGAGGTTATTGCCACCGGTCAGGATAATACCATTTTGGTTATGAGGCCAGGGAAAGATAGCTGGGAAGCTGTCCCAGCTGATAAATGTTATTTACGAGAATGATTAATGCCTGTATTTGGTTCTTTTTCAGATCATTCTTTGGATTGTTGCTGCAGGATGTGCCGGCATTGGACTCCCTTCGGACTACTTCGGCGAGAGAGAAGGGATCCCATCAACCCGGGATGAACTGGGAACCCGAGTGTTGCGTTCCTTCAATGCGTGGGATTCATCATCGAACTTTTGGACCCTACTGGCCAAAAGAGTAACTGATGCCCCTCACTTCTGTTTGACACCGATGAGATCTGTGCACGATATTCTTGCGACCTGCCTAGTTGCTGTCCCCGCCTCGCTGGAGACTTTAATCAGTATCTTTAACATTTCGAAGGCTCGTCCGAATATTATCCTGGGTGATTTTGCTACCCATGTATATTGTCCTTTGTGTACTGAACTGCCGAATGAGCAACTCCCCATCCAGTCCCAAATAATTACGTATAATATTACACAAGGTGACCTATGCTTCTTTCTTACATGTAATCCTAATGCAATTTCTGAATGCCTACGCCTCCAGTTAAGGGGCGCCACTTCCTTTACACCTCACGAACGAACTTTGTGTTTCCAGAGGACACCGACGACATGTGTCTCAGTCCAGAACAATATGACTTGCAATAGTTTGGTAGTTACTCCCAGTCACTATCGTGCGATGTTGCTACCTGCCGGATGGCATTTCTCATGTGGTAATACTTCCTGGCCATATGTCCCTGCAAACATTTCCGGAGGCCCGTGTGCCATCACTAGACTGAGTTTACTCATGTTTTCCTCCCATCCAAATGCCAACTCTCGTGTGCTTCGAGATACAGTGATGTTACAGGAGGATTGTGACTCATCTTTGCATTTATATTCCAAGTCTGAATACCTTAGCCTAGCTGTTTCAATTATTGGTGTTCCTGCTTTGGCGGTTTACAATGCCAAATCCATTGGGAAAATGGCTTGCTGGATGGTTAAATCTATTAATCATACTTCTACAGTCTTGTCTGACTTGCTATTAGACGCCCAGGGTGAACGTAGGGCCATTTTGCAAAATAGAGCAGCCATTGATTATCTTTTGCTTAAACATGGACATGGTTGCTCAGATTTTGAAGGCCTCTGCTGTTTTAACTTATCTGATCATACACAATCCATTCGTGCACACATAGATAAATTGCATGACTTAACCGATGAAGTTAGAAAACACATTGATCAGGGCTGGTTTGACTGGCTCTTTACTTGGTTACCGGACATGCATATGCTACGCTACATATTAGGTGGCATTTTGATTGCTATTGCTGTTTTGATTTCTATCTGTTGTTTTATTCAGTGTATCCCTTCACTGCTTCAATTCTGCACATCTGGTACTAGACATAGATCGGTTAGTTTTGTTTCATATTATTCTTCCACCGATGTTAGTTCTGTTTAATGTATGTATAATAGACTGAAGTCAAGGGTGAAATGTACTGCTTGATTTTCCTGGCCTTCTTGTGTTGTAGAGCGATCAATATGACTTCAGTCTCTTTCCATCCAAGTCTAAGGACTAGAGTAGTGAATAGGGCCTATCTATTAGACACTTTGACACAATCCCGTGCTCCTACCCATAGATCAGGGCCTACATAGATAGCCTAGGGGATAGATTTGTTAGCATCGAGGATAATTTGCCCTATAGTGAGGGTATTTCATGGAGTCGTGCTGAATTCAGGCCTGGTAGGCCTCAGACAGGAGAGACTCCATCTTTCTTTCTGCTCCGGCAGCTTGGGACATTTCTAGAGGGAGGGCGATGTTTTAGTTATGAGGTGTTATTCGCTCGGAGAGAACCGGTTCAGGCCGGCCCTTATCGAAGGAGTGTATTTTTTCCCCTGCCGAAGACACTACATCAGGCCGGCCGGCTGGGAACGTGTCCTTGGCACGGGGAGGTACAGGAATTTGGTGGGCGGCAGGTTTCGAGCTGGAAATTTCCATGAGAGAATGCACCTCTATATTAGTGAAAGTCTGAGTTAGATATGGGCACTTGCTTCTAGACCATAGGCGGCATCTGGCCGTTAGCAGAAAAAGCTACTACTTATTCCAGGGAAGACAGATGACGAACTTGAATCTAAAGAGGAGAGAGTAGCCGATGAGGAAGAGGTTCCAGTGACTCGGAGAGGGAGAAGGGAGTAGATCCGCGACTGCGGAGGTGTGACTTCCAGGCGAAGCCGAGGCACAGAGGGAGAAGGGAACCTAGATGACCATTGAGCACAGGCTACATACAACTCAGGTGATGTCGACCCCTTTTTCTTTGAAGTGTATAACTTAACCTTTCACTTTCCTTGCAGGTTATATATATATGATGTATTCTGCGAATGTGCATGTGGCATTTAAATAAAGTATTTAGCTTGTCGTGAGTCAGCATGTGTTGTGTATTTTTGTATAGGAGGATAGCCTATTCTTTTAGTCAGAGTTAACTCAACATGAACAGAGGTTAATCCTGGTCAGGTAAGTGGTAACTGGATGAGGGGGAAACGAGCCCCTCGAACTAGAGAACAGGTTGTGCTCAACTAATAGTCTTTGTGTGATCTGATATATAGTAATCCCGATTCCCCTGTCATGTACTACGGTAATAATAGGATGAGCTCGTGCTAAGGCTGCCGTCTGGTAGGAGATTCTGGGTCTGACTGAGGCCGCGAGACTATGTGTGTTGCTGCCGTCTGGGTAGGAGATTCTGGGTCTGACTGAGGCCGCGAGACTGTGTGTGTTGCTGCCGTCTGGGTAGGAGATTCTGGGTCTGACTGAGGCCGCGAGACTATGTGTGTTGCTGCCGGCTGGGTAGGAGATTCTGGGTCTGACTGAGGCCGCGAGACTGTGTGTGTTGCTGCCGTCTGGGTAGGAGATTCTGGGTCTGCCTGAGGCCGCGAGACTGTGTGTGTTGCTGCCGTCTGGGTAGGAGATTCTGGGTCTGCCTGAGGCCGCGAGACTGTGTGTGTTGCTGCCGGCTGGGTAGGAGATTCTGGGTCTGACTGAGGCCGCGAGACTGTGTGTGTTACTGCCGTCTGGGTAGGAGATTCTGGGTCTGACTGAGGCCGCGAGACTATGTGTGTTGCTGCCGTCTGGGTAGGAGATTCTGGGTCTGCCTGAGGCCGCGAGACTGTGTGTGTTGCTGCCGGCTGGGTAGGAGATTCTGGGGCTGACTGAGGCCGCGAGACTGTGTGTGTTGCTGCCGTCTGGGTAGGAGATTCTGGGTCTGCTGAAGGCCGCGAGACTGTGGTTGGGCTGTGAGGTCTTGATATATATATATATATATATAATAGGAATTCCCTGTCCTTAGGTGGTACATATATATGTGGTCATTTAGGTGTAAAAAGGCCCTAGGGAGGGGGTAACGTTCTGGTTTGGGTCAGAAGGGCTCTGTGGAGCGGGTTCCATCCGATCTGAAAACCCAAGCAGAACACCTATATATATATATATAAAAATTGACATGCAAAACTGATTATGCAATCTATGTGCTGGAGTGTACGTGTGGCCTGCAATACGTTGGCAGCACCAAATTGCAGGTTCACAAGCGTATACTCTAGCACATGAGAGCTATCAGCAATAACAATGCAACTTATCCAGTTGCTAGGTACTTTAAAGAGACCCATGGTAACTGCTTATACCATCTGAGTTATTTTGAGGTGGACGCGGTCCCCACACCTCGCCATGGTGGTGACCGTGAAGCCTTGCTTAGAAGGCTAGAGACAAGATATATTATTGAATTAGATTCCAAAACCCTGAATGGGCTCAATTCAAGTGAAGATTTCTTCACTTGGCTTTAAAATCTCTTAAAAACTCCCAGATCTGTGCTAGCTCAATTGCAGCCATCAGCACCATGTTAAATAAGACTGCTCTATTGCTGTATTCGACTATTCGTGTCATCCAGAGGGCAAGGTGTATTTTAACATTCTTTTCAACATTGTGTTTATTATTTTTGGTATTTTCTTTGCTCACACTTCACGCCTCTTCTTCTTTTTTGATTCTATATCAATAAAATGTGACTATGAGGGCAGATTAGTCGGGATCACCAAAGTAGTTGTTTTCAGTGGTACCTCACATTAGTAATACCCTTTTCTCATACTTACTATGAATTGAAACTTTCAGATAGGGACGTACAGATCATCAAACATTTCAGCCCCTTTTTTTCCCCCCCTAAAACCTATATGCAGGGCATACAGTATATAGGATGGATTTTTAGATATTTATGCTGTAATAAATATTTATGAGTGTTTTTAGAGGTTTTTATTGGGTTCTGTTTATATTTGTAATTTGATTGAGTATCTTAATCAACTAATTTTAATTTTGGATTTTGGTTTTTAACAGTATATTATCCATTGGCTAAGTTTTTGATTATGGGCATGCCATCCTTAATGGATTGCTGTTAATTCCATGACCCACTGGGGTGCAATGCACCACTGTCTTAAATTGCAACCACTGCAGAGAATTCTGATAAGTAATAACTATTCTTTGGAAATACATTTGCGGTTGGTGGGTCTGCTGTCGTTTTGCATCTAGATCCATGGCATTTTGATGATGGAACTATCCATTGAATGCTACGCAATATGATAATTGTACTAATTGCGTTGTGATATATTGTTTTGCACACTTGTTCATATTATTGCACATTTCATTGGAGGCAATACAGATCATATCTGTTTTACCAGTTGGGGTTGTGACTCTGATAGTGTATTCCGCACTTTGTTGCTGTTCCCCAGGGCCATATGCCATCCGTGCTCTCAGCCCCACTTTGGGGCCGAAGTAACTTTGCCTATTTTGCACATGCTGTATTTGCACTACTGCATTATTTGCACAGTCTGTATGGCTAGGTTTAATTAATTGCTAAATGTCAATAATGTTACAAATATTTTAAATTGTCATGAGAAAATTAGTCAACCGCTATGTACTATGTATTGTTACGACTTGGTATGTTTTCCATGTCTATTGACCCCACAGTCACAAGATGATCACTTCTTTCACTTTAAATTCAGTGGCTTTTCTTAACAGCGTCATGTGATCAAGGCCTTTCTGAGGCCGAAACGCATCATGGCAGTGCTTGGTGCTTTAATGGAACAATAAAGACTTCTGCACGCAGCAGCTTGGGTCGGTTTTCGTCTTTCCTGGCAATTGGGATTCGTAAGACGGAGTTCTTTGCATAAAGATATATATATATATATATATATATATATATATATATATATATATATATATATATTACCTACTGGCGGTCGCCAGTAGGTAGTTATAGTTAGGACCACGTTTCCATAGGAAAACCTCAACATTCTATTTTGAATAACTTTGGCGCCGGTCGACGAATCCTCGCGAATTTTTCAAAATAGGTGGGGCGCTACGCTCCGCTCCTACCCTGAAAGTCTCGGGGGGATCCGTCAAGCGGGGGCTGAGATAAAAGGGGGGTCCCAAAACGCGTTTTTCCCATGCATTTTTCCATAGGACCTTTAGAACGAGCTACAGCCCGAACGGCTGAACAGAATTACTCAAAATTTGGCAGAGAGGTAGTCCCTAGGTCAAGGAAGTGCCTTTTGTAGGTTTGGTGTAAATCTGTTCAGTAGATTCTGAGAAAATAGCCTTTGAATCAATATATATATCTGTATGCGCGCAGAGTGCGCGCTGGGTGCGCGCACCTTGCCGTGCGCGAGCGCAATTCTGATTGGTTGTTAGATCTTAGTAAACATTCGAATCGGTGGAAGTCAGGAAGCGGCGGCCGCCATTTTGTCTATCGCATAAAGAGGGGGTGATAAACAAAGGGGGAGCACTTGAAAAGGGGGAAGAGTGGGAAGAAATAGACCCAGTAGGCATTGTAAGGGGGTCAAAGTAGGACCTTGTAGGGCAAAAAAAAAGAATAATATTTTGAAAAAAAATATCGCCGAGTGCGCGCACCCTGCGCGCACCCGGAAAAAAAAAATAAAAAAATTTTTTTTAAAAAAATTGCATTTAAGTGTTTAGATATAAGGTGGCTCTAAAAAGAGCCCTTGTGTTTATTGTTTGTTTTTCGGTACCTACAAGTAAGTACCGACGCAGAGTCTGAGGTTCAAGAGGAAGACTCTGTTCCCTTCATCATTGAAGTGCACACCATCTCCTCTATAAATGTCTTGCATGTCGTAACGCAAGTTGTTGTGGTAAATGGAACCCATACCATAGTCACGGAGGAAAGCAGAAACAGATTTGTTGACGTGCTTCCTTGCTTTGTCAATCTGCGGACAAAATTGGTTGGACCAGTTCCACTTTTGCCTTTGGCATATGTTAGAATATACAAAGGCAGATTGAGGAAAAAGCGACATCAATTGCACAAAGGTGTCCTTAATAAGCATTTCCAAACCTACCCCAGTTAAAGTGCCTAGATCATTACCACCACAGTGCACAATAATAAGGTTAGGCTGTGGGAGATGTAGAAAGGTTTTCACCAAAGGCATTAATTGGTGCCACTTTAACCCTCTCTGACCAATCCACTTGATGTCTACATTTGGCAAAGCAAGGTCTCTCACCATACCTCTTTTCTCTGCAAATTTTTCACTCCAGAAGACATAGCTGTGCCCTACAATCCACACTGTGAACATCTTCAAAGGAGATCTGGATGCACTCAGGAGGTGTAATTCAGTAGAATGGTAAAAAGAAATGAAAGACAGTTTGGGAATGGGAGGCATACATATTTTTTATAAAAAAAAAAGAACTGATTGGCTGTTTCATACCATTCTACACTAAAAACTAGGCTGTATGTGTAAATTAATAGAAGCATGTTTTGTATTGGTTCAGAAAAATGTGTTACCAAAGAACAGTACTATGGATTTGCTGTAAGGTTTGAAAAGTCAAGCACTCTTGCTCTGTGGAATTGAAACATTGTGTGGCGAACTTCTGACCTAACTCCACACAGCAGTGTTCCATGAGCTGTTGCCATGGTAGCAGGCAGAAGTCAAGTTGGGGGAAGGGTACTAGGCAGAAGTCAAGTTGGGGGAAGGGTACTTTTGGAAAAGGGTTGGTTTTCAACCAATAGAAATGTGTGATTACATTTGTAAAAAAGGGGGAAGCAGTGTGATTTGAAATTAACATCTATATGTGTGGAACAATAGAGGGAAAGATTGCCATTATCTGGTTCTGCTGAGTGGAGAGAGGTGTAGAGAACAAAGGTCCTGGCTCTGATAATGTGCTGTGGGGTTTTGAGGTTTCAGTCTGTAATACAAATACATTCAGCATCACTAAGGCTGGTTGCCCTTGCTGGAGTGTAGGCAGTCACCCAGCATACACATGGTTTGTGGTCTGAAAATGCAGTCTGGACATGTGCATTTAAAAAAATGTGAAAAGTGGATTCATAATGTGTCAGTCTGTAAAAGTGATTTTCACTTGCCAACAAAAAAGAGCAGTAAGTGTGCATTCAAATTGGCAAAGATTTTTCGTTTTGTGACTAATGTGAAAACATGACTCTGTGTGCAAATAGGAATTACAGGAAGAGATTTGTTGCATTTTGCTCTGGTGATTTCACAGTTGCATTAGTAGGAAAAAGGGGGAGTCTCTCAAAAAAAAAACAAAAAAAAAAAAAAAAAACTTGGGTGCGCGCAGGGTGCGCGCACCTCAAAAAAATTTAAAAAAAAAATTTAAAAAAAAAAAAATTTTTGGTTAAGTTTATAAGTGGCTCTTAAAAGAGCCCTTGAGTTAATGGAGGGAAACAGGAAGAGAAAAACGCAAAAAATGAAAAAAAAATCTATGGCCTAGTGCATGAATGTGCATCAAATTTTCTCTGAAGGAGATCAAGACTGGTCTCCCCCACAGAAATAAGTGAACCGCAATCAGTGCACCGTGTAGACAACCTCGCCAAACAAGGTGGACCAACAAGAGGTAAAGAAACAGGTGAAGGCACCACCGCAGCTGAAGTGCTCCCCTGAGCTGCCGAAGATGTGCTCGGCTGAGCTGCTGCTGATGTCGTCGGCTGAGCAGGTGAAGAGTTTTCTTCAGAAGCTCGACGAAAAGATACTGGGTGCATTTTGTCAACATGTCTTAACATAGTGTGAATGCTAAAAGAATATTTCTTATTAGGATTCCCACGAGATAAGACTTTGCCACAAAGTAAACAAGTAACTTTTGGTGCATTTACCTTTTTCTCATTCTTGGGAAAAGTGAAAAACTGCCATATAAAGCTGTCTTTCTGCTTCCTGTTCCTCTGCCTCTCAAGAGTGTCCTGCTCACTGTCTGAAGTAGGTTGCTGTTCAGCCATTGTCTCTCAACAACAGAATAGCTCCTTCTCCAAAGGAATCAGAACTAATAATGAGGGGAGTAGGTGTGGTTTGGGAAGAATCTGGAACAGAAAGTACTTCAAACCAATCAAAAGTGATGATTCTTGATCACATGACTTGCCATGAGGGGATTGGGTGTGGTATTGAAACAATTAGAAACTGAAAGTAATGATAACCAATAAGAAATGTTGTTTTATTATGTATAAACCCGAGGTGCGCGCACTGCGCAAGCTCCGAGCGCGCACCCCGTGATGACGTATGCACGAACGCGTAAACGCGCAGGTGCTTACGTCATATACGCGCACCTAGCGCGCATACGTTTAACACGCGTATACGCGACCGTTATTGCGCGTAATTTTAGCGTATGCGGAAGTAAACCGCGTCGAGGGCGTAGGACGCATGCGTACGTACGTACGCATGCGTACGTACGTACGCATACGTACTGGGTGCGCGCTCCCAGCGCGCACCAACAAGTATATTTGCGTACGTAAATAACGTACGCCGGAATTCATAAAAAACATACGAAATAGTACTAGGAGCGCGCTCAGAGCGCGCACCCCAAGAAATTATAAATAAAAAAAAAAAGAGGACATTAAAGAATTTAAAAAATTATAAAAAATAAATATCCAAATTGAATTATTTAAAAAAATAATTTATAAAAAAATACAGATAATATATAAATGAATATAAAGTAATTTTATTTAAATAAAAAAAATATCTTTAATTAAAAATACATAACTTACCATACAAATTCTCAGAAAAAAACATAGGTTTCAAAAACGAAATATTTAGAGATTAGCATTTAAAAAACCTTGCAAATTCACTGTAAAAACCATGGGTTTCACACACGTTATAGTTAGGAATTAGCATTTAAAAAACCTTGCAAATTCACTGAAAAAACCATAGGTTTCACACACGTTATAGTTAGGAATTAGCATTTAAAAAACCTTGCAAATTCACTGAAAAAACCATAGGTTTCACACACGTTATAGTTAGGAATTAGCATTTAAAAAACCTTAGAAATTCAGTGAAAAAACCATAGGTTTCACACACGTTATAGTTAGCTGGACATTTTACTCGTAAAAAACCAGTGAAATTGCCCCGTTATAGTTAGTTCAGCTAACTATAACTCGCGCGCCCGCAATGCACTGCTGATGACGTCACAAATTACATCACTCATGACATGGTCAGTGACATCACTCATGACATCACTGATGACATCTCAAATGACATCACTGATGACATCACTGATGACATCATCCTTGTGATAAAGTGGCAGACCTCCTCTCACCCTAATATAACCTTTGACACACACATTCAAAAATAGAGACTAAAATTTTCAAAAAAAAAGGACATACCAATAACAGTTACAACAACCTCTTCAGTAATTCTAAGATCCACATACACATCCACTCATTCACCAACAGTCCTATACAGTCACTCATACATGTACTCACTCATCATATGTACTCATACACCTACACATCCTGTTACATTATGCCACTCATCCATAGAGTTACTCACACACATAGTCACTCATGCTAACAAAGAATCAAACATGCATTCACCTGCATATACAGTTATACACACACCACCACACTTGCTTCTACAGAAACTTACACATACTTAGTCTTTTAAACAATCACTTATAGAAACACATACTTATTCATACAGGAACTCTTTCAATCTCTCCCTCTCACATATACTCACTTATATACAACAATAGTCACATATACTAGTTTAAAACATATGTAGTTACTCCTGAAGACACTATTGAGACAGTCATTCACTCACTAACACACCCATACACACACTCATCCACCCATACAGTCCTGCAGACATGCTGTGTTCAACACATACAAACAGTGAGTCACTCATTCATGCACCTATGCACTACGTAATACCCCCCACCGAACCATGCAGACACTCAGACTGATACTCAAAAAAACAACTAATAACCTATATAGACACCCATGTAGCTACTCACCAACCCATGCAGCCACTTATACACAAAGTGAGAGACTGTCACAGATATTTATATGTTTAAACATTACTCACTAAGTCATGTATTCACTATGATACACTTAATCAGTCAGTTACACAATCAATTTTTCAAAAACAAATCATCCATTTAGACACTTATATACCCATTTATTCTTCCATCGACCTTGAGATATACATGTATAAAACATATTTAATTTTCAGAAAAACACACATTCACTGGATGATGTCATCAGTGATGTCATTTGAGATGTCATCAGTGATGTCATGAGTGATGTCACTGACCATGTCATGAGTGATGTAATATGTGACGTCATCAGCAGTGCATTGCGGGCGCGCGAGTTATAGTTAGCTGAACTAACTATAACGGGGCAATTTCACTGGTTTTTTACGAGTAAAATGTCCAGCTAACTATAACGTGTGTGAAACCTATGGTTTTTTCACTGAATTTCTAAGGTTTTTTAAATGCTAATTCCTAACTATAACGTGTGTGAAACCTATGGTTTTTTCAGTGAATTTGCAAGGTTTTTTAAATGCTAATTCCTAACTATAACGTGTGTGAAACCTATGGTTTTTTCAGTGAATATATATATATATATACATATTCTGCTCCAAAGGTTGTCCACCAGGTGAGCAGCACTCGATCAGCAGCTTTGTTTATGATAGGCATGGACGAGGATCCGCTTGTAGAAGCCGCTCCGTAGTGGAATTGCCTGACGCATTTCGAAGCTCCATATGCTTCTCTTCAGAGGCTTTAACGGAGACGGTGTGTGCAAGCGCTGAACCTACTTCGCCATTTTCATATTGCACTCCCACCAATGGGAAGCTCGAATGAGACTGTGCATTGGGGGAAATATGGTCCGGATAGCACACAAATCTTGTCCTGTATGGACCCTGCAAGTGGACTCGTCCTCAATCCTGTTTGCCGCTGCTGGCCCACATTACTGACATGATGGTTACCATGTCAGGTGGCCCCCGTAACATTGCGGGGTGGTGCAAGCTCCGCGGCAGGACGGCCGCGTGTTACATTCTGCTCCAAAGGATGTCCACCAGGTGAGCAGCACTCGATCAGCAGCTTTGTTTATGATAGGCATGGACGAGGATCCGCTTGTAGAAGCCGCTCCGTAGTGGAATTGCCTGACGCGTTTCGAAGCTCCATATGCTTCTCTTCAGAGGCTTTAACGGAGACGGTGTGTGCAAGCGCTGAACCTACTTCGCCATTTTCATATTGCACTCCCACCAATGGGAAGCTCGAATGAGACTGTGCATTGTGGGAAATATGGTCCGGATAGCACACAAATCTTGTCCTGTATGGACCCTGCAAGTGGGCTCGTCCTCAATCCTGTTTGCCGCTGCTGGCCCACATTACTGACATGATGGTTACCATGTCAGGTGGCCCCCGTAACATTGCGGGGTGGTGCAAGCTCCGCGGCAGGACGGCCGTGTGTTACATTCTGCTCCAAAGGTTGTCCACCAGGTGAGCAGCACTCGATCAGCAGCTTTGTTTATGATAGGCATGGACGAGGATCCGCTTGTAGAAGCCGCTCCGTAGTGGAATTGCCTGACGCGTTTCGAAGCTCCATATGCTTCTCTTCAGAGGCTTTAACGGAGACGGTGTGTGCAAGCGCTGAACCTACTTCGCCATTTTCATATTGCACTCCCACCAATGGGAAGCTCGAATGAGACTGTGCATTATGGGAAATATGGTCCGGATAGCACACAAATCTTGTCCTGTATGGACCCTGCAAGTGGACTCGTCCTCAATCCTGTTTGCCGCTGCTGGCCCACATTACTGACATGATGGTTACCATGTCAGGTGGCCCCCGTAACATTGCGGGGTGGTGCAAGCTCCGCGGCAGGACGGCCGCGTGTTACATTCTGCTCCAAAGGTTGTCCACCAGGTGAGCAGCACTCGATCAGCAGCTTTGTTTATGATAGGCATGGACGAGGATCCGCTTGTAGAAGCCGCTCCGTAGTGGAATTGCCTGACGCGTTTCGAAGCTCCATATGCTTCTCTTCAGAGGCTTTAACGGAGACGGTGTGTGCAAGCGCTGAACCTACTTCGCCATTTTCATATTGCACTCCCACCAATGGGAAGCTCGAATGAGACTGTGCATTGTGGGAAATATGGTCCGGATAGCACACAAATCTTGTCCTGTATGGACCCTGCAAGTGGACTCGTCCTCAATCCTGTTTGCCGCTGCTGGCCCACATTACTGACATGATGGTTACCATGTCAGGTGGCCCCCGTAACATTGCGGGGTGGTGCAAGCTCCGCGGCAGGACGGCCGCGTGTTACATTCTGCTCCAAAGGTTGTCCACCAGGTGAGCAGCACTCGATCAGCAGCTTTGTTTATGATAGGCATGGACGAGGATCCGCTTGTAGAAGCCGCTCCGTAGTGGAATTGCCTGACGCGTTTCGAAGCTCCATATGCTTCTCTTCAGAGGCTTTAACGGAGACGGTGTGTGCAAGCGCTGAACCTACTTCGCCATTTTCATATTGCACTCCCACCAATGGGAAGCTCGAATGAGACTGTGCATTGTGGGAAATATGGTCTGGATAGCACACAAATCTTGTCCTGTATGGACCCTGCAAGTGGACTCGTCCTCAATCCTGTTTGCCGCTGCTGGCCCACATTACTGACATGATGGTTACCATGTCAGGTGGCCCCCGTAACATTGCGGGGTGGTGCAAGCTCCGCGGCAGGACGGCCGCGTGTTACATTCTGCTCCAAAGGTTGTCCACCAGGTGAGCAGCACTCGATCAGCAGCTTTGTTTATGATAGGCATGGACGAGGATCCGCTTGTAGAAGCCGCTCTGTAGTGGAATTGCCTGACGCGTTTCGAAGCTCCATATGCTTCTCTTCAGAGGCTTTAACGGAGACGGTGTGTGCAAGCGCTGAACCTACTTCGCCATTTTCATATTGCACTCCCACCAATGGGAAGCTCGAATGAGACTGTGCATTGTGGGAAATATGGTCCGGATAGCACACAAATCTTGTCCTGTATGGACCCTGCAAGTGGACTCGTCCTCGATCCTGTTTGCCGCTGCTGGCCCACATTACTGACATGATGGTTACCATGTCAGGTGGCCCCCGTAACATTGCGGGGTGGTGCAAGCTCTGCGGCAGGACGGCCGCGTGTTACATTCTGCTCCAAAGGTTGTCCACCAGGTGAGCAGCACTCGATCAGCAGCTTTGTTTATGATAGGCATGGACGAGGATCCGCTTGTAGAAGCCGCTCCGTAGTGGAATTGCCTGACGCGTTTCGAAGCTCCATATGCTTCTCTTCAGAGGCTTTAACGGAGATGGTGTGTGCAAGCGCTGAACCTACTTCGCCATTTTCATATTGCACTCCCACCAATGGGAAGCTCGAATGAGACAGTGCATTGTGGGAAATATGGTCCGGATAGCACACAAATCTTGTCCTGTATGGACCCTGCAAGTGGACTCGTCCTCAATCCTGTTTGCCGCTGCTGGCCCACATTACTGACATGATGGTTACCATGTCAGGTGGCCCCCGTAACATTGCGGGGTGGTGCAAGCTCCGCGGCAGGACGGCCGCGTGTTACATTCTGCTCCAAAGGTTGTCCACCAGGTGAGCAGCACTCGATCAGCAGCTTTGTTTATGATAGGCATGGACGAGGATCCGCTTGTAGAAGCCGCTCCGTAGTGGAATTGCCTGACGCGTTTCGAAGCTCCATATGCTTCTCTTCAGAGGCTTTAACGGAGACGGTGTGTGCAAGCGCTGAACCTACTTCGCCATTTTCATATTGCACTCCCACCAATGGGAAGCTCGAATGAGACTGTGCATTGTGGGAAATATGGTCCGGATAGCACACAAATCTTGTCCTGTATGGACCCTGCAAGTGGACTCGTCCTCAATCCTGTTTGCCGCTGCTGGCCCACATTACTGACATGATGGTTACCATGTCAGGTGGCCCCCGTAACATTGCGGGGTGGTGCAAGCTCCGCGGCAGGACGGCCGCGTGTTACATTCTGCTCCAAAGGTTGTCCACCAGGTGAGCAGCACTCGATCAGCAGCTTTGTTTATGATAGGCATGGACGAGGATCCGCTTGTAGAAGCCGCTACGTAGTGGAATTGCCTGACGCGTTTCGAAGCTCCATATGCTTCTCTTCAGAGGCTTTAACGGAGACGGTGTGTGCAAGCGCTGAACCTACTTCGCCATTTTCATATTGCACTCCCACCAATGGGAAGCTCGAATGAGACTGTGCATTGTGGGAAATATGGTCCGGATAGCACACAAATCTTGTCCTGTATGGACCCTGCAAGTGGACTCGTCCTCGATCCTGTTTGCCGCTGCTGGCCCACATTACTGACATGATGGTTACCATGTCAGGTGGCCCCCGTAACATTGCGGGGTGGTGCAAGCTCTGCGGCAGGACGGCCGCGTGTTACATTCTGCTCCAAAGGTTGTCCACCAGGTGAGCAGCACTCGATCAGCAGCTTTGTTTATGATAGGCATGGACGAGGATCCGCTTGTAGAAGCCGCTCCGTAGTGGAATTGCCTGACGCGTTTCGAAGCTCCATATGCTTCTCTTCAGAGGCTTTAACGGAGATGGTGTGTGCAAGCGCTGAACCTACTTCGCCATTTTCATATTGCACTCCCACCAATGGGAAGCTCGAATGAGACAGTGCATTGTGGGAAATATGGTCCGGATAGCACACAAATCTTGTCCTGTATGGACCCTGCAAGTGGACTCGTCCTCAATCCTGTTTGCCGCTGCTGGCCCACATTACTGACATGATGGTTACCATGTCAGGTGGCCCCCGTAACATTGCGGGGTGGTGCAAGCTCCGCGGCAGGACGGCCGCGTGTTACATTCTGCTCCAAAGGTTGTCCACCAGGTGAGCAGCACTCGATCAGCAGCTTTGTTTATGATAGGCATGGACGAGGATCCGCTTGTAGAAGCCGCTCCGTAGTGGAATTGCCTGACGCGTTTCGAAGCTCCATATGCTTCTCTTCAGAGGCTTTAACGGAGACGGTGTGTGCAAGCGCTGAACCTACTTCGCCATTTTCATATTGCACTCCCACCAATGGGAAGCTCGAATGAGACTGTGCATTGTGGGAAATATGGTCCGGATAGCACACAAATCTTGTCCTGTATGGACCCTGCAAGTGGACTCGTCCTCAATCCTGTTTGCCGCTGCTGGCCCACATTACTGACATGATGGTTACCATGTCAGGTGGCCCCCGTAACATTGCGGGGTGGTGCAAGCTCCACGGCAGGACGGCCGCGTGTTACATTCTGCTCCAAAGGTTGTCCACCAGGTGAGCAGCACTCGATCAGCAGCTTTGTTTATGATAGGCATGGACGAGGATCCGCTTGTAGAAGCCGCTACGTAGTGGAATTGCCTGACGCGTTTCGAAGCTCCATATGCTTCTCTTCAGAGGCTTTAACGGAGACGGTGTGTGCAAGCGCTGAACCTACTTCGCCATTTTCATATTGCACTCCCACCAATGGGAAGCTCGAATGAGACTGTGCATTGTGGGAAATATGGTCCGGATAGCACACAAATCTTGTCCTGTATGGACCCTGCAAGTGGACTCGTCCTCAATCCTGTTTGCCGCTGCTGGCCCACATTACTGACATGATGGTTACCATGTCAGGTGGCCCCCGTAACATTGCGGGGTGGTGCAAGCTCCGCGGCAGGACGGCCGCGTGTTACATTCTGCTCCAAAGGTTGTCCACCAGGTGAGCAGCACTCGATCAGCAGCTTTGTTTATGATAGGCATGGACGAGGATCCGCTTGTAGAAGCCGCTCCGTAGTGGAATTGCCTGACGCGTTTCGAAGCTCCATATGCTTCTCTTCAGAGGCTTTAACGGAGACGGTGTGTGCAAGCGCTGAACCTACTTCGCCATTTTCATATTGCACTCCCACCAATGGGAAGCTTGAATGAGACTGTGCATTGTGGGAAATATGGTCCGGATAGCACACAAATCTTGTCCTGTATGGACCCTGCAAGTGGACTCGTCCTCAATCCTGTTTGCCGCTGCTGGCCCACATTACTGACATGATGGTTACCATGTCAGGTGGCCCCCGTAACATTGCGGGGTGGTGCAAGCTCCGCGGCAGGACGGCCGCGTGTTACATTCTGCTCCAAAGGTTGTCCACCAGGTGAGCAGCACTCGATCAGCAGCTTTGTTTATGATAGGCATGGACGAGGATCTGCTTGTAGAAGCCGCTCCGTAGTGGAATTGCCTGACGCGTTTCGAAGCTCCATATGCTTCTCTTCAGAGGCTTTAACGGAGACGGTGTGTGCAAGCGCTGAACCTACTTCGCCATTTTCATATTGCACTCCCACCAATGGGAAGCTCGAATGAGACTGTGCATTGTGGGAAATATGGTCCGGATAGCACACAAATCTTGTCCTGTATGGACCCTGCAAGTGGACTCGTCCTCAATCCTGTTTGCCGCTGCTGGCCCACATTACTGACATGATGGTTACCATGACAGGTGGCCCCCGTAACATTGCGGGGTGGTGCAAGCTCCGCGGCAGGACGGCCGCGTGTTACATTCTGCTCCAAAGGTTGTCCACCAGGTGAGCAGCACTCGATCAGCAGCTTTGTTTATGATAGGCATGGACGAGGATCCGCTTGTAGAAGCCGCTCCGTAGTGGAATTGCCTGACGCGTTTCGAAGCTCCATATGCTTCTCTTCAGAGGCTTTAACGGAGACGGTGTGTGCAAGCGCTGAACCTACTTTGCCATTTTCATATTGCACTCCCACCAACGGGAAGCTCGAATGAGACTGTGCATTGTGGGAAATATGGTCCGGATAGCACACAAATCTTGTCCTGTATGGACCCTGCAAGTGGACTCGTCCTCGATCCTGTTTGCCGCTGCTGGCCCACATTACTGACATGATGGTTACCATGTCAGGTGGCCCCCGTAACATTGCGGTGTGGTGCAAGCTCTGCGGCAGGACGGCCGCGTGTTACATTCTGCTCCAAAGGTTGTCCACCAGGTGAGCAGCACTCGATCAGCAGCTTTGTTTATGATAGGCATGGACGAGGATCCGCTTGTAGAAGCCGCTCCATAGTGGAATTGCCTGCCGCGTTTCGAAGCTCCATATGCTTCTCTTCAGAGGTTTAACGGAGACGGTGTGTGCAAGCGCTGAACCTACTTCGCCATTTTCATATTGCACTCCCACCAATGGGAAGCTCGAATGAGACAGTGCATTGTGGGAAATATGGTCCGGATAGCACACAAATCTTGTCCTGTATGGACCCTGCAAGTGGACTCGTCCTCAATCCTGTTTGCCGCTGCTGGCCCACATTACTGACATGATGGTTACCATGTCAGGTGGCCCCCGTAACATTGCGGGGTGGTGCAAGCTCCGCGGCAGGACGGCCGCGTGTTACATTCTGCTCCAAAGGTTGTCCACCAGGTGAGCAGCACTCGATCAGCAGCTTTGTTTATGATAGGCATGGACGAGGATCCGCTTGTAGAAGCCGCTCCGTAGTGGAATTGCCTGACGCGTTTCGAAGCTCCATATGCTTCTCTTCAGAGGCTTTAACGGAGACGGTGTGTGCAAGCGCTGAACCTACTTCGCCATTTTCATATTGCACTCCCACCAATGGGAAGCTCGAATGAGACTGTGCATTGTGGGAAATATGGTCCGGATAGCACACAAATCTTGTCCTGTATGGACCCTGCAAGTGGACTCGTCCTCAATCCTGTTTGCCGCTGCTGGCCCACATTACTGACATGATGGTTACCATGTCAGGTGGCCCCCGTAACATTGCGGGGTGGTGCAAGCTCCGCGGCAGGACGGCCGCATGTTACATTCTGCTCCAAAGGTTGTCCACCAGGTGAGCAGCACTCGATCAGCAGCTTTGTTTATGATAGGCATGGACGAGGATCCGCTTGTAGAAACCGCTCCGTAGTGGAATTGCCTGACGCGTTTCGAAGCTCCATATGCTTCTCTTCAGAGGCTTTAACGGAGACGGTGTGTGCAAGCGCTGAACCTACTTCGCCATTTTCATATTGCACTCCCACCAATGGGAAGCTCGAATGAGACTGTGCATTGTGGGAAATATGGTCCGGATAGCACACAAATCTTGTCCTGTATGGACCCTGCAAGTGGACTCGTCCTCAATCCTGTTTGCCGCTGCTGGCCCACATTACTGACATGATGGTTACCATGTCAGGTGGCCCCCGTAACATTGCGGGGTGGTGCAAGCTCCGCGGCAGGACGGCCGCGTGTTACATTCTGCTCCAAAGGTTGTCCACCAGGTGAGCAGCACTCGATCAGCAGCTTTGTTTATGATAGGCATGGACGAGGATCCGCTTGTAGAAGCCGCTCCGTAGTGGAATTGCCTGACGCATTTCGAAGCTCCATATGCTTCTCTTCAGAGGCTTTAACGGAGACGGTGTGTGCAAGCGCTGAACCTACTTCGCCATTTTCATATTGCACTCCCACCAATGGGAAGCTCGAATGAGACTGTGCATTGTGGGAAATATGGTCCGGATAGCACACAAATCTTGTCCTGTATGGACCCTGCAAGTGGACTCGTCCTCAATCCTGTTTGCCGCTGCTGGCCCACATTACTGACATGATGGTTACCATGTCAGGTGGCCCCCGTAACATTGCGGGGTGGTGCAAGCTCCGCGGCAGGACGGCCGCGTGTTACATTCTGCTCCAAAGGTTGTCCACCAGGTGAGCAGCACTCGATCAGCAGCTTTGTTTATGATAGGCATGGACGAGGATCCGCTTGTAGAAGCCGCTCCGTAGTGGAATTGCCTGACGCGTTTCGAAGCTCCATATGCTTCTCTTCAGAGGCTTTAACGGAGACGGTGTGTGCAAGTGCTGAACCTACTTCGCCATTTTCATATTGCACTCCCACCAACGGGAAGCTCGAATGAGACTGTGCATTGTGGGAAATATGGTCCGGATAGCACACAAATCTTGTCCTGTATGGACCCTGCAAGTGGACTCGTCCTCAATCCTGTTTGCCGCTGCTGGCCCACATTACTGACATGATGGTTACCATGTCAGGTAATTGCTAAATGTCAATAATGTTACAAATATTTTAAATTGTCATGAGAAAATTAGTCAACCGCTATGTACTATGTATTGTTACGACTTGGTATGTTTTCCATGTCTATTGACCCCACAGTCACAAGATGATCACTTCTTTCACTTTAAATTCAGCGTCATGTGATCAAGGCCTTTCTGAGGCCAAAACGCGTCATGGCAGTGCTTGGTGCTTTAATGGAACAATAAAGACTTCTGCACGCAGCAGCTTGGGTCGGTTTTCGTCTTTCCTGGCAATTGGGATTCGTAAGACGGAGTTCTTTGCATAAAGATATATATATATATATATACATATCCAAACACAAGGTAGCCCCAAAGGAAGAAGCCTCGAGGTGAGTTCAATGTTCCATACTTTATTGAAGGCAGCTGCATACAGGGAAACAGACGGGTAGCTGTCATCAGAATCAAGTCTGCCAGACCGGTTTCGGGAATCCTTTCCCTTCTTCAATGGCGTTCTGTTGATAGAAGACAGATTTTTCTCGTGCACCTTTATCTTTGAAGAGCCTGCCCCAGTGGGCGTGGCCGTATTCACGGCCTTCTGGTTCTCGTAGTTTCACGATAATCTTCTCCAGTGAGTCTGTCTTACTTAATCAGCAGCAAATAAACGACATAACACCCATGTGGGTTGATGTTCAGTCCTGCTGAAACACCCGATGTCTCGTTCAGTTGCCTTTGGAAATTACCTCCCCTATGCACATGGCACCGATGTGGCGTCATCACGGGTCCGTGCTTTACTACGGCGGGCTTCCTCCGCGGCTGGGCTCAGCCGCTAATATCCAAACACAAGGTAGCCCCAAAGGAAGAAGCCTCGAGGTGAGTTCAATGTTCCATACTTTATTGAAGGCAGCTGCATACAGGGAAACAGACGGGTAGCTGTCATCAGAATCAAGTCTGCCAGACCGGTTTCGGGAATCCTTTCCCTTCTTCAATGGCGTTCTGTTGATAGAAGACAGATTTTTCTCGTGCACCTTTATCTTTGAAGAGCCTGCCCCAGTGGGCGTGGCCGTATTCACGGCCTTCTGGTTCTCGTAGTTTCACGATAATCTTCTCCAGTGAGTCTGTCTTACTTAATCAGCAGCAAATAAACGACATAACACCCATGTGGGTTGATGTTCAGTCCTGCTGAAACACCCGATGTCTCGTTCAGTTGCCTTTGGAAATTACCTCCCCTATGCACATGGCACCGATGTGGCGTCATCACGGGTCCGTGCTTTACTACGGCGGGCTTCCTCCGCGGCTGGGCTCAGCCGCTAATATCCAAACACAAGGTAGCCCCAAAGGAAGAAGCCTCGAGGTGAGTTCAATGTTCCATACTTTATTGAAGGCAGCTGCATACAGGGAAACAGACGGGTAGCTGTCATCAGAATCAAGTCTGCCAGACCGGTTTCGGGAATCCTTTCCCTTCTTCAATGGCGTTCTGTTGATAGAAGACAGATTTTTCTCGTGCACCTTTATCTTTGAAGAGCCTGCCCCAGTGGGCGTGGCCGTATTCACGGCCTTCTGGTTCTCGTAGTTTCACGATAATCTTCTCCAGTGAGTCTGTCTTACTTAATCAGCAGCAAATAAACGACATAACACCCATGTGGGTTGATGTTCAGTCCTGCTGAAACACCCGATGTCTCGTTCAGTTGCCTTTGGAAATTACCTCCCCTATGCACATGGCACCGATGTGGCGTCATCACGGGTCCGTGCTTTACTACGGCGGGATTCCTCCGCGGCTGGGCTCAGCCGCTAATATCCAAACACAAGGTAGCCCCAAAGGAAGAAGCCTCGAGGTGAGTTCAATGTTCCATACTTTATTGAAGGCAGCTGCATACAGGGAAACAGACGGGTAGCTGTCATCAGAATCAAGTCTGCCAGACCGGTTTCGGGAATCCTTTCCCTTCTTCAATGGCGTTCTGTTGATAGAAGACAGATTTTTCTCGTGCACCTTTATCTTTGAAGAGCCTGCCCCAGTGGGCGTGGCCGTATTCACGGCCTTCTGGTTCTCGTAGTTTCACGATAATCTTCTCCAGTGAGTCTGTCTTACTTAATCAGCAGCAAATAAACGACATAACACCCATGTGGGTTGATGTTCAGTCCTGCTGAAACACCCGATGTCTCGTTCAGTTGCCTTTGGAAATTACCTCCCCTATGCACATGGCACCGATGTGGCGTCATCACGGGTCCGTGCTTTACTACGGCGGGCTTCCTCCGCGGCTGGGCTCAGCCGCTAATATCCAAACACAAGGTAGCCCCAAAGGAAGAAGCCTCGAGGTGAGTTCAATGTTCCATACTTTATTGAAGGCAGCTGCATACAGGGAAACAGACGGGTAGCTGTCATCAGAATCAAGTCTGCCAGACCGGTTTCGGGAATCCTTTCCCTTCTTCAATGGCGTTCTGTTGATAGAAGACAGATTTTTCTCGTGCACCTTTATCTTTGAAGAGCCTGCCCCAGTGGGCGTGGCCGTATTCACGGCCTTCTGGTTCTCGTAGTTTCACGATAATCTTCTCCAGTGAGTCTGTCTTACTTAATCAGCAGCAAATAAACGACATAACACCCATGTGGGTTGATGTTCAGTCCTGCTGAAACACCCGATGTCTCGTTCAGTTGCCTTTGGAAATTACCTCCCCTATGCACATGGCACCGATGTGGCGTCATCACGGGTCCGTGCTTTACTACGGCGGGCTTCCTCCGCGGCTGGGCTCAGCCGCTAATATCCAAACACAAGGTAGCCCCAAAGGAAGAAGCCTCGAGGTGAGTTCAATGTTCCATACTTTATTGAAGGCAGCTGCATACAGGGAAACAGACGGGTAGCTGTCATCAGAATCAAGTCTGCCAGACCGGTTTCGGGAATCCTTTCCCTTCTTCAATGGCGTTCTGTTGATAGAAGACAGATTTTTCTCGTGCACCTTTATCTTTGAAGAGCCTGCCCCAGTGGGCGTGGCCGTATTCACGGCCTTCTGGTTCTCGTAGTTTCACGATAATCTTCTCCAGTGAGTCTGTCTTACTTAATCAGCAGCAAATAAACGACATAACACCCATGTGGGTTGATGTTCAGTCCTGCTGAAACACCCGATGTCTCGTTCAGTTGCCTTTGGAAATTACCTCCCCTATGCACATGGCACCGATGTGGCGTCATCACGGGTCCGTGCTTTACTACGGCGGGCTTCCTCCGCGGCTGGGCTCAGCCGCTAATATCCAAACACAAGGTAGCCCCAAAGGAAGAATCCTCGAGGTGAGTTCAATGTTCCATACTTTATTGAAGGCAGCTGCATACAGGGAAACAGACGGGTAGCTGTCATCAGAATCAAGTCTGCCAGACCGGTTTCGGGAATCCTTTCCCTTCTTCAATGGCGTTCTGTTGATAGAAGACAGATTTTTCTCGTGCACCTTTATCTTTGAAGAGCCTGCCCGGACCCGTGATGACGCCACATCGGTGCCATGTGCATAGGGGAGGTAATTTCCAAAGGCAACTGAACGAGACATCGGGTGTTTCAGCAGGACTGAACATCAACCCACATGGGTGTTATGTTGTTTATTTGCTGCTGATTAAGTAAGACAGACTCACTGGAGAAGATTATCGTGAAACTACGAGAACCAGAAGGCCGTGAATACGGCCACGCCCACTGGGGCAGGCTCTTCAAAGATAAAGGTGCACGAGAAAAATCTGTCTTCTATCAACAGAACGCCATTGAAGAAGGGAAAGGATTCCCGAAACCGGTCTGGCAGACTTGATTCTGATGACAGCTACCCGTCTGTTTCCCTGTATGCAGCTGCCTTCAATAAAGTATGGAACATTGAACTCACCTCGAGGCTTCTTCCTTTGGGGCTACCTTGTGTTTGGATATTAGCGGCTGAGCCCAGCCGCGGAGGAAGCCCGCCGTAGTAAAGCACGGACCCGTGATGACGCCACATCGGTGCCATGTGCATAGGGGAGGTAATTTCCAAAGGCAACTGAACGAGACATCGGGTGTTTCAGCAGGACTGAACATCAACCCACATGGGTGTTATGTCGTTTATTTGCTGCTGATTAAGTAAGACAGACTCACTGGAGAAGATTATCGTGAAACTACGAGAACAAGAAGGCCGTGAATACGGCCACGCCCACTGGGGCAGGCTCTTCAAAGATAAAGGTGCACGAGAAAAATCTGTCTTCTATCAACAGAACGCCATTGAAGAAGGGAAAGGATTCCCGAAACCGGTCTGGCAGACTTGATTCTGATGACAGCTACCCGTCTGTTTCCCTGTATGCAGCTGCCTTCAATAAAGTATGGAACATTGAACTCACCTCGAGGCTTCTTCCTTTGGGGCTACCTTGTGTTTGGATATATATACATATATATATATATTTATACATATATATATATATATATATATATATATATATATATATATATATATATATATATATTCAATGAAAAAACCATAGGTTTCACACATGTTATAGTTAGCTGGAAATTTTACTGATAAAAAACCAATGAAATTCCCCCGTTATAGTTACTGTAGGCAACTATAACTCACGCGACCGCAATCCTCTGCTGATGCTAATACTGTATTTAGACACTTATTTGCCCATGTCTTCTTCCAATAAATTTTAGCTATATATATTTTACAAATTTTTTTTTTTTCATAAAGACACATATGTCATCAGCAGAGGATTACGGTCGCGTGAGTTATAGTTGCCTACAGTAACTATAACGGGGGAATTTCATTGGTTTTTTATCAGTAAAATTTCCAGCTAACTATAACATGTGTGAAACCTATGGTTTTTTCATTGAATTAGCAAGGTTTTTTAAATGCTAATTCCTAACTATAACGTGTGTGAAACCTATGGTTTTTTCAGTGAATTTGTACGGTTTTTTAAATGCTAAGTTACTTTACGCCATTCGTGGCGTGCACGCCCACTTAACGCAGTTCGTTCCGTGCGCGCACGGTGCGCTTCGCGCACCGTGCGCGCACAGTGAGCACACGGTGCGCTTCGCGCACCGCGCCCACTTTACGCAGTTAGTGCCGTACACGCAAGGTGGGCACGCAGTGCGCTACGCGCACCGCGTGCCCACGTTACGCACCGTGCGCACATGGAGGACATATTATGCGCTTCCTTGTGATAGGTAATCTGTTAAATTTAATTTGTAAGTGATGACAATAATATGCCATGCACAGAGAGTGTTTTTTTTTTTAATTAAAATTTTTAGCGTAAGCGCACCGTACGCGTACGGTAAGCGTAATCGGCGAAATTTTCAAAAAATAAAAATTTCCCGTTTTTGGCCTTGGGGGATCTTTGAGGACTCAACTAACATGGCTATGTGCATGGGCGCTGTCTAAACAGCCCCTTTATATGTTTTTTGCCTTTGTTTACAGCCCCCCCCTCAGAGTGCGAGAGAGAAAATGGCGGCCGCCGCTTCCTGGTTTCGACCGATTCGAATGTTTACTTAGATGTAACAGCCAATCAGAATCGCGCTCGCGCACGCCACCGTACGCGTACGGTAAGCGTACCGTAAGCGCACCGTAAGCTGGCTCAGATATATATATTGATTTAAAGGCTATTTTCTCAGAATCTACTGAACAGATTTACACCAAACCTACAAAAGGCACTTCCTTGACCTGAGGACTACCTCTCTGCCAAATTTCTAGTAATTCTGTTCAGCCGTTCGGGCTGTAGCCCTGTCTAAATGTCCTATGGAAAAATGCATGGGAAAAACGCGTTTTGGGACCCCCCTTTTATCTCAGCTCCCGCTTGACGAATCACCCCGAGACTTTCAGGGTAGGAGCGGAGCGTAGCGCCCCACCTATTTTGAAAAATTCGCGAGGATTCGTCGACCGGCGCCAAAGTTATTCAAAATAGAATGTTGCGGATTTCCTATGGAAACGTGGTCCTAACTATAACTACCTACTGGCGACCGCCAGTAGGTAATATATATATATATATATATATATATATATATATACATCAAAGTCCAAGTTGCCCTATGCGAGACGCCACACAAGTAGTAGTTTCTCCTTACATTTATTGAGGGAGCAGGATACAGCGTGTTCATTCCCCCAAACACAAGATGCCATACCGGTTTCGGGCAACACGCCCTTGTTCACTGGCCATGCGCGTAGTTGACAGCTGGTTGAACTTGACCTTAAATATCCCGCCTTTGTAGATTCACAGGTAAGTTGCTTTCTGGGTAAGGTAGTTCGTTATTTCCACAGTGGGTGCTGGAAACTGCGTGCATGTATTTTATTCCCCTTGGTGGGTTGCATGTAGGAACAAAACAACGCCGTCATGCATTGAAAGTCCCGCAATAGTGGAACTGCCACTTCCACATGGCTCCAGGGGTCCAGAGCCGTGGTCCGCCATTGTTCGCGGCAGAGCGTCTCAGCGGCAAGGCACGCCGCTTGTAAATATCAAAGTCCAAGTTGCCCTATGCGAGACGCCACACAAGTAGTAGTTTCTCCTTACATTTATTGAGGGAGCAGGATACAGCGTGTTCATTCCCCCAAACACAAGATGCCATACCGGTTTCGGGCAACACGCCCTTGTTCACTGGCCATGCGCGTAGTTGACAGCTGGTTGAACTTGACCTTAAATATCCCGCCTTTGTAGATTCACAGGTAAGTTGCTTTCTGGGTAAGGTAGTTCGTTATTTCCACAGTGGGTGCTGGAAACTGCGTGCATGTATTTTATTCCCCTTGGTGGGTTGCATGTAGGAACAAAACAACGCCGTCATGCATTGAAAGTCCCGCAATAGTGGAACTGCCACTTCCACATGGCTCCAGGGGTCCAGAGCCGTGGTCCGCCATTGTTCGCGGCAGAGCGTCTCAGCGGCAAGGCACGCCGCTTGTAAATATCAAAGTCCAAGTTGCCCTATGCGAGACGCCACACAAGTAGTAGTTTCTCCTTACATTATACATCATAATTGCATTTCATATCGTACTTTGTACATCATGGCAATTAATAGAATACCTGAGTCGATGTTGTTTAAATTGACTAACATTACTACAAACACTCAGTTGAGTAAATTACCAAGTTAAAAAGCACGAACTTCTATTACCATAATGCCCTGCTGCTCCCAAAAGGAAGTGATGTCACGTTTTATTTTAGATGTGGTTTTAAAGCAAAAAAAGTTTCAGTATATACCAGTCTCGTGAACAAGGTCCCTGCTGGGACTGAAACGCGTAGAGTTTTTCAACTGGCATGCTGTAATAAAAGAAATTTGATGAAAAGAATTGGTGACGCCGGGTTCTTTCCGTGAGTGTGCGAGAAACCAACCCTGTGGGGAAACGAAGGACAATTGATTACGGCTTGACCCTGCCGTCTCTTGAACGCACCGCCTCAGAGCGCCCAATGATTTCTCAAGTGGGTCGTCTTGTAGAAAATATATATATATATATATATATATATACATATTACCTACAGGCGGCCGCCAGTAGGTAGTTATAGTTAGGACCTATTGTCTCTAGGAAATCCGCAACATTCTATTTGGAATAACTTTGGCACCGGTTGATGAATCTTCGCAAAATTTTCAAAACTCGTGAACCATTCCGGTCCGCTCCTATCCTAAAAGTCTCGGGGTGATTCATCAAGCAGGGGCCGAGTAAAAAGGGGGACCCAAAACATGTTTTCCCCATGCAATTTTCCATAATGACCTTTAGTTGCAGCTACAGCCCGAACTGCTGAACGGAATGACTCCAAATTTGGCAGAAAGGTAGACCTTGGTTCAGAGTCATGCCTTTTGCTTAAATGGTGTAAATCCGTTTAGTAGTTCCTGAGAAAATCAAAAGTAAAATCACATATATATCTGGGCAGAGCCTAACCACACATCTCATCGTGAGAT
Organism: Triturus cristatus; assembly: GCF_964204655.1. Lineage (NCBI taxonomy): Eukaryota > Metazoa > Chordata > Amphibia > Caudata > Salamandridae > Triturus > Triturus cristatus. The sequence continues at coordinate 250,829,829 of NC_140584.1, forward strand.
CTGATTGGCTGTCAGCACTTCATCCAAGAAGTGTTGGCAGCCATCTTGGGACCCATATACATGATAGCACCTCATTAAAAAGCATTGAAGTTAATAGAAGGTTTTAAGACTTTAGTTACATTAGAACACATTTGTTGATGGTACCATACTCATTTTAGGAATTGTGGTGTGTTCTAAGGTGATTTTACCATGTGAAAAAGCCTTCTGCTGGGATATCATGAATCATGTTTGAGAGAAAACTATTTTCTCATGCTTTTCCCACAGAGGTTTGGAAGGTGATCTATAAGCTAAACTGAGAGCATATTTTCTGTAAATTCACATTATCTTTCTCAGTCATGTGAGAATGAAGTCTGACATTCTCAGTAAAACATGTACATCCAACAAGGGCAGAGACTGTCAGTTGATTCCTTTGTGTTCTACTGCAGCTTCCCAGAGTGTTCTAAAGAACAACTAGAGCGCTAACAGTCCTACTTATGACAAACGTATGGCACACCTGAAGCCATCTTGATTGGAATAAAGTAGTAATTCTTAAACATTTAATTTAAAAAGGAACAAAATGAGGGGGTTCATTTTGCCATAGAAAGTATGATTAGTGCTGCAGAAAGAAAAATTAGGGCACATTTTGAGTGACTTCTCAAATCCTCTTCTATTTCATTAAAACATTCTGACATGCAGACTCAAACATGCACTTTCAATACCAGAAGCAGACTACCCTTGTGAGCAGTAGCTTTACTACAGTGATCTAATAAGCAACTAGAGTGCTAACATTCCGAATTTATGGCAAATGTGTGACACATCTGAATGCCTTCTTGATGGAATCAAAGTAAAGAAACAGAAATTATTTCTACTGAGGAGACTGTAGTAAATGAGGAAATTAGGAAACTTCATAACAAATAAGTTTCCCAAGATGGCCAACCAGAGACAAAAGAGCCCAAATGAAGCAAAAATATCGCCCAGATGTAGCCCAAGTATAGCCCAATTACAGAATGTCCCAGAGTGTTCTAAAGAACAACTAGAGCGCTAACAGTCTTACTTATGATAAAAGTATGGCACACCTGAAGCCATCTTGGTTGGAATAAAGTGGTAACACTTAAAACATTTAATTTGAAAAGGAACCAAATGAGGGGGTTTATTTTGCCATAGAAATTATGATTAGTGCTGCAGAAAGAAAAATTAGGGCACATGTTGACTTCTCAAATCCTCTCCTATTTTATTAAACAATTCTGACATGCAGACTGAAACATGCACTTTGAATACCAGCAGCAGACTTCCCTGGTGAGCAGTAGCTTTACTACAGTGATCTAATGAGCAACTAGAGTGCTACCATTCAGAATTTATGGCAAATGTGTGACACATCTGAATGCCTTCTTGATGGAACCAAAGTAAACAAGCATTGAAAATGAAATAGGTCTCGCCCTCGTTTAAGTTAAAGCAATTCTGTTTCTAATTAGGTGGCTTTTTATCTTTGCTTTTATTAGTGTTTTCCAAACTTTCCTGTACATCACATGCATATGTATGCATATATGTATATGTATGCATTCATTTATATTTGTATTTATATAGATATGCAGATTATATACATGTGTATATATGTATGTATATATATATACACATACATATATATAAATGCATATGCATATATATGCATATGTATATGTGCATATGTGTGCGTGTAGAGAGAGGTAGAGAGGTAGAGGTAGAGAGGTAGAGAGGTAGAGGTTGAGAGGTAGAGGTAGAGAGGTAGAGAGAGGTAGAGAGGTAGAGAGTAGAGGATGATTAATAGAGAGTAGAGAGTGAGTAGTAGAGAGTGAGTAGTAGAGAGTGAGTAGTAGAGAGTAGTAAAGAGTGGTTAATAGAGAGTGAGTAGTAGAGAGCAGTAGAGCGTAGTAGAGAGTGAGTAGTGTAGTGAGTAATAGAGAGTAGTAGAGAGTGAGTAGTAGAGTAGTAGAGAGTGAGTAGTAGAAAGTGAGTAGTAGAGAGTAGTAGAGAGTGAGTAGTAGAGAGTGAGTAGCAGAGAGAGAGTAGTAGAGAGTAGTAGAGAGTGAGTAGTAGAGTGAGTAGTAGAGAGTAGTAGAGAGAGAGTAGTAGAGATTGAGTAGTAGACAGTAGTAGAGAGTGAGTAGTAGAGAGTGAGTAGAGAGTGAGTAGTAGAGAGTGAGTAGTAGAGAGAGAGTAGTAGAGAGTAAGTAGTAGAGAGTAGGAGAGAGTGAGTAGTAGAGAGAGAGTAGTAGGGAGTAGTAGAGTAGTAGAGAGTGAGTAGTAGAGAGTGAGTAGTAGAGAGTAGTGGATTAGTAGAGAGTGAGTAGTAGAGAGTAGTAGAGAGTGAGTAGAAGAGTGAGTAGTAGGGAGTAGTAGAGAGCGAGTAGTAGAGAGCAAGTAGTAGAGAGTGTGTAGTAGAGAGTGAGTAGTAGAGAGTAGTAGAGAGTGAGTAGTAGAGAGAGTAGTAAAGAGTAGTAGAGTAGTAGAGAGTGAGCAGTAGAGTGAGTAGTAGAGAGTAGTAGAGAGTAGTAGAGAGCGAGTAGTAGAGAGAGAGTAGTGAATAGTGAGTAGTAGAGAATAGTAGGGAGTCAGTAGTAGAGAGTGAGTAGTAGAGAGTCAGTAGTAGAGAGTAGTAGAGAGTGAGTAGTAGAGAGAGAGTAGTAGAGAATGAGTAGTAGAGAGTAGTAGAGTGAGTAGTAGAGAGTGAGCAGTAGAGCGAGATTAGTAGAGAGTAGTAGAGAGTGAGTAGTAGAGTAGTAGAGAGTGAGTGGTAGAGAGTAATAGAGGGTAGTAGAGAGAGTAGTAGAGAGTAGTAGAGAATGAGTAGTAGAGAGAGTAGTAGAGAGTAGTAGAGTAGTAGACAGTGAGTAGTAGAGAGTGAGTAGCAGAGAGAGTAGTAGAGAGTAGTAGAGTAGTAGAGAGTGAGTAGTAGAGAGTAGTAGAGAGCGAGTAGTAGAGAGTGAGTAGTAGAGAGAGAGGAGTAGAGAGTGAGTTGTAGAGTGTAGTATAGTGAGTAGTAGAGAGGGAGTAAAAGAGAAAGAGTGGTAGAGAGTAGTAGAGAGTGAGTAGTGGAGTAGCAGAGAGTGAGTGGTAGAGAGTAGTAGAGAGTAGTAGAGTAAGTAGTAGAGAGTAGTAGAGAGTGAGTAGTAGAGAGTGAGTATTAGAGAGTAGTAGCGAGTGAGTAGTAGAGAGTGAGTAGTTTAATTTAAAAGGGACACAATGAGGGGGTTAATTTTGCCATAGAAATTATGAGAAGTGCTGAAAAAAGAAAAATTAGAGCACATTTTGAGTGACTTCTCAAATACTCTTCTATTTCGTTAAAAAATTCTGACATGCAGACTGAAATATGCACTTTCAATACCAGCAGCAGACTTCCCTGGTGAGCAGTAGCTTTACTACATTGATCTAATAAACAACTAGAGTGCTAACATTCAGAATTTATGGCAAATGTGTGACACATCCGAATGCCTTCTTGATGGAACCAAAGTAAACAGATGACCCCCGGTGTGAGGCAAGAATGACCCCCGGTGTGAGGCAAGATGGCGGTCGCTGCGGCGGCTGTGTGAGTGGTTTGTGAAGCGCTCCCTCGCACACCCCCCGATGAAGGACTTTCCATGACTCTCCGCGACTCTCCTTACCTGTCCTTGCTTGCCCGGAATACCACTTCTCCGAACCGGGACTTAGGATATGCTGTGGCGGCATCTTTGTCAGCAGTCTTCGTTCAGAAGAGCTGTCAGAGCCAGTGCGCGGTCGGGAGGCAGCCTAGGGCGGCTCGCCCTTTTAACTCTGCTTTGGCTGCGGTTCCGGTGGGGGAAAGTCTGTCAGGTCACCGAGTTTACTTCTCAAATCCTCTCCTATTTTATTAAACAATTCTGACATGCAGACTGAAACATGCACTTTGAATACCAGCAGCAGACTTCCCTGGTGAGCAGTAGCTTTACTACAGTGATCTAATGAGCAACTAGAGTTCTACCATTCAGAATTTATGGCAAATGTGTGACACATCTGAATGCCTTCTTGATGGAACCAAAGTAAACAAGCATTGAAAATGAAATAGGTCTCGCCCTCGTTTAAGTTAAAGCAATTCTGTTTCTAATTAGGTGGCTTTTTATCTTTGCTTTTATTAGTGTTTTCCAAACTTTCCTGTACATCACATGCATATGTATGCATATATGTATATGTATGCATTCATTTATATTTGTATTTATATAGATATGCAGATTATATACATGTGTATATATGTATGTATATATATACACATACATATATATAAATGCATATGCATATATATGCATATGTGCATATGTGTGCGTGTAGAGAGAGGTAGAGAGGTAGAGGTAGAGAGGTAGAGAGGTAGAGGTTGAGAGGTAGAGGTAGAGAGGTAGAGAGTAGTAGAGAGAGAGGTAGAGAGAGGTAGAGAGGTAGAGAGTAGAGGATGATTAATAGAGAGTAGAGAGTGAGTAGTAGAGAGTGAGTAGTAGAGAGTAGTAAAGAGTGGGTAATAGAGAGTGAGTAGTAGAGAGCAGTAGAGCGTAGTAGAGAGTGAGTAGTGTAGTGAGTAATAGAGAGTAGTAGAGAGTGAGTAGTAGAGTAGTAGAGAGTGAGTAGTAGAAAGTGAGTAGTAGAGAGTAGTAGAGAGTGAGTAGTAGAGAGTGAGTAGCAGAGAGAGAGTAGTAGAGAGTAGTAGAGAGTGAGTAGTAGAGTGAGTAGTAGAGAGTAGTAGAGAGAGAGTAGTAGAGATTGAGTAGTAGACAGTAGTAGAGAGTGAGTAGTAGAGAGTGAGTAGAGAGTGAGTAGTAGAGAGTGAGTAGTAGAGAGAGAGTAGTAGAGAGTGAGTAGTAGAGAGTAGGAGAGAGTGAGTAGTAGAGAGAGAGTAGTAGGGAGTAGTAGAGTAGTAGAGAGTGAGTAGTAGAGAGTGAGTAGTAGAGAGTAGTGGATTAGTAGAGAGTGAGTAGTAGAGAGTAGTAGAGAGTGAGTAGAAGAGTGAGTAGTAGGGAGTAGTAGAGGGCGAGTAGTAGAGAGCAAGTAGTAGAGAGTGTGTAGTAGAGAGTGAGTAGTAGAGAGTAGTAGAGAGTGAGTAGTAGAGAGAGTAGTAAAGAGTAGTAGAGTAGTAGAGAGTGAGTAGTAGAGTGAGTAGTAGAGAGTAGTAGAGAGCAAGTAGTAGAGAGAGAGCAGTGGATAGTGAGTAGTAGAGAATAGTAGGGAGTCAGTAGTAGAGAGTGAGTAGTAGAGAGTCAGTAGTAGGGAGTAGTAGAGAGTGAGTAGTAGAGAGAGAGTAGTAGAGAATGAGTAGTAGAGAGTAGTAGAGTGAGTAGTAGAGAGTGAGCAGTAGAGCGAGATTAGTGGAGAGTAGTAGAGAGTGAGTAGTAGAGTAGTAGAGAGTGAGTGGTAGAGAGTAGTAGAGGGTAGTAGAGAGAGTAGTAGAGAGTAGTAGAGAATGAGTAGTAGAGAGAGTAGTAGAGAGTAGTAGAGTAGTAGACAGTGAGTAGTAGAGAGTGAGTAGCAGAGAGAGTATTAGAGAGTAGTAGAGTAGTAGAGAGTGAGTAGTAGAGAGTAGTAGAGAGCGAGTAGTAGAGAGTGAGTAGTAGAGAGAGAGGAGTAGAGAGTGAGTTGTAGAGTGTAGTATAGTGAGTAGTAGAGAGGGAGTAAAAGAGAAAGAGTGGTAGAGAGTAGTAGAGAGTGAGTAGTAGAGTAGCAGAGAGTGAGTGGTAGAGAGTAGTAGAGAGTAGTAGAGTAAGTAGTAGAGAGTAGTAGAGAGTGAGTAGTAGAGAGTGAGTATTAGAGAGTAGTAGCGAGTGAGTAGTAGAGAGTGAGTAGTTTAATTTAAAAGGGACACAATGAGGGGGTTAATTTTGCCATAGAAATTATGAGAAGTGCTGAAAAAAGAAAAATTAGAGCACATTTTGAGTGACTTCTCAAATACTCTTCTATTTCGTTAAAAAATTCTGACATGCAGACTGAAATATGCACTTTCAATACCAGCAGCAGACTTCCCTGGTAAGCAGTAGCTTTACTACATTGATCTAATAAACAACTAGAGTGCTAACATTCAGAATTTATGGCAAATGTGTGACACATCCGAATGCCTTCTTGATGGAACCAAAGTAAACAGATGACCCCCGGTGTGAGGCAAGAATGACCCCCGGTGTGAGGCAAGATGGCGGTCGCTGCGGCGGCTGTGTGAGTGGTTTGTGAAGCGCTCCCTCGCACACCCCCCGATGAAGGACTTTCCATGACTCTCCGTGACTCTCCTTACCTGTCCTTGCTTGCCCGGAATACCACTTCTCCGAACCGGGACTTAGGATATGCTGTGGCGGCATCTTTGTCAGCAGTCTTCGTTCAGAAGAGCTGTCGGAGCCAGTGCGCGGTCGGGAGGCAGCCTAGGGCGGCTCGCCCTTTTAACTCTGCTTCGGCTGCGGTTCCGGTGAGGGAAAGTCTGTCAGGTCACCGAGTTTACTTCTCAAATCCTCTCCTATTTTATTAAACAATTCTGACATGCAGACTGAAACATGCACTTTGAATACCAGCAGCAGACTTCCCTGGTGAGCAGTAGCTTTACTACAGTGATCTAATGAGCAACTAGAGTGCTACCATTCAGAATTTATGGCAAATGTGTGACACATCTGAATGCCTTCTTGATGGAACCAAAGTAAACAAGCATTGAAAATGAAATAGGTCTCGCCCTCGTTTAAGTTAAAGCAATTCTGTTTCTAATTAGGTGGCTTTTTATCTTTGCTTTTATTAGTGTTTTCCAAACTTTCCTGTACATCACATGCATATGTATGCATATATGTATATGTATGCATTCATTTATATTTGTATTTATATAGATATGCAGATTATATACATGTGTATATATGTATGTATATATATACACATACATATATATAAATGCATATGCATATATATGCATATGTATATGTGCATATGTGTGCGTGTAGAGAGAGGTAGAGAGGTAGAGGTAGAGAGGTAGAGAGGTAGAGGTTGAGAGGTAGAGGTAGAGAGGTAGAGAGTAGTAGAGAGAGAGATAGAGAGAGGTAGAGAGGTAGAGAGTAGAGGATGATTAATAGAGAGTAGAGAGTGAGTAGTAGAGAGTGAGTAGTAGAGAGTAGTAAAGAGTGGGTAATAGAGAGTGAGTAGTAGAGAGCAGTAGAGCGTAGTAGAGAGTGAGTAGTGTAGTGAGTAATAGAGAGTAGTAGAGAGTGAGTAGTAGAGTAGTAGAGAGTGAGTAGTAGAAAGTGAGTAGTAGAGAGTAGTAGAGAGTGAGTAGTAGAGAGTGAGTAGCAGAGAGAGAGTAGTAGAGAGTAGTAGAGAGTGAGTAGTAGAGTGAGTAGTAGAGAGTAGTAGAGAGAGAGTAGTAGAGATTGAGTAGTAGACAGTAGTAGAGAGTGAGTAGTAGAGAGTGAGTAGAGAGTGAGTAGTAGAGAGTGAGTAGTAGAGAGAGAGTAGTAGAGAGTGAGTAGTAGAGAGAGAGTAGTAGGGAGTAGTAGAGTAGTAGAGAGTGAGTAGTAGAGAGTGAGTAGTAGAGAGTAGTGGATTAGTAGAGAGTGAGTAGTAGAGAGTAGTAGAGAGTGAGTAGAAGAGTGAGTAGTAGGGAGTAGTAGAGAGCGAGTAGTAGAGAGCAAGTAGTAGAGAGTGTGTAGTAGAGAGTGAGTAGTAGAGAGTAGTAGAGAGTGAGTAGTAGAGAGAGTAGTAGAGAGTAGTAGAGTAGTAGAGAGTGAGTAGTAGAGTGAGTAGTAGAGAGTAGTAGAGAGCGAGTAGTAGAGAGTGAGTAGTAGAGAGAGAGGAGTAGAGAGTGAGTTGTAGAGTGTAGTATAGTGAGTAGTAGAGAGGGAGTAAAAGAGAAAGAGTAGTAGAGAGTAGTAGAGAGTGAGTAGTAGAGCAGCAGAGAGTGAGTGGTAGAGAGTAGTAGAGAGTAGTAGAGTAAGTAGTAGAGAGTAGTAGAGAGTGAGTAGTAGAGAGTGAGTATTAGAGAGTAGTAGCGAGTGAGTAGTAGAGAGTAGTAGCGAGTGAGTAGTAGAGAGTGAGTAGTAGAGAGTAGTAAAGAGTGGGTAATAGAGAGTGAGTAGTAGAGAGCAGTAGAGCGTAGTAGAGAGTGAGTAGTGTAGTGAGTAATAGAGAGTAGTAGAGAGTGAGTAGTAGAGTAGTAGAGAGTGAGTAGTAGAAAGTGAGTAGTAGAGAGTAGTAGAGAGTGAGTAGTAGAGAGTGAGTAGCAGAGAGAGAGTAGTAGAGAGTAGTAGAGAGTGAGTAGTAGAGTGAGTAGTAGAGAGTAGTAGAGAGAGAGTAGTAGAGATTGAGTAGTAGACAGTAGTAGAGAGTGAGTAGTAGAGAGTGAGTAGAGAGTGAGTAGTAGAGAGTGAGTAGTAGAGAGAGAGTAGTAGAGAGTGAGTAGTAGAGAGAGAGTAGTAGGGAGTAGTAGAGTAGTAGAGAGTGAGTAGTAGAGAGTGAGTAGTAGAGAGTAGTGGATTAGTAGAGAGTGAGTAGTAGAGAGTAGTAGAGAGTGAGTAGAAGAGTGAGTAGTAGGGAGTAGTAGAGAGCGAGTAGTAGAGAGCAAGTAGTAGAGAGTGTGTAGTAGAGAGTGAGTAGTAGAGAGTAGTAGAGAGTGAGTAGTAGAGAGAGTAGTAGAGAGTAGTAGAGTAGTAGAGAGTGAGTAGTAGAGTGAGTAGTAGAGAGTAGTAGAGAGCGAGTAGTAGAGAGTGAGTAGTAGAGAGAGAGGAGTAGAGAGTGAGTTGTAGAGTGTAGTATAGTGAGTAGTAGAGAGGGAGTAAAAGAGAAAGAGTAGTAGAGAGTAGTAGAGAGTGAGTAGTAGAGCAGCAGAGAGTGAGTGGTAGAGAGTAGTAGAGAGTAGTAGAGAGAGAGTAGTAGAGATTGAGTAGTAGACAGTAGTAGAGAGTGAGTAGTAGAGAGTGAGTAGAGAGTGAGTAGTAGAGAGTGAGTAGTAGAGAGAGAGTAGTAGAGAGTGAGTAGTAGAGAGAGAGTAGTAGGGAGTAGTAGAGTAGTAGAGAGTGAGTAGTAGAGAGTGAGTAGTAGAGAGTAGTGGATTAGTAGAGAGTGAGTAGTAGAGAGTAGTAGAGAGTGAGTAGAAGAGTGAGTAGTAGGGAGTAGTAGAGAGCGAGTAGTAGAGAGCAAGTAGTAGAGAGTGAGTAGTAGAGTGAGTAGTAGAGAGTAGTAGAGAGCGAGTAGTAGAGAGTGAGTAGTAGAGAGAGAGGAGTAGAGAGTGAGTTGTAGAGTGTAGTATAGTGAGTAGTAGAGAGGGAGTAAAAGAGAAAGAGTAGTAGAGAGTAGTAGAGAGTGAGTAGTAGAGCAGCAGAGAGTGAGTGGTAGAGAGTAGTAGAGAGTAGTAGAGTAAGTAGTAGAGAGTAGTAGAGAGTGAGTAGTAGAGAGTGAGTATTAGAGAGTAGTAGCGAGTGAGTAGTAGAGAGTAGTAGCGAGTGAGTAGTAGAGAGTGAGTAGTAGAGAGTAGTAAAGAGTGGGTAATAGAGAGTGAGTAGTAGAGAGCAGTAGAGCGTAGTAGAGAGTGAGTAGTGTAGTGAGTAATAGAGAGTAGTAGAGAGTGAGTAGTAGAGTAGTAGAGAGTGAGTAGTAGAAAGTGAGTAGTAGAGAGTAGTAGAGAGTGAGTAGTAGAGAGTGAGTAGCAGAGAGAGAGTAGTAGAGAGTAGTAGAGAGTGAGTAGTAGAGTGAGTAGTAGAGAGTAGTAGAGAGAGAGTAGTAGAGATTGAGTAGTAGACAGTAGTAGAGAGTGAGTAGTAGAGAGTGAGTAGAGAGTGAGTAGTAGAGAGTGAGTAGTAGAGAGAGAGTAGTAGAGAGTGAGTAGTAGAGAGAGAGTAGTAGGGAGTAGTAGAGTAGTAGAGAGTGAGTAGTAGAGAGTGAGTAGTAGAGAGTAGTGGATTAGTAGAGAGTGAGTAGTAGAGAGTAGTAGAGAGTGAGTAGAAGAGTGAGTAGTAGGGAGTAGTAGAGAGCGAGTAGTAGAGAGCAAGTAGTAGAGAGTGTGTAGTAGAGAGTGAGTAGTAGAGAGTAGTAGAGAGTGAGTAGTAGAGAGAGTAGTAGAGAGTAGTAGAGTAGTAGAGAGTGAGTAGTAGAGTGAGTAGTAGAGAGTAGTAGAGAGCGAGTAGTAGAGAGTGAGTAGTAGAGAGAGAGGAGTAGAGAGTGAGTTGTAGAGTGTAGTATAGTGAGTAGTAGAGAGGGAGTAAAAGAGAAAGAGTAGTAGAGAGTAGTAGAGAGTGAGTAGTAGAGCAGCAGAGAGTGAGTGGTAGAGAGTAGTAGAGAGTAGTAGAGTAAGTAGTAGAGAGTAGTAGAGAGTGAGTAGTAGAGAGTGAGTATTAGAGAGTAGTAGCGAGTGAGTAGTAGAGAGTAGTAGCGAGTGAGTAGTAGAGAGTGAGTAGTTTAATTTAAAAGGGACACAATGAGGGGGTTAATTTTGCCATAGAAATTATGAGAAGTGCTGAAAAAAGAAAAATTAGAGCACATTTTGAGTGACTTCTCAAATACTCTTCTATTTCGTTAAAAAATTCTGACATGCAGACTGAAATATGCACTTTCAATACCAGCAGCAGACTTCCCTGGTGAGCAGTAGCTTTACTACATTGATCTAATAAACAACTAGAGTGCTAACATTCAGAATTTATGGCAAATGTGTGACACATCCGAATGCCTTCTTGATGGAACCAAAGTAAACAGATGACCCCCGGTGTGAGGCAAGAATGACCCCCGGTGTGAGGCAAGATGGCGGTCGCTGCGGCGGCTGTGTGAGTGGTTTGTGAAGCGCTCCCTCGCACACCCCCCGATGAAGGACTTTCCATGACTCTCCGCGACTCTCCTTACCTGTCCTTGCTTGCCAGGAATACCACTTCTCCGAACCGGGACTTAGGATATGCTGTGGCGGCATCTTTGTCAGCAGTCTTCGTTCAGAAGAGCTGTCAGAGCCAGTGCACGGTCGGGAGGCAGCCTAGGGCGGCTCGCCCTTTTAACTCTGCTTCGGCTGCGGTTCCGGTGGGGGAAAGTCTGTCAGGTCACCGAGTTGACTTCTCAAATCCTCTCCTATTTTATTAAACAATTCTGACATGCAGACTGAAACATGCACTTTGAATACCAGCAGCAGACTTCCCTGGTGAGCAGTAGCTTTACTACAGTGATCTAATGAGCAACTAGAGTGCTACCATTCAGAATGTATGGCAAATGTGTGACACATCTGAATGCCTTCTTGATGGAACCAAAGTAAACAAGCATTGAAAATGAAATAGGTCTCGCCCTCGTTTAAGTTAAAGCAATTCTGTTTCTAATTAGGTGGCTTTTTATCTTTGCTTTTATTAGTGTTTTCCAAACTTTCTTGTACATCACATGCATATGTATGCATATATGTATATGTATGCATTCATTTATATTTGTATTTATATAGATATGCAGATTATATACATGTGTATATATGTATGTATATATATATACACATACATATATATAAATGCATATGCATATATATGCATATGTATATGTGCATATGTGTGCGTGTAGAGAGAGGTAGAGAGGTAGAGGTAGAGAGGTAGAGAGGTAGAGGTTGAGAGGTAGAGGTAGAGAGGTAGAGAGTAGTAGAGAGAGAGGTAGAGAGGTAGAGAGTTGAGGATGATTAATAGAGAGTAGACAGTGAGTAGTAGAGAGTGAGTAGTAGAGGGTAGTAAAGAGTGGGTAATAGAGAGTGAGTAGTAGAGAGCAGTAGAGTGTAGTAGAGAGTGAGTAGTGTAGTGAGTAATAGAGAGTAGTAGAGAGTGAGTAGTAGAGTAGTAGAGAGTGAGTAGTAGAAAGTGAGTAGTAGAGAGTAGTAGAGAGTGAGTAGTAGAGAGTGAGTAGCAGAGAGAGAGTAGTAGAGAGTAGTAGAGAGTGAGTAGTAGAGTGAGTAGTAGAGAGTAGTAGAGAGAGAGTAGTAGAGATTGAGTAGTAGACAGTAGTAGAGAGTGAGTAGTAGAGAGTGAGTAGAGAGTGAGTAGTAGAGAGTGAGTAGTAGAGAGAGAGTAGTAGAGAGTGAGTAGTAGAGAGTAGGAGAGAGTGAGTAGTAGAGAGAGAGTAGTAGGGAGTAGTAGAGTAGTAGAGAGTGAGTAGTAGAGAGTGAGTAGTAGAGAGTAGTGGATTAGTAGAGAGTGAGTAGTAGAGAGTAGTAGAGAGTGAGTAGAAGAGTGAGTAGTAGGGAGTAGTAGAGAGCGAGTAGTAGAGAGCAAGTAGTAGAGAGTGTGTAGTAGAGAGTGAGTAGTAGAGAGTAGTAGAGAGTGAGTAGTAGAGAGAGTAGTAGAGAGTAGTAGAGTAGTAGAGAGTGAGTAGTAGAGTGAGTAGTAGAGAGTAGTAGAGAGCGAGTAGTAGAGAGAGAGTAGTGGATAGTGAGTAGTAGAGAATAGTAGGGAGTCAGTAGTAGAGAGTGAGTAGTAGAGAGTCAGTAGTAGAGAGTAGTAGAGAGTGAGTAGTAGAGAGAGAGTAGTAGAGAATGAGTAGTAGAGAGTAGTAGAGTGAGTAGTAGAGAGTGAGCAGTAGAACGAGATTAGTAGAGAGTAGTAGAGAGTGAGTAGTAGAGTAGTAGAGAGTGAGTGGTAGAGAGTAGTAGAGGGTAGTAGAGAGAGTAGTAGAGAGTAGTAGAGAATGAGTAGTAGAGAGAGTAGTAGAGAGTAGTAGAGTAGTAGACAGTGAGTAGTAGAGAGTGAGTAGCAGAGAGAGTAGTAGAGAGTAGTAGAGTAGTAGAGAGTGAGTAGTAGAGAGTAGTAGAGAGCGAGTAGTAGAGAGTGAGTAGTAGAGAGAGAGGAGTAGAGAGTGAGTTGTAGAGTGTAGTATAGTGAGTAGTAGAGAGGGAGTAAAAGAGAAAGAGTAGTAGAGAGTAGTAGAGAGTGAGTAGTAGAGTAGCAGAGAGTGAGTGGTAGAGAGTAGTAGAGAGTAGTAGAGTAAGTAGTAGAGAGTAGTAGAGAGTGAGTAGTAGAGAGTGAGTATTAGAGAGTAGTAGCGAGTGAGTAGTAGAGAGTGAGTAGTTTAATTTAAAAGGGACACAATGAGGGGGTTAATTTTGCCATAGAAATTATGAGAAGTGCTGAAAAAAGAAAAATTAGACCACATTTTGAGTGACTTCTCAAATACTCTTCTATTTCGTTAAAAAATTCTGACATGCAGACCGAAATATGCACATTCAATACCAGCAGCAGACTTCCCTGGTGAGCAGTAGCTTTACTACATTGATCTAATAAACAACTAGAGTGCTAACATTCAGAATTTATGGCAAATGTGTGACACATCCAAATGCCTTCTTGATGGAACCAAAGTAAACAGATGACCCCCGGTGTGAGGCAAGAATGACCCCCGGTGTGAGGCAAGATGGTGGTCGCTGCGGCGGCTGTGTGAGTGGTTTGTGAAGCGCTCCCTCGCACACCCCCCATGAAGGACTTTCCATGACTCTCCGCGACTCTCCTCACCTGTCCTTGCTTGCCCGGAATACCACTTCTCCGAACCGGGACTTAGGATATGCTGTGGCGGCATCTTTGTCAGCAGTCTTCGTTCAGAAGAGCTGTCGGAGCCAGTGCGCGGTCGGGAGGCAGCCTAGGGCGGCTCGCCCTTTTAACTCTGCTTCGGCTGCGGTTCCGGTGGGGGAAAGTCTGTCAGGTCACCGAGCAGCGGCGAACAGGATTAATGGCCCCAAAAGGGAGCGGGAAGGGTGCCAAGAGCTGGGGCACTACCGCAGCAGCATTAAATATGCCAGCAATCTTAACCCCCCCTTCCTGTACAGAAAACGGGCAGGCTGTGCTCGTAATGGCGGTGGGCTGCGGATCAGTGGAGCCGGCAGAGACTGAGCAGGCGGAGACTGTTTCCTCTTCTCCTATCGGCGATGCTCAGAAGGGAGGTTTGGGGCAAAAACAACGAATGGTGCCTGCTATTTTCAAAAAACTTGCTGGGAAAGGCAAACCTGAGGCAAACAAGCTCGGGGACCAGGAGAAAGCGAAATCGGGGGGCAACAAAGTATCTGTATCTGTTGCTGAGGAAGATCAGTTGCACAAATCTCTCGAGAATGAAACAATGTTGCATAATATCGCTGTGTCAGGTAGCTTGACAAGAAAAAGCAGGAATGAGGCTGGGGAAAGTTGCGGTGCCACTTTAGGGGCTAAGGGGAAGACCAGAGTGGCAGAAATATTGAGCAAGGATACTCATCAGTCAGAGGGGGACAATAGGGATGAAGAGATGATCAATGACTTGGAGTCTGGAGATTCAGGAGAGAAATTCTATTCAATGTCCGATCCCTCTAACTCCTCTGAAAGTGAAAGTATCGCAGGGGATTGAGCTGATGACAATAGCTCTCAGTGTGATGAGGAGGAAGCAAGCTTCGATGCTTCTATTAATCAGGGGATTGCCCGGAAAATTCTAAACCCCAATATCTTGTGTGCAAAAGAAAAACCAGCCCATTCTGCAGAGTGGGATTGTTCACTCTCCCCCCAGTTGGTGACTGATAGCAATACGATTAACAGCTCTATGGCCCCGGTGGTGAATATATTTAAAACAGCTCAAAGCGAAATTTCCCGAAGCACCATTTATCAACGTATAATGGCAAGCAGAGAGGACACTAAGGTGGAAAGTATGCGGACCCAGGCCGCGGTCCGCAAGTTACAGAATTCGGTGAGACGTGTAGCGAAGACATGCTCTGAAATCGCAACCAGGATCGGGGAAGCGGAGGAAAGGATATCTGCCATAGAAGATCAAATAGTGCAGCAGAAGCCGTCGATAATATCCCTCCAAAATCTAAGAGATGATACTAACTGGAAGCTAACGGATTTAGAGGATCGCTCCAGAAGAAATAACTTACGTGTTTTGGGAATTCCAGAGGGACGGGAAGGGAAGGATTTTAGGCAATTTGTTGTTGAGATGTTTTCGGAAGCATTTCCTGAACTTAAACATTGGAATCTGGAGACAGAGATCTTAAGAGCACATAGATTTCCTTTTTTTCTAAATGGTGGAGCAGGAGGGCCTAATGAAAAACCTAGGGCAATACTCATTTGTTTAAATAATTATTTGTTGAGGGAGGCACTGTATGATCTGGCCAGGCCAGACAGGAAGAGGACCGGTAAGGGGTCTGTTTTTTTTGTCCGTCCAGATTTCTGTCAGGCTACTGTTCAAGAGAGATGGAAGCTACGCCAACTGATCCCATCTTTTCAGGCCAAAGGGGCTCAGGCCTTTCTGCTGAACCCTTCAAAGCTGAAAATAGTTTATAAGAAGAAAACTCAATTTTTTGCGTCTGTAAATTTAGCAGAGGAATTTTTGAAGGCAATGTGATAATTTAGTCTGTTATATATCTGTCTCAAAATTCCCTGGTTTAGCATTGGGTGGGTCACAGGGGAGGGTGTTTTTTTTTTTTCTATGGGGGGTGTTTTGGTGGGTGTGCTCTCAAATCCACTATCCATTATTGAGGACCTAGTCCTTACGCCTCATATGGGTGGGGGGAGGGACAGGGGGTGGGGGGGTGTTCTGCTCGATTTTCCCGGCCTTCTTGTGAGGAACAATGATGGAATGTGACTTCAGTCTCTTATCATTCAAGTCTAAGGGTTAGAGTAGTGAATGGAGCCTATTTACTAGGCACTTCGACATGATTCTGTGCTCTTCCCCATAGATCAGGGCTTGCACACATAGCCTAGGGGATAGATTCGTTAGTATTAGGGATAACCTGTCCTGTAGTGAGGGTATTTCATGGAGCTGTGCTGAATTCAGGCCTGGTAGGCCTCAAACGGGAGAGACTCCATCTTTCTTTCTGCTCCGGCAGCTTGGGATGCTTCTAGGTCAAATGTAATGTTTTAGTTATGAGGTGTTATTCGCTTGGAGAGAACCGGTTCAGGCCGGCCCTTATCGAAGGATTGTATTTTTCTTCATGCCGAAGACACTACATCAGGCCGGCCGGCTGGGAACGTGTCCTTGGTACGGGGAGGTACAAGAATTTGGTGGGCGGCAGGTTACAGGCCGGAATTTTCCATGAGGAAACGCACCTCTATATTAGTGAAAGTCTGAGGCAGTTACATGTTCAGTCCGTAGGCGGCATCTAGCCGTTAGCAGTAAATCTACTACTTATTCCAGGGAAGACAGACGCCATCTTGAAGGCGGAGAAGAACCGAGAGACAGATACTCTCCTAGCAGAGTAGCCAGAGAGGAGAGAGTAGCCGATAAGGAAGAGGTCCCAGTGACTCGGAGAAGGGTGAAGAGAACAGCGCATAGTGGTGCAGATATGTATCCGTGACTGCGGAGGTGTGACTTCCAGGCGAGCCGAGGCACAGACGAGAAGGGAACCTAGATGACCACTGAGTGCAGGCTACACACTACTAAGGTGATGTCGACCCTTTCTTATTAGAGTGTACAACTTAATCTTTCACTTTTCTTTGCAGGTTATGTGTTATATTGTAATGTTATGTGATTGCGTATGTAATGAGTAATAAAGTAACCAGTTTGTAGTGAACCAACATGTGCTGCGTGTTCTTGTATGAGAGGGTAGCCTATTCTTCTAGTCAGCTGCGGCTACATGAACAGATGTTAACCCTGATCAGGTAAGTGGTAACTGAATAAGGGAAAGAGGAGCCCCTCGAACCAGAGAACAGGCTATGCTTGAACTGGCAGTCCTTGTGTGATCTGATGAATAGTGAGACTGATTCCCTTTTTGTATGTTATGGTGATCATAGAATGAACTGTTGTATGAGACTGCCGTCGGGGTAGAGAGGTCTGGATTCGTATGGGATCGCGAGGCCGCCACTTGTGATACTGTCGTATGGGCAGAGAGGTCTGGATTCGTATGGGATCGCGAGGCCGCCACGTGTGCTGAGACTGCCGTCTGGGTATAGAGGTCTGGATTCGTATGGGATCGCGAGGCCGCCACTTGTGATACTGTCGTATGGGCAGAGAGGTCTGGATTCATATGGGATCGCGAGGCTGCCGCTTGTGATACTGCCGTCTGGGTAGAGAGGTCTGGATTCGTATGGGATCGCGAGGCCGCCACTTGTGATACTGTCGTATGGGCAGAGAGGTCTGGATTCGTATGGGATCGCGAGGCCGCCACTTGTGCTGAGACTGCCGTCTGGGTAGAGAGGTCTGGATTCGTATGGGATCGCGAGGCCGCCACTTGTGATACTGTCGTATGGGCAGAGAGGTCTGGATTCATATGGGATCGCGAGGCCGCCACTTGTGCTGAGACTGCCGTCTGGGTAGAGAGGTCTGGATTCGTATGGGATCGCGAGGCCGCCATTTGTGATACTGTCGTATGGGCAGAGAGGTCTGGATTCGTATGGGATCGCGAGGCCGCCATTTGTGATACTGTCGTATGGGCAGAGAGGTCTGGATTCGTATGGGATCGCGAGGCCGCCACTTGTGATACTGTCGTATGGGCAGAGAGGTCTAGATCCGTATGGGATCGCGAGGCCGCCGATTATAAGAGGTCTTGGTATGTATAGTAGGAATTCCCTGTCCTTAGGTGGTAGATATATGTGGTTGCACTATTGTAAACAGGCCCTAGGGAGGGGGTAACGTTCTGGCTGGGTTAGTGAGGCTCTGATGAGCTGGTTCTATCTGATCCGAAAACCCAAGCAGAACATTTGGCGTCACGAACCGTTTACGAAACCTGTGTGCGTTGTGGTTGTATCGTGTTTGCTTTCGGCGCGTGCGTGGTTTCGTTTGTATATTATTTGTATATAATTGTGTGTGTAGTTTTTTTCTCTTTCTTCTTTCTCTTTTTCTCTTTTTCTTTCTTTTCCGAGATGTTTTCTAAAAAGTCGAAATCTACTTTTAAGTTGCCCGTTGATATTCCCGGTTGGGATTCAACGCCTTATGAAGCCTTAGCCCGTGAGTGGGCTGATTCTACTGGTTTGAGTGAGAATTGGAATTCTTTTTTGGAGCTGGCGGAGCCGGCTAATGTGATTACTTGTTTACAGAAGGCGCCGGTATCTAAGGGTGATGAGCTTCCCGTTTTGGGGCGCAGAGGTTGGATTGTTCTGTCTGCGTACAGGATTCTGCATGAGAGGTTGTTGAAGTTGCAGATATTGCATAAGGATGTGGAAGCGAACTTTGTTGAGATTCAGAATGCTCATACTTTGTTGCGGTGTCAAAATAAGTTGCTTGCTGACAAACTTGAGACGTACCAAACTATTGCCGAGAGGGCGGCTGTGCGAATTGCTCGTTATAAATACAAGAATCGGCGTGGTCGGGTTTCGACGCGAAAGGTGCGTCTGGTCGTGGCGAAAGCCGGACTGGATTGGAATCCTGATGAATGGGATGGTAATATCTGGAACTCGAGTGATTCTCCTTCCTCAGGTGAGGAGTCTGCCAAGCGCGAGTCCTCTCGCTCCGGCCGTGATTGTAAGTCTGCGTCTTGCGCCTCTGATGGTGCACCCCGTGATTGCGCTCGTCCTTCGAGTGGGGTCGATGCTTCTTACACTGATTGTTCCTCTACGTGTACTGGTCGAGCTCCTTGTGATGCTCGTCCCGCGGTCTCGGTGCATCCAGTTTTTCGGCGGAAGTTGCAGCAGGCTCCCGGTGCTCCGAATGGTATTGCTTTAGACTCTTTGGAGGATTTTACTCATCAAGAAATTAGTGATATTTTGCAGCGATTTCGGCAGCGAGCTGGTGAGTCCTTACTCACATGGATGGTGCGCCTTTATGAACTGGGCGCTGCTGGCATTATGTTGGATGCTGGCGATTGTTTGAAGTTTTGTTCCTTGAGTTCGGATTCTACTGTCCAGGATCATTTTCGTAACTTTAATGTTGGTGGTCAAATTTCTTTGCTTCAATTGGCGACTGAGGGTTGTAATCAAAAATATCCTACTGAATCTGATTGGCCTGTGAATGACAAACCGTGGTATACTTTGCGCGATGCTGCACAACGTCTCAAAGAGGAGGTGATGAAAACGGCAATTTTTTTGAATACTGCTGACAGGTTGCTTGATGGTTTGTTAACATCTTCTGTGCGGAATCGTATTATTCGTTCCTCCCCTGTTGCTTATAAGCAGGTCATGATGACTTTATTGATTAATCAGACTGGTAACGTATTGTCTATGGTGCTGGAATCGGTACGCCAACTCGGTGAGTTGGGTGAGTGGTTTAAACCTGAACGGCAATCCCGGCCTGACACTCGTACTCCTGGTGACAATAAACTTACTAGACGTGATATGTTTTTTGGTCTTATGGCCGATGGTGTGCGGAAGGAGGACATTGACGGTGAGACTACTTCTCGTTTGTGGGAAATGTTTCGCAAACGTGGCTTGGATCGAAAGGAGGGTGCCCGGCGTGTTCGAACGACTGAGTGTGATCGTGGTTTTTCTGACGGTAGCGGTGATGACGACCGCCGTGGGCGCTCTGATCGTCGTGATGATCGACGTTATGTACGTGATTTGTCCCCCCGTCGTGAGAGAGACAGGGAGAGAGAGGGGGAAAGAGAGAGGGGGAGAGATGATTATGTTAACAGCAGACGTAGAGATGATAGGGATCAATCCCCTAAGTTGAGAAGGAGAGAGGATCGACACAGATTGGCCGATCGAAACCCACAGTACAATGCAGAGGACAGGAATCCATTTCGTAATGGAGATGGATATGAACAGGAGGTATCGATACCTGGGAAACGTGAGAGTCTTTATCCTGATTTATCCTGGTACACAGAACGCAGTAAAAATGACTAGGAAATAGGTCAAGCTCCAGTACACAGATGGGCTCACAGAGATAATAGACCCTATGTAGATATTGATATTTATTGGAGACATCGTAATATCCAAAGGGCCTGAGCATTGGTAGATACAGGAGCGGAGGCCACTCTTATTCATGGAAAATCAAAGAAGTTTAAAGGTCAGCCTTTTACAATTACCGGATTAGGTGGAAAGGAAACTCCCGCAGTTCAAACTTTACTTGAAATGAGAATAGGTAGAATTCCTAGAAAAGAATACTCTGTATTAGTGGTACCACTCTTAGAATTCATAATTGGAATTGATATTTTGAAAGGAATGACTTTGCACTTAGATGATGGATGTTACCAATTTGGAACTAAACATTATATATCGTCCAGGCCTGTACGGGTTGGTCGTTTAAGAATGCCCCCCATAAAAGTTCCCCAGGCGACAAAAGTGGTTCGTCAGAAGCAGTATCGTATTCCAGGTGGTCATGAAGAGATTAGTACCACTATTCAGGAGTTGGTGGATGCAGGAGTTATAACCCCAGTTACTTCTGCTTGGAATAATCCTGTTTGGCCGGTACGTAAGAGTGATAATTCTTGGCGCATGACTGTTGATTATCGAGAATTGAATAGACACACACCCCCTTTGACTGTTGCAGTACCGGATGTTATTACCCTAATTGAAAGAATCCAAAAACATCCAGGTACATGGTATGCGTCCATTGATATTGCTAATGCTTTCTTTTCAATTCCGATTGCCCCTGAGTGTCAGGAACAATTCAGTTTTACGTGGAACGGGCGTCAGATGACGTTTGGAAGTCTTCCCCAGGGCTATGTGCATAGTCCTACGATATGTCACCGGCTGGTGGCAGAGCATTTGGCTGAGGTACCGGTTCATCCGCAAATTCAGATATGTCACTATATTGATGATATTTTGATCCAAGGTGAAACACAAGAGGAAGTTCAGACCCAATTGGACAGAGTCATTGAGTGCCTGCGTGAGAAAGGTTGGGAAATCAACCCGGATAAATTACAAGGTCCGTCCCAGGCTGTGAAATTTTTGGGTATTAATTGGCATGAGGGGCACCGAGAAGTGATCCCTCAGGTTAAACAGAAAATTCTTGATTTTGCAGTTCCGAGGAACAGGAAAGAAGCCCAAAGCTTCATTGGTTTGTTTGGTTTTTGGCGCCAGCATATTCCTCATTTGAGTCAAATATTGGCCCCTTTGTACCGTGTCACTCGTAAAAAGAATGCATTTGAATGGGATAAACCACAGCAAGATGCGTTCAGTCTGGCAAAAGAAGCAATTCAGCATGCTCTGGATTTATGGCCTGTATGTGATGGTGATGTGGATTTGAATGTGTCTGTACAAGGCCTTTATGCGAATTGGAGTTTGTGGCAGAAACAAGGCAAGAGTAGAGTACCGTTAGGTTTCTGGACCAAAAAGTTACCTGATGCTGGTGAGCGTTATACACCTTTTGAGAAACAGTTACTTGCATGTTATTGGGCTCTGGTGGATACCGAGCAATTGACTTTGGGACATGATATAGTTTTGCGACCTGAAATTCCTATCATGCAGTGGGTTATGAGTTCGCCGAAAACTCACCGAATTGGACACGCTCAAGAGGCGAGTGTGATTAAATGGAAATGGTATATACAAGACAGGGCACGTGTGGGACAAAAAGGAGTTGCATCTTTGCATGAGCAGGTGGCACGGGCGCCATCGACTGAGACTGAGAGTGAATGTTCCGTACCTTTAGTACAGGAGTCTCCTGTTCAGTGGGGTAGACCTTTTGATGATTTGTCCGCAGAGGACAGAAACCATGTCTGGTTTACGGATGGTTCAGCAAGGTTCATAGGGACGAAACGGCATTGGAAGGCGGTCTCCTATAATCCGATCACACAAAAATTGCTGAGCACAACTGGTGAGGGTAAGAGCAGTCAATTTGCTGAACTCTATGCTGTTTATCAAGTTCTGAAACAAGAGTTACCTGGCACATGTCATATTTTCACCGATTCTTGGTCTACTGCCAATGGACTGGCAGTTTGGTTACCGACTTGGCATTCCCATAGTTGGAGAATCCATTCAAAAGAACTGTGGGGAAAAGAATTATGGCAGGAGATTTGGGAAATGCTCCCACAGAGTACTGTTACAATCTTCCATGTGGATGCTCATACCCCGATAGACTCTCTTGACAAATTCTTTCATAACATTGCAGATGAGAAATCTAAAATTGCTGAGGCAGTGGTGGACAGGCAAGATTCTGATATTGCGGGATTGGCGAAATGGGCCCACCAGAAAGCAGGACACTTTGGAGAGAAAGCCACTAGCAGGTGGGCTGCTGATCGAGGAATTTATATTCCCCTAGATTTAATCAAAAATGTTATTCTACATTGTCCCATTTGTCAGCATATCAGGCAGCGCAAAGTGCCCCAAACTGTTAAAGGTCATTTACATCGCGGGAAATTGCCCGCTCAAATTTGGCAGATTGATTACATCGGTCCACTTCCTATGAGTAGGAATTGTCAATATGTTTGCACTATTGTTGATACATACAGTGGCCTGTTGGTGGCCCTTCCCTGTAAGCAAGCTACCCAATTGAATACTATTAAAACAGTGGAATTGATTATGATGTATTATGGTGTGCCATTCCAAATTCAATCTGATAATGCATCCCATTTTCGTGGAAGATTGGTACAGGAATTCTGTGTGGAAAACAATATTGAATGGGTGTTTCATATACCATATTATCCACAGGCCTCGGGTCTTGTGGAGAGGTTGAATGGCCTGCTGAAAGATCAGCTACGTAAATTAACAGATGACAAGTATAAAAATTGGCGAGACTTTTTGCCTCAAGCGCTATTGATTTTGAATAACCGTCCTTTTCTAAATGCTGAATCCCCACTTATGCGTTTGTTTCCTCCGAATGTTGATGCTAAGCCCAATGAAATCAGAGAGACTGTGATGTACTGGGAAATTACTCCCGGAGCTTTGGCTCCATGTAGAGCGACCCCAGGGTCGGCAGGTTTAGACTTGCATGCCATGGATGACACCGTTATAAAAAGTAAGGATCGAGTCATCATTGAAACTGGTGTTGGTGTTCATATACCAACTGGGAATTTCGGATTAATCGCCCCTAGATCGGGGCTGGCTGTAAAAGGCATTCAGGTGCTTGGAGGAATCATTGATAGTGATTATCAGGGAGAGATTAAGGTGCTCCTGCTGAATAGCAGTGAGGTTGACTTACTGATACATCAAACTGACCGAGTGGCTCAATTGCTAATAATGCCTGCTTTCAGTGGTGAGATCACAAAAGGCACTGCCCCAACGTTGCTAACTGTACGAGGCCAGAAAGGTTTTGGCTCCACAGATAATCCTGGGGCCAGAGTTTGGGTGCAGTCGCCTAAGAATCCCCCTGAACAGGCAGAAGTCATTGCAACCGGTCAAGACAACACCATTTTAGTTATGAGACCAGGGAAAGATAGCTGGGAAGCAGTCCCGGCTGACAAATGTTACTTACGAGAATGAATAATGCCTGTATTTGATTCTCTTTCAGATCATTCTTTGGACTGTTGCTGCAGGATGTGTCGGCGTTGGACTCCTTTTGGGCTGGTACGACGAGAGAGGAGGGATCCCATCAACCCGGGCTGAGTTGAGAACCCGAGTGTCGCGTTCCTTCGCTGCGTGGGATTCGTCGTCGAACTTTTGGATTACATTAGCCAAACAAGTGACTAAAGCCCCTCATTTCTGTTTGACACCGATGAGATCGGTGTCTGACATTCTAGCGACTTGTTTAGTTGCTGTCCCTGCTTCATTGGAGACTTTGACTCATATTTTTAATATATCGAATGCTGGCCCCAATGTTCTTCTGGGCGATTTTGCTGCCCATGAGTATTGCCCCTTGTGTACTGTACTGTCAGACCCGATACCCCCCATCCAGTCCCAAATAGTTACCTATAATATCACACAGGGTGATTTGTGTTTTTTCCTTACTTGTGATCCTAGTGCGATTTCTGAATGTATGCGTTTAAGATTGAAAGGTGCCACTTCATTCACCGCTCATGAACGAACTTTGTGCCTTCGAAGGACACCGAAAACATGTACTTCTGTTCAGAATAACATGACTTGCAAGAGTTTGGTAGTTACCCCCAGTCATTATCGCACGATGTTACTACCTGCCGGATGGCTTTTCTCATGTGGTAATACTTCCTGGCCATATATTTCCGCAAATATTTCTGGAGGCCCTTGTGCCATTACTAGACTGAGCTTGTTAATGTTTTCATCACATCCGAATGCCAACTCTCGTGTGATTCGAGATACAGTGAGGTTACAGGAGGATTGTGACTCATCTTTGCATTTATATTCCAAGTCTGAATACCTTAGCCTGGCTATTTCAATTGTTGGTGTTCCTGCTTTGGCAGTTTATAATGCCAAATCTATTGGGAAAATGGCCTGCTGGATGGTAAAATCCATCAATCATACTTCTACAGTCCTGTCTGACATGCTATTAGACGCCCAGGGTGAACGTAGGGCTATCTTGCAAAATCGAGCGGCCATTGATTATCTTTTGCTTAAACATGGACACGATTGTTCTGATTTTGAGGGTCTTTGTTGTTTTAACTTGTCGGATCATACAAAATCCATTCAAGCTCACATTGATAAACTACATGACTTGACAGAAGAAGTTAGAAAACACATTGACCAGGGCTGGTTTGACTGGCTCTTTAATTGGTTACCTGATTTGCATATGTTACGTCAGATATTAGGAGGTATTCTGATTACTATCGGCATTTTGATTTCTATCTGTTGCTTTATTCAGTGTATTCCTTCACTACTTCAATTCTGCACACCTGGTACTAGACATAGATCAGTTAGTCTTGTTTCATATTATTCTTCCACAGATATTAGTTCTGTTTTAATGAATGTATAATAGACTGAAGTCAAGGGTGAAATGCTCGATTTTCCCGGCCTTCTTGTGAGGAACAATGATGGAATGTGACTTCAGTCTCTTATCATTCAAGTCTAAGGGTTAGAGTAGTGAATGGAGCCTATTTACTAGGCACTTCGACATGATTCTGTGCTCTTCCCCATAGATCAGGGCTTGCACACATAGCCTAGGGGATAGATTCGTTAGTATTAGGGATAACCTGTCCTGTAGTGAGGGTATTTCATGGAGCTGTGCTGAATTCAGGCCTGGTAGGCCTTAAACGGGAGAGACTCCATCTTTCTTTCTGCTCCGGCAGCTTGGGATGCTTCTAGGTCAAATGTAATGTTTTAGTTATGAGGTGTTATTCGCTTGGAGAGAACCGGTTCAGGCCGGCCCTTATCGAAGGATTGTATTTTTCTTCATGCCAAAGACACTACATCAGGCCGGCCGGCTGGGAACGTGTCCTTGGTACGGGGAGGTACAAGAATTTGGTGGGCGGCAGGTTACAGGCCGGAATTTTCCATGAGGAAACGCACCTCTATATTAGTGAAAGTCTGAGGCAGTTACATGTTCAGTCCGTAGGCGGCATCTAGCCGTTAGCAGTAAATCTACTACTTATTCCAGGGAAGACAGACGCCATCTTGAAGGCGGAGAAGAACCGAGAGACAGATACTCTCCTAGCAGAGTAGCCAGAGAGGAGAGAGTAGCCGATAAGGAAGAGGTCCCAGTGACTCGGAGAAGGGTGAAGAGAACAGCGCATAGTGGTGCAGATATGTATCCGTGACTGCGGAGGTGTGACTTCCAGGCGAACCGAGGCACAGACGAGAAGGGAACCTAGATGATCACTGAGTGCAGGCTACACACTACTAAGGTGATGTCGACCCTTTCTTATTAGAGTGTACAACTTAATCTTTCACTTTTCTTTGCAGGTTATGTGTTATATTGTAATGTTATGTGATTGCGTATGTAATGAGTAATAAAGTACCCAGTTTGTAGTGAACCAACATGTGCTGCGTGTTCTTGTATGAGAGGGTAGCCTATTCTTCTAGTCATCTGCGGCTACATGAACAGATGTTAACCCTGATCAGGTAAGTGGTAACTGAATAAGGGAAAGAGGAGCCCCTCGAACCAGAGAACAGGCTATGCTTGAACTGGCAGTCCTTGTGTGATCTGATGAATAGTGAGACTGATTCCCTTTTTGTATGTTATGGTGATCATAGGATGAACTGTTGTATGAGACTGCCGTCGGGGTAGAGAGGTCTGGATTCGTATGGGATCGCGAGGCCGCCACTTGTGATACTGTCGTATGGGCAGAGAGGTCTGGATTCGTATGGGATCGCGAGGCCGCCACGTGTGCTGAGACTGCCGTCTGGGTAGAGAGGTCTGGATTCGTATGGGATCGCGAGGCCGCCACTTGTGATACTGTCATATGGGCAGAGAGGTCTGGATTCGTATGGGATCGCGAGGCCGCCGCTTGTGATACTGCCGTCTGGGTAGAGAGGTCTGGATTCGTATGGGATCGCGAGGCCGCCACTTGTGATACTGTCGTATGGGCAGAGAGGTCTGGATTCGTATGGGATCGCGAGGCCGCCACTTGTGCTGAGACTGCCGTCTGGGTAGAGAGGTCTGGATTCGTATGGGATCGCGAGGCCGCCACTTGTGATACTGTCGTATGGGCAGAGAGGTCTGGATTCGTATGGGATCGCGAGGCCGCCACTTGTGCTGAGACTGCCGTCTGGGTAGAGAGGTCTGGATTCGTATGGGATCGCGAGGCCACCATTTGTGATACTGTCGTATGGGCAGAGAGGTCTGGATTCGTATGGGATCGCGAGGCCGCCATTTGTGATACTGTCGTATGGGCAGAGAGGTCTGGATTTGTATGGGATCGCGAGGCCGCCACTTGTGATACTGTCGTATGGGCAGAGAGGTCTGGATCCGTATGGGATCGCGAGGCCGCCGATTATAAGAGGTCTTGGTATGTATAGTAGGAATTCCCTGTCCTTAGGTGGTAGATATATGTGGTTGCACTATTGTAAACAGGCCCTAGGGAGGGGGTAACGTTCTGGCTGGGTTAGTGAGGCTCTGATGAGCGTGTTCTATCTGATCCGAAAACCCAAGCAGAACAGGGGGTCAGGGGAAGGGGGGGATGGCACAGTGGGGCAGCGGGTGCGGTTGATAATCAGGATGTTTATGGTACTTAATATACTTGAGTTTCTGTTTGAAGGTAATGGAGGACAGCCTAGAGTGCTCAATCAATTTTGCTGATTTAAACCTATAAAGTATATGGCTCGATTGTCTATTTGTTCATGGAACATATGCGGGTTAAATGGCAAAAGGAAAAGGGGTATGATGGCTCAGATACTGGCTTAACGATCTTGGTATGGAAATCTTAGGATGCACCAAACAAAGCTCTAATACCAGAGGGGTAGCAATTCTTATGAGGTACGGGATAGGAGTTTGTAAGCGGGTAAAAGAGGACGCCCTTGGGCGATGGATAATTGCTGAATTGGTGGTTAATGGTTTTTTGTGTACAATTTGTTCAGTATACGGATCCAATTTTGACGACCCAGAGGTGCTTTATCATCTAAGTATTGAATTGGCAGTTTGGCCATTGCCCCTGATCTTCTGCGGGGATTTCAATCTCCATTTGGAGGGGGGCTTTGATATTATGGGAAATAACCCATATATGGGTAAGAAGACTAAATTCTTTAGAGCAACTAAGGGCATAGTAAAAGTGTTCGGTCTTGTAGACGTATGGTTTGCCCAGAAGAGAAACGTTCCCGGCACTACTTTCTATTCAGCCCCTCATAAGAAACATGTTCGATTAGATTTTTTTTAATCTCTGCAAATATGGTGGCAAATGCGAAAATAGAGATTATGCCGAGGATAATTTCAGACCATAATCCGCTGGTACTTGAACTCGATATTAGAATAAAAACACAACCAAGTGTCTGGACCTTTGAGCGCAATCTTTTGTTAGACCCCGAATATTGCAAATTTATGTGTGAGTGGATCCCTGAGTTTTTTAAGATCAATCGTGGTACAGCTTCGGATCCCATGGTATGGGACACATTTAAAGCGGGTGTGCGGGGGGTAACACTGAGTTATTCGATAACTAAACAACGCAAATCACTTATGGCAATTAAGGAGGAGATGGAACAGCTTAGGCTTTTAGAAATTCGTTTTATGAAGGAACTGATTCACCAGCAAAATGTTGACGAAACTTTAAAGGCTATCGCTATTATGAAAATGAAAGTTCACCAACATTTTTTTAATAAAGACTGTGGCAAAATTGGCCATACACAGAGCTCAGGTTTATGCAATAGGTCTCGCCCTCGTTTAAGTTAAAGCAATTTTGTTTGTAATTAGGTGGCTTTTTAGCTTTGCTTGTATTAGTGTTTTTCAAACTTTCATATATATAACATGCATATGTATGCATATATCTATATGTATGAAGCATTTATATTTGTATTTATATAGATATGCAGATTATATATGTTTACATATGTGGTAAATAATTTAATTACCGGAACTTAATTTGATGCGGAAAATCTATAACAATAGCTCAGTAAAATAAGAGGCAGAATCCGTGGTATTAGAGGTTCGGAACGGGCTTTATTCCAAAATCAATTTAAATTGATGAGCTCCATATTCCATCACCACGAAGGTTCAGGAAGTGAAGACGTTACTTTATTGACAGGTAATCATTTTTATACAATAGGCATTACAGTGAAACAAATGGAGGAGGCGTAACAATTGATAGTAAAGATAAAACATACATGCGTAGCAAAAGTGGGTGTAACTGGGTGTAACTAGGGAACGTCATCAGGTATGATGTCATAATAGGGTGGTTCCATGAAAGAATTTCGCAATGTCAGCAGAAATACTTGGCAGAAATGCGCGCGCAGCAGCATGACGTGTGATTGACGTGCAACTAGGGGGTGAAGGGGACTTGACATTTAGCTCTACATGTGGTGACAGAAGTCTAGAGAGTCAAGTCAACCTAATCCCAAATCATATCTAACATCCTATGTTTAAAGAACTGTGTTATCCAAAAGAGAAGTCTCTTAGAGTAGAATCTTATTCTGTACTGACTATACTGACTGTGAGTGCGTGTACAAGCGTCTAAGTGTCTACACTAGATGCGGGGGCAGAAAATCTTCCATAGTAACAGGGCTATGAATTACTTGCATAAAGACAGAGAAGCCGGGCCTTTTGCTCGGTAGCTGGAAGAATGTTTACTTAAACTACTAGACAGGAATGCATTGGATAGGGAGCGGAGCAGATAATTTCGAAGGTGAAATACAGTTTTTGGCAGGCAACAGGCTGATGTCAGGCACCGTTAGCTGCGCAGGGAGTAGGACAAAGTTCATGGATACAGATGCGAGCTCGGACTGGAGCTTTCAGAGGCAGAAGGCAGGAAAAGCTTGATGGCAGAATCAGGGCCTACTCGCCTGGACTGGAAAATGGCATAAGTGAACCATATAAAGCCGGTGGCCTTTCGTACTTAGGAATGGAATATCCGGCCCATTCATGGCGGATCTGAAAGAGGACATGTTGACGGTGGACGCACATGTGTTTGCGTCTTCATAACTGGAACTGGAGGGAACATACATGTACTTGTGATTTATACATGAAACCGTTGGGGTCCAAGATAGGGGACATAACTGATCATAAAAATCCATATTTCCACATTCCCTCCTTGTCCCCTACTTGCCCGTCAAGAGATATCAATCTTCATCAATCCGTTGATCTGTTCATATAGCATCATTTGTTCTTCTTTTTTCCTCCGTGATGAATGAAATTTTGGTGGTGGAATACACGATGTGGCACACAGACCACAGATCGCTGGTCCACATTGTAGGCATAGACAGCAACTGAATAGTATGAGAAAGCCAATACCGAGGAAGGATAGGACCTTCCATCCGAAGGTAGATAATACACTCCAAAACCAACCGGACCAAGTCCAGGTGCCTGGATTCTGGTGTATCTGGCTTACAATCTTATGAAGGCGAGTTATGGCTTTATATACAGATGGCGAATTTTCTGGTATGAAAATGAAACAACTTGATCCGATGACCCTACAAGCTCCGCCCCTATCGGCCAGGATGACGTCAAGGACAAGACGATTTTGAAGCACAACAATCCGCATAGCAGACTGCTCTTCTGTTAAATTGCCTAAGGCGGAAATAGTTTCGTTCACTATTGCTTCAAGGGTTCTGGTTAATCTACGTATCAGCTTACTATTGGTAACTGTACCCATATAGGGAAAGAGACCTTTATTGAAATCTGTGTATTTTTCCCATGCGGTCTCAGTGTAATCGACTATTGGGAGATCTCTCCTTTCTCTATTGTGTACTAAATGAGTATTTCTATGATAATCAGGAGGAGCTAGGAAAACAGGTGGCAAAAGGAATCCGATGTAGCAGGTACCATCCCAATCTAGTGGCAAACGTATATATGCCGTCTGACCACATATGAAGTAGGAATGGCGGGAAGCTCTAAATGTAGACTTGCCTTGATCACTAAATTCTATTACAGTGGTGCATCTACTATGACCCATATGTATGGAACCATTCTTTCTTACACATAATTCACCTTTAACTGGAAACACTGACATGGCGGGCAAAATTGGAGTAGCTTCGGATTCGACATTCAGGATCATGAGATTAAGCGTAAAATTACCTAATCCATATACTTCATTTTCTAGATCAGTTCCTGTTCTTTTGGGAAGTCCCTCCTTGTTAGGGTAGCAGACTTTTAGTAAACCTAAGTTCAGATTTCCCCATACCCAGTTGTCTTGATAAACTGCAGAATTCGAATCTAGGGAATTAATTAAACTAAACCATGCTCCACAGGATCTATTGTGTGTGAATGGGTATGGAAAAAGAGGTAGAATTCCTTTATAGTTCTGATAGGGAGGGAGTCGGCCACATATCCAACAATTTGTAGCATTGCTAACCTGATGGGAATGATGTAACATACTAATAAACGTGTTATTGCGCAGCGCAAATCTATAAGACAACTCATGCGGAGGTAATTCACTAAAAGAATGTTCAGCAGTAACATTATAAACATGTCTAGAAATAGGATAATATATGTGCAACAATATACTTGCAGTAATTATTAAAAGACTTAAGAAAAACAAAATTAATAACGTCACTGTGCAATGACTACGCAGTGATTTACAGTACGCATGTCGTTTCAACTTTATCCTTCTGTTTCTTTCTCTATACAGGTCTAAGGGATATATGTCAGAGACAAATTCGACCGATTCACCTTGGAGAGGACTTAAACAATCAAATTGCCTGACTTGTTAGACCTAAGTTTTAGTTTGTATTGTTCATGGCTATTCAGTTCAACCAAAGGAAGTTTTGAGTCAATCGGTGAAGACACGCAAGGTGTGTCGTTTACGTCTGACGGTAGTCCATGAAATTTCTTGATATGACTTGAATGTATCCAGCCTTTGCGACCTTCGATCTTCACGGCTGTCCTCGTCGTTAACAATACGAGTTGAGGCGACTTCCACCTAGGATCCAGCTGAGACTTCCGGTCAAAGTTCCTCACTAAAACCAAATCCCCTGGAATTACGTCATGGGGTTTCACCTCGGTGTTGTCGGGAAAGGCTGCAGCTACCTGTGAACGACAAGATTGTAGTGCAGACATCAAGGAAGCCAAGTAATCTGTCAGCATATTACAGTCAATATCAGTTATTTTGCGTGGTATAGGCGTCCCCCACATATTTGGTGGTCTACCGAAGATCACCTCATAAGGGGATAGCCCTGTTCGAGAGTGTGCTACCATTCTCATGTAAAAGAGTGCAACGGGTAAGGCTACTACCCAGTCGACACCTTTCTCTCTGCATATTTTGGACAATCTAATTTTCAGGGTCTGATTATGTCTTTCCACGAGACCTGCTGCCTCGGGGTGTCGGACACAGTGAAATTTCCACTGATAGCCTAACAAAAGTGAAACGTGTTTCATTAATTCGGATGAGAACGGCTGGCCGTTATCTGAGTAGACAGCACGTGGTAAACCGTACCGTGGGAAGAATTCTCGAACTAACTGTTTGGCAGTAGTCGGGGCAGTGTAATCTGAAACCGGGTATGCCTCTGTCCAACGGGAAAGAGCACAGACAACTACGAGAACGTATTTGAATCCTCGACATCGTTCCATCTGGATATAATCCATCTGGAGGACTTCAAAAGGGTGATCAGGAGGCTGAAATCCACCCTGTTCTACGGGAATGCTTTTTCCTGGGTTAAACTGACAACAGATCATACAGGTACGAACTTTTTGTTTAGCTGCTGCTCGTAAATGTTTGTTGAACCAAATGTGTTGAATGCTGTCTAGCATAGCTTTTTCTCCTAGATGTGCTGGACTATGTACAGTATTAATTATAACTTGGACCATTGAATCAGGAAGGAACCACACAGATTTTTATTTTGTCATCCATCCTTGATCCGTTTGGATCCCTCCTAATTCAGTCCATTTCTTTATTTCGTCTGGTGTAGCATGTGTCTGTATGTCGATTACGTCAAGAGCGGGATCCTTAACCATCATGCAATATGTTGGTGTCGGGACTATTGTCTTTGTCATGTCGGATGTTCGAGTTTGAGCAGTCTGTATAGCTGGTCTGTCAGCTAGATCATTGCCTTGAGAAATGATATCAGTAACTTTCGTATGGGCTTTACATTTCATAATTGATATTGCAGTGGGTAGATGTATTGCATCTAATAAGGCATGAATGAGGGGGCCGTGCTGAATGTGGGCACCGTGAGAAGTTAAATAACCTCTCTCTCGCCACAGCACGCCGAAGTCATGTACAACTCCGAATGCATAACGTGAATCAGTGTATATGTTGACTTTTTTATTTGTGGCTTGAATACAGGCTTGTGTCAGAGCGATGAGCTCTGCGGCTTGAGCTGACAAGGTATTTATGCAATTTGTTTCAACGATTTCAGTGTCTGTTGTGACTGCGTAAGTGGCCACTAGCTCTCCTGTACCTGTTCTCATACATGAACCATCTACATACAACGTCAGGTCTGAGTCTGACAATGGGACGTCTGTCAAATCTTGTCTGGGTTTCGTCGTGATAGTGATAACTTCAATACAATCATGTGCTAGTGGGTCTGTTCCGTTTATTGGTAACAGTGTGGCAGGATTCAATGTACTACAACGTCTGATTTCTATATGTGGCTGAAACAATGTTAATTCGTAACCAGTAAGTCGTGCTATGGTCAAGTGTTGTGTTTGTGTGCGGTTCAAGAGAACCTCTACTGCATGTGGTACTTGTACTGTCAATGGATGTCCTAATACTATGGCATCGCTTTGTCTGATTGCTAAAGCTGTTGCTGCCACTGATTTCAGGCACGCAGGCAAAGCCTGAGCTACGGGATCTAATGTACTAGAAAAATAAGCACATGGTTTGTGTGATCCTGCTTGTTCCTGTGTGAGTACTGACAAGGCAGTACCTTCGCGTTCTGTAACGAAGAGTGTAAACTGTTTATTGTAACATGGTGTTGCTAAAACAGGTGCTTGGCATAAGGCTTTCTTTAGGCTTTCAAAAGCCTGTGTATGTTCCTGAGTCCAAGGGAGAACAGTCGATGTGGCTGCCTCCTGTGTTGTCAATTGAATGAGTGGTTTTGCTAGAAATGCATACTGAGGGATCCACTGCCTACAATATGAAGTGAGGCCTATGAAAGCCCGCACCTCCTTTGTGTCTTGGGTATTGGCATATTAGCAATTAGCTGGATGCGATCTGGTGTAAGCTGCCTTCCCTCCTTGGACAGCGAGTGACCAAGGTAAACAACTCGCTGGACACAGAATTGCAGCTTAGAAGGGGACACCTTGTGCCCCTTTTCGGCCAAAAATTGTAAAACCGTCAGTGAGGCTTTTTCACATTCAGGTTCGCTTCTAGCGGTGATCAGCAGATCATCGACATATTGGAGCAGGGCAGTGTTGACTGGCATGTGGATACTGTCGAGTTCTCGTTTCAGTGCTTGGCTATAAATGCTGGGGCTTTCTGTGAATCCTTGAGGTGCGCGTGTGAATTTGAAGCTACGTCCATTTAAACTAAATCCGAACAAGTATTGGCTTTCCGGATCTATTGGGACGCTGAAAAAGGCATTCTTGAGATCAATTACAGTAAAGAATGTTGCTTCGGAATCAATGGCTGTCAGTAATGAAGAAATGTCTGGGACTACGGGGTATTGTGGTACTATGCATTTATTTAATTCGCGCAGATCAATAACCAATCGATATACTGGCGGGGCTGTTGGATCGGTTCGTTTAAGAATCGGAATTATCGGTGAATTACATACATTGGAGTCAGTTTCCACAACCACTCCTTGGGTAATAAGCTCGTCAATGATTTGCAGTAAAGTCACTACAGCATCTGGGGGTAACTTGTATTGTCGCATTCGTGGAAGTACCACTCCTGCCTTTAGTGTGACTCGATATGGTGTAATGTTCATGCAACCAACATCTGTAGGGCCTTGTGCCCATAAATGTGTCGGTAAAGTCTGCAGTCGGTGATCCATGTCTCGGGACACGTAGTGCCCTTTGAAATCACGTAAAAACAATCTTACTCCTTCCGGAGAACAACATATTATAGCTCCTAGAGCTTTCAAAGTTTTTATACCTAACAAGTTTTCTGGACATGATTTAGTAAGCAATAAATCTGTAGTTCGTGTCAAGGGACCGATCGTAAGTGGAAGAGGCTGTGTTACTTCGTTAATGATAGGTTTTCCTGAAAAGCCAAGGGAAATATTCTGTGAGCCTGAGAGGGGTGCCCCTGGAACTTCACTATGTTTTATTGTTGTTCGACTTGCCCCTGTATCAAGTAAGAATTTTCTATCTTGACCTAACAGTTCACTGTGTACATAAGGTCCTTCTTGATCTACAGGGACCTCAATAAGGGGTAAGCCAACTTCCCTCTCTAGGCTGTTTCATGAGTATCGTTGATAATCAGGATAGTCATACTGTGCGGTCTGATACATCTGTCGGGTCGTTGTTTGTGTGGCAGCAATAGGCTGCGGTGGTGGAGCTGGCATAGACTGTTGCGGAGCTGGCATGGACTGTGCATGCTGCGGTGTTCCTTGTTGATTCTGATCCTGTCTAAGTGGTCTTGGTCTTTCTTTTGTGTTACCTATGGCAATATTATGTTTTAAAACTGGACAATCGTGTACATAATGACCTGGCTGTTTACAATAGTTGCACGTCCCTTTTACAGGACCTGTTGAAACACTGGACTGTGTTATACCCTTCTTATGACCGTCGGCTGGCACTGTCTGGGAAACTAGCATTTTCATTTTCGTGTCTTTCATGCGTCTATGTTCATGTTCTTGTTCTTCTCTAATTCTATTGTGATGGTACTGTAGCATTTGTAACATTTGTGATGGAGTGTTACCTTGCCAGGTACTCTCGAACTTCAATATTCTATTCTTAACTTGGGGCAAGGCATTTTCAACTAACTTTGTCACAAACAGATGTGGATACGACTCGCTACTTGCTTTTATTCCACTATTTATACCAAAACATTTCTCAAATCGGGAATAGAAATCACTAGTGTCTTCATCTGATTTTTGTTTACAGGCTGAGATTGCACCCCAGTCTTCCTTTTTCGTAGTTAATAAACGTGGCAGTACCTGTACTAGTAAACCTGGTAGTGCTTTGGTCTTGTCCCCGAGCCCTGAACCTGGACCTCGAGCTTTTTCTTCGTTTTCTAATGCTGTCCAATCTATCTTCTGGTCTCCCACCTCCCAATACTTTTCCTTGAGTTTTTCGTAAATGCCCGCAGGCATTAATACCTTCAATATTGTCATAATGTCGGGGTAGGTATATTCTCCCATGAGTAACATATCTTTAATTTCACGGTGGAAACCCGCTGGGTCTTTGTCATGACTGGGTACCACTTTCTTCATTTCTAATAATTCTATTTTGGATATGGGTATGTATACAAACACACGTTTAAACTCATTGTCATCACCCTTTATCGGGTGCACTTCTCGTAAGGGATTTTGTCTATCCATGTAATACGTCGTTCTTTCCTTGATGGGCAGTGAGACATGTTCAGGACATACAAAAAGAATGTACTGCCTTCTAGATTCTAGTATTTCTCTAATTAACTTAGTACCGGAACCTCTCCATTTATTCGTGAGTAATTCAGTCAATATATCAGGTAAGGGGCCAGGATCGGAGTGTTGGCTTTTATATAATATAAGGAGTTGTTGAATCATATAGATACCAGCTAAACGCTGTTCATCTGGGGCGAGGTTCAAAAACGTATGCGCTAGTGTATCATCACCATATTTTCCAGGACTATCAACCCAGTGAACGGCTGACCTGGCTAATTCTTGTTCGTCCATAGAATCGAGTATATGATAACCCCTTCGTTCTCGGAGTAATTTGTCTGCGGCTTGGAACGAATGTTCGGGGGACCTTGTATTTATTATAGGAGTTTGGAATTTTCTGTTATTATCTGGACGTATCGGACATATCGGATCAGTAAAGCATCTAGTATTATTGCAAGATCTTCCTCTACCTACATAGGCCATGGTTTCTAACTGTCCTGTGGGCAGTTCTAATTCTTCCTCATCCTCGGTTTGTTCAGGTTCGTCTACTGCTAATCTTTCTTCGTGTATTCGTTCTATTTCTTTGCGGATCTTTCGGCTCATAGCTACTATACATGATCGTTTATCGTGTCTCCCCTCTGATATATTTTTACCCCAAGTGGTAAGAATTTGCATTTCTTCCGGACTTACCCCTGGTTGATCTTGATTTCTGATCACACAGTTTATGAGGAAACGTAACAGTTCCCCCTGTATTTCCACTTTTTGGTACTCCATGGCTCTATTAATACTCTCAGGGTCTCGCCCTGACTGAACAAAATGATATATATTTTCTAAATGTGCAGTCATTCCTGGTAGCTTCCCTAAGTATATTGCAGCTCGTCGGATACGTAATGATGCCAGCATCATTTCGTCCCCTTTTCCGGGCACAGGGTCATATCTACAATCTATTAGAAGTTCCTTGAGCGTGTTGGGAGTTACTAGTTTGGGTGTACGTTGGTGGGCTAATTCTTGAAAAGAAAGTTTATTTGTTCTGGGTGGCGTAGAAAAAATGCTTGATGCACCTCCGGTAGCACCACCTGGGGTGCTGGATGTGAAAGGATTCGTTGAACGGGATATAGCAACCATAGGTGTGGATGCAGATGTAGAAACAGATGTGCTTGCCGGAACTTGTGTCGGGGTTTGCTGTTGCAGAGGTACAGACGGAGGAGGGTCTTGGCGTTGAACCCCCTCGGCAGACGGTCTATGTGGCGCAGCATTTGCATACTCGGGAGCTGCGTCGTCTAAATAAGAGGAAAGAAAAACATCTTCCGCGGATCTGGGATGCCCTTTGGGATGTGCTTTTATCGGAAACAATGGGGGTGGCAAGTCTTTTGGTATTTCCGGAGTAGCCTTAGGTAATCCTTCGGCCAGAAGAGGATACATACCATTCACAAGGGCATTTCTTTGTCTGTCTGTTTGTTCTGACTTTACTCGAGTACCTTCTTCAATTAATACACTTTCTCGAACTTTATTTGAATTCTCCTTACTTTTCTCTTCCTGTCTGAGCGCTTTCTCTGTGCGTCTATATGATTCTTTACGCCATAATTCAATGGCATCTTTCTGTGACTGTCTAGCTTTCTTTTTCCATAATTCTTCTTCTACTTTCATAATGCAATCTGCATCCCAGGTCCCAGCTGCGGGCCACCTCTGACCTTCTGGTAATTCCTTAGTGTAGTCTACCCATAGATCAAGAAATAATATGGCGTCTAGGCCATGTTTATGATACATGAAGTACCCTGGAGTGTCCCTAGGAGGAATGGGAACAGCTTCTTCGAGTACCCCTTTCCTAGTTTTGATCTGTCTTAATTTCGAAAAGAGCGGCATATTGAGAGCTGATCTGATACTTAATTTTGAACACGTTTAATACCATAAAACACAATAATGAACAGTCATTCACACCACAATATACAGAACATATTTAAAACATTTTAACATTTAACATTTAATGAATAAACAATGACGGTCATTTAAGGAAACTAGTCACTAAGCATAATACTCGATACTAACTAGGTAAATCTGAATTATATACTAGACATACTTGATATACTGCTAAACAGTACAGATACACTGCTGAAACAGTGCAGACCGGATTTGTGTACCCAAACCCGTCTTGACCGGCACAAACTATGTGCACGTCAGAACGCCTCCCCAATAATGGTACTCACCGGGTAGCTCGGAACGGAAGGCCTCGGAACTGAACTGAACTTGAACCGGACTGGACTCGACTCGGAACTTCGGAAACTTCGGAAACTGGTGGGCCTCTGTATACCTCGGATCTTGCTCTCTCAGCTAGGCTCTGGTTGGGATACTTCGCACTTCTCACCGCCTCGTCTGGGTGTTGATCGCAGCCTCAGTTACCCCCGCTCGGCAGGAGGGAGATACAGGAAATCCTGTGGGTACGCGTTGTTGTCCGTCCAGCTGTGACAGGAGACCGAGCCTGCAACGCACCGCCGGCGCGTGAGATGAGAAAGTGTCCCTGTTCGGGCGCCATTTATGTGGTAAATAATTTAATTACCGGAACTTAATTTGATGCGGAAAATCTATAACAATAGCTCAGTAAAATAAGAGGCAGAATCCGTGGTATTAGAGGTTCGGAACGGGCTTTATTCCAAAATCAATTTAAATTGATGAGCTCCATATTCCATCACCACGAAGGTTCAGGAAGTGAAGACGTTACTTTATTGACAGGTAATCATTTTTATACAATAGGCATTACAGTGAAACAAATGGAGGAGGCGTAACAATTGATAGTAAAGATAAAACATACATGCGTAGCAAAAGTGGGTGTAACTGGGTGTAACTAGGGAACGTCATCAGGTATGATGTCATAATAGGGTGGTTCCATGAAAGAATTTCGCAATGTCAGCAGAAATACTTGGCAGAAATGCGCGCGCAGCAGCATGACGTGTGATTGACGTGCAACTAGGGGGTGAAGGGGACTTGACATTTAGCTCTACATGTGGCGACAGAAGTCTAGAGAGTCAAGTCAACCTAATCCCAAATCATATCTAACATCCTATGTTTAAAGAACTGTGTTATCCAAAAGAGAAGTCTCTTAGAGTAGAATCTTATTCTGTACTGACTATACTGACTGTGAGTGCGTGTACAAGCGTCTAAGTGTCTACACTAGATGCGGGGGCAGAAAATCTTCCATAGTAACAGGGCTATGAATTACTTGCATAAAGACA
This sequence comes from Triturus cristatus, assembly GCF_964204655.1. Taxonomy (NCBI): domain Eukaryota; kingdom Metazoa; phylum Chordata; class Amphibia; order Caudata; family Salamandridae; genus Triturus; species Triturus cristatus. The sequence continues at coordinate 250,868,677 of NC_140584.1, forward strand.
GAGAAGCCGGGCCTTTTGCTCGGTAGCTGGAAGAATGTTTACTTAAACTACTAGACAGGAATGCATTGGATGGGGAGCGGAGCAGATAATTTTGAAGGTGAAATACAGTTTTTGGCAGGCAACAGGCTGATGTCAGGCACCGTTAGCTGCGCAGGGAGTAGGACAAAGTTCATGGATACAGATGCGAGCTCGGACTGGAGCTTTCAGAGGCAGAAGGCAGGAAAAGCTTGATGGCAGAATCAGGGCCTACTCGCCTGGACTGGAAAATGGCATAAGTGAACCATATAAAGCCGGTGGCCTTTCGTACTTATGAATGGAATATCCGGCCCATTCATGGCGGATCTGAAAGAGGACATGTTGACGGTGGACGCACATGTGTTTGCGTCTTCATAACTGGAACTGGAGGGAACATACATGTACTTGTGATTTATACATGAAACCGTTGGGGTCCAAGATAGGGGACATAACTGATCATAAAAATCCATATTTCCACAATATATATATATTCACTGAAAAAAACCATAGGTTTCAGAGACGTTATAGTTAGAAATTAGCATTTAAAAAACCTTAGAAATTCACAGAAAAAACCATACGTTTCAGGGGTGTTATAGTTACCTGGCCATTTCACTCATACAAAACTATAGAAATTCCTCCGTTATAGTTAGTTCTGCTAACTATAACTCGCGCGCCTGCAATGCACTGCTGATGATGTCACATATTGCATCATTCATGACATGGTCAGTGACATCACTGATGACATCACTGATGACATCTCAAATGACATCACTGATGACATCACTAATGACATCATCCAGTGAATGTGGTTTAGTTTGAAATTTAAATATGTATTATATATATACCAATCTGTACTGAAGATTGAGTGGATATATAATTGTCTGGATGGAGGATTTAGTAGCTGTCTGACTGTCTGTTTAAGTGAGTAATTAAAAGTGTCTCACTTAATACATAGATTAGTAACTAAACTATGTGAATGTGTGCAGCACTGTCTCTGTTGTTGTATAACCTGCTGCATCAGTTGGTCACTAACTACATGAGTGTGTATATTAGTTATTGATTATTTGGGTGAGTATTTGTATGGGACACTGAGTTTGTGTGTGGTTGGATGGGGTGTGTGTAACTCTATGCATAGATGTGTGAATGGTTGATTGACTATTGCGTATAGGTTTAAGATGCATGTGGAAACAGTTGTTTGGGTGACTGAGTGTATTTATTTGTGTGTTGGTGAGTGACTACATATTTTAGTTGTACATCTTCAAAAAAGTAAAAAAATAAAAGGCATTGTATGTGATAGTTGGTGTATATAAATAAGTATATGTAAGAGTCAGTGATTGTGAGAGTAACTATATGAATAATGTTATAATTGTTATGGTGATTTTTTAACATATTAACTATGAGTTACTATGTGTTTGAATAAATGAGGTGTTGTTGGAAAATTGTGTAAGCGAGTAAATGTAAGTTTGATTAATTTTTTTCATGAGTGAGTAGGATGACTGCATAACCGACTAAGATGACTGCTGATGTGTCAATGTCTATATATGTGTATACGTGCATTTGATAGTGTCCTATTAATTAGTGGATGCATGTATAAATTATTCTGTTGTTGAATCGGTAGTTGTGTGTGTAGACTTAGGAATCTGTGAGTGGGTATGTAGTAACTGGTATTGGTGTGTCAATAGTTTCAAATATGGTACTCTGTATTTTACAGTGAGTGATGAAAGGTTATACTAGTGTATGATGAGGTGTATCAGATTGTCACATGGATGATGTCATCAGTGATGTAATTTTCATCAGTGATGTCACTGACCATGTCTTGAATGATGCAATATGTGACATCATCAGCAGTGCATTGCGGGCGCGCGAGTTATAGTTAGCAGAACTAACTATAACGGAGGAATTTCTATGGTTTTGTACGAGTGAAATGGCCAGCTAACTATAACACCCCTGAAACCTATGGATTTTTCAGTGAATAGATATATATATATATATATATTCCAAAACACCATGCCCTCAGGCAAGGCAGCACACGAGCAGCACCGCAATCCAGCGGGTAGAAGACACATCAGCATACCAGTGTCAGCTTGTCAGTCGTTCTTCGCCTGACGCGTTTCTGAGCCGTTCGCTCGTCATCAGAGGCTCGACTGTTCTTGGCGCTTAACACTCCCACTATTTATACAATTAAAACTCAATTGAGTTTGAAACGCTTCATTGTTCATTGTTCGGACCTGCTATACCACGCTATAGACCAGCAACTACAGTCAAGAAAGCCCAATAATCCTGTACAGCAGTTAGCTACGGAAGCACAGAGTGTGATGCACCTCAACGGAGGGAGTTCTGTGAAAAGCAAGCAGCAGGTATTATCGGACACCATCCATTATGGGATCAAGACACCATTCCACTGTTGGGACCCAGAGTTGGTTGCAGCTGGTCAAAGGGAGTACCTTCATCTCCACTCTCAGATACATCATCCACTATGGCATAAAAACACCGTTCCACTGTTCCACTGTCGGTACCTGTCAGACTACTGTGATACTATTATACAGAGCACTCCACGCTCCTGGGCCTCAGGCTTGGCTCTGTGTGCCTGTGTCGCGGTAGCCAGCGTTAATCTGAGGAGCCTTCCAAGCTCGCAGACCTCGGCCCAGGACCTTCCGCCGGGACGTGGTCAGCTCTCTTTCACATACAGCGGTGTCGAAAGGGGAACTGTGGGGCATGTATGCATCACAGCGGCCATGGCGGTTTCTGAGTACCAGCAGGCTGAGAGCATCATTCACGCAACCAAATTTGCTCACAGTGTCAGCCTCATGGCAGGGTAAACTGTGCAGACCTGGTAGACACGTTTGTCAATCCGAAAGAGAGCCACACCCAAAGAAACGTGCCTTTTATTCATACCCCTACGCTAGCCTTGCGTACGACGAGCCAGCCCACTCCCCTAAACATTTGGGGGGGAGGAACGTATGCGCTACCATTACGTAATCTTCCCTACTGACTGTACTATCATGGTTGCGTCCACTGTCCACTTCACTCAATAGACCATCAGTGTATGTTGATATGTACATGTCTGTGCTCTGCATACTCAAGTCTGTCCGGCACATCCCCTCAAGAATTTACATTGTATACTTTTATAATCGACAATTACTTGCCACCTTCGCACATACTTTTTTCTCATCTCTCCCCGCATTCTGCATAGTGAGGCAGAGGTGCCATGCCATTGTTAGTTTGTATAGATGGCTAGCCACAGTTCCCACAGTATGTAGTGTCATTGAGTCTGCTACATGCACATGTTGTTTGTCATGTTGAATGTCATTATTAAGGTAGCGCGTTTATTCACGAGCAGTGGCTTATTCCAAATACATATCGCTGTCTTAAAGAGCATACAAAAGTTTTTCTCACAGGTGAATAGTGCAACCACAATGGCAGTCATTCATTACTATCCAAGAATGTCCAACTACACGGCGCTTCTAAGCTTACAGCCACCAATCATGTGTCCTTTCTTAAAAGGATGCCAACTCCCACAATCACAACGACATTCACACAGCTTTCTAACAAGTTATCTGCTTCTCAATAACATACACTCCTATGGAATATGAGCTGGCATACCACATGTCCTTACTGTTTAAAACACAGTAACTTCTTGTGGCAATATTTATTCCCACCCACACAAACTAACTCCCAAACTTCAACTTGGCCTTCAATTCCTAGTTTTAAAACACATTTCAAGAAACAAACCAAACTAAAAGCACCTTTGTTGAGAACAGAAGTCTCCCTCACTTCTGCAAAAGAAATTTATCGACTGCAGACACCACAAACTTCAAATAAAATACACTCCCTTTTAAATACGAACCGCCAATTACACTTTGTGAATTGTTACACAATTTTCAACACATGTCTCATTCAAGGTCTGGCACACTTTTTTAACACAGTCTCCTACAGCCTTCTAACATGCTTTCAAACTGTTCTTCTTTTAATACCAGACAACATTCAGACATTCTTTCGATCATCTCTGGAATAACAGGAACAGTGCCCATAATTCTCACCCTCTTTGCGGCCATCCTACTACTAATTCTACTTCTAGAAATGGCTACGCTCTCTATGGTAACAACTATGTCCGACAGAATATGCCTCTACGCCAAGCTACATCAATACTGTAAAAAAACGGAAAATCTTTTCGGCTGCCTGCCTCTATCTATTATCGGAACTAGCTACAACATTACATTTATCTACACTTATGCAATATGCGTACAACCATCATTTGATTGCAAAACTTGCCCATTCGACTGGCGAATGGATGTATTCCTTGCCAACATCTCAACAATTGCTCCAGATATCCAGCAGGTAATGGAGTATCTTGATAACCATGAACGTGATTGTTCTGGCAGCGGAGCAATGGCGAATGCAATGCAAAAAGGAATCGCAGCGCAATGGGATTCCTGCGCAGCCATGAAAGATCTCCTGCAACGTGCGACCTTTCACAACATCGCAGATTGCCTGCCCATTTAAATTACCACTCCAACATTCGAGGAACATTACTGCCCCTTCGAGGATATGAATTGGATTGCTTTGCTTTTCTCACACGATGGCAACAATAGCCTCTTGGAACATTACGTATTTCAAGCAGCTGAAGAACTTCTGGACTGGAATCTCCAAGACTTGTAAGAAACTCACATTATTCTTGAATTAATTTTTTTCCATCTTTTTTGACTTTCCTTTACATTTTTTATAATACACTTCAATCCTACTACTTTGATATAATAACTTTCTAAGTATACTGAGTCATTTGAACTCTATCCTCATTATTCCCCCTTACGTCTCCAGTCTAACCAGGAATCGGTGATGTCTGGCCAATGCAAATACGCTATTTACTTCCAAAATTAACCTAAACCAGACACCCATTTAGAAACCATGTCTATTCTTTGTGCACACACCTCTCTGCCTGCCTGTTATTCACAAAGCCCTTTCACACAATTTTACTCAAAGTCAAATCAGCCTCTGCTCAGAATCTCACGATAAAAATGTAAAAAGACGACTTTGTTTAGGAACTGATTGGCACAGTGTGGTAATCGTAAACTACCTTTATTTTCATTATACAATCTATTTATTCAATTCTAATAGCTATTCTGTAGGTCACATAGAACTGTAACATATAATGTGCAATTCACTGATGCAGGAGCTTCGATTTGACGACAGCAGAAGCAATTGGAGGTTGTCTAAGCTTGATGCCTTAGTTCTCTACACAAGAATGTTTTTTTGAAACAGCTGAAGACAATAATGTACGATTTGACTTACCGAATGTGCTTCTCAGAAGCAAAATGTTTGTATTCATCCTCAAAGTTCCAATGTGGGTAGAACTAGTACCAATTCTGACACACACCACATTGAATCTACTATACCACAGATTGCTAATTATTCTACTGTTGTTAATTTTCTGTTACAAAAAAGCACTGTCAAGGTACATAAAAAGTTTGATGACTACATCTTGCAATTTCTTTTTTATTTCTTTCTTTTCTTAAACGATACATGTGGTAATCATATCCTACCTTTATTTTCTTTACAGAATGCAGAGTCATTCAAGTGTAATAGCTATTGTTTATTTCACATTCAACTGTAACATGTAATATACAATTCACCGATGCCGGAGCTTCCGTTTGAATACAGCGGAAGTGGTTCAACTTTGCATCAGCTGGATACCCTAGCTCTTGCCCCAGTGGGTCCAATTATGGCACTGAAATAAAGACACTTTCTGTATAATTTTCAAACTCCATCCCTTTATTACACACAACCACTTTCTTAGACACAACTCATTTTTACCATTTTCCTTCTCTGGCATTGCAACATTCTGCATTATATTCTTCACGATTATTCCTTTATTCCTGCTTCCTAAAACACTACATTCGACTCTTCAGACCAATAGGGATGAGTAGTTCATTTCACACTCCCTGAATAGAATAAACTCACACTGACACTACTTACACAGGAATGCTACAGCGGCCAGTATCCTACAGCGCCCACAGCACATCACTTCACAGCAAAAAACTCACAACTTACACTCACAGTTTCATCCCGAGTCTTCATACCGATACCAATAAGTACTTTGCTTCCCACTCCCGCTATACTCTAAACGCATACTAACACCACCTGCACAGATATGCTACAGCGCCCACTATGCTACAGCACCCAGAGCACATCACTTTACAGCACTCAGATCACAGTTTAGATGCACGGTTTCATTGCAGAGTGTACCGGCACCTCACCTCAGCACCATCTTACAGTGGGCAAAACAGCACTTTCACACCAGTAGGGACATATAATTTGCTTCACACTCCCTCTATAGCATACCCTACCCACCCTACAAACCTCACAGCGCTCCTACCCTCCTCTTTCCCACTTTTTTCTCCCTTTTTTCCCCTTTCTCGCTTCAACGGAATCACAACATGGTGGCCAACACTTCCTAGTTGCAACCGCTCGCACACTCGCAGCTTGTGCTCGTAACGCCTCAGCCAATCAGATGGCAGAATTCCCAAATATCGATATCTGTAAATTTAGATATTTCTCAAAAACTACTGAATGGATTTACACCCCATAAACTAAAGCATACTTTCTAGACCAGGACCCTTCTCCCTTCCAAATTTAGGGTAATTCCGTTCACCCGTTCGACCTGTAGCCTTGTCTAAAGTTTCCTATGGAAATTAACAATGAAAAAACACATTTTGGGACCCCCTTTTTTTCTCGGCCCCCCCCCTTCACGAATCACCCCCAAACTTTCAACATGGAAGCTGATCTCAACAAAGAATTATTTTTGAAAATGTTCCTATGGTAACTAGGTCCTAACTATAACTACCTACTGGCGACCACCAGTAGGTATATATATATATATATATATCAAAAAGCAGCAGAGATAATGGACATCAATGGCATGTCACTCTCAATATGTCAAATTTCGTCATGCCACCATTCACCAGGATCTGACCTGATGATGCTATATACAGGGCCTTAACCATGTTGACACCTCTCACAAGTAGGCTCAGTGCACTCAATCAAACACCTTAGCAGCATCTATGGTAACTATGACTAAGGGATCTAAATTCACAGTTGCCTGATCTATTGCAAATATCAATTGATGTGTCAAGTCATACAGGTGCCGACCTGGAACAAAACCCTTCTGATGAGTGAACTACCTTGCTGACATCCAAGGAAAGCCTCCTCACTAAAATGCCAGCAAAGATCTTATAATTGAAATTTAATAAAAATATGGGTCTATATGAGTCTGTTCTTTTAGGGTCTGTGTATGATGTCAAAAGTAGAGCTATTAGGGCATTATTCATGGAAGGATTTCTAGGACCCCAGCTAATAATAAGTTAAACAGTTCCTTTCATATCAGAACTAATATTTATTTTGATACTTTATAAAACTCCCCAGAAAGAGTATCAGGGCATATCGCGTTTGCATTTCGGAATTTATCAATTTGCAGGATGATCTCCACCTCCTTAATGCCCTTCAATAGTTCTTCTTGTTCAGCACTAGATAGGGATGGTAATTTAAACCCTGCTAACCACTCCTTTAACTCTGGATCCCTGCAAGTGTCCTTCTCAAAGTAAAGATCATCAAACACTGTATTAAAGCATTCCACTATTTCCTCAGAAACTTCTGAAACCTTACCATTACTATCCACTATCAGACTTTCAATATAGTTCCCTCCTGTATCCGCTTGCCCCTTCCAGGCTAGCAATTTACCACTAATTTCCCCATACTCTGATTGAGCAAGCTTGCTGACATACCATCTTGCTCTAACTCTGCTCTCAATGACCTGAATGTACGCCGCCCATTTTTCTGCCAACCTCTGTAACTGCTTCCGCACCAACTCCTGGAGGCAAAACAAGAAGTTCCTTTGCCATTGCCTCTAACTGTTCTTCAAGACACCTATCCTCCTCACGTAGTTTTCTAAACCTAATAAAGCCTTGCTTGCTCAAGAACCCACTGGCCACTGCCTTGTATGAGTCCTAAACTAACCTCATTGGAGCAGAGCCCAAGGTGACACTGAAATAAAACCTGCTCTCCCCTTTTAATGCATGCAGTAGATCCAGATCTGACAACAACTACCTGTCTACAGTTCACCTGGAGCTAGTCTGCACATTAGGGAACCTGATCTCCAAGAGAACAGCAGCATGATCAGAACAATAAACCAAGATATGTCTAACCTCCTTAACATTGGTGAACAGTGACTTATCAATTGAAATATAATTAATCTTGCTCGAACTTCATTATTTACTGCTGTAGAAGATATGCCCTCTCTTGACCCCAGTTGGTGTCTGCCATACATCACACAAATTAAAGTCTAACATCAACATTTTCAAGACTTTTCTTACTTTGATGTGCCCTTCCACCCGTCTCTGTGATGATCTATGTAACACTTAATTCAAACATACATTGCAATCACCTCCCACCACTATGGGAAGGGAGAAACCCAACATAGTGTCTCTTAGATAGCACAGGGGAAAAGCATTGTCGCAATTTGGGCCATAGTAGCTCCCACGTGAATACCTAGACTGCCCAAAAGTCAAACAACCTATAACCCACCTACCTGAGCATTCCATTTTAAACACACAAATATGTATGCCAACATTTTTCCTAATGATGAGAGCTACAACCTTTGTGGAGAGGGATAGATATGAGCACACAACCTGATGGACCTATGTTAGACTCCTAAAAAGATCTTTACTCTCCCAGACCAAAAGATGCATCTTCTGGAAGGCTATAATATGAGCCTGGCAATCTTTCAAGTATTGGCAAATTAGCCCTGTTTTCTTCTACACGGGAGGCTCTTCACATTCCATGACAAAATCACTACCTCCTTACCTATACCAATACTGTCCAAATCACCCCACACTTGCCCTCTATGTGACAACTTACTATACTGATGTAAATATCACGGCAAACTTTACAGAAAAAAAGGACTCCTGAACACCTGTTGTATCCAAAATGGCAATGAGGACAATTTTCACTTATAACCCTTTTCTCAGTTTTTTTCCATTTTCCCATTCTAACACCCCTTCCAGTCGACCCAACGTGGGGAACCCTCTCACTACAGATAATGGCATTCTGCAATGCCAATTCGAGCTCTACTGTAGAAGGAAATCAAATAATATAAAAACTACTAGCCTGAAACAGCTCCTACACGTGGATGGTTGGTAGTGCCATAAGGAAGAAAAAGGTCCAAAAAAAAAAGGAAGCCAAATTAGAAGGGAAAGAGGGAATGTGAAAGAGAGTAAAGGAAGACCCAGAAGCGAAATAATGCCACACTAGCCCTCAGGTGGACTCTGCATCTTTTTATTGGGGCCATCAGCCCGCTCAATGTACCTGATGTTATACATTTGGTTATCCTACGACTTTGAGTATGGCCGGAAATGTTACCATGTGTAGGAAAATAAAATAAATACTTTGGCATTGAATAATAGTGGTAACGTGTGCAGAATCCTAAGGCTTGCAAAAACAAAGCAAAAACAGGAGGTCTGAAGGCAAAAAGTTATGGGAAACTACACCAAGGATGCTCGGTCTAACAGATACCCCCAGCTGAAAGTGAGGAGAAACGCCTGACCCCTTGGGAGTTCTCTTCATTAAGGCAGAAGAACCTGGAGAGACAACCAGCACTGGGGTGGTCTATTCCTGGACGGTGTTCCACCATATAGTCGATTTACTGGACGCAGATGAACCACCTCAACAGCTTGGGATTCTCACCCTCATCTGTATTAGCCATCTGAGGGGTATGTGGTCTCTCTGAACCTGGAAGCGAGCACCACACAGGTGTGTTCTCAGCTTCTTCAGTGGCCAGACCATAGCAAGAGCTATTTATTGCACTCCACCTCTGTTGACGGGGAAGTAACCTCCTACTAATGAAGGCTACAGGTTGATCCAGGCCCTCTTCATTTAGCTGTGAGAGCACGATCCCTATGCCATGCTGTGAGGTGTCTGTCTGCACAATTAATTATTGGGAGAACATGGGTGCTAGGCACATGGCCTCCTTCAGGATGTCAAAACCATTCTGGCAGACCACAGTTTAGATCACTTGACTTGACTGCTTCTTGGAAGTCAACTCTAACAAGGGTGCAACAATGGGGCCATACACCTTGACAAATCTCCTGTAGTAGCTGATGAGCATGAGAAGGCTCGTACCTCTGTCTGGATTTTGGGGGGTTGCTAAGCCGGAATGGTTTCAAATTTGGCCCGGGGGGCTGCAATTTGCCTCCTCCCACTTCCCACTTGGTGACCCACGTAGACCACTGACCACTGTCCCATCTGGCACTAACTGGCCTTGATGGTCAGACTTGCCCTCTGCAGAGCCCAAAGCACTTCCATGATGTGACATAAGTGGTCCTCCTAGAGGAAACTGAAGACTGCATGCCATCAAGATAGGCGGCACTGAGGTTTTTCAGCCCAGCCTGGATCTTGTTGACCAACCTCTGGAAGGTGGCATAACCCTGAACTGGTAGTGCCCTTCTGGGATAGAGAACACAGAACTCTCTTTGTCCTGATTGGATAAGGCAACCTGCGAGTAGCCGGATGTTGAATCAAAGGCGCTGAGGAACATGACAACTCCTAGCATATCTATGAGTTCATTAGTTGTGGGAATGGGGTGTTCATCAGTCTTGATGATGGCATTGAGCCCACACTAGTCCACACAGAACATAAGTTCTAGTGTAACGCCTGGAGGGGCAGCCTTGGAGATAAACACCAATGAGCTGGACTAAGGGCATGTTTGAGGGCTCATACCCCTACCTACAGCACTTTGGAGACCTCCTTCTTAATACTGGCTCTCATCAGATAACCTGTATATTTTACTCTTCACAGTCATGTTGTCCCCAGTGTCAACATCATGGGTATAGCATTTAGTGACCCCTGTGGTAAGAGAGAAGATTGAGACGAACTGCCTCAGCAACTGGCAGTAGTATCTCTGTTGTTCTGGGGCCAGTGTCGGGTATAGGCTGACACTCTCCACTGGCCCATCATGCTCATTAGAAGAAAGGTGGTTGGTGAGAGGTTCACTCTCCTCTTCCCCTCCAACATCCATGACTAGGAGAATGGTTAATTCAGATCTACCAAAGTAGGGCTTTGGGCAATTTACATGTAGGACCCTTCATGGGTTCCTGGTAGTCATGATGTCCACCAAGTAGGTGACATCACTCTTGCACACAACCTCATAAAGCCAATACCAGTTGTCTTGTAGGACCCTGGGCTCCACAGGCTCCATAACCCATAGTTTTTGGCCAGGCTGAAATTTGACCAGAGGGACATTCTGGCCATAAGACCATTTTATGTCCTCCTGGCTAGATTCTCAGTGCTTGCTTACAAAAGCGCTTTGTCTGGTTACGGAGTGCCAGCACGTAACTGATCAGATACTGGATGGCCTCGCTGGGATAATTCCACCAGCCCTCCTTTACCAGACTGAGAGGTAATCTCACAGGTGCCTGGACAGAAGTACAAAGGGGCTGAAGCCAACTGCCTTCTGTGGTACTTACCTGTAGGCAAATAAAAGTCATGAGCGGAAGACGTCCCACTTCTGCCTCATGGGAAGCGACAGGCCCATGTTCATGCCTTTTAGGGTCCTGTTGAACCTTTCAACAAGCCCATTGGTTTAGCGGTGGTAAGGAGTAGAGAACTTGTAGGTTACCCCACAACTCTTCCACATGGCCTTCACGTACCCTGACATGAAGTTGGTACCAATGTCAGATTCCAAATCCTTGGGGAAGACAACATGTATACAGATTACCATCAGTGACCTGGCCACTGAAGATGCAGTCATTGTTCTCAAAGGGTAGCCTCTGGGTACTGCTTGGCATGGTCCACTAAGCCCAGGATGAACCTGCTGTCTTGGGGTCCAAAGGCCCAACAATGTTGATGCCCACCTTTTGAAGTGTTGCCAACTACAGGAAAAGGTTGCAGGGGAGCCTTGTGATTCCCTCCAGATTTTCCACTGCCCTGGCACGTAGGATAGGGCCAGCAGAAGGCATCTGAGGCCTTCCTCCTCTGCCCCAAATGACCTGCCTAGGGTGCATCATGAGCCAGCTCCAGTAGGAAGGCTCTGAAGTACTGGGGTACCACAAACACACAGATTGCACCAGGCTCAGTACCCTTGGGCTCACTATGCCAAAGACCATTCTTCCAGTAAATCAGGTGATCACCAGAGGTGTCACCAGCTGCCTGGACCTGGGTCTGATGATGTTGTCCCACAATATCAAGGCATTCCCTCTGCCCCCAGCGGAACTGCTCCTTGGTGGGACTCCTTTCCTTATGCCAGCAAGCCAGCTCAGTTAGGGTCACAGTTGGGCTACATCCTCCCCTGTAGGCTCTAGGGCATCTCCCTCAGGGTTAGCCTCCTCCCAGGCCATGGGAGTTTCAGGCGGTGGTTTTTTGCTCTACTTGCCCTTCCTCTTCTTGGAAGGCACCTAGGCCATTCTTCCAGGCTCCAGGTGGTCCTGACTACAAGCTTGGGTGTAAATAACCAAACATGAGTCCCTTCTATATCAAAAGGAAAAGGCACCTCTGTACTCAAGTACAGTCAGGTTTGCCGAGAGGGAGTAGCCTTAATGAAGTTTTGACTACAGGCGTCCCTTCAAACTCTTCGAAGGACTCATGGGGCCCAATGATGGTCTCAAATCATGATTTTTTATATTTACAACAGACCAATTAGGTGCTGTATATTTGTTTTTGTATATTTGTTTATCACTATAATTGTGTTTACAGCAACATCAGGAGTGGGAGCATCATTTCTCCTTTGAAGTCCTGATGAAAAGCCTTGTGGTAGGGCTTGAAACTAGTTGACCTACCAGGAAAACAATAGGTAATCACGCCTCAACCTTTTTCCCGCATATCACCAGATTTTAGCATATCATTTTAGGGGTCGAAAATAAAGTTATTTTTGTCCCACTAATTTGATATTTTTAACTTTTTTCACTTCTAGAAAATCCCACTCCATCTTCATAATAAGACCACATAGGTGTATAGGTGTACACACCCTTATTTTTCTATTAAGTGCTCCCACTTTTCAGTAGGTAGCAGCACGCCCCTGTACATAGAGAGCAGGGATGGACTCTATGATGAAGCATGCCACCAAGGGGAAACCCGGGTGGGTGAGGGTTATCTGAAAGAAAATGTTTTTCTTTCTCGACAGTCCCAGTAAGAGGTGTATTTTCTTTTTCACATAGAAGGAACTCCTGTTTGGTTATTTATATAGTTTCATTGAGGAAGAGTCCCTACCTCTTCTACCTCTACTCTCCCCCCTTGTGATTTGATATTTACAAGCGTGGGGGTCCATGGACCATGTGGTGAATCACACCTACTTGGGCAACCCTAACATTTCAAAGTAGGGCCTGGGTTCCACCTCCTTCCAGATTGCATGCTCCAGGTCATTGCCAAGTAGACAATCCACAGGCTAGGATGGACTCACAGCTACCCTCAACGAGCCTGAGACCCCCCCCACCACTCAAAGGGAACCGGAGCCACTACATGGTGACTCTCATGGTTGTCAACTGCAGCAATGTGGTGGAATGCATTAAGGTACTTACTACCCGCTCTGAGTTCACCAGATGATAATTGACAGTTGTCATGGTGGCTCCAGTGTCTGTCAGAGCCTCTACCTTCTGCCCATTGATGGTGACCCACTGCCTGTACTTAATAGTATTACTAGGCATATTAGTACTCTGCACTATCTCTCCATCACCTAGGCACACTAGGGTAACCTCTACTCTGCCCCCCACACTATCTGGGACAATTTCCTTCAAAGCACTACACTAGCCAACCCCAGTGCCTGCCCACCGGTGGGGGTTGTGCCCAATTGAGAAACTTTGCATCCCCCTTGAAGTGCCCTCCCCCATGGCATTTATAGCACGTAGGGGGTGCCTTATCTGAAGGCTTACTATCAGGGAGCCATCTCTTCCTTTTCACAGCTGGGGGATGGGAGCCCTGAACCAAGGTATCCCCACCAAGTACCCTTTTATGGAGCCTGGTGCTGACCCAGCGGTCCGCCCCCTTAGCAATCCCCCTGGTCAGAGAGTTTACTATCAATCAGGTGTGAATGCAGATCTGTAAAACAAAGATTTAACATGTGTTCCTTTGCAATCAAATTGTATAGCCGCTGATAATATTTTACTTCACTGCTCTTCACCCAACTATCCATTGCCTTGCAAAAGGAAGTCACACAATCCACCCAGGTCCTTTTTACCAGTTTCTGGTTGTTCTTCAACTTCTGCTGTTCACTTTCTGGGGTCAGACCATACATTGACAAGGCCTTACTTCATGGGGGAAGTCTGTCCTCTTTCTCTAGGACCAGTAGGGTGTCCCTTCTCTCACTAGGAATATGTCTCCACAGACTAGCCCCACCAATCCTCCTCAGGAATCTTGTTTATCTGTAAGGCAATCTCATAAGCCTCAAACCACTTGTCAATATTGTCCCCTGCAACAAAGTCAGGAACCCATACATTTTTTAATGTAGACCCTCTTGTCTCCAGAGTACACTGAAGGAATGCAGCCACCGTTATTGCTGGGCTCTGCCTGCTTGGCTTTAATGTCCAGCTCCTTAAGTCTCCTCTCATGAGCCACACGCTCCAAAGCAAATCTCTCCTCCAAGGCCAGTTTCTTTTCTTTCAAGCCAGTTTCTTTTCCTCCATGGCCAGTATCCTTTGCTCTGCCCCTATGGCCAGCATCCTTTCCTCTATTTTGAGCTTAGCCATTGCCAACCTGTTCTCCCTCTTGGCCTTCCTCTCCACCAACACCGCTGGGGACAGGTGGTGGGAGGACACACTGCTCCCTGCACATGAAGGATCCTTAATCCTGGGACTAGGTTACCCCTGTCCTCAACAGGTCGCAGTCCAAGATACTCCTGTGGGCCCTGACCTGATCCTTCCTTTTCCTCATGGTTGTCTGTTGTGATTGCCAATTGATGGGCCTCTGCCCATGCTCTCAAGGGTTTTTGAAGCGCCACCCTCTTGATGCTCCTTTTAGCGGGCAGCCCCCTCTTCTAGCAAAACTCCTTGAGCAGAGCCACAGTGTAGCTCTCCAGTTTTACAAGCTCAAAAAGCAAAAAGGCCCTTCAGGGAAAATTTAAACTCAAATTTTTCTTAGATATGAGGTGGTAGTGTACATCAAATCACTGTATGGCACTGCACAAACACAAGTCCTATCCTCACCTCTGATCACCAATTTTAGAAATTGGGTTCTAGTTGACTGGGGTGAGAGCCCTGGTCTAGTAGCAACCAACATTTTAAACAGGGCAAGGCACAAGAATACCCCAAATTAACCTGTGCTCAACGATCTTGAAGCTTGGCACAGAACAGTCAGGCTTAACTTAGAGGCCATGTGTAAAGTATCTGTGCAACACTTCAAACAGTAAACAGCGAGAATACCACGCAAAAGGATTCCAACACTAGGTTTAGGAAAATAGAGTAATATTTAACAAATAAAACAAGACAAAAATTATAAAAATCAAATTAGTAGAATGGGACATATTGAATTTTAAAGTTTATAGTGAAAAATAGCAAAACAAATAACAAAGCATCAATTGGGGATATCTGGTTGTGCCGAACCGGGACAAAGTCACGAGTTCAGGCCAACAACGAAGGAGCATGGGCTGGCTTCAGAGACCCCATTAATGCCAGCTAAACAAAGTATGTTAAATCCGGGCTGCTGAGTATTGCGTAGATCTGCATGGAAGATGCATTACACCACCGGAGCAATGACCTGTTCCGAGATGTGGTGAGGCTGCAGTGTGAAGTGCTGTTGTGTTATTGTCGAAGATTCCGTTGACAGGGCTTGCGATGTGAAGTGCGACGTTGGGGATGCGGTGCACTCGTGTCAATGTGCTAGTTCCAAGGAGCTGCGAAAATTTGATGAGGTGTCCTGCATCGTCGACAAGCTTGCTGTTGATGAGAGATGCAAGAACCTGGGCTGTGGATGTGCCATGACGATGCTTTAGTTCCAAGGGGTGCGGGGTGATGTGGGTCTCTGTAATGGGTCCAATCCAAACAGCAGTACTGAAACCGCGATTCCTTCTAGGGATGCACTGCTCAGCAGAGAAGATGTGTCAGTTCCACTGGCAAGCACCTTAGGCCTCATTCCAAAAGCCCAGAAATGGGGTGGCACCACTTGGCAGGTTAGACTAACAGATAGTGAAGTCCAGGTGCAGCCACAAGGTTTTTGGATGCCTTTATGTTCCTGAGGCTTCAGATCAAGAAGCCAGCCAACTAGCGCTTTGAGTTACTTTGGGTTTTGGGTTCAAGAGATGCAGGTCCAGTCCTTCTTACCCAGGCAAGAGGTCAGCAGGTCAGCAGAGCATTGCAGGAGTCCAGCTGAGTTCAGTTCAGCAGAGTAGTAGTCCTTCAGCAGCACAGCAGTCCTTCCTGGCTGAGTATCCACAGGTCCTTGCCTAGGCTGGGTGGAGGGGAGTCGCTAACCCATCAATAGACTGAGTCCTGTCCTCCCGCAAAGGGTTGATTACCCATCACAGATAGCTTGGCAGACAGGACCGGGTTGAAAAGATACTTGTGAACTTCAGAGAGCTGCTTTGAAGTCTCCCATACATAAAAGGCACTTTAAGATATAATTACTGGATCTCTGACCCCATAAAATCAGACACTAATGGGCTTGTAACTAAGCTCTACCGGAAGAACTGCTGTGCTGCTCAAAAGACTCAACTGGACTGCTAACCGGAAGGCCTGTTTTTCTGTTTGTTTCCCTGCTGCTCTCTGACTTTGCTGAAGGAGAACTGGACTACAAGTGATCTCCAAGGTCTTGTTGGCTTGCCTCCTGTTGCTTGAGACTCATGGATATCAAAGTCTATACCCCTGCTCCTGTACCTGGCTTTTGCTCCTGTGCCACTGGAAGAGGCCCAGATACCTGCAACATGGATTTTTATGCATTTCCTCTCTGCGTGTAGCAGAACTAGGAGTAAAATAGGCGCATCGCCTCGAAACATGTGCTTTGCCTCCAGAGATTGACGCATTGGACAGCACATCACCACCGCTGCAGCTTGGTGAAATCAACGCATCTCCTTGACTGCATTGCAGAATCCAGCGCATCACTTTATGCCTCTTGACTCCAGCACCCAGCTTCAGAACTGACGCATCTCCTATACTGTG
The DNA here is from genome assembly GCF_964204655.1 of Triturus cristatus. Taxonomy (NCBI): domain Eukaryota; kingdom Metazoa; phylum Chordata; class Amphibia; order Caudata; family Salamandridae; genus Triturus; species Triturus cristatus. The sequence goes on from NC_140584.1 coordinate 250,885,818, forward strand.
TGGAGAAGAGCAATGCACCCTGTTCCCGTAGGACTCAACATCGATGAATCTCTTTGTTTGTGACCAAGAAAGGTGCTTTGTTCACCAGGGCCAGCGTGGTTCCTGTAGCCGGCCGATGCTTCATCACAGTCAATCCAAACTTTGACTTTGTCCTTGTCCAGCAAGACCTAAAGTAACCTTTTTAGAACTACTTGCTTCTAAGCGCTTTACTGCATTCATTTCTTTAAAATTCAATATCACAAATTCTATACCTTGGATTTTTGTTGTTTTGGTCGTGTTTTATTCAGCATTGAGTCTATTTGTGGTGTATTCATTGTTTTACTGTGCATGAGTGTTGCAAAAATATTTTACACATTGTCTCTTGAGATAATGCAAACTGCTCTGTGCCAAGATACCAGAGGGTGAGCACAGGCAACCTTTTAGTGTGTATCTAGCTTCCCCTGACTAGAGTGGTGGTCACTGGCAGGCCTGGGTGCATACCTCAGATAACCAGAAATCCCATTTCTAAAAGCTTCTATTTTTGTGTCTCACTTCATGTCATGCCAGCACTTTTACAGTTCATCAACAGTCCACTTTGCGGGTGCCATCATATTTATCTTGCCCAGAGTAGCGTTTTAAGAAAAAGGCAGTTTTGATTACATAAATATTTTGTCCTGATGTTTTGTTGCCTCTTTGAGAATTTCATCATCCTGATGAGTACATTAACCCAAACCCGTGTGAGAACCACCCGCCATATAATGACTTTTTTTTGTAATTGACGGGTGATTCTTTGGCATTCCCACGGCATTGCCTATAAATAGACATTTTAATGGGAACATCAAAAAATAAATCTAACAAAGCCTGGACTGTAAAGTCTATACAGTTATGGAACTTCTGTGCATGCACACAAGGGGCAACATGTTATGCTCCCCTGTGTCCATCCAAAGGGCGTGAGGCACAAAGGGGCCCTGTAGGGCCCCTTTTGCTTCCTGTCTGCCAGGGTTTTCATGGAGGAGAAACTGTCATGAAAACGCTGGCAGAGAGGAAACTCGTAATATGCTTGGCAGGACCACAGTGGTCCCACCAAGCAAATGGATGCCTCTGGACTGCAGCACCACCGCCAGGGAACGGCGGTTCCCTGGTAGAGTCGCTGGTCCAAGGGCGGCACGACCACTAGGGTCATATTGTGGCCGTCATAAGACTGCCACCGCCACCCCTTCACGAGTCTGGTGGTCCGAGGTCCGCCAGACTCGTATTTTGGCCCTGCATACTTAAGGGCATATGTTATGCCCTGTGTGCACCCACAAGGCATGAGGCACAAGAGGGCCCAAAGGGCCTCCTTTCTTTCCTTACTACCACTATTTTCATGGAGGAAAGATCTCGATGAAATCAGTGGCGGTGATGAAAGTCGTTATATGCTTGATGGGACTGTAGCGGTCCCACCAAGCATATTAAAACCTCTGGCTCACAGCGCCACCACCAGGGTATGGCGGTTCCCTGGTAGAGTTGGTGGTCCCAGGGCAGCATGACCACAAAGGTCGTAGTGTGGCGGTCGCAAGACCGCCACCACCGTGCCACCACAAGTCTGGTAGTACTCGGACCACCAGACTCGAAATCGGGCCCTCAGTGTTTGCAAATGAGGTATCATAATTGTCACGTTAAGGAAAGTACATTTATGCTGCGCTAAAATTTTAATTTCAACCAATGCAGTGCAGCTGACTTTAACACAGCACAGACCTGCATGCAATTTTACAATTCTAGGACTATAGTGCATTTCTGAAAGTGTGCAATTTTGCACATCCTGCACAAGACCTAAAGAGGCAGCTCAGATGCTCATTGTGTGTAAAATGTCAAAGTAAATTGTCTTACTACTATGCACCCATGTGTATTTTGTTTTCCTTCAGCAAATATTATGAACTCCAGGGAAAGGAAAATGTAACCGAAAGTTGGAGAGAGCAAAAAATAATAGTAAAAATGGGGAAAGGAGAGGCCAGAGTGAGAATGCGAGTGCATGTGTGTGAAATAAAAATTTGGTGCAAGGCACAGACATTATTCCTCATTAATATTATTATCAGTACAATTATTATTTGTGGGAGTTATAGAGTGCTCAGTTTTAGGGGATTTACTTCTTCATAGCAAGTCCATGTATTATTGCTGGGTACAATAACATGTTCAGAGGATTGTTAATACATGTGCTTCCAGTTCAAATTTAATTTGATTGCTCAGTGATAATGTACAATTTTCCTACAACTTCACACCTTGTTTGGTGAAGATCCTGATTCCAGATTTGATCAAAATGAACTTAAGTATTCTTATTGGAGTCAAATGTAAAATCATAATTATCTTCAAATATATAGGATAAAGCACCACCTGCCGCACATTATAAGGATATTGCAAGTCACTGAGAAATTCCATGATCATGTAAAGGAACGAGGCCTAAGGCACAGTTCCTTTGTTAGGTTATGGAACTCTGAGGTGACTTGTAATATGCTTATGTATGGCAAGGTGTACATTATTCCTTCTAATACATGGTCACACTATTACTTTTCTGACAAAGAACTTAGGGGCATATTATCAAGAAACGGCATTAAAATTATCGCCGCTTTAGCGGCAGAAAACTGCCGCTAAAGCGGCGATAATGGGCTTGATAATATGCACTTGAGAATTCCCATAGAAGCCCATGTTCTTGTGTCAACATGGGCTTCTATTGGAATTCTCTGCGGCATATTATCAAGCCCATTATCGCCTCTTTAGCTGCAGTTTTCTGCCACTAAAGCGGCGATAATTTTAACGCCGTGCTTGATAACATGCCCCTTAATTCCTTTATGCCTTGCTCTTTCATATTAAAGAGAGTATGTATGCAAACACGAAGACTGAAAATAAAATCTCAAGTGCCAAATTAAACACATTAAAAAAGCTGTCAGTTATTTGTTGCAAAAATATATTAGAAGCAGTTTTATACAAGATATATTTTTTTTATACAAAAGTGTATTAGAAGCAGAAACAATTTAACTTTTCCATAGTTACCCAAGGAGGGCATGGAATAAACATGTTGCCATAAATATCTCCTTCCTTCTTGTTGATGTAGAGTTAAAAAAACAGAAAAGAAAGAAAAGCAAGTTTTGATTTTCATTCTTTAAACAGCTGCTTTAATTATGCTCCGTAACCTCACCTACCTTTACCCTGGTGTACTGTCTCTGGTTGCAGGCATTGCGACCTAAGAACTAAATAGTAGTAATGAGTTATTACAGTTGAGTTCTGACATCATTTTTTTATAATCAGCGAATGGGTGCGTCATAAGTCGCTGATTATAAAGAAATTAGCAGCGGGTATTTATACAGGGATTTCAAAATCTCATGTATTATATATGGTCTCACTTCCATAACCCAATTATTAATGATGACTGGACTGTTTGCTTTCCTTTTCCAGAGAATCTGAAATGGAAAGCAAATGGTTTCTGCGCTTGATTTCAAATGAAAGGTCAGGTGGTAACTTTGCTGTGATTCTCAATTTTTCCTCCCAGTTCTCCTGCCGAAATTTGCACAGGGACATAAATTCTGATTTTGAGTTTGTTGCTCGGAAAAGAGGATAACGTCTTAAAACGAAGACGTGTATCAATTTGTCTGACCTGTAACATGCGGAAAAAAACTCCTTGGCTAATAACTGCAGGATGAAATATCTGTGAACATTATATCAGTGTAGCACTAAAATTTCATTGTAAGTTTCTCCTGCAGATAGAGGCGTATATTTAGTGTACAGCGTAGTTGAAGCCGCTTCACAAATCGGTGTAATCCTAGCTTGGTTGCAGGAGATCTGGGACATACACAGATAATTTGGTAATTCCTCTTGTGGGCTTTGTACCAAGGGAGTTTGTCTGATTTTACATGATTGATGAATATAACTAAGAAATTTCTCCAAAGATTCTTAAGTTTGTACACAGATACCGGAAAAAATCAACACGGAAGAACATGTGTAAAATACATGTTGTTCTACTATAACTGCATCTAGGCAAGGCATGCTTTGTACACCCCAAATATATGTTGAGCAAACATTAAGGGTATCATGAACAATTACGATGTAGTACACTTTAAAATCTGGAATGCAGATACGGAAGAATTAGTAAACAGGACCTAAATTGATTTCTCAGTTAGTAAAATAAACTCAGAAGATTATTTCTCATTGGCAGTTCTTCTAATTTTTAGAAAATTATTCACACTCTCCATCATATTGCTGCTCTTTCCTCACTTTATGCAAATAAACAGCTGTTCGCAGCATTAGCCAAACAATCACGTAAAACAGAAAACAATTACAACCGGTCCCCAATGCTAAAGAGTAATGCAGTTGTCGAGATCTAGGAAAGTTATTATAAGTATTTTTTCTACTAGTAGTTTAATGATTCTTTGCAATTAATATTTGGAACAGTTTTAAACCGAATTTAAGGGAATGAAAAAATGCACCATAGTGCTGTTCCTTATTATTACGGTCCTTTTAAGAAATGAGGTGAAAAGGGACATTCCTCTTCACAAATTCTGCTCCTAAACCAAGAATCTAAGGGGCATATTCACAAGGACTCATCTCCGATTTATCTCCATCTTAACGCATCAAAAGTGGAGCTAGACCTAACACCCCATTCACAAGCTGGTACAAACAGCAGACCGCCAGTATTCCCGCGATAACTGCCCCAAAATTTATCACCACGCTGGACACCACCAACTAACCCTAATGAGATGCAGAGTAGGCGTTCCCGTAACAACACAACTTTCACAACGAACAGCCAGATCTGTGATGCAATCCAAAAACAGGCGATAAGCCGCAGTAGCCGCAGGTATTTAACACCTGCCTCAAGCAGGTGTAAAGCCGGACGACTACCTGCAGTAGGCAACGGAGCCCCACACACAGCCACACCCGAAGAACAAACGACACCATGGAGCTATTCATCATTGTTATATCTGACTTTTGTCTTTCATTTCCCTGGCTGTGACTTAGCTGTTGCTCAGCTAGTATGTGTGGTAGAATGCCTGATGACATCATGGAATGTTTGGTTCCTGGCTTGTGTGTGGAGTGGCGGTTGATGGCAGGCAGGCTGAGCGACAGGAGAACTGCTCCTGGTGGAATTACAATTCCATCTACTTATCTTTTTATAATGAATTTATCCTGGAACTAAGCTTCAATAAATCAAACCTATTTTATACAACTGGATTTAAGGACTTTCAATTCTTACATTTGGCGACGAGTTAAAGAACTTACACGTGGAGAAAGAAACTGTGTTTAATGGAACAAAGGAACTACTGCAACTAAGGAACTTACAAAAAAAATATTGGAACTACTTAAACTTTAAAAGGAAAAGGAAACTTGACGGAAACGCCCTGGTCAGCCCCACCAGTGTCCTCTTTCATCCAGACAGCCTGCAGCCCAGGGTGTTGTTCTTTTATTTCTGGTTTAGGTGCATATTGGGGAGATTACTGCCATCCTACTACTAAGCAATGATTTGCTGCACACACTCAATTGAAGAAAAAGTGGCTGTGTAAGACCCGATCTCCTAGAAACTCGACAATCTACATTAGAGAAAGAAACATTGTTCAAGCACCGTGGCGGGCCTGGTTGTATTGTCAGGTGAAATTGATGAAGAGCGTCATGCTGTTAAGGAACATCGATTTTCATATTTTTAAGGTCAGAGGCTTTGATGTGTTCTTGTACAAGTGTGCGATCATTAGACTGTTATTCTACTTGAGGCTTCGATTTAAATTTGTATCGTGAGTCTTTGAGGATAAGCAGATTGTTTTTGGGATCTGAAGTGAACCGGCAGAACAACAAAATTCAAAGTGACAGTTGGGCCACCGCGCATTGCCAAAGTACGGGCGACATCATATTAACCACATGGGTGCTCAGGACGGCTCCCGGCCGTCATGAGTCACGGTAGTCGTGTGCTCATGACGGCCGGGAGCCGTCCGACCATTGCCGCTCAGCCCACGCGCGGCAAATTCCCCGCCTGTGCGGGCGAAATAATTAGTGGGCGGAGTTCGGACGGCTCCCGGCCGTCATGAGCATACGCCCACCCTGATTTATGACAGCCGGGAGCCGTCCTGGGTACCTGAGCGCCACGCCCAGCCCCGCCCCCTCGCACCGTGGCAGAATTTGCCACGCGGCGAAGGGGTTAAGTTACTAGTGGTTTTGAAAAGCCTTGTGTAATTTTAAAAGGAAATTTTCACGCGCACTGTACCGTCTTTTTAGAGTCTTGTAGAACAGCTGTGAAATTCTTCATGATGTCCTTACTTTATTGTTCTTTACTGCTGCCTAAAGACGCCTGCATGCAGCAACGCGCCCTGAGCCAACGAAGGGGGATATGTTATATCTGACTTTTGTCTTTCATTTTCATTGTCTTGCATTTGGTAATTTACTATTTCTTCACTGATGTTGCCAAGCAAGATGTGCTCCAGTCGTTGCCTATTCATTGTGCCACAAATGATGCAGGTGGGAGAAATACTTCAACTTATTCGTGGCTGGTCTCAACAATGGTGCATGGATGTACACGAGGGATGTTTCTGTGGATATAGTTTGGGACCTACAGTCATTCTATTTCATTTGTGAAAAGGGACGACATAACCCACCTGTACTTGCTATTCTACAATGACTGTGACTGTGGCATTTCAACGTTTGGACTACGGTGACTACTTTTGTTATTTTAACTTCTTATTTTGAAAACTGTGTAATCTGATTTGCTATTCAGATTGACCAATGTGCTTATTGTATTGTTGATACATAATTAACAATTTTGGTGATGTTTATGCTACGTTTACCTATTTCTACTTGTTAGAGATTAATGTATCTTAATTCGTTTTTGGAGTTCAGTGATGTGTTGAGTTAGTTTACTTTTATTGGATTGAGCCACTCATGTGCTCAACTTATGTTGGGGTGCTCAACTTTATTTAATTCTGGTGATTAATTGCAGTATTATTTAATACTGCTAGGCGTGTTCGAAGTTTCATTCTTTTCCCACTTTAAGGTGATGAACAATTTTGATGCTCAGTTTATTCTTTATCTTTAATACACCATTAGAGGGGTTCACATACTTACTGTGAGGAGTCGTTTACTGTGAAAAGTCGTTAAGGGGCTACATTTTCTTTTATTACTATTGAACCACATTAGTGCTCAAATTGTTTTTGAGGTGTTCATTTCCATTTGAATTTTCTGAAGATTAGTGAAGATTAGTTGTTGCAGTGTTTGGACTTGTTTAATGCGTACTTGTGAGGAGCCACACTGGTGTTCACTTTGGGTGAAGCGCTCCATTCTTTTCAAGTTTAATGATAAAGAGCCGTATTGTGCTCAGTTCTATTCATGCTCAGTTTTATTCATTCTTAATATATATGAACCACTTAAATGCTCTAATGTTTTAGAGGAGTTCAAATTGCTTAATGTTATGAAGAGCCGCAGGAAGAAAAGACATAGTGATTGGCAATGTGAGTGAAAAACATTGACATTTCAGAAAACAAAGTCTTCAGAAATGCCAAACTTAAAATGGTGGCACGCAGCGTACGTTACACCGGGTGGCTCTCGGCACGTTGCTGCTGGAAGACGTCAATAGGCAGCAAAGAACACTGGAACAGTGAAACATCACACAAGACTCCCCAGCTGTCCTGCATGAAGAGGTGAGAAGCGCGTGGTAGTGCTCGCTGCGCACATTCGAATATTCAAATGTAGCTCGAAAAATTGTAAACGGCTAACTAGCACTTGTTTAATAGCCAAAAAGAGTCACTCACCAAAGCTTCAGACGTTGCCCACAACACATATCCACTCTGTGCTTGTCGCAAACAAAGGGTTGAAAGTGCGCTCCCATGAAAAAAAGCACCTCAGGACCCAATGCCTCCACAAAACTGCACAAATGACTTCCCTCACAGGACAAACGGCGCCAGTAAGCCTGAAAACAATGCTCCCAAATTCCTCCTGTTAATGTCATTGAAAATAATGCTGCCGGTTGTCCCTTCCGACTGCGGTCTTACAATCATGCAGCTCGGAGCCGCAACAGGGCCACAACACCCACCGCCACCAACCCCCGGACCTGGATCCGCACCCCCCGGACCACCACAGAGGCAGCGCAGAGTAAGACAACGGACCTACCAAAAACGCACCACTGTCACAGACCTAATGCCAGAGGAAGTCATTGCCCATTACAGGCTGAAAAGGGCAACCATCTTCCGCATCATGACCCAGCCTGAAAGGCTAGATCACCGGATCAGCCCTCAACAGACAGACAAAAGGTTCGATATAGAGATTAAACAACAGGGGTGATAAAGGACACCCCTGCCTTGTTCCACGTGAGATTATAAACCAATCTGAAAGTACACAATTTACCAAGACTTTTGCCCGAGGACTCTTGTATAGGGACCGAACAGCTGAAAAAAAATTGAGGGGAAACCCAAATCTGGACAGAGCCGCCCACAAATAAGGCCAGTATACTTGGTCGAAGGCCTTAGCAGCATCAATAGCTGTAAGGGTCAACGGGAGCTTCTTAGCTACAGCTACATCTATTGCTGCTATGGCTTGAAAAGTTAACTCATTTAACTGTCTACCCGGGATGAAACTCTTTTGATCCTGATGAACAATTGTTTTAATTACTTTAGCCAACCTTGCTGCCATGACCCCTGCAAAGATATTGTAGTCGGAATTCAGCAATGAAATAGGTCTATACGACTCAATTTTTAAGGGGTCATTGTTGGGCTTCAGGATCAGGGCTACTGTGGCTTCAGACCAAGAATCTAGAATAGTATCACCCTGTAAGTATATTCTGTTAAATAAAACCGTGAAGGCAGAGACAGCTTCCCCTGATTCCATCTGATATATTTCAATTGGGAGCCCGTCTGGACCGGCTGCTTTACCTCTAGCCATTTTTTTTATCTGGGCGAGGACTTCTTCTTCTCTGATACCTGAGGCCAGGACAGTTCTATCAGTTTCCGTTAACTGTGGAATCTCTATCTGGTTTAGCCAATATTCTATATTCTGGGTGGGGGGACATATATCTTCTTTATATAGATTTCGCATATATGATCTAGCTTCCTCCCGGATAAAGGTATCATCATGTGTATTTAAACCTGTATTTTGAAGGCAGATACATTTAATCTGGTTTCGGACTCTATCCGTTCTGGCCTTCCAAGCGAGAAGTCGGCTACATTTTTCCCCATAGGAAAAATTCTGAAGCCTACTTGAGTCCCACCTGTCTTTTAAAATTTTATCGAGACTTGCTTGGTATTCTGCATGCAAAGCGTCTAATTCACTTTGGATGTTTATTATATTTGTTGTATTATTTTGAGAGTCTGCAGAGGCCTGCTGTAATTGCTCTTCTTTTTGCTTGATCTTAGCAAGACTCTCCTTTTCGGTCTGCCTCCTGACCTTATTTCTCTTAATCATCCATGCGCTTAACGTCCCTCTAATATAGGCCTTAAATGCCTCCCATGTGGTCTGATCATTTGCTGTCCCAGAGTTGAACCAAAAGTATTCCCCTATACCTGATTTTAAATTACTTATAACCTCATCCTGTAACAATATAGACCTATCTAATGTCCACTTCTACTGCTGGTTTTCTGTCTTTAAATTTATGGTCAATTCCACCATGGAGTGATCAGAGAGTATTGCTGGAATATACGCTTACCAAACGCTGCCTCACATTCATATGCCTCCAAATGTGTCTCTTCTAGAAAACAGATATGGGCCTCTGATTTATTTAAAAATTCACAAACTCTAGCCAATTTCCTACTGTTTCTCAGACCATTGACGTTCCAGCTAATAATTTTTATTCTGTTGGGGATATTATTCATCAGGTGGTTTTCCTAGCTTTCCTACATTTCTCATAGGTTGAACCATTCTCCCTTCCAAATCTAGACCTACACAAATTTCAGCCCCTTTTCTCATTTCTAAAATTATATGAGGAACAGACTTTTCTTTTTTACCCCTTTTACTCCCTCTCCCCTCTACACCCCCCCTCCCCCCATGAGAACCCCCCCCTTGTGATCTTTGGCGATCTTGTCGCCTGTTGGGAGTCGATGAACCCAACACTGGATAGAAAAACCCATGAACCGTAAGAACATAACATCATAGTAAAGTGGCATAAAATTACATGCCATTTTCCCTCTTATCCTATATTATTTTCCTTTGGTTTTTTTTTCCCCTCATTATTCTCTAACTGCTACATCCCTCTCCTTTTTTAAAATTTTGTTTGTGTTGTGTAAGACATTATAGAAGAGACTCAAAAACTTCAGAAAACACCAACTAAAAAGAGAGAGTATAGAGAGGAAAATAGTAATGTCTTCTATTTTATTTGTAACAATTTTTTTTTTTTTTCAAAAGGAAGATAAATAATTTTCTTCCTCTCTTTCTTTTTTTTCCGATTATTGTGGGGTTTTCCTAATGTCCAACAGAAAAGTATCTACTTCCTGTGGTGATGTAAAATTATATGTTTTGTTACACCAGCTGACCCGTAGGGCAGCTGGAAACTTCATTTGCACCTGCGCCCCCAAACTTCTCAGATCTGGCATTCTAGAGCCTAGCTCCCACTGCCTCTGTGCTGTTGCCCGGCCCACGTCTGAGCGAATTAGCTATTTTGTGGTGTCTATCTGTAGAGACTTATTAATTAGCGCACGACCCAATATCAGCTCCTTAAATGCAAATGTATGAAAGTTGATCAGAATTTTCCTTGGGGCTTTCCTGTTGGGGTGCTGCCTAAAAGGGTCCCTATGCGCTCTCTGGATTTCCTTTTCAAGATCAATCTTGGGCTTATCTTTTAATATCCCCTCTCTAAGAAGCTTACATATCAGAGTCTTAACATCACCATTTTCTACCCCTTCAGGTACATTCAGAAATGTAAGATTATTTCTTCTGGCGTGAAGCTCTAATCGCTCAACATCCATTTGAAGCAGTCTATTCTGAGCCCTTAAATCCGCTAAGTCTTCAGAATGTTTATGGGTAACTTGAGATAGGGGGGCAACCTCAGTCTCCAGCGCCTTAGTTCGATTGCTGATATCATCCATCTTCTGCTCCAGACTAATACATTTCTTATTTATCTCCTTCTGATTGGTTTCCGAAATTTCAAATTTAGACAATATGTCCCCACGGAGAGAGTGGAAAAGTTGCACTAACTGACTGCTTCCACCATCAGAACCTCCGTCAATATCTGCTGCGGCTGTCTCATTGATATCATTTGAAAGACTTAATGGCATCGCGCCAACAGATTTTTGGGGGGTCTGAGACTTAGAGACAATTTCAGGAGATTCGTCAGGAGGAGTTGTTTGTGCCAATCCATCGGGTTCAGACATCAGTGGAGAAAATCTGTTCTCTATCTGTATTTGAGGATGCACTAAATCCAAATTATCGTGCTCATTGGAGCCAATATTATTAACATTAGAGATACTGGGGATACATGGTACATTGAATACACCCGAGGTGTTAGAAGATGCGACAGGGGGTCTACTTTACTCTTGGAGGTAGCTACTTGCTCCATTATATTGAAGAAAGATTTTAAGGAGGGAGTTGATTTAAATAGGGGAGCACGACCTTCAGGAACCTGACGTCTTTTTTTTCCGCCTGTCTTGGACTCAGTTACACACACAGCATATTCCTAACCATATACAAAAATACTATTTTTCGCAGTACAGTGCAGCACACATATGCACCAGGGGCATAGTTGAACGTACATTTGGCATGTTGAAGTCACATTTCAGGTGCCTGGACGGCACTGGTGGAAAGCTCCTGTACAGCCCGGATATCGTGTGAAAGATGATCGTTGCATGTTGTGTGTTGCACAGCATCTGTGTTCGCACCAATGCCCCATGGATCCCAATTCCAGAGGTACCGGATGATGATGGTGATGATGGGGCAGGTGGCCCACATCCCACTGCAGCTGCGGCAGGAATGACCCGTAGCAACACCATCATTGACACTTCTCATGAGCACGTCACATTGTGGCTGTCCATGGCAATCATGGGACAATAGAAGATGCCCAATTGCACAGCATTCGTGATTAAAACATATTTGCAGGTTATAGGTTGTACTTGTACATTGTCATGTTACAATTTTCTGCGGTGTTAGACGTGATTTGCCAGGTTGTGGACATTTGCGGAACCAGTTGTGTCCTGTGTTCAGTTGTGGAGTTGTTGCTGTTTGTACCGGGATGTTGTCAATGTCGAGGTGCACTTCTGCTTATGTGTGTATGCTGCACGGTGGGTGAGTCACTCCTGCGGCTCTGATTTGTCTGCCACTGGTCTCTTTCATGCGGTGTGCCTGTTGGTTCTGTTCTTCCATGGTGCTTGGATGTTGTAGTGTACATGTTGTCCTCTGCAGGCGGTCAGGGTGCATCTGTGGTACTCCGCTGTTGATCTATTTGGTTCTGTGGCATTTTCCGTATGCTGTTCTTGTGTTATTTCCCGAATTGCGCGTGAGTATTGCTGCCCTCATGCTGGTTGTCACTGTTTACTTGTCGCGCTTTGGCCCATCGCAGGTTTTTTCGCATTGGGGTTTGTGTTTTTATCTCTGTCGTGGTGTTTGTATCACGGGCATTGGTCAAGGTTTTGGCAAACTATCACATGGGGCCGCCTTGTTGTGAATTCCACGTTGACACAGGGTTATTTTCCCACAATGGGCTGCGATGTTGAGAGTTGCGTTGAGCTACTCTTGCGGTAGTTATCACACGTTCTTGTGAATATACCCCTAACATTCTCTGTTTGGAAGCCAGAGTTTGTGAAGATTGTATTTTTTAAGTAGTATAATTTTACCTCTGCTAAATGGAGCTTTGAAAAAAATGACAAATTATGATTCCTCCTGTGACTCGTGATTGCGGATTGGTTAGAATTCAATCTGGTTTGGGTCATCATTCTTAATAGAATGAAAGGATTGTGCTTGACAAAGGACAAGAATGTTTAATCTCTGAGAAATAAAACATATATGGGAAAGTGAGAGGATATTAAAGAAATGCAGAAATTGTCTTTTTTTTTTTTATTATTCCTCATATACCAAAGAATAAAGGGCATTCCTGATGGGAGGCCGTAACCTCTCCTCAACGGTCATCCTATCCCAGCCCTGATGTTTAAGACAGATGCGGAAAAGGAAAGGCTCAAACCCTCAAGCAATCACAACTTCCGCTGTCCACTTCTTTTAGCGCTGCTAGATGACCCAGCGTCATTTAGAAGGGACCAGGCAAGCAGTGCCCAGGTGAAATCATTGGAATATTCTCTATCTGTTCCGCCATGCAACCAAGGCTGCCCAAACATTTCCGTAACTATTACTGTCACATGCCATATCAGATTCACTGGTATAAATTATATATTTCAGACACTCTATAAAAGTTGGAGCATTTATATTCTTCCAGGCTCTACATATCTCTCGTCTTGCCAGGATGATCACATAGAATATAAATTTAGATACCGGATCATTAAGATTATAATCTGTATGTAATCCAAACATAATCAATCCTGGGGTAATTTCAATCTGTTTATCTAATACCTTGGCCAAAAAGGCTTGCACCTTTACCCAATAACCTGCTATTTCCGGACAGCCTATAAACATATGATGGTCATCTGCCGCAGGAAGTTTGCATCTTGGACATTGATGATACAGACCTGTAATCTTTGTTAGCTTTTTGGGGGATATATATACTCTATATGTGGTATATGGATGATTTATTTTAAGAGGAGCTGATTTTACCACAGCATGTAGCATAATAAAAGAGTCTCCCCATAATTCCATGAAATTATTTGAATCCGTACTAATAACATTGCCCCAAAGTGTATGAAGTTTAGATTCTGTTATCCCTTCTGGCTCTAAAATGGCCGAATACCAGAAAGAAACCTCCTGCTTCCACCTGCCCCTTCTTAATACATAGTCAAACTTTGGGATCAGTGAATCAAAACCCCAAGGTTTGGTTGCCCACCATCCTGCCAGCTGATAATACTTGTACCTAGATAAAGTTCCACCTGTCAGGCTGGATAGCGACTCCCAGTTCAACAGCTGCGAGTCTTTCTGTAAATCCTGCCAGTAAAACAGGCCAGCCATTTTAAGGGGGCGAGATAATTGGTCATTGAGACATTCTGGTGTACCTGGGGAATCCCAGATCGGAGCCTGAGGTGCGTAATACGGTATTTTCAAGCTTTTCCTAACATACACCCAATTCTTCAGAGCCGTTTCCAGTACCTTTAATCTCACCCTCTTGAAAAACCTTGGGTCACCATACTTAAATGAAAAATATTCTTGCCCCTTAGGTATATCATGTAGTAGGGCTTGAAAAAGAAGACCTTGAGAGGAGGCATCTGTCTTTCCAGCTAGCAATCTGAAATTTTTGAAGTGAAATGAGTGACAGTAAACAGATATATCTGGGAGGGTCAACCCTCCCATTTTAAGTTTCTCTTTAATTTTTTCCAGGAGATCCTTGATGACTTAGCGTTCCAGACAAAGGAACCAATTTTCCCCTGTATTTTGGCGATATCAGATGCTGGGAACGTCAACGGGATGGAATTAAACATAAATGTAATCATTGGCAGAATGATCATCTTGACTAAGTTTACTCTGCTGAAAATACTCAGAGAGAGGCCAGACCATATTTGTAGTAAGCCACACATATCCTTCTATATTCTCATCAAATTTATTTTGGCAATTTCTAAAATATTTTGGGACAAAATTATACCCAGATACCTCATACGTATCTTAGCTTCAATTGTCCCTCCTGCCTGATTCCAGTGCATAATCTCTGTTTTTTCTTTGTTAACCTTATATCCCGAGATTTCCCCAAATAATTCTGCTTGTTCAAACAATCTCGGGATAGCCTCAACTGGATTGGAGGAGAACATGAGAAGATCGTCGGCGTACAGAGCAAATTTTAATTCTAGATCTGCAATTCTGAAAGGGTAGATCACCGGATCAGCCCTCAACAGACAGACAAAAGGTTCGATATAGAGATTAAACAACAGGGGTGATAAAGGACACCCCTGCCTTGTTCCACGTGAGATTATAAACCAATCTGAAAGTACACAATTTACCAAGACTTTTGCCCGAGGACTCTTGTATAGGGACCGAACAGCTGAAACAAAATTGAGGGGAAACCCAAATCTGGACAGAGCCGCCCACAAATAAGGCCAGTATACTTGGTCGAAGTCCTTAGCAGCATCAATAGCTGTAAGGGTCAACGGGAGCTTCTTAGCTACAGCTACATCTATTGCTGCTATGGCTTGAAAAGTTAACTCATTTAACTGTCTACCCGGGATGAAACCCTTTTGATCCTGATGAACAATTGTTTTAATTACTTTAGCCAACCTTGCTGCCATGACCCCTGCAAAGATATTGTAGTCGGAATTCAGCAATGAAATAGATCTATACGACTCAATTTTTAAGGGGTCTTTGTTGGGCTTCAGGATCAGGGCTACTGTGGCTTCAGACCAAGAATCTGGAATAGTATCACCCTGTAAGTATATTCTGTTAAATAAAACCGTGAAGGCAGAGACAGCTTCCCCTGATTCCATCTGATATATTTCAATTGGGAGCCCGTCTGGACCGGCTGCTTTACCTCTAGCCATTTTTTTTATCTGGGCGAGGACTTCTTCTTCTCTGATACCTGAGGCCAGGACAGTTCTATCAGTTTCCGTTAACTGTGGAATCTCTATCTGGTTTAGCCAATATTCTATATTCTGGGTGGGGTACATATATCTTCTTTATATAGATTTCACATATATGATCTAGCTTCCTCCTGGATAAGGGTATCATCATGTGTATTTAAACCTGTATTTTGAAGGCAGATACATTTAATCTGGTTTCGGACTCTATCCGTTCTGGCCTTCCAAGCGAGAAGTCGGCTACATTTTTCCCCATAGGAAAAATTCTGAAGCCTACTTGAGTCCCACCTGTCTTTTAAAATTTTATCGAGACTTGCTTGGTATTCTGCACGCAAAGCGTCTAATTCACTTTGGATGTTTATTATATTTGTTGTATTATTTTGAGAGTCTGCAGAGGCCTGCTGTAATTGCTCTTCTTTTTGCTTAATCTTAGCAAGACTCTCCTTTTCGGTCTGCCTCCTGACCTTATTTCTCTTAATCATCCATGCGCTTAACGTCCCTCTAATATAGGCCTTAAATGCCTCCCATGTGGTCTGATCATTTGCTGTCCCAGAGTTTAACCGAAAGTATTCCCCTATACCTGATTTTAAATTACTTATAACCTCATCCTGTAACAATATAGACCTATCTAATGTCCACTTCTACTGCTGGTTTTCTGTCTTTAAATTTATGGTCAATTCCACCATGGAGTGATCAGAGAGTATTGCTGGAATATACGCTATGGAATCTACTTTAGAGTAGAGAGCTTGGTCCAGCAGGAAGTAATCAATCCTCGAGTGATGTCTATATTTACGACTATAGCAGGAAAAATCCCTCCTATTGCCATTTTTTACCCTCCAAATATCTATGAGGTTAAAGTCATTAATAATGTTTTTCAACTCTGCTAACGACTTACGGGGGAGAGTATATTTAGCCCTGGAAGTACGATCTAATTTTTCATTTAAAGCCAGATTAAAGTCTCCTCTCAACACAACTGGTGTTGTCAAAGCTGAGAGACTGGTTTTTAAACATAATAACGCTCCAGGCATGTCCTGATTAGGCCCATAATATACTGCGCATGTTAATGGGGAGCTTTCAACTAGAAGAGATGTAACCAACCATCTCCCTGAACGATCAGTCTCGAAGTTATCTACTCGGATCCCCTTGTTGGATCGAAATATCATTGCCACTCCCCTTGTATTACCTATCTGTTTGGAACAGCAAATCTCCTGTATCCACCTGCGCTTACCAAACGCTGCCTCACATTCATATGCCTCCAAATGTGTCTCTTCTAGAAAAAAGATATGGGCCTCTGATTTATTTAAAAATTCACAAACTCTAGCCAATTTCCTACTGTTTCTCAGACCATTGACGTTCCAGCTAATAATTTTTATTCTGTTGGGGATATTATTCATCAGGTGGTTTTCCTAGCTTTCCTACATTTCTCATAGGTTGAACCATTCTCCCTTCCAAATCTAGACCTACACAAATTTCAGCCCCTTTTCTCATTTCTAAAATTATACGAGGAACAGACTTTTCTTTTTTACCCCTTTTACCCCCTCTCCCCTCTACACCCCCCCTCCCCCCATGAGAACCCCCCCCCCTTGTGATCTTTGGCGATCTTGTCGCCTGTTGGGAGTCGATGAACCCAACACTGGATAGAAAAACCCATGAACCGTAAGAACATAAAATCATAGTAAAGTGGCATAAAATTACATGCCATTTTCCCTCTTATCCTATATTATTTTCCTTTGGGTTTTTTTTTACCCTTATTATTCTCTAACTGCTACATCCCTCTCCTTTTTTTTAAAATTTTTTGTGTTGTGTAAGACATTATAGAAGAGACTCAAAAACTTCAGAAAACACCAACTAAAAAGAGAGAGTATAGAGAGGAAAATAGTAATGTCTTCTATTTTATTTGTAACAATTTTTTTTTTTTCAAAAGGAAGATAAATAATTTTCTTCCTCTCTTTCTTTTTTTTCCCGATTATTGTGGGGTTTTCCTAATGTCCAACAGAAAAGTATCTACTTCCTGTGGTGATGTAAAATTATATGTTTTGTTACACCAGATGACCCGTAGGGCAGCTGGAAACTTCATTTGCACCTGCGCCCCCAAACTTCTCAGATCTGGCATTCTAGAGCCTAGCTCCCACTGCCTCTGTGCTGTTGCCCGGCCCACGTCTGAGCGAATTAGCTATTTTGTGGTGTCTATCTGTAGAGACTTATCAATTAGCGCACGACCCAATATCAGCTCCTTAAATGCAAATGTATGAAAGTTGACCAGAATTTTCCTTGGGGCTTTCCTGTTGGGGTGCTGCCTAAAAGGGTCCCTATGCGCTCTCTGCAGTTCCTTTTCAAGATCAATCTTGGGCTTATCTTTTAATATCCCCTCTCTAAGAAGCTTACATATCAGAGTCTTAACATCACCATTTTCTACCCCTTCAGGTACATTCAGAAATTTAAGATTATTTCTTCTGGCGTGAAGCTCTAATCGCTCAACATCCATTTGAAGCAGTCTATTCTGAGCCCTTAAATCCGCTAAGTCTTCAGAATGTTTATGGGTAACTTGAGATAGGGGGGCAACCTCAGTCTCCAGCGCCTTAGTTCGATTGCTGATATCATCCACCTTCTGCTCCAGACTAATACATTTCTTATTTATCTCCTTCTGATTGGTTTCCGAAATTTCAAATTTAGACAATATGTCCCCACGGAGAGAGTGGAAAAGTTGCACTAACTGACTGCTTCCACCATCAGAACCTCCGTCAATATCTGCTGCGGCTGTCTCATTGATATCATTTGAAAGACTTAATGGCATCGCGGCGACAGATTTTTGGGGGGTCTGAGACTTAGAGACAATTTCAGGAGATTCGTCAGGAGGAGTTGTTTGTGCCAATCCATCGGGTTCAGACATCAGTGGAGAAAATCTGTTCTCTATCTGTATTTGAGGATGCACTAAATCCAAATTATCGTGCTCATTGGAGCCAATATTATTAACATTAGAGATACTGGGGATACATGGTACATTGAATACACCCGAGGTGTTAGAAGATGCGACAGGGGGTCTACTTTGCTCTTGGAGGTAGCTACTTGCTCCATTATATTGAAGAAAGATTTTAAGGAGGGAGTTGATTTAAATAGGGGAGCACGACCTTCAGGAACCTGACGTCTTTTTTTTCCGCCTGTCTTGGACTCAGTTTCACACACAGCATATTCCTAATCATATACAAAAATACTATTTTTTGTTCCTGTCAAACTGACTTGTCTACTCAGTTTAGGGACCTGATGATAGACCGTGTGAGTTTGTATAAATGAAAACCGTGTGCTACAGTTTGGACTACACCATAATACGATGGCCCTGATTCTGAGCTGCGCATTTACACTGGGTCAACGTGCACTCAATAAAAAGAAATACAATAATATAACATAACTTTTCAGTCTGGGTGTTTGGGTGAGTTCAGGTTTTGGGTGGGGGCTTGTGACAGGGCACGATTTTGAGCTGAGGTTGAGGGCAGTGCAAGATTCTCACAGTGATTATATCAGTGGATCATAAAGATGGACAAATAAAAGCACTTCCAATCCTTGGCCGCTCTGCAGAGCACACATAATAACGGTCACATATGTGGCAATTGTAATTGTGGGAAAGTGTGTGAAGGAGGTACACAGTTGTTGAAATATGGATATGGACAATACATGTTAGTGTTTTGTTTGTGTGTGGGGGAATGGGTAAAATAGGGGAGACGAAAGGTAGTGTGAGCGAAAGTAGAGAGTGGAAAGACGTGCTGAAGAGAAAAAAGATGACTTGTGAGATATGCAGATGAAGGACTTGAGAAATATATGTGGAAAAATGTTGGTAACTGTCTAAAAGAGTAAGAAACGAAATTGGAAAGTGGTATGAGGGGGGATTTCAAGAACAAAAGAGCCACTCTGAAGACCACTGCCTCTTCCGCATCACATTTTCATAATTCAATTCTAATCAGTCACAACAAAATCATTGTTACTTATTTATTTGATTCTGCTAACAGCCATTAGCTAGGACAATATCTATAGCTTGTTTTAAGCATATGTTCATTGTTATGTGATATATCTAGAGACAACCAAATTCTGTTTAGGTGGCATGATGTGTGCAGAACTGAATTTCAGTTTACATGTTTTTAGCCACACCCATAATTACTTAGGTTGTGCCACTTGGAAAGAATGTTTCTTTAGCACATGTCCTTTTGTAAATCTTCAACTCAAACTTTGGGGTATTTTTTGAAGAATTGCAGCTAAACAGCTTTGACGCTGCTTAGCGGCAATTAGTTTACCGCTGTCTATCGCCGAAATCCATTGCCATGTTTGCGACGGATTTACAATACGTCCTTAGATGGCATTAGGATCAGCTAGCAGTGGAGAAAATTGCTGCTAAATCTAGCGTCACGGAGATGAAAATCTTGACGCCAGTGTGAAAAAAGTGCTGTCCAGTCAATTAGCGGCAACATTTTTTACATTAGTCAACCCAGTGTCACTTTTCAGCCTGTAGAGGCAAACAGAACTGACCAATACACCTCCAAGGAAAAATAAAATGGAAACAACTGAATGCAGAATAGAGCACCTAGAACAAAGTTCAGCACAGGTAAAAAAAAAAAAAAAATCACCAACAGCCAGGATGACCAGCCAGAGTCCCAGGGGAAGAGAAATGCAGAATCAGGGCCTCATTTATGAAAAGTGGTGCATCACTGTGGAAAAACAGTGATGCAGCACTTTTCATCGCACCATCCTTGCAACATCATGGCGGCTGATGCCGGGAAGCGGGGACAGTCCCAGGGGCCTGGAGGCCTTGCTGGGCCTGCATCTGAGACCTGGAGTGGAAGACGCCAGTGCTGTGGAGTTACTGCTGCCTGACGGTAGAGGCGGGCCGCGTCAGGACCAAGCTCGTGGGCCAAGGCGGTATACATTGAGGCGTCCGATCGCCCTTACCTGGTGGCAAAGTCTGGCAGGTCGCATGGAGACACATTGTTGACCTGTGTGAGAAGAACGCCTGGTGCTTCTTGGATCTGTGATTGGTAGAGGTGCTCCTGTGCACCGACGTGGGAAGTTCTGCCTTGCGTAACATACGCCACCACTACATCAGGTTGCATGGAGGAGATTGCCGATGGTGGGCCGTGCATCTTTGCATCACAGACCGGAGGAGGTGGCACTGCCCTTACGCTGTGGAGGGTGAGGACCCTGAACTGTGCCGAACTTGTGTGGCGGGAGCACTGGGACTTCGTGCCTAGGAGGGCCCTGTTGCATCACCTGCATCAGGAGGTTCCCCAGCGGCAACTGCTGTACCCAGGCTTTTGAAATCCAGTCTGGCTGAGGCTTCTGCTGGTTGAGTAACAGATTTGGAGAGTGCGCTGTGAATTGAGCCCCAGTGTTGATGTATGGGTGAGGAGAAGGTGGACCAGAGAGTGGAGGAGGCCTGGGGGTCGTGTCAGGCCCAAGCTTAGTGCCTGTGGGTGGCGCACACCATGCCCTGAGCAATCCCTGCACTGTGGAGGGCCCATATCACGGAGGACACCGCGCAAGACTGGAGGGGGACTCCACTAACTGTCTCAAGTTGCTGAAATTGGACTTTGGGACCAGGTGCCAGGGGCACGGGGGTCGGTTCAGGCCCAGGCCCATGGACATGCAGCTTGTACCGCCGTTACTCACTGGGGCACTGGGGCACTGGGGAACAAGGAATCTGGGTACCACTGGTATATCAGAGGAGGCGACCGGATAGTGCTGCATTTCCTCACCCCCTGTTAGTGCTCTTTTGGGTGTACGGGGCACTATTCCTTAGTGAACTTGCTCCTTCCACAGAGCAGTGCCATCTGATAGCTGCTGCTGCTGTCCCCATCTGCTGCTGCTGGTTCCTCTGACCTGGGGATCAGGAGTATGAGGCCCTCCTCCACTCGCAGGCTCCTGACTGCGCCTCATCCCTGGTGGTCCAGAGGTAGAGGGTCACTGCTCTACTGCTTGACTGCCCTCCTGTCTCTCTTTTCTTCTGTTTCTGTCCTTCTTTCTCCTCTTCTCATTTGCTTTTCTGCCTCTGCCTTGGGCTTTGTTTTTTTTCTTTACTTTGTTTGGCTTTGTGTATTCTGAGCTTTTTTCAGTTTCTTTTTCCCTGTCCTCTCCATCATTGCTGCTTTGATCCCCTGCTGCCCTGCGCCCTCCAGTGTCCTGTCACACCCCAGCGTTTCCCACCTCCCAGCTCTCCAGCTCCCCCCGCAGGACTACTTAATGGCGGGTGCTGTGCACGCCAAAGGAAAACCTGTCTACGTCCGTCTGCGCCTGGACCATGCCCCGCACCGAGGACCCTGCCTCTCGGACACTCCACCTCTAGGATGCCAGCACCCTCCATGCCCTCAACCCTGGATACCATGCTGCCTGCCATCTAGCATCACCAAAGAATACCCATGGACCCTTTGCCTACCGAAACTGCAACTGCACCTTCTGCCATTCCAACACACCAGCTCCTCTCATCGCCCATATGACCAACAGCGCACACGACCGGCTCAACTGCATCCTCCTCAGTGTGTGGTCCCTTCACAAATACACCACATAAATCTGGGACCTCCTCGATGCCACCTTTCCAGACATTGCCTTTATCACAGAAACCTGGACCTATCCCTTCTCCAGACAGGACCGGACATCACCATTGCCTTCCCCGACTGCTACAAAATCACCAGCAAGTACAACCTTGACCTCCCAGGAAGAGGCATCGCCATCTTCCACAAAAGCACACTTTGACTGACCATGCACTCTAATGACCCAACGGCAACCATGGAACACCGCCATTTCCAGATATGGGCCAACCCTAACACCAACCTCCATGGCACCCTCGTCGGCAGACCCCCCCCAGCCCCTGACCCCCCTTCACTGACACCATCATAGACCTCATCGCACCCTAGGCTCTTGCATCCCCTGACTGCATCCTACTCGGAGACCTCAACTTCCAACTGGACAACCCCAGTGACCAGAACACGACCTCCCTTCTGTAGAACCTCGCCAACATTGGACTCAAGCAGCTAGTCACTGCACTGACCCACATAGCTGGACACACGCTCGACCCCGTCTTCTCAGCCAGCGGAAACGTCACCTACAGCAACACCACCAAATTCTCCTAGACCGACCAACATGGTGTACATCTCACTTTCACCACACCCACTGTACCCCCACCACCATTATCGCCCCTCGCCGCAGCTGGATCAAGGCCACCGGAGAACTTCTCATCAACTCCCTCAGCACTACCACTGCCCACAAACACCTACAACGCAGCGTGCAACCTCCCCCAATGAACCTACAACAGCACTGACACCCTGATACCCCTCAAGAAAAGTCCGGGCAAACAACACTCTAAGAAGGCAAACTGCTTCACTCTCACCGTCACGAGTCCAGATGTACCTGCAGGTGGGGGCACAACAAAACCCCAGAAACTCAAGCAACCTTCAAATCCACCAACAACACACACCACCTCCTTCTGAAAACCGCTAAGAAAATGGCCCTCCAAGACAGAATCCATGCCAGTGCACATAACAGCAAGGAACTCTTTGCCATCATCAAGGAGTTTTCCAGGCCCAACAGCAAGACCACAGATGTGCCCCCCTCCCAAGACCTTTGTAGCAAACTCAGAATCTTCTTCCACTACAAGAGTAGGAAGATCTACGACAGTTTCTACACCCCAGATCTGGCCACCGTGCCTGCCACCATCATACACAACCAAGCTGCACCCCAACAGTCCATGCTCTGCTGGACCCTACTCAAAAAAGATCACACTCTCCAGACCATGAAGAGCACCCACTTTGGTGCCCCGATGATCCCTGCCCATACCACATCTTCCACAGAGCAGCCGCCGCCATCGCCCCCAGCTTTGCCGCACCATCAACTACTCCATCGAAACCCCCACCTTCCCCAACAACTGGAAAAATGCCGCGATCAACCCTCTGCTGAAGAAGCCATCCTAAGACCCGATAGACCTCAAGAACTTCAGATCAATCTCACTCCTCCGCTTCCCAGCAAAGTTCACAGAGAATGCCATCAAAGCCCAACTCTACGAGTTTATCAAAGTGAACCACATCCTGGACACCTCCCAATCCAGCTTCTGAAGCATCCACACCACAGAGACTCCACTCCTCACCTCCACAGACAACATCCACTCCCTCCTCGACCGAGGCGGGATCGCAGCCCTTATCCTACTAGACATTTCGTCCTCCTTCAATCTCCCACGCACCCTAATCACAACACTCCATGACGCCAGTATCCGTAGCAAGGCTTTGGACTGGATCCACTCCTTCCTCACCGGCCTGACCCAGTGAGTCAGACTACCGCAGTTCCCCTCAGAAAGAACCCATGGAGATCAGATGTGGAGTACCCCAGGGTTCCTCCCTGAACCCACCCTCTTCAATGTGTAAATGGCACTCCTGACAGCCATGCCGGCATCACCCTGTACCAGCTCAAGAAACTACAAAACGTCCAAAACACCACAGCCAGACTGGTACTCGACATCCCTTGCCGCAGCCACATCATGCAGCATCTCTGACAACTCCACTGGCTCCCAGTCAACAAGAGAGTCACTTTCAAACTCCTCACTTACTCCTACAAAGCTCTAAATGACGAAGGACCAGCATACCTGAACCACCGCCTCACATTCCATGTACCTGCAGACAACTCCAATCCTCCAAACTCGCCCTCGCCTCCATCCCCAGGATCCACAAGATAGGAACAGGATGAAGGTTATTCTCTGACCTCGCCACCAGGACCTGCCACACCCTGCCTCAGGCAATCTTGGTTGCTGACCTAATTAAGGAAGTTCCTCAAGACCTGGCTCTTCAAATGATCCTCCACCCAGTCTGACCAGCAGCCCCCCTTCCCCAGCACTTTGAGACCCTCAGGGGTGATTAGCCATGCAATATAAGTCCCTGATTGATTGATCAATGTATTGATTTCCCTCTGTTCTGCCCAAACGAAGATTCCTGGCTAGCATACACCTGACTGGAGGAGAGGGGCTGGCTGGCCACACAGCACTGCACTGCACAGCATGTCATAAATAATGCCTGGGTGTCTGGTGCAACAATGGGCCACCTGCACATGGTGTGGCATTGACACCTGGCTGCTCCTCTGTGTCAGAGGACCGAGTGGCTGGGGGTCGCAGGCCACCGGGGCAGGTGACGGAGGACACCTTGGACTCCAATCTAGATGCTGTGTTCACAGCTCTGGAGAAAAATAGGTACCTCTCTCGAACAAACGTGCACTTCCCTTGAGGGCCGCACTGACAAAATCACAGTCGACTTCACCCTGTAGAACACAGATCATCGCAAGCTGACTGACAAGGAACACAACATTGAGCAAGAACTGGCCAAAGTCCACCCTATTACCTGGAATGCAGCTTTGGAGGTCCAGCAGCTAATGGCATGTGTGTAGTCACTAGAAAGAAGAGCAGAGGATGCAGAGGGCCACTCCCAGCAGAACAACGTATGGGTGGTGGGTATGCCCGAGGGAGCAGAAGGAGCTTATGCTGTGGCATATACTGAGATTTGATTGTGTGACCTACTGCCAGCAGGTGCACTCTCCCCATTCTTTGTTGTGGAGCGGGCCCATCGAGTGCCAGCGAACCATCCTCCACCAGGGACAGGTTCTAGATCCTTTCTCTTCTGACTCATACAGGGATCGTGACACTGTCCTGAGGTAGGTATGCAACTAGAGGAGGTGAGCGTGGATAACGCCACAGTACTTTTCTTCCCTGACTACGCCACAGGGGTACAGAGGCAGAGAGGGTCATTTCTAGTGGTTAAGTGATGCTTCAGAGAGTTGGGCATGAAATACTCCCTCCTTTTCTTGGTCTCAGATAGTAACATGCAATTCTTTGATGTCGCTAAACAGGCCTGGTGCTGTGAACAGGAAGTGAAGGGTCTGCGCAAACAAGCTGTCATTCATGGAGCCAGTCATAGTGGAAAGCGTAACTTCAAGCCGCCCCCAATCTGGAGCAGGTTTTAGAAGAGAGGCGGAAGGTGCTGTAGGATCCAGACACTTCCCCTGAATGCTCTCCCAGCGACAATGGCTCCACTGTGAGGTGGCCATCCGGTGTGGAGTCTGGGCGGCCCCGGATGTGACTCCTCAGACGGCAGATAACCTAATTAAAGGTTGACTGGTTGTGCATCACTCCTTCCACAGTTCCAGATGGCCCCGGAGAGTCTCTGGCTTTCTGCGGTTCCTGGTCTCCAGCCTCTTGTCGCTGAAATTCTGGTCCACCGAGGTCAGCACTTAGGTTTGTCATCATCACCCAAAAGGAATGGAGCAGTTGTTCATGTGAGTGACGCATGATAGGTGGTGATCTCCTTGGTTTTCCTAGCTGCAATAGCAGGAGGTCCATGGCGTCATTGACCTTGCCAAGGATGAATTGTGGGACTTCTTCTATTATCCAGTGAGGCCCCAGCAGGACTTTTGCGCCACTGTAATGTCACTTTTTTGACGTTCCGGTGGTGCTGTGTGCCACAGCATATTTACAAGCCCACGTAAAGCCACTTTACGTGGCTTTTCATGGCCTTGTAAATATGTGCCCCTTTCACACATAAAAACTGTGTGAAAGGGGCATTTCATGGGTGTTGCTGTGGGCGTTCTCACCCAAAACACATGGAATATGAAGAATTCCCAAATTTACAAGGAACCATAAACCTTGAAATGCGTCAGAATCTGACACTACCCCAAGGGTGGCATTAGAGAGACGCAACGGGGAAAAATATTTTCATTTCTCCTTTTTCCAATGTGTGTAGCGTTCTGCAGCACACATAGAAAGAGGAAATCACCTGGAATGATTGGTTTTGTGCAGGAAGGAGTCCCTTCCTGCACAACATCAATCAGCTCCGCAACGTACGCACCAGTGCCCCATGACAGAAGGGTGCCTGCGTTGGCAAATGGCAGCCATTGTGCGCTAACATAGGGGAAAAACAGGAATGCCCTCTATCTTATTGATAGGGTGCATTTTAGCACTTTTGTTTTGTCGCAGGGCAGTGCAGCAAGATTCCTTACAGCGCTGTCCTGCACCAAAACCTCTTAAATAGGGCCCAAAGTGTATTTGCACCATTATTAAGAATAGCTAATTTCTGATGTTAAAAAACTGCCTGTAATGAGACTTAGCAGCAGTTTTTCTTTTTTAGCGACTAGAAGATCCTTGTAAATATTGCTTTGTGTGTTTTGCAGGAGTTTTAATGTGGGAACGCCTACCTTGCATCTCATTTTCAGTAAGTCATGCTAACAGAAGTTCTGCTATGAAAAAATCACGTTAACACGAAAAACTTAGCTAACTGGACTTTGTGCCAACTTGTAAATATGGCAATAAAAAAAGCCACCTAAACGTAAAAAAACTGACAGTATGGCAACGTTAAGGAAGTCCCTGTAAATATGCACCTTTGTTCTTGCACTTAAATCTCTCAGGATATGACACAAAGGAGTCTCATGCATGGATGATAAAAAACTGGACTACAATCTCCAACTGATTAAACACTTTCCAGAATTACATCTAGTTTCCTATGTCAGGTTCAGATATTAGAAATGTCAACAGTATCAAGAAGGGTGTACAGCTGATAGGACTAAAACGCAACACCAGATGTTAAAAATCCACAACATCCTTCTGCCCATGCATTTTTACATTAAATGATCCAGCAAAGCAAAACAACATGGTGTCACCGTTGATCATTTCACAATTTTGGTAACTAAATTAAAACACCGTAAAACTTGTATCTTTCAGCTAATCCACATGAGCAGTACTTAGAATAAAAGACCAAGCACTGGGATAAGAAATTGGGCTATTAGATGAGAGGGGTGAGAGTCCCACTCAAGTAATAAACACAATCCTTGTCAGGGTGGACCAACAAAGTCACTAAATAAACCTGTGCTTAAACCGTCTTGCAGCTTGGAACAAAAGCAGTCCAGTTTAACTTAGAGGCAATGTGTAAAGCCTTTATGCAGCACTTAAACAGTAGTAAAGTGAAAATACAATACAAGAAAATTCCCCCAAAACTAACATGTCATAAATAAAATGACACCAAACCAAAAATAACCAAAAAGTAGGACCGGAGTTATTCGTTTTCCAAGTTTTAGGTGAAAGTAGCACCAAAATGCACAAAGCGCCACTCACAAGTTATCTCGTTGTGGTGGACTGCTTCAGGGTCACAAGTTCAGTCCAACTGATATGCAGCTTTTGTCAAATTCAGGAACCAGGTTTGTATCATTGAAGAGTTTACCTTCTCACAATCCAAGTCCATGTGGTGAGCCTCAGTAGAAGCTTCACGTGGGCGGGTCCTGCTAGGAGTCTTCTGTGGGTGCGAGGAGCAGGTTTCTGCTGGAACTTTGTGTTGGTTGTAGACGTGGGTGGTCACCGTTAGGCTTGAAGAGCAGTTCGTCGCTTGGGCTTCACTTTGGCAGGAATCACAAACCGTCATTGCTCAGTGCGAAGAGTCCGCAAAATAGAAACACAAAACTTTGGGATTTTTCACCTAGAGTTCAGGAGGAGCACACTCTGATGCCAGCCAAAGGTCTAGGATCAGACTTGCACCTCTTAAGGATCAGGTCTCACCCCAGCAGAGGTCAACAACATGCTCAAACATGAAGTCAGTCAACTGACCCTTGAAGTAACTTCTGGGGAGCCTGGATTCAAGGCAAGCAAGTGTAGTCTTTCTTCTTCAGGCAGCAGGGAAGTCCTTCTTCTGATCATCCACAGCTCCAGTAATGTTCAGATGATAGGTTTTGAAGGTGCTATTTTTATACCCACTGCTAGCCTGTGGGTGGGGGAAGCCCCATTTGTGTAACCTTCCCCATTTCATGGGTTTGGCTCTAAACTGTCTAGGGGAACATAGGGTTGGCAGGCCTATGTGTGAGCTGCATTTGTCAGTGGCAGGGTAGGTAGCTCTTAGATGTCAGGAAGGTGGTGGGCACAGCCCTGAGACTACCCTTTGAAGTTCAGAAAGGCTGAGTACAACCCCAGAACATCCTGCTCTGGAGAGGAACCCCTGCCCCAAACCTGAGGGCCTTTTGTCCCCATGATTGGAAGGCATACACAACACACCACAGAGGCATGTGACTCTGGACACTTCCAGAAAGGCACATTTGGTTTTGGCAGAAAATGCCAGCTTTCTAAAAGTGCCATTTTTAGAATAGTAACTTAAAATCTGACTTTACAATTAAAAAGGATTTTAAATTACAATTCAAAAGAGTGGAGGAAGCATTTCTCTATCTGTTCCCAAATTGAAGATATCATTTAAGTTTAATAAGGTAACCCAGTATTAGCCTATGGGATAGATTGCCATGCAACAGTGAAAAACGGCTTTAGAGGGTTTTCATTGTTAGGACAGGTAAAACATAAATACATATGTCCTACTATTTAAATACCATGCACTGTGCCCTAGGAGTGGTTAGGGCCTAACTTAGGGTTGACTTATAAGTATTACAAGGTAAGGCTTATGTTTGGCAAAAGGTTTATTTTGCCAAGTCTAAATTTAAGTATAAAATTGCACTAAAGGCTGCAGTGGCAGGCATGAGGCATGTTTTACAGTGCTACTTTAGTGGTTGGCACAATGAGTGCTGCAGTCCACTAGTAGCATTTAATTTACAGGCCCTGGGAGGTAGTACCACTTATAAGTAAATTAAATGTGCCAATTAGGTGTTGGCCAATTTACTGTGCCTAGGGGAGAAAGCACTTTAGCACTGGTTAGCAGGGGTAAAGTGCAAAGAGACCTAAAGTAAACGAAAACAAATTTGATTAAAATAAGTGAGTGAAGGCAAAAGTGTGTCTAACAATTGGCAATGCCAAAGGTCTGACTTATGAATGAAAGTTCCTTTGTGCCATTGATGGATTAGGGAATCAATAAATCATTATACATACTCTGTCACTCATCTGTGCATGCATTTATCCAGTCATCCATCCATTGACTCATTCATCTTCTGACACAACTACAATAAAACACAAACACTTAACAACATATGCAAATAGATTACGAGTAGAAGTAGAAAAAAGAAACCAGTCTTCCATCTAAACATGGAGGGTATATAGTTAAAATAGAAAAATTAAATATAGCAATGGGTGTTCGTCTAGCAGATGTATTGTACATGTCTATTAGTGTTCCAGCATGGCCGTCAGAATGGTAAAACAATAATACAGTATGGACAACATTCTGTGATGGTTTCCTGGTTAGAGAAAGTTGCCACATAGGATGTACCTGCACATGAAATGCGAGGCAATGAAGTGACCACATAGCGCTGCCCGGAGCAGTGTTTCCCATACTGTGGTTCTAAACCCACAGTTGGGTGGGAAGTCATTGCTGTTTGGGTCGTGTAAGTTTAAACAATAAATAAAGATGCCTTTACATTCTGTATTTATCTTGCCAGATTTGCTGTGCCCGAAGTCAATTCTCAAGCGTCAGGCTATATTTTATGACAAATTACTGTTTTTTTTTTTTTACACGGGGATTGGGGTTTACAAACTCCCCTCACCATGCAGTCATAGAAATAGAAAAGTAGAGTGAACTATGGGACAATGTTCCTGGGTTGGAGTGTGAAAGGAAAGGCTGCAGGATGTCATTTTTTGTAACACACAACAAAATGTAAATACATGCATATGAACTGTACACATTCAGCAGTTCAAAAAGCAAAAATTAAGCACATTTTGTTGTAATTCTTAAGTATGATGGAAACATATAATAGGATAAAAACAAATAAGACACTTTTTTTAGAGATACACAATTGATACATTTTCACTGAATCCAGATTTCCACACAGTATCATTTGTGTGTAGTATAGTTTAATCAGTAAAACTATGTCTGTACAATTTTAGTGACGATTTAAATGGAACATTTTCCTATCTGCAAATGACAGTGCTATACCACACGATGTTTGTCATTCTAAAAAATGGGGTGTGGTTTTAAAAAGCTCTGGCCTGTAGAGCTGTATCATGTTCTTAAGAACTAAAATAAAAAGAGAAGAAGCAAAGGAATGAAAGGGGACTCATAAAAGGAGAACATTGAAAACAGAAAGACAGACTAACACATTTATTTTCAGTTGGATGTGCATATGTGATCAGAGACAACTGTCATTCACATGTCGAGTCAATGACTGAGTTCTGAATACCAGGTTGTTGCACATGAATCTTTAATTTTTATTTTCTGAGTTGTAATATAGTGCTGGCTAGACCCGAAGGTATCAGAGTGCTTTACATGTTATGTGAGTAAGTTTACTCGAAGTGCATGTGGGGATTATTATGGGTCAGAACAGTCTTCATACAATAATGTAGAGAAAGTATAGAAAATACAGAATTAAAGCGGTGTTAAATATTCCCAAAACGTACATACCAATGCAACATCAAGGTCATGGCATTGAGAAAAGGAGGGGTTGCAGCAGAGCGCCTTAGAGAGTGAGTTCAAAATCCTAGGAGCATTTCCTGAGAAAGAGCGTGTCTGGAAAGAAATTCTTCTTCAGATTGGAAGGTATGAGAAGAAGTGAGTTGGAGATTCTTAGTGGAAGCCTTTTCCTGCTCTAGATAGTTTGGATTCCAGGTATTTGTTTTTTTTGTATAAAGGGCTTTGTGAATGATACAAGCTGTTTTGAAGTCAGATCTTCCTTCAATGGAGAGCCAGTTGTGACTCTTGAGGGCAGGTGAGATGAGATCGAATCATTTAGTCCCTGCGAGGAGCCTGGTAGCTGCATTGATAACAGTGCTTAGGGGTGCAACGTGACTTTTTGGAGTTCCTGTGACAATGGCATTGCCGTAGTCAAGTTTTGAGAAGACTAGTGATTGCACTACTGTCTTAAGATTGGGGCAATGAATGGTTTGATTTTCTTGAGATGTTCAAGTATAAAGAGTACTCCTTTGGTAGAGTTGTTGATGTGCTCCTTCATTGACAAGCTTTTTTCCAGGGTGATGCCCAAGTACTTTACAGAGTTGGAAAGTGAGAGAGAACAGTTTAGTGAATTCAGATTCTTGAATTTGTAAACATTTTTTGGGGGGATAGAGGAGAAATAGTTCAGTTTTGTTGGGGTTCAGCTTTAGGTGGGTGGTGTTTAGCCATGTTTGAATCTTAGTTAGAGTAGCGTTCAGTTGCTGGATATCACAGACTGATTTATTTTCAAAGTAGAGCTGAGTGTTGTCTTCATATAGGTGATAGTTGACCTGTAAGGGGTTCAATGAAGAGATTAAATAGGGCCGGACAGAGAATTGAGCCTTGAGGTACACATTGTGGAACAGGAGTAGGCTTCGAGAGACAGCTGTTTATTTTTATTTGTTGAGATCAAGGTTGCAGATAGGAAGTGACCCATCTCCAGACTATGCCATTGACCAGTTCAGTTCTTGGGTGTTTTGAGTGATTCTGGGTTTTACTAAATATTATAAGGCAGATAAGTCAAGTAGGATTAGAAGGCAGGCATACCCTTCATCTAGGGATCTGTGAATGTCATCTGATATATTGAGCATAGCAGTGTCTGTGCCACAGCCTTTCCTGAATGATGATTGGAATGTGTTGGGGAGGTTGTATTTGTCTATGCGTTGGTTGAGTTGTAGCAGGAAACACTTCTCAATCACTTTGGCTAGAAAAGGAAGGTTAGTGATAGGTCTGAGGTTATTGAGGTCATTGGGGTCTGCCCCTGTTTATTTGAGAATGGGTGTGAATAGGTCAAGTTAGAGGGAGTCAGGTACATGGCCTGATATGAGAGAGGCACTGATGATTTTGGTCTAAACCGGGAGATAATATGGTTGAGGTTCTGTACTAGGCAGGTGGGGAGGGAATCAGAAGTGTGGGACGTGGGCTTTAAGTGCGCGATAATATTAAACACTTCTTCCTCTGGCATAGTTTTGAAGTCTATCCACTTAGCATTGTTTTTCGGTTGTAGGAGATCAATTTTGCCTTTAGTTATTCTAGGGGTACTCCGGTCCTTAGTTAAGTCTTGGGAGGATTTTCTGTGGTGACCTGTGAGTCAAATGAGCAGGCAGGTTGGGATGTCAGACTTGTGTCCTGGATAAGGGTTTGTTCAATTTTTGCAACGTTGTCAATGAAGAAGTTGGCTCTTTTGTCACAGTATTCATTGGTGGCAGTTGTTTTGTATTGGGAGGTTAGGGTAGATTGTTGTTTTATTATGTTGAAGAACTCCCTTAGTCTGTTCCAAGTTGTTGTGTAAGAAAAAGGTGTTTCCATAAAGATGTGTTTCTTGTAGGAGATACGTTCAGCCATTCAGGAGTAAGAGGTGTACCTGTGAGGGTTTCTGCCTCCGTAGCATTTTCATCTGTCTGACTTATCTCCTCTCTCTGTTAAAGATCTAAATTGAACCAGGATCTAGATTGGATTTTTTTAGAATGCTTTAGTTTGAGCTGCGCCACTTGGTCAAGAACATCTGTCATCACTAAGCTGAAGTGGGTGGTGAGGTCATCTACTGTGTGAAGGAGAGGTTGCAAATATAGTTGAGCACTGATCCTGGATTCCAGCTCTGTTTGATGTTCCTTGCCCAGTGTGTTTGTTGGATGTGGTTCGGTAAGTTATGGGGTAGGCGTTGAGATTAAAGTGAATGAGATGGTGGTCCAACAAGTCGATAAGCATGATCGATCAAATTGAGGCAAGCTCACGTCTGGTTATAATCGCAGCAAGACTAGCATCTTTATTGTGAGTCTGTTTGTTGCAGAGTTGCTTGAGATCATATACATCAAGAAGGTTTATTAGGTTACGGACTGTGGCATCTTCTGTGTTATTCCAGTGTAGGTTGAAGTCGCCTAGGAACATGTCATTGGTGTCAGTTATGGAGAACCATGTTTTTAGCTCAGTTGGTTCTTCTGAGAAGGGTGTGCGATCACCAGGGGGGTGGTAGATAGTGTGCAGTTTGCTAGGAGTGTTGCCTTTGGTTGTGAGTTTGACTCCAAGTTATTCGAAGATCGAGTGATTCATGGTCTCTACGGGGGTAAGCTAGGTTTCTTCTTTGTGGATGCTCTCTAGCCCGCCACATGTTCATGCTGGTCTGTCCTGTCAAATGATGGAATAGTCAAGTGGTGTGAGCAGGTCTAGTATAGGGGTTGAGTGCTCGTTAAGACAGGTTTCGCTTAGGAATCCGTTGGCAATTCCATCAGCAAGTATTGCATCAAGAATTTCTGTCGCATGTTTAACTGCTGATTGGCAGTTTAGGAGCATGCATGTTAGGAAGTTAGGACTATCATTTGTGAAGTGGAGTGTCTGGATAGTGGTGTATTGAGCGGGTGGTCTGGGTGATATGTTAACTCAAGGGATTCTGTTTGTACCCATGGTAACATGGTTCTGGTAGGAGGCTTGGGCTCTACTTGCAGGCTTTTAGTGATATATGATTCATTGAATGAGTCGCTTCAATAGTGGATACGGGGTTGAGAGCTCAGTATGGTCTGTGGGACAGGTGGCTCAAGGGGATGGAGGTCTGGCAGGTGTGCTGGCTTTCTCTTCGGGATCCTTAAAGGGGAGTTCTTGCTCTATTCTCAAAGTGGAATTGTGTTTTAGCTTGGCCTGGATCTCAAGGTCGTTTTTTACATGTGAAATGTCTTTAGCTAGAGAATCAAGTTTTTGTTCTGTTCTGTTCAGCTCAGCAACAGGGTAAGCATGTTGTGGAGGCTTCCTGTTCTGAATGAGTGTGGACAGGTGGCGGGTCCAGTGTCTATAGAAGGTGGGTGATCTGAGTGGGGGGAGGACCGTGTCACACTCACACATTCCAATCACAGGAGAAGGTTGATCTAAAGGCCTGTTATACATCGATACAGATTTACATTTATAAATTTGGATGGATGTATTATTTAATGGTCTTTTTTCTCTACAAAATACTTATTTAATACTTTAGTACAAGATCCTGGCAGACAGTGAACCCTGTCAGGCCTTCCAAAGAGATTCTATCAAGAGTTTTTAAAGTCAAAATCTTCAACACTTTCGGTTTGTCAGATCGGATCTAATACCAAAATCCTTGCCTGTGAAGGTAATATGTGAGATTTCATGTAACAAAACACCTATTCGAGAGCTTTAAAACAGAGTATTTACAATCCACCATTGAATGCCTACTGACTTTAACTTATGCTCTTCACAATAAATATGTCACAATTACTGCTTCTATCATAGCTATTCAATATAAACTATCAGGCCTATAACCTTGATCATAACCAATTTATACCTACTGTGTTGGCCATAAGCGTTCCCACAAGACATTCATAAAGTTTGCATGTGATGTTTGCACTATATGGTGGTTATAATGAGGGAGTTGGGTATAAATATGTACAAAATTACAGTTGTCAAAACAGTATAAAACTCCTATTGGTAGAGCCTAATAAGTACTACCATATTGCAAATCTTCTATTCCCATGGTTTGTTCAAATGGGTCACCAAAACTCTTACCTAATACTGTTATCTATGAGAGTTCATATAACACATTGCTCCATGTCCTGTAATTACGTTTCTGTTTGAGGGAAAATGATAGCATAGGGGCATGGGAACAATGTGAAGAACCAGAATGTGAGCAGCTGGGTATGCAGTACTTGTGTTTTTCGTGCTAACTTTTATAGAGAAAAATGTGGTTTAGCATTTAACAAATACACTTACTTAATATAGGGCATTATCATGATGCTGGTGGAACTGCCATCAACAGGCCATTGGTGGCGGTCCCACCATCAGAAAGCCTTTTGGGTTGCCCGCTGCATTACAATGCAGGTAGTCAGACCCTTGAATCTTGGAGGACGGACCGCGGCCTCCAACAGGATCTACTGATCCCATTGAGTGGCTGTCGGAATGGAGGTGGTGCCTGCTCCACCATCAGGATCACAATGTCCCTTTCCGAATAACTTTTCATGCCAGTCCTACTGCCATGAAAAGGCAGACAGACACAGACTTTGGGAGCCCCAAGCAGGATGGGACTGCCAACATATTGTCGGCGGGTCACCTGCCCGTGGCGAGGGCGGTTGGATGCTCATCTGAACGCCATCGTAATGTGCCCCATAGTAATCTGTGAGGTTATATGTGACATAATTACTGTCTACTGCCTGTAACATAGGGCATCATTGTGATATCTGGCTGTCGGACTGCTGACCGCTATGGCAGTCAGGAGACCGCCAACAAGAATTTGGGCGGCCCTATCGCTGTCTTAGATTTGACCGCAGGGCTGTCAGTCACAAACATGTGGGGGGCATGTTGTGCCCATGGCAAAGGGCCTCAGCACATGCCGACTCCCTACAGCACCTCCTGCACGTCTGTGCATCGTGCACCATGCACTATGTTGTGCATGGCACACGTAGCACGAAGTTGAGTGTGAGCACCTCATGTCCCTGGAGGCCACTTTTCAGTGGCCACAACGGAAGGAGGCCCTGTTTGGAGCCCCCATATCCTTTTCTGACAACCTTTTCATAGCAGTGTTCCAGCCATGAAAAGTCTTTCAGAAAGGAATATTGTAATCCTGACGGCGGTGCCTGTCTCGGCTCTGCCACCATTGTAGGATGCTGCTCCAACCGCTGCCCCGTCGGGGTCTATGATCCTGGCAGAGCCAGCGGTCTGGCGTCCCACAGATTAGGGTCTGACTGCCAGTATCGTAATGTGGTTGTTGGACTGAAAGGATGTCAGCGGTCAGACTGCCACCGACAGCCTGTCGGTGATCCGACCGCCCAACATCCTAATCAGGCCCATAGTGTGATTACAATTCACAGCTAGATGCGTATTGGCTTTCATAAATGCTGTTCACAATAAACAAGCCAGGCATACTGCCTGTGTCACAACTCTTCATAATAAACAGACCAAACCTATGGCATGTGGCATATGTTTTTCCTGCACATCATTAGGTCTCTGGCTGTTATCAGCTTGTCACCCTAACCAACTCAGGCTTGCTGTTCTGAGCGTAAGCTTTCCCACAAGGCAACCAAGAGACATAAAGTCATAAAATTACAAATGTGTACACATTTACAAGTGGCAAAGCATAATACTATTTCTCCTGAGAGAGCTTAATAGAGATTCTCATATTGCAAATCAGAGGAGGTAACTAACACCAAAACCTTTCCCTTCTGATCTGTTAGATTTCATGTAACAATATACCAGTCTGTAGGCTTTAACATAGAGTAATAAAAACCCACTCTTAAATGCCAATTGCCTTTAATGTATACGTTTCACAATAAATAAATCAGGCCTACTGCCTTTTAGTCACATCTCATTGAAAACGGATCAGCCAAATAGCCATGATCATTGACCTGCCACCATATCCAACTCACATCTGCTGTATTGAGTATAATCTTTGCCACAAGCCTAAAGGTGCAATACAATAACTCTTTTTATTGGAATCGCAAAAATTCAGCCAATCAAATCCTCTTCTCAGGGAAACCAACATTTGGGTGAAGCCTAAGACTCTCTCTCTGTAGCACTCTAGACAGCTTTTTTTTTATAACGTAAGGTCTGACAAAAGCTGTGCTTTCAAGGCAGACCTAAAAATGCATATGAATATTGCAGTCCTTTGCATCCCATACTGCTGACAAACACAACTGCCATCCAAAGTCTAAAGTAAATAATGGAAATGGAAGGGAAGCTGTGCTGCCGCTAGAGAAACATATTGTAAATTATATGTCTTTTTAAGACACTTTAACAGTGAAGTGTGCTTGCCTCTGAGAGTTCATGTGCCATACCAGTGTAACCTATTACTTTATGCATGCTAGTGAGCCTTCTCTAGGCAGACATACCGCTGCTAGCACATGCATCTGGATAGACAAACAAAAGAATCACAGATTTGTGGAGGGAAATGCACACACCTTTTGCCCAATCAAAACATGTACTCCTGTCCATCAACATGTGGATGTAGTCAAAGCCTCTCTCGACAGTTCTCCTGAAAGCTCTTTTTCAGGTTGATCACATAAGGTTTGGAAACAGCTGCACTGTCAAGTCAGGCCTAAAAACACATATTGTAATAATTTACAGTCCAAGATAGTAGCTGTGCAAGACAGTGTGGGCAAGAGGGCACTTTTATTCATACCCTTTGGGAATGCGTGACAATTCAGAAATATTGTGAGGGGGTGGTACTCATGATGGAGGAGGTATTCGGACAGCAGATACAATGCAACATAAAATTGATCTTGTTGAATATATGGGATCCCTCTTACCTCACTGCCAAGGAGAGAATTTGGGTTACTCTGGGTTTCATGATGGCCAAGTGGAATATCGCATGACTGTGGAAGGCCCCGAACCCACCTCAAATTGCTGACTGGGCCAGGGATATGGACTGGTGTATGGTGACTGAGTTACCTATTTATGTCTCCCAGGGATGCCCCAAGAAGTGGTCGCATGTTTGGGGGCCGTGGAACACATTCCGGGGGCATATATGTGAACCACCGAGGAGGATACTGCTGTTGAAGTTTGATGGAGTTGAACTCCAGGTGACATTCTTATTGTATTGGAACATTGAGCCTTTCCTGACATATCATGTTGTGTATTGATGATTACTTCAACATTGCTGTGTAATGCTTGTTCACCTGCCTATTTTTCAATAAAAAAGAAATATAATAAAAAAAACTGTGCCATAACTAATCTCATGACAGTGTAATGCCTAGAAGCTAACCTGACTATGCAACTAGACTGAAGAAGACATAAAATTCTGAAATCTCAATGCAGGTCAAATTAATCTTTGGGTGTAATCACGTCAGTGGTGAAGGCCTTCCATTAATTTGACGTTTAATTGCAGTTCAAATGTGAAAGCATTGGCCTATTGCACTTTTTTCTGAATATCGATAAATTAAGTATAGTCATACAATACCCAAATATTCCCCAAATTGCAAATTCTTGTGCTATTGGAGAGCTTCAAATGCTCCCCAATAGCCTAAAAATACAAGAAACAGAGCAGGTGTCACACCACCAGTTTTGAATGCCCTATGTATCACTATTAAGATCTTACCAAATCCAGCAAGGAGTATAAATGATGCTCAAAACTTAGTTGTTCTAAATGTTGTAAGTTTATAGTTTATAAACACTAATGAATAATTGAATACATTGAATGTCCTTTCATGTATTCATGTATTTATGAGTATCATAAATATATATTTGCTTAACTTTGTTTGTACCATGTTCTAACCCAGCTTGACTATCGCCCCTAAATGTTGTAATCATCTGTTGTCTGCTGTTATTCCACCCACACCGGACACTGGTGAGAGGAAGACACTAAGGGCCCTATTACCAGGCATGGCCCATGCAGCTAAGAGCGGTGGGGCCGGGTGGAGGGGGATTTCAAAGAGGGAAAAAGTATTATTTATTTAATTTTCCTCATGGTCGTCTGTCGAATCCATCCCAACCCAGCCCCACCACTCTTACCTGTATAGGTCACGGCTGCCTATTATGAGTCTGGTGGTCCGTGGATTGCCACACTTGTGGTGGCGCGGCGTTGGCGGATCTAGCCACAACAGCGATTCCTTCTGCCCGATTACGACCCGGGCAGTCCGACCACCCTAGGACCTCCGGCTCCACCAGGCAATCACCATTCCATGGCATAGGAATGGCAGTCAGAGGCCCCAATATGCTTGGCGGGGCAGCCCCGGACCAGCCAAGCAAATTACGAGTTTCATTAAAAGCCTGGCAGAGAGGAAACAAAGGGGGGCCATATAGGGTCCATCTGTCCCTCAAACATATGTGAATGCCTCCTGTGTGCATGCACATAGTTTCCTGCATGGCATGGACTTTCGAGTCCATGCCGTGCAGGAACCTTATAGTGCGGTCCCATTGCGGTGCCTTTTTAATGGCACAGCTGACTTTAAAATAGACACCGCCATGAGAACGCCACGCAGCCAGCCTGCCAGACTACGAAAAAGTCAGAACCTGGCGGGCGGGAGTCGTGAACTTTGGCAGACCGGTGGTGCAGCAGTTTGCACTGCTGCTCCACTGCTCCCCCAACAAACTCGTAATTAGGCCCCAAGGGCCATAAGATCGTCTTACTTGAGATGGTGGTCTGATCACCGCCACACTGTGGGCCTGCTTGCAGTATTACCAGTTGGTTAGTCAGACCACCACAGCACCGCTGTGTCTTCTGGGGATCCAGTATCCTGTGGCGTTCATGCAACAGTTAAGGAGCTGCAATATGCTGGCGGTGCCGCTGTGGCATCACCGAGCATATTGTGAATTACCTGTCCTCAGCCCCTTTCATGGCGGTCAGCCTGTCATGAAAATGGTGGCAGGGAAGCAACACTGGGGCCCTAACAAAGCACCCATGCTGCTCTTGGGCCTAGGGGTGCATGAAGGGGAGCACTTGCTGTGCCCCCCTGGATTTGCACCCCCACTTTCTGCATGATGTGGCATGCATGCTGCACCGTGAAGGAATTTGCAGTCTGTGCTCCCACAGTGGCAGGCTGCATGTTAGGCTCTCCTATGAGCCTAACAGCTCATCACCATCAGACTGCCGTAGCACCGCCCACCTGACCAGGATTTAACTGGATGGCATTGTGGCGTGCCGCTGGAGGACCGCCAAAGTCGTAATAAGGTCCTAAGATTTGAGGAACACTGGCACTGGAACGAAGAGACCTTCATATTGGTGTTGAAGAACGAAGAAAAGGGCACAGTGGGACATACTTTTTCATTGGGAATGAGAGACACTTATACTGCGATCATTCTCTTGCTACAACAGGATTCAATAACAGGATACACAGAGACTGAAAAAGGAATGCTATCACTTGAACAAGAATTCTACAGCACTAAGCTTTTGAGCAGAAAAAAGGATGTTCTGATTCTGGGAAGACACTATGGGGCCTATTCACAAACTGCATTATGTAGCAAGTTTAGTAATACTACAATAGCACTACTCACTTACTACAAGATGTTATTCACAAGCCTCCATGCAGAGGTCTCCGCCTCTCCTATCTTTTCTGTGTGGAGATGTCTGCCCCAATAGCAGAGATCTCTGCACAGGTACTGCTACGAAAAAGGGGAGTAGCTGGTAAATGGGAAATAATTAAATGGAGGGGGATTTAGGAGATTATGGAGGGGTGATGAGAGGGCTATGGAGGGATTGAGGAAACATGCACCCACTAAACCCAGTAAACCCATTACCCAGTCCCGAGACGAAACACGTGTTGGCTACCGATTTGACTTTGGCGTTTATAACCATGCCAATATATCACTATGGATTGACTTCAAATGAATGTGTGGAGAAGATTTGAGAAAAAAGAAAAAAAGGAGATTAAGGAAATAAAAGAAGAAAACCGTTTGTTGACTCATTGGACTCTAAAATCACTGTTACTTAACTGGTATTGAAAATTGTTGTTTAAAGGCTAAATTGCCTTGCTTTTGCTCGGGAACGTCTCTTTGTATTTCAGTTATCTTAATAAGCATGTTAATCACTACAATCCAACATGGACCTTAATATCTTCCAATACTGATCTTGTTTGCACACCCAAAATTCGCCTGGCTCATATGGGGGCAGAACTTTTGGGTTCCTGGGCGCACAACCATGGAACAGTCTGCCGGCTATGCTGAGAGCCACTGCGGACCTTCCAACTTTCAAGAAACACCTCAAAACCTGGCTTTTCAAGAATTAATATATGCCTCAGTGATTTGCCAACTGTCCTCCCAGGACACTCTAGTCTGAGTACCTATGCGCTATACTAAATTCTTTCATTCATTCATTTATTCATTCTCGGTCAAGTGGCCCAGGTGCTTTAGGAAACTATAAGAAATAGTTTCACATGGTTTTTGCCTGACATCAAATGGCAAAACACTAGGAAGCCATTCATAAATGCGTTAGTGTACTTCAAGGTTCATATAAAACTGATCCCAGTGATAAATATGTTGGGTAGCACTGCCTACATTAACAGATTGATGAATATTTAGCTTAAGTCAATATTATTCAATTCAAATTTTTTCAATTGAATTGAAAACCAGCCAGTATTAAAAATATGTTAATTTCTCGTTCGCTAAACATTCAGTTGAAAAAAATAATTTTCTCAGCTGGTAAAAAAGATCATATTTATAAAATACAAATATTTATTTTTTGCAAAATGGAACAATGATAGAGTATGATAAAATGTGGCATGAATTTGGCAGCCAATTCCTTCAAATTTACTCTTTGTAGAGAGCGATAGTACATCGGGATAGATAATAAAATGTTGCAGTAGCATCACCTGCACTGTGTAAGGATAGACTCTTTGATTCAACAGGACCACCATTAGTGCATCTGGCTTAGGTGAGATATACTATGCTAGAAATTGCTAAGTGGGAACATTTTTATGTAGAAACAGAGAGATCTTTAATGCTTTAAATTAAAGGATGGATCTTTGTTATTAGTAAACTTTTTTCTCTAAGCAGTTTTTTTTTAAACCTACATGT
This sequence comes from Triturus cristatus, assembly GCF_964204655.1. NCBI lineage: Eukaryota > Metazoa > Chordata > Amphibia > Caudata > Salamandridae > Triturus > Triturus cristatus. The sequence goes on from NC_140584.1 coordinate 250,927,666, forward strand.
GCTATAAACCAAATGTACTGGGCTCACTGTGGAGTGGTAACGCAACCTGTTCTGATTTGTTGAGGCATACCTACATTTGAGGATTCTCCTCAAGAAAATTCAGCGAGAGGAACTAATTCTGCCAGTTGATTTTCCACTTGAGTAAAAATTAAAAATTTCCAAAGTAAGATTTCCTCCAAAAACTGAATGATATTCCATTACCATCAAAGTTGAAATCAGGACACAAACTGTTTGATCAATGAAGAATATTTTATTTCATTGTTAAATTAGTTTGGCAAATTGTAGGTTTGCCAAAAATTAATCAAACTTCCACTGCGTTTGTGTTCAGTATCGTCACTGTCATCATAACATTTCAAATAGTTCAGGTCGGGTGTTTGCACTGGATTAGTGCAAGTATGAGATGAGTGAAAATGTGGCTTCTCAAAAGACGTTGCTGTTTTCTGCGTCTCTTGCTCACTCAGAATTTGTACACTTCAGTCTTCCTCTCATGTAAACATCAACATTCAGTTGGCAAATTTTCAACAAAAAAAACATGAGATAAGCAATTAAAACAAAGGGCCTCCATATGAGGTTTTACCGTAGGGCAGTGCTGCAGGCCTTCCTGCTGCACTGCCCTACGGTAAAAGAAAAGGGCATGAATGTGCCGTATCTACAAGATATGGTGCATTCCTGTCCTTTTCGCCTGCGCTGGTGTACAATGGGCAGCCGTGCGCCAGCGCAGGCACCTTTGCACCATGGTGCACGGGTGCCTCCGTTGCAGGGATGATTAACATAGAAAAAGAAAAAACGAGGAGAAATGAAGATATTTTTCCTCGTTGTCCCTCCCTTACGCCTCCCCTAGGAAGGCATTGGTTTTTGGCGTTCCCTCAGATTTACGATTTCTCGTAAATCTGGGGCACTGTCAAAAAGCCATGGATGTTCCTGGGAATGGCCCCAGCAACACCCATTGCAGGCACCTTTAATGCAGAAATCTGTGTTAAAGGTAGCTACATTTATGAGGCAGCATTAAGGCAAAAAAAGTGGCTCCTGCGCCACAGAACGTCACAAAAAGTGACGTTCTGGAGGTGCAACGGGACTCATAAATGAATCCCAAAGCTTTTAGAGTTCTGACATTGTTATGCTTGTGACCTCTCAGGATTGTTGTCAATCAATCCTGGGGTGTAGCATGAATTGGTGGCAGGTACTGTGAAACCAGGGCACACGGGTGTGAACATCTCTCCAACCCAATTCTCGCATGCCTCATTTACATTTATATTACCTGCCTCAAAGCCTATGATGCCCTTTCTATGCCACTAGCTGAATGAGAAGTACAGTATATCTTTAGCATCTATATTTATCAAAAGTAATTGTCAGATGTGCGTCAAACGCCCAAATAGAAATAAAGAGACAACTGTGACCCCAAATCCGGGTTACTGTCCTAATAAAGGGTTACAAATTAAGGGGAAAAAATCAACTCAATTACATTTTTTTTACTAAAGTTATCACTGAAAACAAAGATATGATCAATAGCTGTCTATCAGACAAGGCCGATCCAAGGCAAGGAGTGAATGGCTTTGTGGAAATTTGCCAATCAATTTCCAGTATGTTTAAATCCAAAGGCACTCCCACCCACATATGGTTTCATTTTGTATACACGGCAGCCCACAGACACTTCAGATCTGTAACTGATGCCTTACCGCCCAATTTAGAGTACATCAGAAAGGCTAGACTCTCATATAAGTTGTACTTGAAGCAACATAGGGAGGAAATAAGACGGGCGACCAAGGACGATTTGAAAGGAGCAAAGCAATCTAGGGATTATAAAGCATTCTGGGAAGCCGCACTTCACTGAGCATAATAAACCAAAGATAGAATGCCATATTCCAGTGGATCAGTGGATAACTCACTTCACTAAGGTATTTGACCCAGGGAGTGTCCATTTGTACCAGACCACTAGTTCTTAAACTTGATGGTGCAATTAGTTTAAGGAATACAATTGAGTTAAATGAAATGACGAGTACAAAGCCATCCTAAAATATTCCCAAGGTAAAGCTCCCAAACTGGATGGCGTCCCTATTGACTTCTTTAGACAGAATCCTCTTTTCTGGGCACCGTTAGTAGCCAATGTGCTCCAAGCTGCCATAAAGGGCAACATACCAAAATCAAAAATAATTTCTATTTTTAAAAAGGGCAATAGGAACCAACTGACTTGCTACCGCCCCAAATTTCTTCCGGATTCCACCTTTAAATTATTATGAAGGGTCATCCTACAAAAACCTGAGGATTGGGCAGAACAAAATAATTTATTTTCTGAAATCAATATGGTTTCTGCCGTGGTTTAGCAACAGTGGAACAATCTCTAAACTTATATATGTTAATCGGAAAATATGTCAAAGCCAGGAGAGGTTCTTTATATATAGCCTTTATGGACCGATCCTGTGCTTTTTATATGGTGGAAAGGCAGCCGTGGTCTGTGCAGGTAACAGCGGTGAGGCGGTGGGGCCGGGTAAGGGGGGATTTCGAGGGACGATGCAGAGGGAAAATTAAATAAATAATACATTTTCCCTCTGCATCGTCTCTCGAAATCCCCCCTTATCTGGCCCCACCGCTGTTACCTGCACAGACCGCGGCTGTGGACAGGGGTAAGCTATGAGACTTGATGGGCACAGGTAGCTCCTTACCTAAATGTTTGCACTGGGACACGGTAGTGAAAGCTTTTTACGGTCAGAATTGGGAATGCATCTCTTTAATTAGGTCAATTTGTGGTGTTAGGCAGGCTTGTATTCTAGCACCTTTTTTATTCTTATTTTTTATATCAAGGGCCTAGATGGCGAGCTAGTGAGAAGAGGGAAGTATCTGCCAAAGGCTGGGGAACTACAAAAAACAGAAGTGGGGAGTGAAGAAGTAGTGGCTAGCGTGGACACTGGAGGTGGATTTTACTGTATTCTTTCATTAGTTTTATGAATATCTTAGTTTAAAAGTGAACCATCAGAAATCTTATGTGATGACTAGTGGCCCCAAACATACAGAATCTAAAAACTATGTGATTGACGGGACTACAGTAGATTAGGTCAAAGTTGTGAACAATTTGGGTATTATATCTGATTCCAACTTAAATTTGGGGGAAACTATTAAACCAAAGAGCACAGCATTTTGTAAGAGGCCTCTGAAGCAATATTTAAGTTTGCATGAAAACGTGGACATAAGCCTATTAAACAAACTCTCCTACTTTACAAGAGCAAATGTCTCTCTGTTGGGCTTTATGGGACCAGAGTTTGGAGTTATGTCAATCCAAGGGATTTGCAAATTTTAGACAATACCCTTTTATGTAGGTTGATGTCTCAATCTCAAAGAGTACAGCGAGCTATATTGTGCACTCAGAATTGTGCTTAGAGTTGTATTCCACTTAGTCGATGGCATTAAGAATAAGGGTTAAGTATGCCTCTTGAGGCCAAATATAGTGATGGTGTGACTGTAACCTATATATATATAGACACACAGCATGGATTATTATGTTGTTTCCCCTCAGCCCTGTGGTAAATAAAATATTACGCTCTCAGAATTTTAAATTATAAATAAGATCATGCATAAAGCAAGAGGCTGAGTCTGTGGTATCAGGTTCATAAGGGGCTTTATTCCAATAACTCGAGTCAAAGGGAGAATATTACCATCACCAAAAAGGATCTGGAAAGGGACTCAAAAGTATTCTCAATATTCTCAAAACATTATTCACAGAGCACAGTATATATACATTTCTCAATTGTACGTAAGCAAAAGAGCAAGAGAGAATGAGATAAGAGCATGTGGGCGTGTAAGTAGGCGTGAAGGTGGGCGTCCATGTGGGCGTCCACTTGATGATAATGGGTAATTTGTCATGTGTGGGTGGATACCTGGAGGGGGTTGCGTGATCTGCTGGAATTGTACTGGAACTTTGCCTTACTTGTGCTCAACTCGAGCATGACGTGTAACTGACGTGGGGAGGGTTGCTATGCAACCGGACAAGTCTGGAAGTGAGGCTTTCAGTGAGTGAGGCCTTCAGTGTCAGGACGACCAGCACATCTTGTATTATCTGATATCCGATGTCTGGAGCAGGGACTGATTTGTGACATAGGTTGCTCATCACCAAGAGCCGATGTGGCATCTATTTCTTCATTTACTTCATTTACTGCAGAGGCCTTACATGGGGGCTATGGGCTTTTTACTGACGTGAGCTTTGCAATCTCACAAAGAGAGACAGTAAGGCTGGGCTCCCTCCTTGCAGATGGGTCGCGTTCATTCCTCCTTCACCAGGCAAGAATGTGGTTTCAGTAAGAGTAAGCAGATAACCGTGCTCAATACTGTCTCGGCACCTCGGTCGGGGCCCCTTTGGCTGAGGCCCAAGTGTGCAAGGCCAAGGAGACGTAGCTGCAGCTTTCAGAGCGTTCTGAGGCATGAAACCTCTTTTCGGCTCTGGCTGAGCCATAAACATGGGCTTCATGAAAATGCAGGAAAACATGATGAAAAACGTGTAGGCCTCAATACAGATTTGTCGTTTCTCTCATGGGAGACTGGATGATGGCAGGCCACGTTATAGCATAAGCATCATGATAGAAAGGCCATGGAGGGGAAATACATAGGTTACATGTATGTGCATATAAGCGTTGGGGGGGGCACATGGGGACACATAGGCCTCATAGATTTTTATTTTCCTCATTCCCTCCTTGTACCCTAGTGAACCCCCTATGTAACGTCTATTTTCATGAGACAGTCGATCTGTTCTTGCAGCATTATTTTTCCATTTTCAATGCTTTGTAAATAGGGATGTGGAACACATGCAGTAGCACACAGGCCACAATGGCCGGGCCACACTGCAGACATAGGCAACAACTGAATATCATTAATAGTATCAACCCACAGACGGTCAACACTTTCCATCCCCAAGCCGATATTAATCCCCAGAGCCAACCGGACCATGTCCACGTGCCTGGGTCTTGATGTATGTTTTGGGCAATCTTGTGGAGCCTTGTTATTGCTTTGTATTCTTTGGCATCACCGTTGATGGATGTCATTAAGGCAAACCATGCTCCGCAAGAACCATTATGGGAGAACGGAAAAGGAAAAAGAGGCAACACTCCCTTTACCTTCTGATACGGGGGAAATCGGCCACAGACCCAGCAGTCTGTAGCATTGCTAGTCTGATGTGAATGGTGCAGCATCTGAATAAAGGTATTGTTGCGTAAGGCAAGTCGATATGATAGCTCATGGGATGGCAGATCACTAAATGTGTGCTTTATGGTATCATTAGTGGAGGAGTATAAGAGTGAGGCAATAGGAGGAAAAATAGCATGTAGTATTAAGCTGATACATATTATCGTGATGCACAGAAGAGATAGAAAAATTACAGTCACTATACATCTACCACGTAATATTTTACAGTATTTTTTTTTTTTTTTTTTTTGCTCTTTTTATCAATGTTATTGTCCAAGATCTTATGCAAGCCAGAATACATGTTCAACCGCTTCACCACCTAGTGGACTTAATTGATCAAACGGGTTCTGACTTTTTAGATCTAAGTTTAGCTTTGTGGAAACTGCTGGGGAGTCTCCTCTTAGAAAATGGTGTTCAAAGTCTTTCCTTTGTAAAAGAGTGGTGAAGGTGCAACCATCCTTTCCGTCCCTCGACTTTAACGGCTTCGGCGCCTTCCACCTCGGCTCAAGAGGGCTTGATCTATCAAAGTTCCTTATTAGCGATGGAGTGTTCCTTGACCTGGGTGTTGTCAGGGAAGGCGGCAGCAACCTGCGAACAACAAGAGAGTAGTGCAGACATCAAGGAAGCCAGGTAATCTGTCAGCATGTTACTATCAACATCAGTAATCTTTTTAGGCATTGGAGTGCCCCACATATTCGGTGGTCTACCAAAGACCACTTCATAGGGAGATAAGCCTGTTCTAGAATGAGCTACCATTCGCATGTAAAAGAGAACCATATATTCTGTAAGCTGTCTAGCAGTGCTTTCTCTCCTAAGTGTGCAGGACTATGTGCGGTATTTATGATTATTTGTACCATTGAATCAGGAAGAAACCATGTGGATTTGCCCTTTGTCATCCAACCCTGATCAGTCAGTACCCCTCCTTGTTCCGATCATTTCTTTAATTCGTCTACAGTAGCATGTGTCTGTATGTCTTGTACATCCCTGGAAGGATCCCTAACTGTCATGGCTTTGGACAGTGATAGTATCTGTGATTTTGTCATGTCTAGTGGGGTCTGAGCTGTCTGTTTAGCTGTTCGGACTGCCAGATCATTGCCTTGGGAAATGGTATCTGTGGCTCTAGTATGTGCTTTACATTTTAGGATAGCTATGGCTGTTAGTAAATGTATTGCTTCCAGTAGGGCTTGAATAAGGGGGCCATGCTGTATCTTGGCCCCATGAGAGGTCAAGAAACCTCTTTCTCGCCACAGAATCGGTGTAAATGTTTACTCTCAGGTGCTTAGCTCTTATGCACGCTTGTGTCAGGGCGATGAGCTCTGCTGCTTGTGCTGACAATATGTCTATTCTTTTAGTCTCTATTATTACAGTATCAGTAGTCACTGCATATGCTGCCACTAATTCTCCCGCCCCTGTCCTCATGCATGAGCCGTCAACTTATAGTGTTAGGTCGGGGTCTGGGAGTGCAACGTCTGTCAAGTCTTGTCTTGGTTTAGTCACGGTATGTATTACTTCAACACAGTCGTGTGGTGAAACGCTTTCTGTATTGGAGGGCAAAAGGGTAGCAGGATTCAGTATGTTGCATCGTCTGATCTCTATGTGTGGTTGAAATAACGTTGGCTCATAGCCTGTCAGTCTAGCTATAGTCAGGTGTTGTGTTTGTGTCCGGTTCAAGAGAACCTCTACTGCGTGTGGTACTTGTACTGTCAGAGGGTGGCCCAGCACTATCGAGTCACTTTGTCTTATGGCTAAGGCCGTTGCTGCAACTGATTTTAGGCACGCAGGCAAAGCCTGTGCTACTGGGTCTAATGTACTAGAAAAATAAGCACAGGGCTCGTGTTTTCCTGCATGATCTTGTGTTAGGACAGATAGTGCTGTTCCATCCCGCTCTGTCACAAAAAGCATAAACGATTTGTTGTAATCAGGGTTTGCTAAAACTGGTGCTTGACATAAAGCTCTCTTTAATTCTTCAAATGCCACAGTGTGTTCTTGTGTCCAAGGGAGGACTTTAGTAGAAGCTGTATTAGGGGCTTTGACTAATTCCCCTGAAAGATCACAATAAAACATGAGAAAAAGGGGAAAGCACCATACCTATTTCCTCGGCTTAATTTCTAAGGGGGCTAATTTCTAAGGGGCTTAATTTCTTAAGGGGCTAGCGGGAAGCGAACCTCCTCAGGGGCCAGCAGAAAGCCAATATTCTCCTCCTTCCCCCCTTTTTGACAGGAGGAAATCTGAAACAGATTTCACTGCTGTCAAACACTATCAAACCCTGTGTCTTGTCAACACTATTAATCCCTGTGTGTAGCTACTGGGCGTAAGCAAAATTATAGGAGATACACAGCGTATTTGAAACGGCGAGAAATCCTTCAAATTAATGTACAAACCACATTGTGTTAGCTCATAAGCTGGCCAAATGACATCTCATATGCAAATGTCCCTATTACATGAACCTACACCAACCTGAAGTCAATATTAATGCTAGGAGGCCCTAATAAGAATGCTAAATTACCTAAATATTCGGAAAACCAAGTTTAAGAACAGTTGTTAATGTTGATAATTAATAATTCATCTGCTAAAAAAATCAGTCATTTTGCAATAATTTCCACCTATACAATAAACAGCCTAATTTAAAAACAAGTCAACTTTTGGGGCCACCACTTACAAGAATGAGCTTACTAAAGCAAACTTTAAAAAGGAAATCCTGTCAGATATTTTCTCATTACCCTAAATACCGAGCCTCATTTGTCACTCTGGGGTGGCAGTCCTTATTTAAAACAGGCCTTTCAAGAGGTAAGATGCGAGTGCACAGATCATAATGGTTCCTTAATGTCCAATCTGGAAACATATGACCGAGGCTGCCTGTCTATAAGAGAAAGGCAGTCATGTGATACATGTTTACTCTTGCATAACTACTTTCTTCTTTTATTCATCTCCAATACCAATTAGACATACACTGATAACGTGTTGTCCGCTATTTTGACAGCTTGATAAAGGTAATATCATGTCTGTGAAATTTAGTAATTGTGAACAAGTTCCAGCCAAGCGCAGCGCAAAGATATACGTCGTCACGTCCATCTCTGTAACGCCCAGGAGAACTTGTATTAATGCCAAACATACTGGTCAATACAACACAAAAACAAAACATATATAAAATACATATGCCAAGCCATCAGTATACCAAGCACAGAAAGCATAGACAATTACACTAACATATATAAATGAGCAGCGATGCGCAATTATAGTACCTACAGCTCAGAGGCGAACATTCTGGCCTGCTTAATTTGTCAGGCTTATAATCAAATAACTGATTTACCTGCCCTATACACCCCCATCTGAAATCACCGTGTCAAGTCTGACACACAGAATCAGCAAGAATAATCAAAAACGAAGAACACACGAACCTGTTTGTTTTTTCATAAAAATGAGCTATGCATCTTCGTCAACACAATGTACCCTAATGTCCCAGACGAAGACGCACCTCTCATCTCTCCTCACAGACTTTTAACCACCGGATCAGTCATTCAATTCAACTGGTGGCAGCATGTGGCCACAATTTAAAAATGTCCGAATTCGAAAATCGTTTTTATATAGGCATATAGCCCTTAAAATTCCAAGCAAGAGCAACATTTTACTTTCTGGCCAGAAGCAATATAACAATTGCTAAAAAATAAAACAAATCTTCTCCATAGACATTTCCTCGGGGCACTCGTTTTGCACAGAATAGAACAAGGGAATCTTTCTCGACTTACATTTCTCAGCTGCCCTGTCTTATCAGAGAAGTTAAAAATAGCCCCTCAGCGCGGCCTGAGCCTGGGCTGCCAGCCATCTTTTTTGTTTTTCCTACTCCTGGCCCCCAAGGCTCTCCGGCTGCAGGCATTACACAGATGCGATGTCAGAGAAGCTTTCTAAGCAGTGCCTCTGTTCCGCTCCTCTCACCGGCCCCCACCTACACTGGCTACAAGGTCAGAATCTGTCTCCGATTTCTGTATCACATTCTGCTCTACACAGCCCCCACCTTCTCCTCACTCTGAAGCTGTCAAAGACAAAAAGACTACTCAATTCCATAAAAACTGCAATAATTCGCCCAATTGAAAAATTATTTTTACATACAATTTGCTCTCAGGGGGTCATAATCTTACCGACTTGACCCAGCACATTGGCTCACTGGACCACCAAGAACACAAACCTGGATTCTGGAACAATTTTGCAAATTCGAAATACCCACAATTTTTCTCAAGCTAAACTTTTCACTAATTATTTTTCATTAACACTTTGTACATTAGGGGTGTCATCAAATCACAGGTGTTGCTCCTTCTCCAGCTACACCCCTCTCAATTTTCTTTTGACAACGTAATCAAATGTTGGACCATGAAAACACCAGCTATGCGCTGTTCGTTTGGTGGGAGGCTCAAGAACCTTTGGGCTACTATATCATTATTATATGTATCGTGGTACTTGCGGTGGCACTCTAACTGGTCTTTCTACTGGGGCCACTCTTGCTAGGTCCTCTGAAAGGACGGGATAAATACCAGCAACGTCAGTATTTCTTTCTCTGTCAGCCTGCGCTCATTTTACCTGCTCAACTTCCTCCTGTAACATCTTTTCCATGGCTTTTCCAGACTCCAGTCTACTTCTCTCTGCTTCGTGAAACACTTACTCTGTCCTCCTATGTGACTCCTTGCGCCAAAACTCAATGGCATCTTTCTGTTACTGTCTGGCTTTCTTTTTCCATAATTCTTCTTCTACTCTCATGATGCAATCTGCATCCCAGGTCCCAGCTGCGGGCCACCTCTGACTTTCTGGTAAATCCTTGGTGTAGTCCACCCATAAATCAAGAAATAATACGGCATCTAGGCCATGCTTATGATACATAAAGTACCCTGGAGTGTCCCTAGGTGGAATGGGAACAGCTTCCTCGAGTACCCCTTTTCTAGTTTTGATCGGTCTTAATTTTGAAAAGAAAGGCATCTTTAAACTTTGCTACTTGATTTTGAACACAATAAATTACAATAAACACAATAATGAACACTCATTCATACCACAATTTTTAAAACATATTAAAACATTTAACATTTAACATTTAACGAACGATGATAACTAATAGGAAACTAGTTACTGACATAATACTAACACTAGAGAATACTGAATTATATGCAAGACATACTAGATATACTGCTAAACAGTACAGATACACTGCTGAAACAGTGCAGACCGGATTTGTGTACCCAAACCCGTCTTGACCGGCACAACCTAATGTGCACGTCTAACTGCCTCCCCAGCAACGGTACTCACCGGGTAGCACGGAACAGAAGGCCTCGGAACTGAACTGGACTAGACCAAACTGGACTGGACTGGACTCGACTCGTGACTTGGATACTTCGGAACTTCGGAATCTGGTGGGCCTCTGTATACCTCGGACACAGCTCTCTCGCAGGTGGGCTCTGGGTAGGACAATCTGCGTTCCTCACCGCCTCGTATGGATGCCTGGTCGCAGTCTGTCCCCTTCGTTGGCCTGAGGGAGTTGGCGGGAAGACCCGCGACGTGCGCGCTTGAAGTCCGTCACGGCTATGGAAGGGGGCAAAACTGGACCTTCATCTCAGGCGTGTGGGGAAAGAGATGTAACTGTTCGGGCGCCATTATGTGGTAAATAAAATATTACGCTCTCAGAATTTTAAATTATAAATAAGATCATGCATAAAGCAAGAGGCTGAGTCTGTGGTATCAGGTTCATAAAGGGCTTTATTCCAATAACTCGAGTCAAAGGGAGAATATTACCATCACCAAAAAGGATCTGGAAAGGGACTCAAAAGTATTCTCAATATTCTCAAAACATTATTCACAGAGTACAGTATATATACATTTCTCAATTGTACGTAAGCAAAAGAGCAAGAGAGAATGAGATAAGAGCATGTGGGCGTGTAAGTAGGCGTGAAGGTGGGCGTCCATGTGGGCGTCCACTTGATGATAATGGGTAATTTGTCATGTGTGGGTGGATACCTGGAGGGGGTTGCGTGATCTGCTGGAATTGTACTGGAACTTTGCCTTACTTGTGCTCAACTCGAGCATGACGTGTAACTGACGTGGGGAGGGTTGCTATGCAACCGGACAAGTCTGGAAGTGAGGCTTTCAGTGAGTGAGGCCTTCAGTGTCAGGACGACCAGCACATCTTGTATTATCTGATATCCGATGTCTGGAGCAGGGACTGATTTGTGACATAGGTTGCTCATCACCAAGAGCCGATGTGGCATCTATTTCTTCATTTACTTCATTTACTGCAGAGGCCTTACATGGGGGCTATGGGCTTTTTACTGACGTGAGCTTTGCAATCTCACAAAGAGAGACAGTAAGGCTGGGCTCCCTCCTTGCAGATGGGTCGCGTTCATTCCTCCTTCACCAGGCAAGAATGTGGTTTCAGTAAGAGTAAGCAGATAACCGTGCTCAATACTGTCTCGGCACCTCGGTCGGGGCCCCTTTGGCTGAGGCCCAAGTGTGCAAGGCCAAGGAGACGTAGCTGCAGCTTTCAGAGCGTTCTGAGGCATGAAACCTCTTTTCGGCTCTGGCTGAGCCATAAACATGGGCTTCATGAAAATGCAGGAAAACATGATGAAAAACGTGTAGGCCTCAATACAGATTTGTCGTTCCTCTCATGGGAGACTGGATGATGGCAGGCCACGTTATAGCATAAGCATCATGATAGAAAGGCCATGGAGGGGAAATACATAGGTTACATGTATGTGCATATAAGCGTTGGGGAGGGCACATGGGGACACATAGGCCTCATAGATTTTTATTTTCCTCAGTCCCCACAGTTTTTTTATTGTATATTTATAGTAATCAATTTTTAAAATGTTGTGCTAACAAAACTTTGTTATCTTTAAATATACAGCTGCATTATGCTGGTACTGTATATTTTTACATTGATTACATGTACTTTATATGTCTGTAGTCGAGTAAAAGTTTATTTACTGACTAACTGTGAATCAAACATTGTGATAAAGAATACCTTTCAAACAGGATATGAACAAATGTTTGATGTTGAGTCCAGTTACTAGTATTAAGACAAACTTATTTTTTGTGAAAGTACATGTGCAAGCTTTTGCACGTGCCATCAGTTCAGCCTTTCAAGTTGAACAAACATATTTTTATTTCGGTCCAATGTCTTTGGGACTAAAAGTACTAGTCACGCTCTCATTGTTGCCATCAAATCACTCTGTCAAAATGTTGAATCTCTAGTGCGGGTCACTGAGCACCTCAGATTATAGCAGTATGCACCATGGACTATTCAATTTTGTTTTTTCATTCATCAGTTTGTAGACTACAACAAAAAACTGTCTTGTTCCTCGGATCGAGTCATTGATTTCAGGGTAAATTGAAATATTTTATTATGGCATTTTCTTAATCACAGTTTTCAAATTCAGAACACTTCTTCAAAAAGGTCAAATGTTCCCACAATTTAAATTCACACAACAAGGATATTTTCCATTAGAAGACACCCCTAACACCGTTTTTCTAATGTTACTTTTTTAAAGTTTGGTGACAATAGTTTTTATTGTCACCATTTGAATACGCAATTTAAAACTCAAATCACCTCGTTCAGTTACAAAAGTAGAATTTGTAAACATGTTTTATTTATTCATTTATTTTTTTAAACAATTAATTTTTTAGAGCATGGATCAAAACATGATGAGTTGAGACTGGATAAATAGCCAACACATAGGTTTAACAAGAATATAGCATAAAAAATAAGTCCTACAAATCTTTGCATTTGGGGACTTTATTTTAAATGACTCTACTTTCGTGAGGTAAATAAAAACATTGTCAATGCAGGCAGGCAAGTCAGAGCTTAACTGCACATGACTAGATACATTCATTGTTGGACTTGGCCCCTTCTGCAAGTCATCCCCAAACGTTTTATCTTCATCCTCCTGTTTTCTGAAGCCGTTTTTGTTGTTTTTAAAACTCAGCACACTTTACCACTGCTAGCCAGTGCAAAAGTGCTTCTGCTCTCTCCATAAAAATATGATAAGATTGTCTTATACCCAATTGGCATATTTTATTTGTCACTAGTATTTTTGACCCCAGACCAGCTGGTTCCAATGCAGGAAGGAAGGGAATGCCTGACACCTTAGGGGGGTGGAAACCTCTAGAAGCTAACTGTACTTCACTGTGGGCATGAGATAAATATTGGATGCTTGGACTCAACTCTTCAGTACAGTTATGGAACTGTGGACTCTGCTGAAAGAACTTCCACCCTGCTGGACTGCTGCTTTGGAGGACTACTGCTCTGCTGGGCTGCCCTCTTGCCTGTCTGAGAAAAGCTGGACCTGCATCTCTAAACCCAGAACCGCAAAGTGACTCCAAGGGCTACTTAGCTGGCCTCCTTATCAGAAGGCTGAGGGACAGATTAGGCTTCCCACAACCTTGAACACAGAAACTGACCTCTGCTATTTGTGAGTCCTACCCCACCAAATGGTGCCACCCCAGTCCTGGACCCTTGAACGTGGGCATTGAAGATTCTTTGCCAGCCCACCTGTGGACCCAGCAGATCTGACACATCTCGTCCGCTGCTTGGCGCCTCTGCTATGCTTCATGGACTTTCCTGGCACAACGACTTCCCATCCCCCTCGCAGCTCACAGCCTCTTCCGAGCTGCAAATGCGCGATGCTTACCTGATGCAGGCCCTCACATCACAAGCCGCTCGACGACAGCAGCCTCAATAATGACGCAGGATTCCACATGGCAAGTCCCGCAGCTTCTGTGGAATCAATCTGTGCATGAAGCATCCTTGAGAATGGACTTCACATTGCAAGTCTCCTCATCAATGGCCTCCTTGACGATGACACCAGGCCATGCATTGCAGCTTTGCAACTTCTTGGAACCGACGCTGCGTGATGCATCTCTGACCCAGACCTCACATCTCCTTGGCTCTGCAACGCATCCTCAATGTGGGACTCTGCAACTCTTCATAACCAGGATTTAAGGTACTCTTGTTCAGCATTCCTAGCTGGGTCCTTGTAGCTGGCCAAATATCCACAGTTGGTACTTTGTGCTTTTTGGTGCTATTTTCACTTACATCTCTAAAATTGCATCTCTCCGGTTCGACTGATTGGATTTTTGTCAGCTTGTTCTTAAATTATTTATTAATTTTTTTTAAGTAGGTGTGTAATATTTCTTGTGCTATATTTCACTTTATTACTGTTTGAAATGCTGCATAAATACTTACACATTACCTTCACTTTAAGTCAGACTGCTCTGTGTCTAGCTATCAGAGGGTTAAGCACAGCACAGGTCAATTTGGAGTTACTTATAACTTCTCCCTGACAAGGACTGCGGTTGCTGTTTGACTAGGGTTTCACCTCACTCAAGTAGTAACTCAATTTCTTACACTCATGTAGTGATATTGGGCACTTTCCATACAGAAATTAGTCACAGAGACATCCCTTTAAACATTCTGCCCTGCTGATGTCGATATTCATAGAAAATATTTTTAAAGAAATTCCACCTATCCTTATTAGTTAAAATCAATTTTCCAAGTGAATACAATCCATCACAACTTTCTTCCACTACATCTCTGACTTCGGCAAAACACAACACCACTCATAATTCTATCCGTTTACAACAGTTTTTTACTACCTCTTTACAAGTGTGGACATACAAAAGCAGAAGTAACCAGCACCTTCTTGCTATTTAAAAAAGGGGTACAGGTGTAATTGTTGAATCAACAAAAGGATTTAGTTAATGCAGTTCAACTGGATTAATTCTGCATTCAGCTGGTGGCGTATAAAGTAATCACAAACGTGCAAACCTATACCCACTCTTTAAAAGTGTGGCTACACAAGCGTTAGTGTGCTATCTATAGTGCCGGTTCTGAGACAAATTATTTTCCAATTAGATTAACTGTAGTCCACTCCTCCAGTTACTTCAGCAATATTCATGTGTACAGCTTAGCTTCAATTTTAAGAATATCAGTCCATAATTACTTGGCAGTGAATGAAATATTGATCCTTTCTATTGGACCGTATTGCATACAGTGCCCGGGAGTGCAACACCCATTATGTGTACTCCTGTGTTACTGTAGTATCACATAAGTGGCTGAAGACAATTGAGTGGCCGGCCTCCTTTGTAATACAGATAGTGCTGGTGCACATTTAGTACTCATGCCATCTTAAGGGGGTGTTCCCTCATTAGCAATGTGGTATGCACCCATGCTAACAAGAAAAATGCTTTCCCTCTGTACCTATGCGGTATAATGGATGCAAGTAATAAGGAGGAAAACAGCCCATCAGGAGCTGGTTCGCAGGCAGTGCTCACCTTGAGGGCACCCTCCGAAAGGAGTCGAGTGGGTCCCATGGATCCCCTACAGGCGTGTGCAGTTGCTCATTGCCCCCACCTGAAGTGGAATTCCCTGACCTACCTTGAAAGTGCAGAACAGTTGCCACCTATACTGTGAAAGAAGGACCAGCTGCTTCAAACAGCACTAGCCTTTCGCTAATGTGCTTCCCTCTGGGAAGTCACTAGTTCATGGGTGCACTGAGAGCAATGCATTATATATGAAAGGGTGCACTGTCCATGTTTGGCCTGGCACAGCTTGTTAAATGTTTGCTGTGATGCTAACAGGAACAGTGCACTCTAAGTGTAATGTGTCCCCAGGAGTTTTGTAAAATTGTGTTAGTAAAGCATATTGTATACCGTGGCAAAAGCTAATGTAGACAATATCTTGTATCACTTTTGAACAGAGGAGATATGGACCGTTAAATCCAGTGGAACTCCTGATAAATGTCACAGTTATGAGCGGAAATGTGAGATCTAAAGGGCCATCATGTGCAGATCTTGTTATTGTTTGAATAACCAATGAAGACTTGATTAGTATAACACCAAGAGGGGCCATCCTACAAAGATAAAAATACTATTTATTTACTACGTATTTGAAAGGGAGTAAAGGTTTTGGTTACAAGACTTGGGGCATATTTACAAGAGAAGCGGTGGAGCTTGGCGTTAGCCTCCTTGGCTTAATGCCATGCTCTGCCACTTGGAGGACTGCACTGTATTTACACAAATACGGTGCAGCCCTGCATTTCCCCCTGTGCTGGTGCTTATCTAGCTGCCTAAAGCCAATGCCGGCCCGTTTGCACCTTATTGCAAGGGTGCCTGTGTGGCAGGGGAATGATTGTTTATATGCAGGAAGATGTCCCTTCCTGCTCATAAAAAATCAGTAATGGCACTTTGTAACTTCTGTGTGTGCTGCTTAATACAGCACACATAGAAGCTACAAAATGCATTTTTTTTCAATGATTGTTTTTGTGCAGGAAGGGGCACCTTCCTGCACATAAACAATCAATGGAGTTTTGCTGTTTCCATGTGTGCTGCACAATGCAGCACACATGGAAACAGCAAAAACAAGGAGAAATAAAGCATTTCTCCTTGGTTCGCCTGTTTAGGACCAGGTTTTCCCTTGTATTAATTTTGGGGCTGCCTCCTATTTAGGCCTCCCTTGTAAATAGGGGGCAGCATCAAAATCAATGGGTTTTGCCGTGAAACGCCCACCGCAATACCCATTGCCTTCCCCTTTCATGCTAAGTGTAGCCTGAAAGGGTGCCTTATTTACAAGGTAGCGTTAAGCCATGTTAAGTGGCTTAATGCTATCTTGTAAATAAGGTGAAGCTCCTATCGTCACCACAATGTCTGAAAAAGTGATGTTGTGGTGGCAATAGGGGCTTGTGAATATGCACCATAGAATTTTAATATCAAATTCCCAGACAGTCATAGTAAGGTTCCTAACGTCCTAGGATCATAAATACAATCAAGTGTATTAATCTTTTTCAAGAATTTCTGAATATAACGAGATTGAATTAATGTCATTGGTATTAGTGTTTTAATTTTGCCCTTCCTAGCAACTTTTTATATTCCCTTCTCAAAATTTTAATCTCTACCAAATATACATTGCTTAATGCTGGCCAAAATATAATTGTTCTATACCTACTAAGATTAGGCTTTCCCTGTCATTCTAGATGGAGAGATTGTTGGAACTTTTACACATTATAAGTATGGACTCTTTAAAAATTACTGCACGATAAACATGCATAACAAAAAAATCCGGGGCCTCATTTAAAAGCTGATTGTGCTGCCAATGCTTCACTTTTTTTTAACTCACCGGCAGCGCAATGGGTTTGCCCATATTTACAAGGCCACATAAAGTCACCCTGCATGACTTTTCATGGCCTTGTAAATATGGCCCCTTTTACACATTAATCTGCATGAAAGGGACATTCCATGGGTGTTGCTGTGGGATTTCCCCCACATAATCCATGAAACCTGACGCATTTTCAGATTTATAACATTTTGCAAAGCTGGGAATGCGTCAGAATCCTACTCCTCCCAGGAGAGGCGTATGAGTAGTGCAACGAGGGGAAATACTTGGATTTCTCCTCATTTCTTTCCTTTTTCTATGCATGCTGCATTCTGCAGCATGCATAAAAAGAGTAAAATGCCATTCATTATTGTTTTTGTGCAGGAAGGTGTTCCTTCCTGCACAAAAATAATCATCCCTGCAATGCAGGCACCCTTGCAACATAGCCCAAAAGTGCCTGCACTGGCGCATCGCAGACAACTGTGAGCCTGCGCAGGTGAAAGCACACAGATGCATTGTATTGTTGTTAATACGTTGCATCCCTGTGCTTTTAAAATGACGCAGCTCAGCATGGTAATATGGCTTGCGGCACTGAGCTGCATCATTTTGTAGTAAATGAGGCCCCTGGACTGGCTGAGTGCGTCACACATAACGAAGAGCCACTTGAAAGCTATGTAGATATGAATGTGTGCCTGTAAATGGGTTGCTTGTGGGTCTGACACCTTGTGTTGGCTGCACCCAGTGGGGGGCGGCATTCATGCTGTTGGTGTGCATTAATGCCTCTGTGTGTGTGTCTTAGCGTGCATGTACTTAGCATGGCTTCTCTGTATTATTTAGTTTGTTCCTTTTTGAAGTACAACTCTTTATTTATGCACTACTCAAAAGGCAAACCTATGGTGGGATGTGTGAGTGATTTACTTTGATCCTTCCTCGACCTTCATTTTATGGGGGAAAAAGCCTCAAATAAACCATTTCAAATGAATTTAAAGTATTATGTCCCCGAAACAGAAGTACAGAATACCTGGCAGCTGAGGGTTTCAGCACATTAAACAGCAGTCCAAAGCTGGTTGCTGCTTGACCGAAAGTGAGGAACTCTAGAGGCCGAAGGACGGTAAGTGATTTTTAGGAGTGGTGAGTGGAACTCTGATGCCTCACACGTTAAAGACTGAACGTTGCTTGTGGTGTTAATCCTTTAGAGTTTCTCTTTCAATGAGATTCAGTTTTAAGAGCTAGAGTTAATCTTCTGGTCGTTCTAACAACCAAATGAGTTCATATTTTGCTTCCCAGTCACTCTTCCACTACCTATACATCTTTAAAAATGCAAGGCATTTCCAAATACACTGGCTGAAATATATTCACCAGTCAAGCACACATAACACAATATCATGATGCATTATTTGAAGGGCTTCTGGTCATGTGTAAATGCATCCTAAGCACATCAGTGCTGTTTAGGAATGATTTCCTGATATGCCGTCCAGATCAGTATTCCTGTTAGCAGTCACCCCGCAGAGAACTGCATTTCACATTATATGCTTGGATGTTTAAACCGGCAATCTCTTTGTATTTTCTTCTAGGAATACATTTATCCATTTTGCTTGAAATATTGTCATCTATTTACTGCTTTTTAGGTCACATTTGTGTTTTAGTCAGACACTGATGTGCACTCGGTATTATTTGCAAGATTTGTTTATTCTGTGTCTTGCACCGGTCATCCATTACTTCTGAAAGATGTTATCAGATGTGACATACTCAAGGATATGGCTCGGTGGCCATGAATAGCTGAACAAAAAATGCACTTAATAGGTTTCAGTAATCAGACCATACAGACAGTTGTGTCAATTAATCAGACTAAACTTAAACTGAAGAAAAAAATGGATAGAATAATTTTGCAAACCACTTTATTACAGAATATTCTGAGGTGTTTGGGATTACTGTGAGCATGGTCTGGTATGAATTCAAGTTTAACTTATCTGCAAGCCAATTGCACTGCTATCCATTTTGGAAACCTTAACACTTCATAATCATTATAGTGGTGTAAGTGGGCTGCTTGAAATGGCCAATGCTTACTAAAGTCCTGGAAATGTAAAACATCATGATGAATTGTACATGCTTAAAAACATTTCTGCTTCTGCATAGTAGTTAGGAAGTGAAGAGACACTCATTTTTTTGTATTTTTAACTTTATTTTGTTGGTATGAGACCGCATCTACTCTTAGGAAAAGGTACATTTAACCATACATTTTGTTTAATTTTCTATGTAGTGTAAGTGCATTAAGTGCATTTTGATCGCCAGTGCCTCTAGATATTAACATTTTTCTACAGCTGATTTAATAGTAGCAACATCAGGATCTTTCACAGGAGCCTTGGTAAAACTGTGCTCTATCAAGGAATCCTGCAGTCATTTTTAAGTTCATTCAGCATCTTAGGTCTTTAGTAGCTTGTTCAGGTGGAAGAAGCCCTGCAGGTCCTGGCCCCTTCTGCAGGGTCACCCCAAACTCTTTGCCTTTACCGTCCACTATTTGTTGCTGAATTCATTTTTGTTGATCTTAGGACTCTGTGCATTTTACCACTGCTAACAAATGCTAAAATGCTTGAGCTCTCTCCCCTAAACATGGTTTAATTGACTTACAACTCATTGGGACATTTAATTTCCTTGTAAATCCCTTGTAGGGGTGTATACCATATATCCAGAGCCTGAAAATTAAATGCTACTAGTAGGCCATCTACACTTATTGTGCCAACCACTTAAGTAGCACCTACAAACTTGTCCCATGCCTACCATTGCAGCGTCAATGTAGTTTTAAACTGCCATTGAAACCCCATTGCCAAGCCTTAAATTCCCATGTTATTACATATAAGCCACCCCTAAGGTAGGCCCTGGATAGCCCAGAGGACAGGGTTTGAGCAATTGAAAGGTTGAACATGTGCGTTTAAGTCTTACTTGTCCTGTTAGTGAAAAACTCCTAAATCTCTTTGTCACTACAGTGAGGCCTACTCCTCCCATAGGATAACCTTGGTGATTTATTTTTACATTTAATAAGCTGTAATTTCTTATTGGGAGCAGGTGGCTATATCATGTTTGGTGTCTTTGGAATTGTGATTAAAAAACCCTATTTAAAAATAAAGTCAGGTTTATGATTACAATTTTGAAAATGCCACTTTTATAAAGCTGGCATGTTTTGTCCTTAGCACTTTTGTGCATGTAGCCTGTCATGGGTGACATGTCTGGGTGTAACTGATGGTTAGACTTTGCGAATTTATCCCAGACAGCAACACAGCAGTGGGATTAGATTGCCTAAATGGGCAATCCTGCAGGATCACGTGGCGGAGCTGAGCCCAGCCATGTGTAAATGAATGGGAGCATTTTGCCCTCACACAGTGGGCCTATCACCTCCACATTGTCACTGCAAGCAGCTTGGAGCCAGGGCAGGAGAGTCAGGAAATTTCTATGCACATCAAAGCCACTGTCTAGAAGCTTCTCCCCCTTCCTAAAAGAGGCACCAGGGTATTAAAGGGGACCTCAGACACCAACTCTTCAGTACACTTCTGGACCTGTGAATACTTTGCCAGGGAGAAGGACTTCTGTGCTGCTGAAAGCACTGTCACTCTGCTGT
Source organism: Triturus cristatus (assembly GCF_964204655.1). Classification (NCBI taxonomy): domain Eukaryota; kingdom Metazoa; phylum Chordata; class Amphibia; order Caudata; family Salamandridae; genus Triturus; species Triturus cristatus. The sequence continues at coordinate 250,948,569 of NC_140584.1, forward strand.
ACTGCAGAACTGCTGCTGTCTTGCTGCCTTTCTGTTCTGCTGCCCTCTTGCCTGAGGAAGAAGAACTGGACCTGCAACTTCATCTTGAACCCAGGGCTACAAGAGTGACTCTAAGAGCTAGTTTTTCAGCCTTCTGATCTCTGCCTCAGGGACATAAAAGGTTCCCCAACGTCCTGCACCAGCACCTGGACCCAATGGAACTGAGTTGCTGACCCCCCCGGACCATTTTTAGGCATTTCATTACCACGAGTATGCACCAAGGTCTCTTCACCCATGCCAGCATTGAACACGAAGCCCCGACAGCCACCTCTTCGTGTTACAGCATTGACCACTTGTGTGGACCACCAACGCAAAGCTCCAGCATTAACTGGTCTGCTCCTTGCGTTACTCTGGCAGCCTCCTGTGATGCTTTCCCTGTTGCTTGCGGCCCTCTCCTCTGTGAACAGGATGCTTGCCAATGATTTGAAAAGGTAAATTACAACTGGACTAATTTGGTGATTGTAGCCAAACTGAGCTCCATCACAGTCAGCCTGAACTTGTGACTTTGTCCCGGCTCAGAATGATTAGATATCCATAGTTGACACTGTGCTTTTTGAAGACATTTTCACAATAAACTATAAAAATTCATAACTCTGGTCTTATTGATTAGATTTTTTTGCTATTGTGTCAAAAGAATTAGAAACATTTACTCTTTTCATAACTTGGTGTGGGTTTTTTTGTGTTGTGTTTTCACGCTACTAAGGGTTAAGCTCAGGTTAAGTTAGTGACCTTTTGTGGTTCACCCTGCAAAGGAAATGTGGTTGTTGTTTGACCAGGCCTCACACCCGAGTCAACTATCAACCCAATTTTTCACAATCCTCATTATTATATATTGTGCCCATTCCATCTGAGAGCCAGGCTTCTTTAATTCTCATCACTTAGCTCCAATCAGAAACTAAGGATTCTAGTGACTATACACCTTTAGGAAATATTCCGATATATAGAAGAACACATAGAATAACTAATCAACGTAATCTGTAAGCATGCATCAGTATATGGTTTGTTATTGCTCTAAGATTTTGATTGTAAAAAGTGATATTCCCAAAAATAAACATTTTGAGAGTATTCTAAAATATTGCATTAGGCTCACCAGCCAAGTCATTTGCATTGCAGTATGCATTGCTTTTTAATCACGTGTGCCATTCTTAATTTAAAATAAGTTTAAAAGTAATGAGGATAGTGTATATTGCATTTTTATGTTCCCATTGCCTGGCTTCAATTGCTTTAATTTGAATTTGAAGTCACGGTTTTTTGTCTTCACAAATAAGCCCATTTATTAGTGTTGTATCTTGATTTGAAAGAACAAGATAGCATCAACAAAAGGTCCACTGATTTTCATCCTAAGCCATGTACATATTTCAGATCACAGTGGAGCTAAAGTAGTCATGGGCTTAAAAACACATTGTAAAATATCCTGGAAAGAGAGAGCTGGTCCTGCAAAATAACCACTGGCTTTCAAGAGAAACTGGATAAATAAGACATGGGTTAGCATGAAACAGAGAAAAAGAGGAAGAGCTTGGATCATCAGGGAACATGCCTCATACATCATACAGATCGGTAGGTACAATGTACTGAAAATACTTGTATACAACTTCAGATGGTCTGCTGAAGATCATATGTCAGAATATAGGTATTCCTAGAGCAGGGAGTATGAAAGGTCCAGAATTTGGAAACAATCCCATTTGGACAATTTAAAGGTAAATACACACTATGTATGTGGGAGAAAGGGAGAAAGGGTAAGGCACCAAAGAAGCACTGCTGTGATAGGACGAGAACCCTCACTCACCCTAGGGTGACATGCTTCATCAAAGGGTCCCCTCCTTACACTGGGGCCGCAAGGTACCCAGTGTGGGCCACAACTCTCCCACAGGAGAGGAGCAAGGGTGTTCTATAGCACAGTAAGTACTACTTCCTATGTGGGCAGAGTGAGGGGTAGAGTACAAAGAAAAAAGTGAATAAAACTATCTCCTGGTGGGTGGAAAACTTTATTCTGGTGCCCCCAGTGGATAGGGTTAAAAAGCTAATTGAAATAGGGATATAGATATTACCCTTCTAGGCATTCCACAGGACCAAAGCATATATGTCACTCTGCTGTATGTAGCATAAAAGATAAATGGAAAAAAAGTAGAGCAGTGCTCCTGCCCTGCCATTGCAAATGGCAATGCCCTGTGGAGGTGGTGGTCCCCGGGGTAGTGTGGGGAGAGGCAGAAGCCCCCCCATACTTTCTAATATTCATTTAAGTCCCGAGGAGGTGGCGGTCCCCGGGGCTTGGGGGGCCCTCGAGGCCCCCGCACATAATTACGATTGCCCTAGGGAGGTGTTGATCCCCGGGGACACATGGGGGGGCTCATGCATTTTTTTAAAAAGCACCGGGGAGCTGGCGGTCCCCGGGTCTGTGTGGGCCTCCACGGGCCCCCACACCATAATAATGAACTGCCCCAGGACCAGGCCCACCCAGGGGCTTGAAACAAATGAAGCGCAGGAGCCGGTGCTTCATTTTTAAAAATAATTTCGGCTGGATTGGCCGAAATTATATTTAAAAAATGCTTTTTGGGCCCTAAGGGTCCCTGTGGGGCCCACTGAGCAGGCCTAGGGGGTCAGGGTTTTTCTACCCTGCCCCCTTTTCTTGTTTCTTATCTTTTTTTTTAACCTTTTTCTTGTGACTCAGTTTTCCTGAGTCACAAGATGGCTGCCAACACTTCCTGGTTTGGAGTGTTGGCAGCCAATCAGAATAATGCACGTGATCGGGAGAGTTGCCGAATTCTCCTCGCTCACAGATATCAATATTTTTTTATTTTAACATTTCTCAGGAACTACTGAACTGATTTATACAATTTAAAGCAAAGAGTGCACTTAGGACCAAGAGCTACCTCTCTGCCAAGTTTGGTGTAATTCCATTCAGCAGTTCAGGCAGTAGCCGCGACAAATGTTCCTATCGAAATTAACATAGGGAAAACGCATTTTTGGACTCCCTTTTTTTTCAAAGACAGGAGCTGACTGGAGCGCCCCATTAGTTTTGAAAATTTCGCGAAGTTTCATCAAACGGCACCTAAAAGATATTGGCAAATCAAAAAACGCTATTCCTATGGAAACTAGGTCCTAACTATAATTACCTACTGGCGACTGCCAGTAGGTAATATGTGTATATATATATCACTGAAAAAACCATAGGTTTCACACATGTTATAGTTAGTGGAAATTTTACTGATAAAAAACCAATGAAATTGCCCCGTTATATTTAGCGCAGGCAACTATAACTCACGCGACCGCAATCTTCTGCTGATGACATATGTGTCTTTATAAAAAAAAATATTTGTAATATATGTATAGCTAAAAATGTATGGAAGAAGACATGGGCAAATAAGTGTCTAAATACAGTATTAGCATCAGCAGAGGATTGCGGTCGCGTGAGTTATAGTTGCCTGCGCTAACTATAACGGGGCAATTTCATTGGTTTTTTATCAGTAAAATTTCCACTAACTATAACATGTGTGAAACCTATGGTTTTTTCAGTGAATTTGCAAGGTTTTTTAAATGCTAATTCCTAACTATAACGTGTGTGAAACCTATGGTTTTTCAGTGAATTAGTACGGTTTTTTAAATGCTAAGTTTTTTTCCCTTATAATAAGCCCTGTACATTTGGTGGCCTACGGCCACCAAAAGCACAGGGGGTGGGGTAAGTGTGGATAGTGTTTTTTTCCATTGTAATAAGCCCAGCACATTTGGTGGCCTTCGGCCACCAAAAGCACAGGGGGTGGGGTAAGTGTGGATAGTGTTTTTTTTATTTTTATTTTTTTACCGTACGCTTACCGTAAGCGTACGGTAAGCGTACCCCGCGAAATTGCCGAAAAAAAAATAAAACCGTTTTTGCACTTGGGGGATGTTTGGGGACTCCCTCAACATGACTATGTGGGAGGGAGTTGTCAAAACAGCCCCTTTACATGTTTTTGGGCTTCCGATTTTAAAAATCTCTCTCAGTGCGAGAGACAAAATGGCGGCCGCCGCTTCCTGGTTTCGGCCGATTCGAATGTTTACTAAGATCTAAGAGCCAATCAGAATCGCGCTCGCGCACGCCACCGTACGCTTACCGTAAGCGTACGGTAAGCGTACCGTAAGCTGGCTCAGATATATATATTGATTTAAAGGCTATTTTCTCAGAATCTACTGAACAGATTTACACCAAACCTACAAAAGGCACTTCCTTGACCTAGGGACTACCTCTCTGCCAAATTTTGAGTAATTCTGTTCAGCCATTCGGGCTGTAGCTCGTTCTAAAGGTCCTATGGAAAAATGCATGGGAAAAACGCGTTTTGGGACCCCCCTTTTATCAAAGCTCCCGCTTGACGAATCCCCCCGAGACTTTCAGGGTAGGAGCGGAGCGTAGCGCCCCACCTATTTTGAGAATTTCGCGAGGATTCGTCGACCGGCGCCAAAGTTATTCAAAATAGAATGTTGAGGTTTTCCTATGGAAACGTGGTCCTAACTATAACTACCTACTGGCTATCGCCAGTAGGTAATGTATATATATATATATATATATCCATCAAACAAAGGTGCCCTCTGTGAAGACGCCACTCGGAAAATGCCTCTCTGACGGTGGAGACTGTGATGCAGCGCGGAAACCTGGGTAACGGGAATCAAGACAGAAACCCCGTACCTAATATTTATCCTCCCTGCGTTACAGACCAAATATCACATTAACACATTCACTCTTACAATCGTTTGGTGGGGCACATAAGACCAACATTCACACTCCACTTCTTACTGGCCTGTACTTACAGGAGGAATAACTGTTTCCAAGAGCTGACATGAAAGGAATACCTTATAATCTATAGTAAGAGAACTTAATTTCACTAATACCCTTATTACTACACATCTTAAACATCAAGATACTCCTTCCACGTAGTCGACAGATCAAATTAGTTGTTAGGTATTAGGTGATTTAATCCAGCTAAACATTCTAAAATTCCTAATCTGTTTCCTTTCAATAAATGACCAAACATGTTTCTTGTTAATCAATATTTTCGTTAATCTAAATAATGCAAAATTTGATGAATCGTTATTCAAACCACAGAACCTCATATGTACCTAATCTGGCTATTAGTCGTCCTCTAAGTCAATCAAGTCATCATGCAGCACGCTACAGTCCCAAAGATTTGGTCGAGACCATAAGCGGGTACGCATCAATCAATGCCCATCAATTCAAAGAGTCTTAAGTTCATCAGGAAATTGGGCAGCAATTCAGTCTGTCAAAGATTCAGGGAAAAACAGCTGTCCTGGAAGGTCACCGTCCTCTCCATCAGCATAACATCAGGAAAAGAAAGGTTCGCACAACTCACTATTCTACCATCATTTTATAATGAAATTAATGTCAAAATGTAACGAAAGTCCGTTTGGGCACTTCTGATTGGTCGGTTGGGGTCGTCCGGTGAAGTTTCTCAGAGTTCGTAAGGTTAGCTCATCGCACTTGCTAGTTCCGGATTTCATAACTGTCCTTTGTTTAAAGTTCTGGCAGTCATCCATCGCGACCTTGTATGGGTGTAGGTCATCTTGAGGCCACTTGTACAGGAGCCTCGGAGATGCCCACTTGGTCTGAAACCTCGTGGAATGGTAGCAGTCGCGTCGTGTATGTCGGTCGGCCATCTTGTCTTAGGCCCAATCGGTCAACTTAAGTGAAACAAACGTAAATAAAACATAGAAATAACGAATAATATGTTAAACCCTCACTAATTCCCCTATGTGTATGTAATTATCTAGCATAATAGCGACATTTAAAGCGTTCATATTCACCCAATGATGTTATCTGGTGCAACATAAAATAACTTCACAAAAGCAACATATATCATGCAATATTCTATTTTGCTAGTATTAGTATGCGTACGTATATTAGTTTACAAATTAAATGCAAATCCCACGTAAGGTTGATTAAGTATCACTCAAAACACATTTATATTATTACAATTAATAGATTATTCTAATTAGTATGAACATGCAGAAATTGGGGGTATACAAAATTTTGTACTACCCGCTCCATCAATCCCCCCTTTGGTGATTATATCACCACACCATCAACATTTTGTATTTCCTTTATGGAATCAGAAGCAATTTCTTGTTTTTGTTTTTATTCACAACTCAGTTTCCCCTGTCTCTTCTCTTTGCTGACTTATACATGCTCTCCTTAACTTCCTCTAATTCTATTTCTTCAAATTCTCTCTCTTGTTTCTTATCTTTTCTCCTTAAAGTTTCTCTTTTTAACTTTTTCTGACTTATATTTTTTATGACAGATACACCCTAATCTTATTATTAATACTATGAAAATCACACATGTTCGCTAAGAAATTTTTAATAGCAGATATTTTTCTTCCAATCTTTTCCCAAACACCTTCAACCTCCAGTGGTGCAATTTTGTCATGCAGTTCAGTTATATTTTTAATATAAATTTTCAAATCTTTACTTTCGTCTGGAATGTAAGTATAACAATGTTGAACTTTCAGCATTCCACAGACTCCACCCTCTTTTGCCAATAATATATCAAGGGCAAGTCGATTTTGCATTACCATAGCACGCATAGCAACCATTTCAGTATTTACCAATAAAAAACCTCCAGCGGTGCTTGTTGACAAGCGATGCACTACTGTTGAAAGCCTTCTAATTTTGTTTGCGTTCAGAGATATTCCCACTGCTGGTATCAATGCTGCAAAGATGTCACCCACAATTTCTGACCAAGATTCTCTCGTACTACGTGCTAAATAACTACCTAAACTATGTACACCATCTTCTCCTCTATCCATATGAAAAATCTTCGGGAAAACCAGGCCTACATAACATGTGCCATACCAATGGTCTGGTACACGATAATATGCCCTGTTCCCGCAAATGAAATATGACCCTGGAAAAACTGGATCTTTTCCACCTTTAAATCCCCATTCACCCATGATTCGGTATGTATCATGGCACTCACTATTACCTACAAAATAATTATCATATGCAGTTTGATTCCTTCTAATACACAATTTCCCTTTCTGAGGCCAATCTAAAGCCATAGTTGGACTAGCTTCTCCTTTCAAATGTTTTTCCATTTCTACATCTCAGACTGTCTTCTCCACTTTTCCTTCAGATGCCTTTCTTTGCATTTTCAGTCTCCTTTCTTCAACCATATCTAAAAATGTATTTTCCTCTTTCTTTAAACTGCAAGTCAAATTGTTCTTAAATATATATTCTAATGTTAGTTATTGAGTTTCTAAGAAAAATTCACCTAATACCTTAGCAGGTTTTACCTTGTTTAGCTCGTTAATTGATGGTACTTGTGAAAATATGTAATCTACATCTGAAAAATAATACTCTAATTTCCCTGTTTGGTAAAATAAACTAGCTATTACACTACATGTTATTCCATAAGTTACTGGAAGGTGGTGATAAGTCACTCCCTCCGATACAGAGGCAGGTAACTGCATACAAACGTAGCAGTCCCTTACGTCCATTGTCTTTACATATTCATACAACAATTTCGAAAACACATTATTAGAAAAATTGGTTATAGACCTGTCTTTATGTAAATAGTTTTTATCTATTCTTGTCGGAACTACCTTTTGAATCTTTTCTATATTAGTTTTATTTTCACTATGTCCTTCTATTGTATCTATAGTAACCTTAAATGAGATGAGATCAGGAGACCAAGTATGCTCCACAGAAGCATTAGTAATCCTGTACAACAACAACACATTTTACACCATCTTCTCAAAAATATACATCTACCTTTTCTACTATCTGTGTTTGACATTTTTGATAAAATGGACAGTGTCTTTTGACTTAGCCTCTTCTACTTCACAACTAATTTGTCTAACCCAAGGCTCTAAGCACCTACTTCGTTCTACCAGTTTTTGTCTTTTTCCGTATTTTATTATCTTTCCATTAGCAGCTTTCTGGTCTCATTCAGTTTGGCATCTCATCATCTTTCACTTTTCCCTCATGACCTGAATACAGAATGTCCTGAACATCCGCTTCCAATATCGGACAAGATAACTCTCAGGATTTCCGATTCTTCGTCCTCCTCAACCACTTCTGGTACAATCACCTCTGGATTTCCTTGGCTATCTGCCTCTTCTTTTACTTCAGGCAGGGCCACATACGTCCATTCTGGTGACTTATACTTCTAGTTGGGTTTTCTTGTTCTTTTGCTTTCTTTAATTATAATGGTTTCTTCGTCTTTTGATTTCTCCTGACTCATCACTTCATTCACCTGTTCAGCCCTTGGTGAATTTACTCGTGTCAGTCGATATCTCAGTCTTTTTATTTTATGCGGCCAAACATCGTCTTTTGCTGCTCTTTTCAATTTACTTCCTTTATCATTCTTTTCAGTTCTCCAAGCTCTCTTTCTTAGAACTCGACCTTCAGATACTTCATCTTCGCTTTCCTCTGACTCGGTTTCAACTTGCTTTTTACTTTCAACAGTTTCTTTCTCCACCACTTCTTTTGTTTTCCCTACTTCTGTCCCTCCTCGTATCTCCGGCACGCAATCTTCCTGCTGACTACTTGTCCCTACTTCTAACTGAATGTTGGAGCTCCCTACACCTCCTCGGGGGACTTCCGCAGTAATCTTTCCCTCTCTCTCTGTATCTGGCACCTGTCAGTCTAAATGTGTTCTTTCAGGTGGAATTTCTCTCAATCTTTCAACTGGAACTTCTCTTTCAGTAATTTCTTTTATTGTCTCTTCACTGTCTTTTTCTTTGTCTTTTCCTTGTCTTTTCCTAGAACATTGAGTTCCTTGTTCAGTCTCTGAGTCTGACCTGGTATCAGAAATCTGCAACCTTCTTCTCAAGGAAATACTTCTGGGGACAAATGTTAGACTTGGCTCTGATTCCCCCTTTCATGGTTTTCTTTTGTTTTTGGCTCTGCGTCAGCCAGGGTTTTACAGTATTCCAACACCATGTCATCAGTTATAGTCATCAGCTTGTTGACTGGTATGAAAACATGTTGCATCGCCCTTCCCATGATAATTTCATGGGGGCTCAACCCTGTAGTTCTGTCTGGAATTGATCTAATAGTCATGAGTACCAGAGGCAAGACATCAGGCCATTTCATTCCTATGGCTAAACAAATTTTCCCTATCCTATCTTTGATAGTACCATTCATCTGTTAAACCACATCAGAAGCCTCTGGGCGGTAGGCACAATGTCGTTTTTGCCGTACATTCAATGCTTCACAAATCAATTTTATGATCTCATTATGGAAATGTCCTCCTTGGTCAGTTTCAATTGTTACTGGGAATCCGAATCTAGGGATAAATTCCCTCAAAAGTAATTTTGCCACTGTCATTCCATCATTTCTTCTTGTTGGGAATGCTTCTACCCATCTAGAAAACAGACAGACCATAACTAGAACATACCTCAACCTGTTACATGGAGGCATCTCACTGAAATCCACTTGCATTCTGGTAAAAGGCCCTCCTTCTCGACCTATTGTTCCTAGACTCACTACTGTCTTTCTTCCAGGATTGTATTGCTGACATATTAGGCATCTTTGACAAAGACTTTCTGCTACAAGTCTGAATTTCGCATTGTACCAGGTCTGCTTAAATGACCTGATCATAGCATCTCTCCCTATGTGTCCCTGACCATGATACATCCGTGCCATGGCAGACTTCATGCTATCAGGCATAACTGGTCTTCCAGCCCGATAGACCCACACATGATCCTTCTCTCTTGGTGCACATCCTGCTTTTACCCACTGCTTCATTTCCTCATCTCCTGCTTCTTCCTGTAATTGTCTCACTTCTTCCCAGGTACCCACAATGTTATTAAACATCAAAATCACTTCTTTCTCCTTGGCCCTGTTTATGGAATTCTGGTTACGTGCGCAGTATTGAGCCATGTCGTTGGCATATTTATTGCCAGTGGCGATGTAATCACCACTTTGACTGTGGGCAGCACACTTCACAACAGCCAATTGCCTAGGCAGCTGTATCGCCTCAAGCAATTTTCCAACCACTTCAGCATTCTTAATGGGAGTACCACTTGATGTCAAAAACCCTCTCTGCAGCCATATTTGAACGAAGTCGTGCACGACTCCGAAACCATACTGGCTGTCAGTTATCACAGTCACTCTCACACTTTTCCCAATCTTGCATGCTCTAGTCAAAGTTCAGCTACTTGGGCCGATTTTACTCCTTTCAGGTAAGATGCTTCCATCACTGTTGCAACTTTGCATACCGCCTATGCTGCACTCAGCACCCCATCATCTGTTCTCAAACAAGACCCATCTTCAAACATGACGAAATCACTTTCTGGTAAAGGTACACCTTTTATGTCAAGTCGTGGTTTTGTACAGAAATCAAGTACATCCAGACAGTCGTGATCTGCTTCATCCCTGACTTCTACATTCTCAGCATCAGGCAGCAATATTGAAGGATTTACATTCAAGCATCTCACAAGACTTACATTTGTTGCACCTAATATGACTTTCTCATACTTAGTCAGCCGACTATGTGTCATTTACTGAGTGCGACTCCTTGTCAAAAGGATTGCCACATCATGAGGTACAAACACTTTCACAGGATATCCCATTACAATTCCTTCACTCTGTTCCAAACTCCGACAGGTAGGAGCCACTGCTTTCAAACACCCAGGTAGGGATACAGCTACTGGGTCCAGCATTGATGAAAAATATGCAATTGGTCTCTTCAGTTTTCCATGCTTCTGTATTAGGACAGAGAGTGCACATCCATTCCTCTCACTGCAGTACAATTCAAATTCTTTTTCATAATCAGGCATACCTAATGCAGGTGCTTCACACAACCCATCTCTCAATCGTTTAAAAGCTGCCAATTCTTCTTTGTTCAAATCAATAGGATCTCTCACATCACTTCTTGTCAATCGTACCAAAGGTTTTGCAATCAACAAAAAATTGCTGATCCATTGACGACAGTATCCAACCATTCCAAGAACCATTCTCACCTCTCTTTGGGTCATGGGTGCTCTCATTCATTATATGATCCTGATTCTGTCTATTGTTATCTTTCTCAGTCCTTTTTCAATGTTGTGGCCTTAATATTGTACTTCTTTCTTGCAAAATTGTAATTTTGATGGTGACACTTTAAGTCCTCCATCTGCCAGATGATTCGTCAAGGCTATGGTGTATGTCTCACAAGCTTTCACGGGTTTTCGACGCCACAAGAAGGTCGTCGATGTATTGAACTAACACTGAATTTTTGGGCATTTCTAGATTTTCCAAAGATTTCTTCAATATCTGATTAAATATTGAGGGGCTTTCTGTATGCCCCTGTGGAATTCGTCACCAAGTCAAAATACGTTTGCCAAAACGAAACGCAAACATTTGCTGACTGTCATGATGCAATGGGATAGAAAAGAAAGCCTGGCATAGATCAATCACTGTATACCATTCGGCATCATGGGGAATCTGATACAAAATCACAGATGGATTTGGTACAATAGGACAGCAAGACACAACAATTTTGTTTATCTTTCTAAGATCTTGTACTATCCTGAACTTTCCATTAGGCTTTTTCAGTCCCATAATCGGTGAATTACATGGACTACTCATTATTTCTTTCAGAATGCTTTGTTTTATCATTTTTTCAATCACAGGAGTAACTCCTTCAATTATTTGAGGTGTCAATTTATATTGAGGGACATTTGGATAGCTTACTCCTTCCTTCACTGTTATTTTTACTGGATCTACATTTCTCATTTAACCCACATCTTCTCCTGTGAAATCCCAAACCTCTGCTTTTACGGACTGTTTCAATTCTTTAGGTAATTCATCAGGGTTAAATACAGCATAGGTTTCGGTAACCTAATTTTCCCTGTTTGCCATTGTCATTTTATATAACACATCTTCATCAGGGGTCTCAAAAGCTATCCCATCACAGGACTGGTATCGCACACGACAAAGTGGTGCATTTCGGAAAATTTCCCTATGCTAACTTTCACTTGCTCTGTAAGATAAGTTTTAATCTGTCTGTTGGATACACCACCTACTTGGATCGTTTCATCCGAGAGAGGAAGGTTCTTAACATCAGCTGACCTGACAGTTGATCGAGTAGCACCAGTTTCAACTAGAAAAGTTATACTTTCATTATTTATCTTCCCATCTACAAATGGGCCTGTCTGGTCTACTTCTAGAGTTGCGCCAAGTACGCACTCTTCTTCCTCCCTTCGGCACCGTCAATAACCCTCTTCTGAATCACTCTCATCGCGTTGTAGCCAATACTGCGAAACAGCGCTAGCATGTGGCAGCTTATTTACCTGTTCTTCGTTGTAGAATCCTGTTTCGTTACTATATTTCTGGGAGTTTTTGCTCTGTGGAAAAGGCGGTTTTGGCACCTGATTCTGCTGGGTTACAACTTGCTGCTGTTGCTGCGGTTGGCCATTCACCTCATTCTGCACCTGTGGATTCAATGAAGTATTTTCATTGTTAGTACTTGGGGGAAATTTACACTCGGATTTCCAATGCCGTATCCGACCACAATTATGACATGGGAATTTCTTTTTAGCTTCTTCTATATTAAAATTTCCCTTACCTTTCCCAGGAATGAACTTTTGTCTCGGGCCTGTATTATTCTCTTGTTCCGCTAATTGAGCTTCCTGCCTCTCTGCCCACATAGCCTTCTCTTTTAATTTTCGCTGTTTTGCTTTTATCTCATCACTGAAATATTTTGCATGTCTCAATACTTCATCTATTTTCTTATTTTGCCAATCTATAGTATGTTTTTTTATCATTTCACTAATCTCTGGACGTAGACCATATACAAATCTGTATACAAAATGACTTAAATCCTTTTCACTCAAATTTTCATCACCACTGAACTGTTTAAAGGCTAAAATCAGCCTCTCGTAATATGCGTGTACTGACTCTTTGCTCTCCTGATGTGTTCTGTCGATTTTCACCCAATCTGTCTCTTTAGGAGGTAGTTTGTTTTTTAGAAAGGCAATAACCTGTTCATATTTCTTCATTACCTCGGGGTCTGGAGCCCCTGTTTTTGGATCCCTAGGGTATTCTTGTGTTTGCCAATTTATCATCAGCTTGCACTCTTTCCATAAATCTGCTGGTACTATTATGTCAAATGGGCTATTCAGATCAACCCATAATACTTTAGACAACTTCACAAATCTGTCCACTTGCCCATACCACTCAACAGGCTTTTTGCATAGTCGAGGGAAATCATTTGTAAATGACAAAATATCCTGACTTGTCCATGTAACATGTACATATCCTCCTCCTGGAATTTCTCTCATGGGGCATTCTGTTACTACTTTTTAATTTTCTCTTACAGGGAATGCTGCAAACATTTTATCTGGGGCATCATCTCGTTTTCAGTACCACCTGCTTCTCCATTTATCCACATCTCCCCATTTTCTCAACAAAATAATTATTTCCTTAATCTGGCTTATCCGTCCTGTGGTGTTCAAATTTTCAATATCCTTTTCAGTGAAATCTATTCGATATGGTTTTTATAAAGCTTTTACCTTTTCAATATCTATACCCATTTCATTTGCTACTTCTTCTAGTCTTTCGTGCAGATTTTTCTCTCTCCATGTTACGCTTTTGCATAAAAGTAGTAATTCCTCATCCTGATAAGTTTTTAATTTCTCTGTGGGGATAGTTCCTACTATAAACTCTTCCAGTACCATTCGTAATTTGGCCACATCTATTGATTGGGATTCTTTCCCTTTTCTCTGCAAGCTTCAACACCATTCACGTAATTCTTCCGTAGATGGACCTACTGGTTTTTCTACATTACTTCGTTCTGAATCCTTTTGTGTCTCTAATATTGACTCCACTGTCGTTGTATGTCTTTCTGCTAAACTGCAAATACAGCATGCCTTATCAGCGCACGCGTATGAGGGATGAGTACACGCCCACTGAGGGTCACTCATTTCAATAAATTGCGGATGCCCGCCATTAAAGTTGCCAGTGATTCTTGATGGAAGGCTTGTGAACAAGGAAAGTAATTCTGAAACACGTAAAGACAGTTAGAAAGGAACACTTGCAGACCTTCGAGGAGGGTGCAGTCCCCACCATCAGAGAGGCATTTTCTGAGTGGCGTCCTCACAGAGGGCACCTTTGTTTGATGTATATATATATATATATATTATCTACTGGCGGTCGCCAGTAGATAGTTATAGTTACAACCTAGTTACCATAGGAAATCTCAAAATTCTATTTTGAATAACTTTGGCGCCGGTTGACGAATGCTCGCGAAATTTTCAAAACAAATGGGGCGCTCCGTTCAGCTCCTACCCTGAAAGTCTCGGGGTGATTCGTCAAGAGGGGGGCCGAGAAAAAGGGGGGGTCCCAAAATGCGTTTTCCCCATGCATTTTTCCATAGGACCTTTAGTCGCAGCTACAGCACGATCGGCTGAACAGAATTACGTGAAATTTGGCAGAGAGGTAGCCATAAGGTCAAGGAAGTGCTTTTTGCAGGTTTGGTGTAAATCTGTTCAGTATTTCCTGAGAAAATAGCATTTAAAAGCATATCAATATCTATACGCGCGCACCGTGCGCGCACAGTGCGCGCACCATGCCGTGCGCGAGCGCAATTCTGATTGGTTGTTAGATGTCGGTAAACATTAGAATCGGTCGAAACCAGGAAGTGTCGGCCGCCATTTTGTCTCTCGCAGTCTGAGGGGGTGAAAAAAAAAGGTGGAGAACGTGAAAAGGGGGCAGAGTGGACAGTTCCTGACCCCCTAGCCTTGGTCAGGGGGTCACAGAAGGACCCCCAAGGGAGAAAAAAACAATTTTTTTTGCGCGCACGGTGAAAAACCTCATTGGTTTTTTACGAGTGAAATGTCCAGCTAACTATAACATATATATATATATATATATATATATATATATATATATATATATATATATGTATTTATTTAAAAAAATGTGGATAATTTTTAGTTAGGAAAACTATAGTCAATCTTTTTTTTTTATATTATACAGACGTCGTGCACCCTTCGCGCACCCTACATGATGGCTGCACGCATTCTGGTAACCATATTGAAAAGTCGCACTGGGGTCGCGATTCGGTGTAATTTGTAAAGTATGAAATATCTTTCAATTAATGATTAATATAAGATTTCATTTAAGTGTTTGTCTAAATTTATTAATAAAAGTATTTTTAAAGTATTATTTTCAATTTAATTTCGACGAAAAATTATAGTTAGCTGAGCTAACTATAATGCCGGAATTTCTATGGTTTTATACAAGTGAAATGTCCAACTAAGAATAACGTTCCTGAAACCTATAGTTTTTTCAGTGAATTCTATGTTTTTTTTAAATCCTAATTTATAACTGTAATGTGCCTGAAACCTATGATTTTTTCTGTGAATTTCTATGGTTTTTTAAATGCTAATTTCTAACTATAACGTGCCTGAAACCTAGGTTTTTTCAGTGAAAATATATATATATATATATATATATATATTACCTACTGGCGGTCGCCAGTAGGTAGTTATAGTTAGGACCCCTTTTCCATAGGAAATCCGCAACATTCTATTTTGAATAACTTTGGCGCCGGTCGACGAATCCTCGCGAATTTCTCAAAATAGGTGGGGCGCTACGCTCCGCTCCTACCCTGAAAGTCTCCAGGGGATTCGTCAAGCGGGGGCTGAGATAAAAGGGGGGTCCCAAAACGCGTTTTTCCCATGCATTTTTCCATAGGACCTTTAGACAGGGCTACAGCCCGAACGGCTGAACAGAATTACTAGAAATTTGGCAGAGAGGTAGTCCTCAGGTCAAGGAAGTGCCTTTTGTAGGTTTGGTGTAAATCTGTTCAGTAGATTCTGAGAAAATAGCCTTTAAATCAATATATATATCTGAGCCAGCTTATGGTACGCTTACCGAAGCGCACCGTGCGCGCACGGAACGAACTGCGTTAAGTGGGCGTGCACGCCACGAATGGCGTAAAGTAACTTAGCATTTAAAAAACCGTACAAATTCACTGAAAAAACCATAGGTTTCACACATGTTATAGTTAGGAATTAGCATTTAAAAAACCTTGCAAATTCACTGAAAAAACCATAGGTTTCAGACATGTTATAGTTAGCGGAAATTTTACTGATAAAAAACCAATGAAATTCCCCCGTTATAGTTAGTGCAGGCAACTATAACTCACGCGACCGCAATCTTCTGCTGATGACATATGTGTCTTTATGAAAAAAAAATATTTCTAATATATGTATAGCTAAAAATTTATGGAAGAAGACATGGGCAAATAAGTGTCTAAATACAGTATTAGCATCAGCAGAGGATTGCGGTCGCGTGAGTTATAGTTGCCTGCACTAACTATAATGGGGGAATTTCATTGGTTTTTTATCAGTAAAATTTCCGCTAACTATAACATGTCTGAAACCTATGGTTTTTTTCAGTGAATATATATATATATATATATATATATATATATATATATATATATATATATATATATATATATATATATATATATATATATATATATATATATATATATATATTCACCCAAAACGGCCTCTGGTTCAAGGACGCTACACCATCGGAAGGTAAGTTTCACAAAAACCTTTATTTTCAGAGGCTGCAAATTACGGCTGCTTCTCTCCGTTCCCCCGACGAGTTTCGGAGCCACAAGCTCCTTCCTCATGGGGCAATGATTGGCAAAGTCCGGAAACGACCGCACCTATAAATTTCCCAGGCTGCATGCATTCTCCAGTGAAGCATGCTGGTAGATGTGGTCTCAATCTTTCCCGAAAGTCGGGTCCGTATTATTTTGCCAAAAAGTTTATTCATTGTTTTCCATTCATATTTCACAGCCCTCCAGTGGGCCCCAGACCTGATCTGTAGTCTCGCAATGTAGAAACCTTCCTGCGCCGCTTACCGATTGTGGAATCACAATCGTGCAATCCTACCACCATATTCCAAGTAGGTGGTGCATCCGCCGCGGCTGAGGCCGCCGCGCATATATTCACCCAAAACTGCCTCTGGTTCACGGACGCTACACCATCGGAAGGTAAGTTTCACAAAAACCTTTATTTTCAGAGGCTGCAAGTTACGGCTGCTTCTCTCCGTTCCCCCGACGCGTTTCGGAGCCACAAGCTCCTTCCTCATGGGGCAATGATTGGCAAAGTCCGGAAACGACGCACCTATAAATTTCCCAGGCTGCATGCATTCTCCAGTGAAGCATGCTGGTAGATGTGGTCTCAATCTTTCCCGTAAGATTTCGTAAAGAACCATAGAAATTTACCAGTTATAGATACCTGGGCTAAGTACAACCTACGTCCCACAATGCACTGCTTATGACCTCCCATATTAAATCACTCAATACATGGTCAGTGATCACTGATGACATGATGCCATTATTGGTGACATCACTGATGACATCATCCACAGAACCAATCACACCTCCATTCACACCCTATACAGTTTCTTATACACTCACTCACACACCCACAGAACAATTCACATACCTATTCACATATCCATACAACATCTCACACATCCACTCACTCATCCATGTAAATACTGATATACCCATTCACCCATACCCACTCACACAACCACTCACTCACTCATACAGCTACTCATGCAACCACTTACTCACCCATACAGCAACTCACAGTCATACAATCACCCATACAGCTACTCACACACTTACATAATAAATCATACAATCACTCAGGTATCCAGTCACTCACCCATGCAGCATCTCAACAGACCTATTGACTCACACCATCTAACTGTTCACACACCTGCTCATTCACTCTCACATCCACTTACATACCCATTCATTCAACTTACAAGCACTCAGATGAACACTCACTCACTCACTCATACAGCCATTCACACAGAGACACACTCTCTAACTAATCCACTTATACACCTGCAAAGTTAACCAAACACCCACTCTAACAGTCACTCACTCACCCATACAACCACTCACACAGCTACTCACTCACACATACAGCTACTCGCATACCCACTAACTCATTCATACAGCCACTTGCACACCCACTTACTCACCCATACAGCCACTCACAGAGCCACTCAAGCACCCATACATACAGCCACTCACATACCCACTCATGGACCTATGCAGCCACTCTCATAGACACCCACTAACCAATACTGCCACTCACATACTCACTAACACATCCATACAGCCACTGACACACCCACTCATAAACCCATAGAGCCACTCAGACATCAACTCATACACAGATATAGACAGTCAGTACGCCACTCAGATGAGATATGTTAGAAATAGTATGAGTAATTAACACTACAGAAAGAATAGTCATTTAAATTATACTGTAGCTTAGTATGTATCTTTGTCTCAAAATATTTTCAAAACACACTCACAGAAAGATGTGATCATCAGTGATGTCATTTGAGATGTCATCAGTGATGTCATCAGTGATTTTACTGACCATGTCATGAGTGATGTAATATGTAAGGTCACAGCAGTTCGGGGTGTAAGTTATAGTTAGCTTAGGTAACTATAACTGCTGAATTTCTATATTTTTGTACAAGTAAATCTGAGCCTTACTATAACACCCTTTAACTTTGTTTTTTCAGTGAATTTCCAAGGATTTTTAACCCCTTGAGTGCCCACCCCTTTCCCCGCCCTGTGCCGGCCGTTGCATTAGCAGGCGGGGTTTATGACGAGCTGGTCTCGTCATGGGCACAGCGCAACCGCGGCCCATGACGAGACCAGCTCGTCATGGGCACTCAAGAGGTTAAATTCTATTTCCAAATTATAACGTCCCTGTAACCTTTGTTTTTTTTCAGAGAATATAGCTATATATTTTCACAAAGAGTTACCCCGAACAAAGATGCACTTCTCAACAGGCTAGAATGTATTCATGGTGGCACACAACTCTGGTAAGTTACACATGAAATGTAGTGATGAAGTCTGTGGCGTTTCGGAAAGCAGTTCTTCAGCATAAGCTGCACGTAAAGCACAACATCTTTGCAAACACTAATACATCCCCAAAATGATGACATTATTCCCAGGTGGGCTTTTTTAAGTGAAAGGGTGCATCATGGAATTTGAAGTTCAATAAAAAGTTCAATACACTCCGTACAATAGGCAGACAGTACCACACATGAATAATGTTGTTCATACCCTTCAATGGGTCTGCCCATGTCATTTCCCAGAGTTGTTAAAAATATTTCTGCTACACCCATCTCTCCATGTACCTGCAACCAAACTTACACCATGGACCCGCTTATTTTCCAGCGCTTCTTCACGACTGGGCCTCCAGTTTACATTTTCACAAAGCATTGACCCAAATGAAGATGCACTCCTCAACAGGCTGAAATGTATTCATGCTGGCACACAGCTCCATTAAGTTACACATGAAATGCAGTAATGCAGTCTGACGGGCTGTTATTCAGGTAAGGAGTAAAAAAAAAGAAAGATAGGAAAAGAGGACAAAGAGAGGAGTTTTGAGGGAGGTGATTAATGTGCTCATTGTATACATGGAGAGACAAAACAGAAGATCAAAAAAAGATTGAAAATACCTCATTTCTCATAGTGATATCTTGACGCAAATGAGTTGTCTGTCATGTTGATTTAAAATGTGGATTTTAAAACATTAAATTCAAGATTGGTACATAAAGTGCAAGTGCCTGATGGATTCTTTGAGTATATTTCATAAAGTGCAATAGTTATGTAAACAATAATCTATGTGCAAAATCCACAATCACTTGCCCATATCACTGGATATCTGGAAGAGATGAATGTATCTATTATATTAATTTAAACGTAAATTTGTAAAATGCTTATTTCAAAAGAGGTGCAAAAATGTGTGTAAACTTCACAATTGCATGACCATATTTGAATGCTCTCATAATACTTCTATAAGGCACAGGGTGTTCATAATTTTCATTTGATCAAATTTCATCCAATACTTATATGTTTCGTAAAGTGCAAATGCATTGTAAACAATAATCCCAGTGCAACATTTGCATGCAGCAGTTAGGAAATTCACAAATCACTTAATTAATCACAATAAGAATACGATACTCTATGCATAATAATCTTAATTTAAAACTTTATAAAAAATATTGCATGATCAAAGAAGAAAAAATGTATATCTTCTAGCCTTCCCTCAGATCACACATATGTTTCTGATTCTACTTATGACCCTACTTAGTCATCATTCCATTTCATTAGAGACTATCCATTATAATTGCACATATAGTTCCTCATCTGTGTTCAGGCCATGTGGAGTCTCTGTGCCCATTAAAATGTTCATTCTAGATTCTGCTCTCTGAAGATATAACTTCCTGATTCCTCCTCTTGCCTTTTTTGCTATATGTTTTACTCCATAATATCTCTTACTATTAATTTCTTCACTATATTCCTCCCAGATGTGCTTTACCATGTCATGTTGGAAATGTTGATTTCTTAGTGCTTGCAGATGTTGTAAAATGTGAAGCTTGTGTTTATTAACTGTACTTCCCACATACTTTTTGCCACATGTGTATTCCAGGACATATACAATGAAATATGTTTTACAAGTAATCCATTCCTTGATTTTACTCATAATGTCATATATTGTTCTAAATTTAGTGGTGTTGAAGCTATGTGCACAAGCTTTGCATTTAGGGCATTCCCCCCAAAAAAATGTTTCTGTATTTTTATTTGTTAGCCAATTAGTACTGATGTTTGAATCCAGATGTTCAGGTTTCATTTAAATGTTAGTTAACAAGTCTCCCAATAATGCTGTTTTTCTATATGTCATGTTGGGGGATTTAGATAGTGTGCTTTTGAGGTCCTCATCCATTTTGAGGAGCTTCCAATGTAGTTTCAACAGTTCTCTTGTGTATTGCTTTGCCATATCATATTCTATGATGTATCAGAAGATGCTGTCATTATTGGCAGTAGGGGCTCCCTTTGGTTTAACTAACAGTAATGCCACACGCTTTTTGGTTTTGGCTCTATGTAGAGCATCAGACAATACAGTATCTGGGTATCCATGCGTTTTGAAACTTTCTATATCTCTGTAGCTTGTTAATCAAATATAGGAACTCGACATAAGGGACTCTCTATTTGAATGATTTTGGGTGTCCACTGTTAGCATGTAAAATTCTGTTTGTGCTAGTGTGTTTCCAGTATAATTTTGAGCAGAATTTCTTATTTTTAATGTAGATACCAATGTCAAAATAACTGATCTCTTTATCTTGAATGTCAAAGGTGAATTTGACATTCAGTTTATTGTTATTCAGTGGTTCCAGAAAACACTCCAAATCCGATGAAAAATAAATAGTCTATAAAACGAAACCACAAGACTATCAGCTCCATGCTCAATTTATTTTCCTCAATCCATGCTGTCTCCCCCTCCCACTACCCCATTAGTAGATTCACGTTTGTCTGTGCAAATTAAGTAACCATTGCAGTTCCTTGCATCTGCATGTAGTACTTCTTGTTGAATAAAAAACATTGTAATGGAGGCTGAATTTGATCATATCTGTCAGCATTGTAGAGTGTTCCAAGAGTAAGGCAAAGTGAGTCTGCAGGAAATATATACATGCCTTAAGCCTATCATCGTGTTGGATGGATGTATATAAGGAGACTACAGATACCGTTGTGATGTAATAATTTGATATCCGTGGCAGATCATTTATTCTGCTCAAGAAGTCTAGTGAGTGACGTAAGTATGATGAAAGGTTTTCTATGTATGAGAACAAAAATATATCAATAAACCTTGAAGTGTTCTCAAGTAGGGAGCCAATGGAGCTCAACATTGTTCTCCCAGGGGATCCGTGATACTTTTGTGCACTTTCGGGTGAAAGTAAATTGTGGGCATTGAAGATGCATTGTTTTCAAGTAGTTGTATTCCTCTATGTCCAGTAGATTTCTGTCATACCAGTTCTTTAACATCATGTGGAAAGTTTTCTTGTATTCCTCATTAGGATTCCCTGGGAGCAATTTGTAATGATCTTTGTTTCCCAGATGTATGTTTGCCTCATCTATGTATTTTTCACGGCTGAGTATTACAATATTGCCCCCTTTATCACTAGCTTTTGCTATAATTCCCTGTCTTGGTGTAAGTCTGATAGTGCATCTCACTCACTGATCACCAATACACCTTGATAGGTATATATTTAAAACTCAACAATATAATTATTTTTAAACACTCACAGTCACTGGATAATATCATCAGTGATGTAATTTGAGATGTCATCAGTGATATCACTGACCATATCATGAGTGATGTAATATGTTAAGTCTTAAGGAGTGCATTGCAGGGTTGTGAGTTATAGTTAGCTCACTATCTATAATGGTTGAATTTCACTGGTTGTGTATGAGTGAATTCTAGGCCTAACTATAATGTACCTGTAACCTTTGTTTTTTTAAATGAGTTTCCATTGTTTTTTAAGTAGTCGTGTTTGCAGAGTGGTTGAGAAAGTGGGGGCCTCCGACCAGCTCCTCAGGAATTCTACTGTGTAGGACTTACAGGAGGTACCAGGATGGCTTGTTGGCCCCCAAGGTCCAAGAGTAAAGTGGTCCTCATCACCCAACCTGAAGGTACATTGGCAGAGTGGTAGAGAAAGTGGCAGGCCTCCAAACATCTCTTAGCAATCCCTCTGTGAGGGACTAACTGGAGGTAACCGGAGGGTTAGTTGGCACCCAGGGATGTTCTTGGGGGCCAACTACCCCTCCTGTTACCTCCAGTAAATCCCACACAGCAGGATTGCTGAGAGGTTGTTGGAGTCACACACCCTTTCTCCACCACTCTGCAAACATGCCTACTGGTGCACTTCTAAAAGGGGGTTGAATTCCTCCTGCTATTTACGGTCCTGAGGGCCAACAACTCCTCCTGTTGCCTCCAGTAAGTCTAGCACAGTGGGTTTGCTGAAAGGTTTTTGGTGGCCATGCCACCTCTCCACCACTCTGCAAAAGCACCTCCTGGTGCACTACTAGTTGGGGGATGAGTCCCCTTGGCCCTTGAGAGTACTAACATGCAGCTTCCAGTGTGAAAAAGCAATTTTGCTCTGCTTCGAGTAAGCAAGAACATTTTCTGCTCTCGCTTACTCGAAGCGGAGCAGTGTTTGCTATGGCTTGACGGGAGCGGTGCTCTTGCCAAGCCATAGAAAACCCAACCCCTGGACATTGCACCCGAGGCAATGCAGGAGCTGGCCCGGGGGGGGTGGCAGTCCTCAGGGCCAACTATGGCTTCAGAAGAGGGGGAGCACTGCCTGTCTCCTTTCTTTCTATTTGCCCCGGGGAGGTGGTGCTCCCTGGGGGTGCAGGGGGGCCATGAGGGTCCCTTCTTTATCTCTTATTAAAGCCTTGGAGAGGTGGCGGTCTCCAGGGCAGTGGGGGGTTCCATGCAGCACTGCATAATTTTCATGTCAAAGCCCGGGGAGGTGGCAGTCCCCAGGGCTGGGAAAGGTCCAAGAGGCCCCCCATTGATATTACTATAAGGGAGGTGGTGATTCCGTAGGTGGTGGGGAAGACGATAAGGGTCTCCCCCGCATTTGCTTCTAATGAAGTCCTGAGGTGGTGGTGGTCTCTGAGACAGTAGTGAGCCCCCTCCCACTGCTGTATATTGCCCCCAGGACCCGGACCTCCCATGGGCCAATAATGAACAAAGAGCGGTAGTCCGGGCTTCATTTTTGTTTACATTTTCGGCTGGATCCACAGATCTTGCCCCAAAAAAATGTAAATGCTTTTTTGCTCCTGTGGGGTCACAGTGGGAACCCCCCAAGGGGACCCAAGAGTCATAGGGGGCCTAGGGTTTCTACCCTGCCCCCATGAAACCCATTCACATTTTGATGGCACAAATAAAGATACTTTGAATAAAACATGTTGGACACATACTATACAAAGAGAAGTCCATTCTCAGAAAAACTGTGCCTCTATTAAGTTCTCAGTTTGACACATATAGAAACAATATGACAGAATATATAAACACTGGTACCGATCATTGTTTATAACATAATAGTATACCTACTCTTAATAATCAATGTAAACTAAGTTGTGATACAGGGGAAAGAAAGGATTTTAGCATTTAAAACTTCTTCAACTATTTAATCAATGGTGCAAAAACAACTTATAGTTCCCTTTCCATGCTACAAAGATGCATTTAATGTTTATAAACATGTATTCTCACACAAGAGGGTCAAAAGAAGAACTATGCTACTTGATAGATACTTCTAACCTATATGTCTTCCACAATATAATACTCACACTTAATATAGGGTAGCACTCGTTTAAAAAGCAATGGGAACGGGCATAACAGCGTTATGGACGAAAACCCTCACTCACCCGAGGGTGACATGCTTCATCATTGGGTTCCTCCAACACATGAGGACCGCAAGGTCTCTCGTGTGGGCTACGACTTCACCAAAGGGGAAGGAGCGGGAGTGCAAAGCACAGGTAGAATCTACCAACTCTATATGGTGAGGAGGGGCAGAGTGCAAAAACAAAAATGTGTGAATTAAAAGACTCTCTGAGCAGATGAGCAGATGACAATCTTTAGGTGAAATACCTCAAACCTACTAATTTAGTTAACAATGACTATAAGGAGACTCGACGGCGAGCGCGATACTCGCATTTAGGTGAAACGCGTGTTAGAGTTGGGCTCGCTATACATCAGATAGAAACATGCTAGATTCTAAGTCCTCAGTCTAAATTGAATTTTTAACGAGAACCACACAAGTCACATTGGACTTTGGATCACTAAGAGTCTGATATTTTGATTTGTTACATGTTAATTGTTACACAAAAGAAGATATTTAGTATATTGAGATATAGCTAGTCCTTACATGACTAACTGTCTGGTTAATTTAATTTACTACATCTTCTAGTGAGGGTGAACATCATTAATCTCTACAACACTGTAGAAGACTGTGTACGTTTAGAGAATAGACAGGAATAGCCCATGATAAGAATGGGTTCATTGGTTTTCTGGTGTGGTTTTACTGTGGTGCCTGCAATTTGTACCTCTTTGATATTGCTAACCAGTAATAACGTTCCTCAACAGCATGACGAACTGGTGTGAGACTCTGTTGATGATTGAGTAAACACAGAAATTACATGCTATAGGTAAGAATTTGGATTCTGCCACTAGATATTGGGCTATGGTGTACACGGGTGTATGCTCTAATATTGTTAAAAAGTAAAAAACATTTTATTATTTTACAGAGCCTTCCGATCCATCGTTCAAAATGATACGGTGTCCGATGGTCGAGATATGATGCCCTAAGAATTTTATTATGATTTATGATCCTTTATAGCAGAGTGACTTTCAAATGATCCTGATGAATGCCCGAACTATCTTGTCACTAGGGCAGAAACATGTTCATCCTAAGTTAGGGTACTCTTAGACCCTATAATCACTTGCATTTAATCGACTACTATATACGCAGGAAGAATAAAGTTGTTGCCCCTATACAGAGAGTCTATTAATTCACACATTTTTGTTTTTGCACTCTGCCCCTCCTCACCATATAGAGTTGGTAGATTCTACCTGTGCTTTGCACTCCCGCTCCTTCCCCTTTGGTGAAGTCATAGCCCACACGAGAGACCTTGCGGTCCTCGTGTGTTGAAGGAACCCAATGATGAAGCATGTCACCCTCGGGTGAGTGAGGGTTTTCGTCCATAACGCTGTTATGCCCGTTCCCATTGCTTTTTAAACGAGTGCTACCCTATATTAAGTGTGAGTATTATGTTTATAAACATGACATTGCATTGCCTGTATTTCAGACATGCTTAAAATTGCTATATCAAGAAATAGAAGTAGAAAAAATATTAATACAGAAATGCAATGCATTACATCTACTAATAATACTTTCAATTCCAGCCGACCCACTTGGACAACCAATTATTGATACTGAAGCTATGGTTCCCATGAATGAGGTTCTAATTGAGATCATGGAGTGTGTCACTTAAGTAGGGAACAACTATAAATTTAAAATACATAAATTCCTAGGGAGCATGGGCTTCATATAGAAAATGGAATATGTGAAAGTACTACAAGAGCCTATATTACAAAATGTAACCAGACAAGGAAGCACAGGGAAAAACTTTTTTGTATGAATTACTGTTTATGTACATAAAAATACTAACTTTATCTTGCATAGTTACTGCTCCTACTGGCTTTGCAGCACATAACATCAAAGGAATCACCTTACATCTTATACTCATACAACCTGTGGAGCATGATAACATATTGGAATATTTAAATGGAATACTGATATGTACCAAGAACTTGGTAGACTCCTTAAAAAATGTAAAGTTACTGATAACTACTACCATATGATCATCTTGAACTTTATATGTTCTAAATGATGATATAGTAGTTTAACAGAAATGGTAGTTTGCCTAAAAACACAGAAAAAAGAAAGCAATGATGGACAAACTTTTTGGTATGTTTATTAAATACAATCATATTTTACTGTAGTAGTCTACTTATTTTTTATAACTTACCATCTACTATGAAGCGACAACAAGGTCAGCATGACCAACCAAAACAATAGCCTCAAAAGGAAACAGGAGAACAATAAAAGCCCCAAAAAATTTCAGCTTATCTAAGAGAAGACACTGGTAAGCCATGACAAGCTTACAATGAATGATCATATTTCTCTCTCCCGCAAAAATTACCGTATGGCAGGGGAGACCATATGTCACACCAGACTTGTGTGAACCAGTAGATCATGAAGATCGCTGGTGCGTTTGAATGCAAAACATGGTGTAGGTATATCCAATGATCCAGATTGGAAAATCCGCAAATGCTTGTGTATGATTTTCTTAATCTGATTGGAATTTGGAGTAAAAATGGTGATGCATGTGACAGCGTCCTCCTCCTGCCTGATCTTGGGTTCCAACAGGGCTTCTCTGTGGTTGTTTCTTGCTATCTTCCGGGCCCTCTTTATCACTAGCGGGGATAGTTGCGAGCCTCTTAGTTCTCACTCGATGTTGCGGAAGACAAGGCCATCCCTCTCACTCCTCATCTACAGGCTGGTAGCTGAGAGTAGGTCTCGGATAATGTACTCATAACAATAACGTAAGCTCCTGTCCATGTTGTGTTTATCAGCAATTGAATTAGCTACATCATGTTAATTACTATGTTTCTGCTCACTGGTACTATTTGGTCTGCAGCAGCTTTTTCTTAAACAGCAAAATTGCTGACCTCTACCAGACCTAAGGGGCTTATCATCCCTGATATTGGGGTAAGTCATGTAAATTATTTAGCATCCCTTGAAATGCTTTACCTTTGTTTTTCACTGCAAAATATATATATTCTTTCAAGCTAATCACATATGTTCCTAGAATCCTAAGTGCTACGGATACAGTGTGTGACTCTACAAGTGTATTGTGTTTTACTTTCACAAAACATAGAAATTTCACAAGAAATGCTTGGGATGTAATCACGCTCCACCCTTGGGGAGCGCACCATCTGATATGCTATAAACTAAACTGTATCAGTTTGTACAAAGGTCTGATGGCAGTTCCCTCATGGCCACCTATTTCCCTTTTTTCTTCTCTCCCCTTTTTTCCTCTCCTACAGGTAGAATCACCCCTACTTCACGACTGCTGGTGGAATCGTATTTATTTTCAAATGTGGGCACCTAATACCTAATAAGGGGCCCCTTTGTTATACCACAAGGGGTAGATAATATTTAGGTCCTGATGAAATGCCACTTGACCATCCGGGCAGCTGAGACATGACACATCTTGACCCCATTATATCTAATTAAAATATCCCTTTTCACACGTCAGCTATCAAAGCACATTATAACCATAAAATAGTGCCATTTTTGTAATAAGTCAAAGGAACCAGCACCTCATTAAAATAATTCTGGCTTCCTTAGGCCTTTTTATATCACTTTACTCACCACCCTATCCCTACCCCCTCACTTCCACACATCATATGGCATAAATGGATCCAAAAGATCTCCTCAAAAGAGCCCACAGGCCCGTCATACATTGCAGCGCCGGCCTGACGAGGAGCGCCCAATGATAAAGCATGACACCCCACCAGGTGTGTGAGGGCATGTTGATCAGACCACGTGGATCCCACATGATCTGTATGGCCAGATTATCGATTCCACTGTAATAGGGTCCCCCTTTTGAGGAACTACTCCCCTGTGTGTTTGTTTACATTAATCTTTGAGGAGTATGAGTGTAGGACCGCAATAAATATTTCTCCTCGTCCCTCCTTTGATTACTTTTAATTTTCCCACAAGTCAATAATACAATAATTTGCTGTTGTCTTCAGAGTTAGATGTGTTGTACTAGAAAAGGGTGACAGACTTGTGTGTGCTTTAACGCGTGTCTGTATGTTTCTGATGGAGTATGCCATCCGTTAAGATCGTAATTAGGCCATAAGTCTTGGAACTGGGATGTTACCAAGGTTGTTTAGGGATCACTATGAGATCACTAGATGTAAAGCACAATGCTTTGGCCTCATGGACCTGAGCTTATCAGATAACTATCTGAGACAGATAGGACACACAAAACGTCTCCACCCTCTGGAATGACCTATCCCTCAACATGAAAGTTCACTCCTCAAACCTGATGGTTAGAAAATGGTTTTTTAACTTACTGCAAATCAACTCCTCTGCTAGTGCTGTAAACTACACACACAGGCATACGTCTCATAGCACAGCGAATATGGACAAATGTGTCACTCTTATCTCAGGCATCTCATACACTGTTCCTATTGTGTCTTTTTTTCAGAGTTCCTATAAACGTGAGACTTGATTGCTGATAAAGCTATAACATTTGTACTCCCACTAACTTTAACATATCCCATAAATTGACAGCCAACACAAGTATATCTGTGTTCTAGATAAAGTGCTATGCTGTGTTTGCAGGACGGGCACATTAAAATATTTAGCATCAATAAATAAAGATTGAAAATATTATGGACTTCTTCAATACTTTGGTGAGCTATATTTATGTCTTTTGTAAAGCGCAACACTCATCCCAAGGGACATCACGGCACTGTGAAACACAATCGAGTGTAAACATGAAGAAGTTTAAATTACAGTTTAGTAGCTGGGAAATAAATGTGTTTTCAACTTTTTCCTGAACATCAAGTATTCTTCAGTCAGATGTAAATCTACAGGAAGTTTGTTCCAATTGACCGCTGCTAATTTGGAGAATTAACGTTCGCCCATCCTGACTTTGGACATACGCTTTACTGATGCCAATGCCTGATAGCGGGATCTAAGATTACACAGAGGCACGTGAAAGTTTAGTCCCCTGTATAGGATTTGAGGGCCAGTTCTATAAAGCGTTCTATGTGCGAAACACATCAGCTTAAAATTAGCTCTTTGGCGTACGGGTAGCCAATGTAATTCTTTCATGCAACAGCTGGCAGAACTATACCTAGTCCTATTGCAAATAAGTTTAGCAGCAGCATTTTGGACTACTTGTAATCTGGTGAAAAGGTAATCAGCCATGCCCATATATAATGCATTACCGTAGTCCAGATTGCTCACCAAAAGTGCTTGTGTCACGGTTTTCCTACAGTTAGATAAAACCCAGATTCTTAGCAGCCTGCCTGGGTTCTGGAGCGGTTCCCAGAGCCTGAGGCCACCAACTGTTGTCCCAGATTGTCTGGGCTCCTCCAAAGAGTAAAATCTCAGATTTTCCAGCATTGAGTTTTAAACAATGTTCAGACATCCAGTTTGCTATTTCAGTAAGACAATTGATAAGGTTGTCCTTAGTATCCACTTTTGTCAACCTATCAGACAAAGGAATTATCAGTTGTGTGTCGTCAGCATAGGAGCATATATCAAAGCCCCATTTCCTGCTGATATCTGCCAAAGAGGAGACATATATATTAAAGAGCGTGGGGCTCAGAGTAGCTCCCTGTGGTACTCCATAATCAATGCTCTTGGCGGTGGAGGAGAAGGATCCCATTTGAATTATCTGAGTTCGATTCTTAAGAAATGATGTGAACCATGCTAAAGCATTTAAGCATAGTCCCTTCTCGTGCAGCATTCGTAGTAATTTATCATGAGATACAGTGTCAACGGCCGCTGTAAGATCCAAAAGAATCAGTGCCACAGCTTTGCCCTGATCAACTAGAGACTTGATGTTATCTGACACAGCTAGTAAGGTAGCCTCGGTACTATTGTTAGCCCTAAATCCAGTCTGTGATGAGTCAAGTAAATTATTGGATTCGGTAAAAGTCGTGAGTTGTTTGTTAACCAACTTCTCTAGGACCTTTGAAAGATACGGTAATTGAGATATTGGTCTATAGTTGGCAGGGTCATAGATTTCCAGACCTGGCTTATTTAAAAGAGGAAAAACAACTGTTTTTTTCCAGATATCTGGAAAAGAGGCAAGCTCTAGTGATTGATTAAGAGCTTTAGTAACATAGGGGCAGAGTACCGAGACCAAATGTGAGAAAATGAAATGTGGACATGGATCCAGCGGGGAGCCTGCCTTAACTTCTATCATGGCTTTAGCTACTTGTTCTTCAGAAAAAGATGTCAACCTATCTAGGTGGTTGAGTGCTGCAGGATGCGGAGCTAAGTATTCCCAATCCTTAGAATCTTCAATATTTAAAGCAGAAAAGGTTGTATAAATTTTTGAGTAGCTCACAATTCTCTGAGGAGGGTGCCATAGATTGTGTCATCAAAGTAGGCTTACAAAGTTCTCAAATTATTTTATAAAGTTCTTTAGAGGAGATTCCTGTTTTTTCAATTCTTTCAGAGTAGTACTTAGTTTTGGCCTCTTTTAGGGCTTCATGATAAGTTTTTTGCTATAGAAATAGAGCTTTGGATTTAGCTGATATCTGTCGAGGTTTGAAGATTGAGTGTGTCTTGGAGGCAAATGCAATCCAAGAGGCGATTGTCAGACTCTTTCCTGCTCATAAGTAGATGTGGACCATATGAACTGTGCCAAAGCTTATGGAGTATAAAAAAATACATAATTAAAAAAATGCTTTTAAGGGGTTAACAAATATGCAAACCCATGTTTTCCAAATGACAACTCCTCCAACAAAACTTACTTTTTATAAGAAAAAGTATTTGCAGATGTGGCTCCTGGTTTGCATGGTTCAACTTGGCCACTGACTAACACTACCAGGGGACTGAATGGTAAGACCAGATGGTCTACTCTGAACATCTCAAAGGAGGCACATCTGAACTGTTCCTTCGTTTTTAGCAGGATGTACAGGCAGTTAGGCATTTCTTCTGGTCCCTCACAATACAAATGTTAAGCAACATCAAATGCCTGATCTGCTCTGTAAGTAATAGTAAGGGTTCATTTCAAATTTTCCTCAAAAGGTCTAAAAGGTGGTTGGGTAAATTCAGCCCCAGTATTACCATGGATACAAGGATTGCAACATAGTCCAGTCATCTTTTCCCAGGCTGATATAGATAGCATCATATGGCCTGCTACATAATCTAGATGCTTCTATCATTTAAATAGGTATTTAAGAGTCAGGTTTGGGATCCAAGAGATCTGTAGCAACCTCAGAGACAGTGACTCAGTAGGTCGTAAACTTTTTCCTATTTTAGTGCATGCTCCAAGCAGGTGCATAGTGTGGACTGACTCTTCTTAGGCTGATGGCTGAGCCAAGGATAAACTAGAGACCAGGAATGCTGGTGGTTGAGATCCATGCGCTGATCTTCAGATATTGACTTGATGAATCCCTCAGTGCAAAATGGCAACATTCCCACAGTACGATAAAGGCTCCTGCCCTCCCCAAGGGAACATGCTTAGCATAGACCTCATTTGGTGTGCCAGGTGGCCTGACTGTTTATCTAGAGCTCAGCCTTTGGGGCTTGCACCTAAATGAAAGCAACTCTTCATACCTACAAAAGATGCCTACAAATTGGTCAAGGACTCCTCTGCTCTTTCTGAGTGTCAAAATCTGACAAGAATCTAGTTAGAGCTCCAAGTGGTCTAAGTGAACCTCTGGGGCTGTTCTTTTGTTTCTAGATTTTGTTTTCATTTACCAATCCATGGCAACTCTCAATGTTATTGTGAGAGTTCCACAACTCCACAACCCGTAGGAGTTTCACAATCCCTGGGAGGGATCCCTCTATTCTTTGGAGTTACTGGTTCTGAGAAAATCTAATTTAGAACTCAAGAAGGCCCCGTGTGTAACCTGTGAAAGGCTCCATGGGGACTCCCCGCATGTCTCATTAGGGCAAAAGCCTGAATTGAAGTTCACAGGTACCCCCAGGCATGTCCAGGCCAGACTTCAGATGTGGGCTTCAATTACTGACCCAAAGTGAACCCCGGCCCTTAAGTAGAGATTCCATATGCTCTGTGGAGACCTGCAGGCTGTTAAGCAACGAAACACTTCACTTCACATTCACCCTGGCTCAGTACCGTGGACCCCTAGAGGCCTAGAGAGGCATTAATGTGTAAGAGGCAGCTCCCATCCCACTCCTATTAGAATACATGAGAAGAAAGAATGTCTTGCTTCCTAGGCTGGCCACTGGAATGTATGGGAAGACCTTACATCTTGCTTGCTTCATACGTTTTATGATTGTCTCATTGTGTGTTCCTTCAGTTGGAAGGATATCGAGGTTAAATACTTGTATGTTCCCCATTGTCACAGTGGCTAAACACATTGCAAACAAGCTTAGCCCTCTTCCCCTCGATTAATACGGACTTGGTTTAGGGTTGTGTGCGACCTTCATTTTGGCGCATTGTTCTGCCCAAGCTGTATGGTAACCATTTAACCTGCATTCAGGGCATCTGCCTTCAGCCAGTTTCTTTCTGGGTATCAAGTTCTTGGATTTTAATCACAACTTCTAATTTGTTTCTTTGTTAGTTAAATTCAGGGTACCCTATTGCATTATATCCTTTGGTAAATCTTCTTTTGTAACCTCTGAGTGCCAGTAAGACCTTCACCTGTGTCTGAGTCCTAGGAGATACCAATATTAAAATGTCCCGAATGTTGTGTTGGATTGACTGCATGTTACCACTACCAGTCTTGAGGCTAATGTATGCAAAAGAACAATACCATGTTTGTTGCAGTGATAGTAAAAACTGTCTCTCAGAGGACCTAAACCACTTTCTGGTGCTTTATCATGTCTTCATCACAGTGGGTACTGCGTAAAGAAATAGTAAAAAATCAAAAGGTCAAAATAGCATAGGAAAATGATCAATGAACCTTTTCAGATGGTGCAAGAGGGATCCAAAGGGCTGGTTGGATGGTTATCAGTATGGTATCTTAATGTATGAGCGGTGGTGACAGAGGTTTCCAGTCTGCTAGTTTTTGCTTCTAAACTAACTTGTTGGTGCATATGTCTTATGTTGGTTTTCTGTCTTCTGTAACAGGCAGCCTACTGGGCCTGGAAAATCAGGTCGGAAGAGCTAAGGAAATTTTCCGTGGATTATATCCAATTATATACTTTTTTGACTAGTTTCTTCTGGCTTGTTTGATTATCCTGTAAGCTCCAATGGCGTTCTGCAGCATTTTCCCTTTGTGTGCATGTAGGTGAAGGAGGGCACTGACATTAAGAGGGGTTTGGCTTGTGCTAGTGTGATGATTCTAAAAGATCATTATGTAGGTATGGTGTTTTATACACAATGTGGATGTGTGTAACTGTAAACATGCATGCTGCATTTTGTCTTTTACAGGATATGATTTTTTTTTATCCAATGTGATCTTGTTGTGACACTAATGCTCATGTAAAGTAGCATGTGAAATTTTGTGTATGCATTTTGTGTGGTGTCATTATTTGTGTGTCATACATGTATTCATAAGGATGTTGTAGTGTTTTTGTAATATTTCTATGTATCCAACAATCTTTGTAATTCAGCTCTTTGTTTGATTGATGTAAGCACTTTCGAAAGTAGGTTTTGATTTAGAGACAGTAATCTTTGTGATTTTTCCATTGTCTTGCCCAAAATGTTTGTCTTGCTTCATAAGACCAACAGTAAAAGGATTCGAGTGGAGTTCTTAGAGGACATTTACTTCTTTGTACATCTCCACTTCAAGGAGAAAAACTCTGTAGTGCTGATAAGCATTTACATGAAATGTCTGGTTTGCGCCTGAATGCAGAATATTAAGGGGGCAGATTTACAAGCTCCTTGCGCCACTTTTGCGTCAGATTTAACATGGGAAAAGTGACGCAAATGTGGTGCAAGGGGCTTGTAAATCTGCCCCTAAGTCTGTATTTATTTTCCTTCGACTGCTATTAGTTATCTTAGTCACTTAAGCATCTGCATGTATTGTGGTCTGACTGCACTTTGAATCAATTGACAATCATGCATTGCTTAAACATTTTTATCGCTGAGTCAATGGATAGCACTGCCAGGTAAAAGATGCTTACTATGGCTTTCATATTAACAAGTCATACTTGCTTGTTTTACCCATACTTCTGTAACTGAGCAAAAGAAAGTTTGTCTAATGAACATCTGATGACAATATAGTGCTCTTTAGTACAGGATCTGCATTGAGAGTATACTTGACGTTTTAGAATCAATGTTCAGAGTGTAGAGTCTAATTAGCAACCATATATAATTTATTTTCAAGTAGGTCACTGTACCACAATAGTTCTTAATATCGTCACCACTGTAGTAGATGACCTACACAGTTCTTAACCAAAGGTGAACTCTTTAGATGTTCCCATTCCACAATAGATTATACCTCAACATCCTACATCCTTAAAGTTAGTGATGTATGTAGGAAACCAAACTCTGCACCATTTGGCATTAACTAGCCTTGATTGTAGGTTGTCCCAATTAGGTGCATGAAGAATTTCCTTTGATTGCTTACACAGCAGAAAGGACACGTTTATGCCAAAATCAAGTTCAAAATTGTGAATATTACACAAGCAGTACTATTTCTTTAATTAAATGAATGAGTGTATCTCTTTCTTGTTAAACAACGCCCGTATATTTCACATTATCTACCAACGTGTATCTATCTGCATTTGTTTAGGCAGATCACTTGCATAGAGCAATGCATTGTTGAATCAAGCCATCTTGAGGGAAGGACAAATAGAGTTTGCCTGCTGTCTCAAGAATTTTACTATCATAATATTGACAAACAAATAGCATTATATGTGAAGAGGTTTACAATATAAATCACGTAATTCAGTTTTTTTGTAATTTAATAGCGTTCCTTAAATTTAGTTTGGGACTGCCTGTGAAAACAGCTTTATACTTGTAGGTTTTCTACGGCATTAAAAGCATCCTAACTTCCATACCATTTTTGTTTGAATGGTAATTTTTCTCCACTGTTTACTACTTGTTCGCTCTCTTATATGTATGCATGTTTTGTGTGAATTTGTGTTGTGAAATACTTGACATTTGGTTTGTTTATAATATAACAGGAAAAGCAAATATCTCCTCATTAGGAGCATTCAACCAAACATCCAGCAAAGCAAGTAAACATGAACTGTAAAAATGATGATTTACCTTTCCCAAAACACACATTACATAAAACGGTTAATTAATTGCAACATTGTTTAAATTAATAGGGAGTTCTTGTGCAATCCTTGTGGACAGGATTTAATCTGTGTTAATGTGCAATGCATCCATATTAAGATTTAATTTTCTGTTGTAATTATGAAAGTTGCAAAATAAATTCTACTGGGAAGTGTCATACATTACCTTATTTTCAATATGAAATGGTTTCAGAACAGTGCAACGTGCAAGAGTAGCATGATAGAGCATAGCGTATTAAAAACACAACACAATACATATTTGTTTATTTTGCAGACTACACATTTAACATATTTCTAAATACCTTTGCAGACTATCTCATTTACATAACTGTGGGAGTAACTCTAGAGGGGGAACAATTCAATTCAGTTTATAGTGGTTTGTACAAAATTACAATATTTTTACGTACGTTTTTCTTATGAGTCTCCGGGGACATATTACACAGTTCATGCTAAAAAGACTCGTGTTTCTTAACCATACCCTGAACATCAATGAGTTGCTACAATTCATGAGCTTTGAATTTAAAGTCCTATCCTAGCATATTGTTAAATGTGTAAGAATGAGTTCTGTATGATCCTAGACTCCAACAAAGACTTTCTTATGCATATGTCATCTTTATTTGTTTCGAACAACAAAGAAATAAATAAATTAAAATAACAAAACGAAACCCTTGCCAAATATTACCTTAAAATTAACCACAGAACCACACGCTATAGGAGGGTTTTTGTGGACATCTAACCTATTCTTTGCTGTTCCATTTTATACTCAACTTTCCTTTGTTTTTTCAATTGCAGATTACAACTATTATCTTTTAAGTGTTTTGGTAAACATTTTCAGTTCTGATATTTTTTCCCCATTTTCTTTAGCGTTTATATTTGCAGTAGAAGTATATCCCAACTTCTATTTTTTCCTTGTGATCCCTAATTTCACTAGAGTATACTAGATTATGTGAGAATTTTAGCATTTTTTCACTATAGGAGTTTTATGTATCTATGACCAATCACATGTTTTCGCACTTTTGTATGGGACAATATGATACGGATTCAAGAATGCCAAAACTAAACCTATTGAGCCTAATGTTTCTGCTCATGCACTCTGACATCACATGCATGTGTTTCAGACACAGACGTGTGTGATGTGCATGAGTACATGAAAGTACAGAAGGCTTCTCTGGGTTTGCACACCCGTGGAGGTCTTCAACTCAGACCAAGTGCCATAGTTAAGAAACTGTAGTGTAATGAAGTGGAGTAGCCAAAGTTGTTGCTGTGCATTCCACTAGGGCAAGAGAGCAGTGGAGAGCCAAATTCACTAAATATAGCCTGCTGCTGCTCTCTTCCTCTATGCTGATGCACAAAAAGGCGGCCTAGTGCATACAATCACCTTTGCACCATATTGAAAAACGTGTGTTTGATGTCTAGCATAGGTTTTGTACTGAACGGGAAGCCTACTAGTACAAAATCTTATTTTTAGATACATTTTAAAACATTTCACATGTTTATTGTGTGCTCTACACAGTGTTTTATTCACTTTTTGATTTCTGTGGACCCCTACTTATTACTGGATCCTGGGGACCACCACTTAATTATTACTGAAACCCGTAGACCCCCACTGGATCATTATTGGACACCAAGGATCCTGGCCTAAGCATTTTTGATGATTTTAAATGCACAGCAATACACAGAGAATACAGAAATAAACATTCATTAAACAAATACACAAATAGTGAAATATTTCATTTAATTTACAAACTAATGTTAGATCTTTCCGCAGCATTTGACACTGTCAATCACGCTTGATTGTTTGGCTCATATCAGACTCAGAAGAGTTGCTCTCTCCTTTTCTAAAATCTTTTTGGAGTGATCTTGAACAGACAGTGTCTTTAAAAGAGTTTGAATCCAAGTCCTTCTCATTGCCCTGCGGTGTGCCGCATGGGTCCTCATTGAGCCCAACACTATTTAATGTGTACGTTATGCCCCTGGTATCATATTCCGAAGATACACAGATTGTAGTGTCCTTCTCTATCCCTCGGACACACCTGCACTTAGACTCCATGATTGCATGGTGACTGTAGAAGATTGGATGGGCAGAAACTGTTTTAAACAGTATTCCATTAAGGCAGAGGTTCTCCTCTTTGGCTAAGAAAACACCTGCTGGACACCCTCCTGCTGGCCGCAAAATCTAGGGCCCAACCAGCTCCTGTTAAAAAGGTCAGAAATCTTGATGTCCTTATGGGCAATAAACTTACCTTTGGTGACCAGGTCAATGCCACTATTTCGACCACCTTCTATTCACTCAAGTTAATCAAAAAGATTCTTCCATATATTCCACCTTCTCTAGATTATTGTAATGGGATCAATTTAAACTTACAGGTGCAGTGCCTAAATAAAATTGCAATCCTGCCAGAATGCTGCCGCTAGGTTCTTGTTCGGAATCCCCAAACTCCAATCTGCTAAACCAGCTTTACGGGTGCCTCATTGGCTCCCGGTCAAACAAAGAGTCAATGTCAAAGCCCTATGCATCACCTTTAAGGTTTTGCAATATCTCGGCCACAATTACCTTAAGGACAAGCTTAAATGGTACCTACCAGAGAAGCACCTCCGTTCAAGTGCAGAAGAAATATTATGAACCCCAAATTTAGGCACATCTCTTGGGGCGGCAGAGTTTTCGTGACAGGGGCTTTTAAACTTTGGAACTCCCTGCCACTGCAAATTAAATCTCCGAAAAACTTGCTTTCCTTTCAGAAGTCACTGAAAACATGGATTTTCACCTGTTAGCTCAGATTACACTCTCTGATAATCTGCAGCACCGTGATGCCTCCAGGCAACTGTTCGCGCTTTATAAAATTAATTAACATAACATAACATAAAATCAAACATTTTAATTTTAATGAGAAGGTTGGAGTGTTTCTAAATTCAATCAAGACCATTGTATATTATGTTTAGGCTATCCTGTTTCAGGTTTAAACCTATAATAACTGATAAAACCCCACCATAAGGAAAATAGCCCTCACCAGTGTAAATAGATAAACACTAAAAAAACACCTTAACAACCACAAACTAAATTCCATTCAAAGAATGGAAAAGGTGAGTGAAAGAGTCATTTTTATTTCTTCCTGAAGGAGCTAATACATGGCAACTTTGTTATACAAGGCAGCAGCAAGAAAGAATGAGCTAACATTATCCTGCTTATGTTGTGCTGTTTAGGGATGTCACTAAAATATTGTTTCTTCTTAGTTTTGCTTTTTTTCAGTTTTGTGGTCTTTGGTCTAAAGAGGCAGAGTTTAGAAGCATGTTTTAGGTATTATTTAATTATTTTTTAGCTGTCTTAAAGTTCTTACCAAATGCAACAAAAGATTTGGCATTATATTGTTTGTATTTGCAGTAATTCAGCTACGTATATAAAAAAGTTGTGTGATGACCTGTCAAAATCGATACCTGAGTTGTCGTACTTCCTGTAAGAGATCCTTGCCACTTGTTTGATGGTATGCTGAAAGCATCTTTTCAATCTTCAGAGTTAATGAAGAATGCTATTGACTTTATAGTCCATTCTGGTGCACTGTTTCGTTATGCATGGGAACTAAAATGCTAATATTGCTCATTTTGTGCTTTGTGTGGCATCAAAAAAAGAGTCATCCCAAATGTGTAATTTAGCCTATGCTTCTAAGGCCTAGAGGCTGTGAATACTATATTATCCATATGGCGACCATTTACCGAATTTTTGCTTAGTGATGATGCCAAAGGCAAGAAATGTGAGGATCTTTGATCGCATATTGATGGTCTTGTAAAAAAAAGTACACTCTACTGCATTCTTAGATTTTTACGGTAAAACATGATTGCTGTAGTGGACATAATATAATTGGAAAACACCCTTGTCTACCAAGTGTTCAGCGTAATTGGTGTAGATGTGAAACAGATCCTTAAGAGTAGGCTAGGTGACACTTTCAGTGACTTTGGCACTGCACCCTTTTTGATGTTAGAATTCTAGCCACTTGGTAAGCAAAGAAATTTTGAGGAGCAATTCCGGAAATTTAAATTTACAGTGTATGAGAAATAGCTTGCAATGATGCAAAGAAATGTCCCTTCACCAACCATGGCATTTTAAGTAAAGGAAGCCTCACTGAGGTACTCTGCACACATTTTAGATCCCTTCTGAAAATGGGAAATTTCTCCAGACTTAGAAAAATACTTTATTAACTGAGGGCATATGCACCCAGTTCAATGCTTATGTTGCAGAACCTGTCCCAGTGAATCGCAAACTTCAGGTGCACCAGTATTTGCATGGAAAGCTATGTCAGTGACGAAAGTTAGCAAATTGTGTACTGGCTGTTTTGGCTTTGCCCGTCTCAAGTGCCAATGTTGAAAGGGCCTTTTGACAGGTAAACGTTTACATGGAAATTAAGAGCTGGTGTGCATGACCAAAGACTCACTAAATAAGTATTGCATGGTGTACTACAATAAGTTTGTTTTGTAAAAAAATATTTGGACCTCACATACCCTGTACACACACCATTTATACACATGAACTGCAGAAAGCAAGCAATAATAAAAGCAAAACATTTCATAAACACCAGAAAAATATTGTTTCTGTAGATTCCAATAGTGCGAAAATGTGCAACCACTGCTAACT
Source organism: Triturus cristatus (assembly GCF_964204655.1). Lineage (NCBI taxonomy): Eukaryota > Metazoa > Chordata > Amphibia > Caudata > Salamandridae > Triturus > Triturus cristatus. The sequence continues at coordinate 250,988,599 of NC_140584.1, forward strand.
ACTGTTTTAAGGTATTGAAAACACTGAAAAAACCCGACCAGAATTTACCAAATATAGAAACTACAAACAGGAAAGTCAAATAATGTTTGATGCACTTACACTGCTCCCATAAATCAATCTGAGGGTACTAACTTAATTTTTAGCCTCCAAAATGAAATTTCTTCACATTTACAGAATTTTTCAAATTTTTTAATTTTACATTTGCTTCTTTATTTTATACACTTTATTAATCTGTAAATAATGTAAAACTTTCTATGCAGTCACAAACCCCCTCAGTATGTTTAGCAGACCCCAGGGGTCTGCAGACCACGTTAAGAACTACTGCTTCACAATGTAGTATTCTTACAACAACTGAAATGTAGGTAGAAATAAAAAGATTTCTCCAATTTTTTGCCTGCCTCAAGGAGGCATTATTTTTTTAATGAAAACCCAGTCTAACAATTTTAGAAGATAGTGCTTTGCGTCAAAAACCATAGGTATTTGTGCTGTATTGCCAAAATACCACCCATGGAAAACCACCTTGAGGCAAAGTACCAAAAAGCGGTATTTGCACTAAACAAAAAAGGGAACTTCCTCAGCTTAAAAAAAACCTCTTCACTGTAACTAAAATACCCTTTGCACCACTTTGTGCCATTTTGCATGGTTTTGCAGTGGTGCAAAGTTGGGATAAGCCTGCCCCTAAATGTGCCCGGCGAACTCTCATTTTTCTCAGTTGTTATGACACATTAATACTTGGGTAAGCCTCTTTGCCTCCTGGATCCCACTTGATTAGAAGGTAAAGGAGCTACTGAGTTCCTTGAATGCTGAAATGAATTTTTATGGAACTTCTATAGAGTACCTGAATAGTAATCAGGCTTGTGAGTACAATGTTCAGTGAGCCATAGAACATGTGATCTTTACGGCTGATTTGCGGTTGAGGGGTCATGGAAAAATATTAAATTTCTGAAACAGATGATACTTAAAACAGGTATTTTTGCCTTTCAACAAATGAATGTATGGTCAACATGAACATTGATGCGCTAACCTCTTCATGAAAGTCACTAGGTAAAGGATGAAGGGGATTGGTCACACTATGTGCAGTTATTGGATGATACTTGGTATAAATTGTCATAAAAGGGTGTAGAGTACAAGGCTAATGTAAAAGATGCTGAAGAACATTTGCATTCCTATATTATTTCTATCCAAAACATTTTCTGGATTGTCCAGTCAGTATCTACTACATGGGTGATATCTATGTAGCACCTGATGAGTTTGTGGAGTACTTCAATTTGCATCCAGCTTTGGGCGCCAATTGGGTGCTCGTTTAAAAGGGTATTCATTTCATTGTAAACTATATGGGAGTAGTAGGTTAAGGTGGGAAAGTATTAAAGGTATAATTAAGGAATGGGACATAAAACTTTACTGCATATAAGAATGACTCATTGTATAATAGTTTTGTGCAGTCAACCTACTTGAGGATTTATCTTTACTGTGTATTGTGTCATAAGCAGTCACTGCTTTCTGGCATGGGTGTGGTCAAAATACCTTGTAGACTGTGTCCATTTGTAGAACACTTTACCTAACTGAACATGGGTCCACCCAATTTTAATGGCATTTTGACCCAAAAAACACTGAAAAGCATCAAGATAACATTTTAACATGGCCAATATCCATTGTTAAGTGTCATCTGTAGCCTATCCAGAAGTGGAAGAATCCACTTCCCTGGTCATAGAATTGCCTTATTAAAAGCGAAGCTAAATGAAGGGGATATAGCCTTACGGCTAGAGCGGTCAAACTCGAAGCTGGGGAACTGGGCTCAACATCCTGTGATCCTGGGCAAATCACGTAATCTCTTAATCACTTAAATGAATGTCTTCATCTGTAACAAAACTGGTGCTCATGTAAAGCACTCTGATATCTTTGGGTGTAGTTTGCGCTATACAAAACTATAAAAAAAAACAAAATAGTAAAGTAATAAGACGTTTAATTTTTTCAGAAAAGGCTGGGCCTGATTCACAAAGGGACTCTGCACTCTTGGCTGAGGCCTCACAGTCCTGGGACAGTCTCCACAAACAGGGTGCAATTTCCACAATGAGAATTCTCAATATAGATTCCCTCCGGAGTGCTGAGACTCCCCCATGACTTGTTGTGTAGTTCCTATAAGACCTATATAGGATCTGCGCCTTTAGACAATATACACTGCAGGATTGGTGCTAGACTTGTTCTGAGCACCCCCACTGGGTATGTTAGCCTGTATACCAGCAAGCTCACAGTGCCATTAGAAACTCCTCTAACCAAGGAGAGAATAGTTCTTGGCAACCATTGAACATGACAACCCTGATCCCTCACGACCGTGGAAACAGTGTACTACTTTTCGCTCAGTCACTCGTGCTTACTTTGTCTCAGAGAGTTACACAGAATAAACAGTAGGGACGTCACCTCTCCCATAATTATTTTTTATTTTTGTCCAGCAGATTTGAACTATCGGGCAAGACCATATGGTTTGGAAGAAAGTACCTATATCCCCACATCCCTGAGGCAGTTACCTGTCAAGGAATGGCCAATGGCCAGAATTGCTGTGTGTGAGTAATAGGAACGATTTAATATGCGTAGATAGACCAAATGGAATCTTGTGTGTAGGGCTACATCACGAAACGTGCCCAGAGCCTCCTCCCATTCCCCCTCATTGCAGTTCCTAATATCTCTCTCCCATCTAGCCTTAAGAGTCATGAGAATGTTGGGGGAATTGTTTATTAGTTTTTTGTAAATTAGGGACACTGTTTTTTTTTGGGTAACAGTTTACCTAGGACTCTATCTTCCAGCAGGGAGGCATCTGGAATAAGGGTATTGCTAGAAATGTGGGTCCTTAGGGCGTGCTGAAGCTGTAGGAATCTGAAAACCTTAATAGATGCCAACTCATATTGGGCCTGTAACTCTCCTCAGGACAGCATGTTTCCCCGTTCGCCCAGCCAAGATATCCCTATGAGATCCCACGGTTTGAAGCCCTGAAGACTGGTAGTTGGGAGAGTGATTCCCTACTCAATAGGGGAGTCATATCAGTGTTTTTTTTTGTCCAGCCCAAAAGTGACATGTCTGATTTCAAAATGCAGGATACTGCATGTGTCTGGGGCAATAGATTATTGTCCTTTATGGAGTTATAGAGTATGTCTTGGTATGCTTTCAGTCCCATTGAGAATCTCTCCAATGTAATCGTAGGATCGTCCCAGGGCATGAATGCCTAGTTATTTGCCACTGCTAAGTGTGACGGTCAGTGCTAGTTCTTGATATCAGGGAGACCAATGCCTCCATCGTATACCCCTCTCATCAGCTTGATGAGGGCTATCCGTGGCAGGCCTGTGTGCCATAAAAGCCAGCAGAGGAGGCATTCAGTGGTGTGAAAGAACTTGTTGGGTGTTCGATGGGGGTATTTTGTAGTACATAGACCAAGCGGGGTAGTGTAATCATTTATACATTGCTGCTCTCCCCTAGAGGGAGAGGGGGAGCATTCTCCAGTGCTGTACATCGTATGTGAATTGGTCAAGAATAGCCACTAGATTTAATTGATAAAATCAAAGGGGGTCCATTGTGACATGGATGCCCAATTTATTTCAAATGCCCAGTGGACAGGTCGAGGCAGAGGCTCCTGGAGACTGCAGACATGGGCTGTTTATCAGGTACATGAGGGGTTTGTCCCAGTTTACCGTGCCACAGGAGTATTAGCCAAATATTTGTAGATTGTGGGTTAGGCAGGTAATCGTCGCAGAGGGTTTGGTCAAATAGAAACGGATATCATCTGCATATCGGGAGATGAGCTCTTCCCACGAGTCCCCCAAGGAGATGCCCCTTTCGACCAGATCTTGTTGGTCTCATACCCCCAGAGGCTCCAAGGCTAGGGCAAATATCAATGAGGAAAGTGGGCACCCCTGCCTAGTCCCCCTGTCCAGGGTAAACCTGCGGGCCATTAACTTTGACTTGGGCTATCAGATCTTTATATAATAGACAAAGCCAACCAAGGAATTTGTTGGGCCATTCCAGGGTGTCAAATGCCATCGAGGCGTGCATTGATGCCACCATAGTGGAGACCTCATCGTTCATGGAGCTCGCCATGACCCCACATAATCTGCGCAGGTCAAGACACGTCCCCCTGTTTGGCATGAAGCCGGATTGATCAGGATGTACCAGGGAGGTGATTACTTGTTGGAGTCTATACGCTAGGAGCTTGGTGAGGACTTTAATCTCCACATTGAGGAGGGAGATAGGACCGTATGAGCTACAACGCTCTGGTGGCTTTCCAGACTTATGTATTGTGACTATTGATGCCAATTGTTGGTCCTTTGAGAACACGTGGTTCTCCTGACCTTCTTTCCACATTTAAAGCATGTTTGAAAGCAAGGCATTTATATAGTTTGATAGGGAGACTGTTAGGTCCCATAGCCTTGCTGGAGCTCAATGCCTGCAACGCCTGTTCCACTTCATGTGGCTCAATGTCCACTTCCAGTAAAGTGCGTTGCTCCTCCGTAAGAGTGGGGAGTTTGATATCTCTCAAGAAGTCACTAATCTCTGAGGGTGACCAATTTGTGTTTTGGGGGAGTAAAACTGCTCGTAATATGGTGCAAACATTTCCGCTATATTCTTGGGGTCTGAAAGGTCCTCACCCAAGTCACTGGTAAGGTGCGTAACCCATCCCCTTGCTCAGTTTTCTTTCCAAGCCATGCACGCACGTTGACTGTTTTGTTGCCCACGTCATAGAGTCTCAAACACGGCTTTCTCACATTGACGAAAGGTGGCCGAGCGGCAGGATTCAATACTGCATTGATGCAATTTGTTGCTATTTTCGAAAACTCTGTTATTTTTAGGGGTGGGCGGAATTTGCGAAATTAACTTTCGCAAATTATCGCGAAAATGTTTAAAATTATCGCAAACAAGCGGAAATATCGCAAAGATGCGGAAGTTTTTTTCCGGCATGTTCGCGAGATTTTCTGCATGGTTGCGGGTCGCCAACTTACCCATGTGGTTGCTTGCGGGCGCGGCCATCTTGTTTGAGTTGTCTCGCGGTGCATGATCGCGAGAAGAAAGACGTGATCGCGCGACGCATGATGTCACTGCGGGCGCGAACTGTCGCGAGACAGCGCAAATGGCTAAAAACAATACAACATCTCATGGAGAACGCGACCGGATCAAGAAAACTTGTCGGCGAACGCAGGGATTCAGGTAAGGCGATCGCGCGCGCGCGTGAGAATGTATTATTTTACAGCACGAGCAAGAAACAAGTTATCGCCAAGCTGCGGAAACCGGAATTTTGGACATTTTCGCGCTCTCCGCGGAACGCGAAAATGTCAAATTATCGCAATTTCCGCGAACGGAACGAAATTTTCGCCCAGGCCTAGTTATTTTTCAAACGACATCTTTTCTAAATTGGATTTGACGGCTACTTCACGCCCAACTGAGCCTCGTAGCCAAAAGTTTTCTTTCGAGAAACTCCATTGGATGAGTGATTCGGCTCTACAATGTGCGAATATTAGGCCGTCCTAGACTAACTGCTAGGTTTCCATTGTTGATTTTAAGTCCTGATGAAGACCCGCATGACGATTTAAGATCGCATATTTTAGGGTTGAAACGTCGACAGCACCTAGGCCCAGTTCAAGACCCGGTTTCATAAAGAACTTGAGTCATCCTTGGAAACTGTGCCATTGTTCTTCTTTACACTGGCCCGTTTTTACTTTGTATATAGAATTTTTCTATTCACTTTGTATATATTACGCACTAATTGTGTCACTTATGTCACTATGTCACTGATTCACAAATTCACTTTAATGCTTACAACTTTGGTAGCCTTGCTTTGCTAAAAAGAATTATATGGGTGATAATATAAATGATGCAATTTATACATCTATCGTGATTTGTGAACTGTCACTGTTTATTTTTTCATGTGTTCCTCTTAAATATAATTTTTTTAATGATTATTTTCTTGTTGGTGGATATACCTAGCTTCTTTTGATTCAATTGTAAAACAAAGTAATTGTGTGGTTATACCCGACAGAACCATTGTACTTTATAGACGTCATAGAGACGTCGTTGGGATACGGTATAAGATGCTTTCGCTCTGTCTTTAGACAGGTCTCCGTACTCTTTTTGTTTGAGGTGGAAAATGTGTAATCTGTCCCTATCTGTATTTTGGCACCCCTCCCTCTCTAACTTGCCTATTTCAATCTCAGCATGAGGAGATGTTTTTGATTTTCACATTTTCCCCCCACTATTGCTGAATACGCTTGACCCCGGATCACTACCTTGTATGCCTCCCAGTCTGAACAAGGGACAAGGGAACCCTGCTCACACAGAGCCTGGGTATTAATTATCGGAAGGAAACAATGGCTCATATGGATTAATAACCAATTATATAATATACAAGACCAAATGGCAATAACAAAAAAAGGGGGTAAAATGTGACGTCAGAAAGAGAAGTTGACCACACAGATTAGAAACTTGGTAAAAAACATTGTTCCTTATATTTACAATCAAAAAGTTTTATCTGAAAACAATTTCACAATATACATTTTAAACAAAATGACAGTTGTAATAAACAATTCTTAGAAGTGTCCCAGTGAAAAAAGTGAATAAACCTAACTAAAAAAGTGACATTAAAGTACAACATAAATGGTTTCAATTATTCATTCTATAGGCAATCACGGAGAATAATGAAGTGTAACTTATCAACACTTATTCATCATAAGTGTTGAATAGTGATTCGCCTCTTAGATCTCGTCAACGGCGTTTCGACCCTATCTGAAATAAAGGGTCTCTTCAGGACAATCTAATGTAGGGACACCTAAAAATTAAATAAGAAATATATACCATCAATGTGCGATATTAACTAAAGAAGACGATAATGAATCACTGTTGTGAAGCCTTTCTACCTGAACGGCAATGGTGCTACCGGACGTGTCAGAATAGTGTCACCGTGCTGGAAGTAAAACAAAATAACTCATACAGTACCCAGCCGGGTGCTGTAAATGTAGATTATGAAGAGTAATTAATATTCACTTTAAAGCATAGGAGTGCCACATATTCCTAATGCAAATACTTGTCACTTACCCCTGTGAGGGACAAATAGGGAGGAGACAGTTGCCCAATCGATAGTTGTCTCAAGCTTGCCACCCAATAGTTAATTCTCAGCGCATAAATCAATTTCGTAGCGGTAAGGCTGAAGGATATAGCCACAGTGATCGAACCGCGTACTGGGTGTCGCTGGTAACAAGAGTGTGAATACACTGTAATCAAATTAAAAAGAAAAGGAAGCCTCAGAAAAGGTTATCCTTATATCCCTCCCAGCTAGTACACAGGGTTAAAGGAAAGCATTCTTACCTCTCTCAAAGACGTTGGAGTATGTCGGTATACCGCCTAGCGCTACAACGGAGGAACAATGTTCAAACTGTATGGTACAGTCACAATGAATGGTGAATAGAGGTCAGACTTTAAAGATGATTGGATAACGACAAACCAATCAAGACGACCCTTTCACAATAGAAAGACCGAACAAGTGTGTGTGTTGCTAGGTAACTTGACGCGTCTTTTTTAGGGAACGTGCAAGAATATTTCGCGGGCAAATGGTTGTCAATAAAGTTGCAATACCATCGTGATTTAATTTCCACAATGTTTGCCTTTCTGCGGCGACACTATAATATTACTTATGCAGGCACGTACAGTCACAATGGGTGCTGAATAGAGGTCAGGCTTAAAAGTTGATTGGATAACGACAAACGGATCAAAACGCCCCTTTCACGATAGAGAGACCGAACAAATGTTTGTATTGCTAGGTAACTTGACGCATCTTATTAAGGAGCATGCAAGAATTTTTTGCAGGCAAATAGTTGTCAATAAAATTGCAATACCAACGTGATTAAGTTTTCACAATGTTTGCCTTTCTATTGTGCGGCGACACTATAATGTTACTTATGTAGACACGTAGATGGCTTTGTGAAGCAAAGAAATAGAACATGCAATGAACAAAGCTCACAGACAATACCCCATAGTGTATCAAACCTGTTGTACATTCCTTCGAATGCACATCATTTCGTCAACACCTTTGGGAAATACCCACTTGTAGATTCAAAGCTTAGAGTGCGTCGGTATATTGCCCGCTAATATAACGGAAAAATAATGTTCAATCTGTGTGGTACAATCACACTGAATAGTGAATGAAACCCCTTTCATGGTAAATATACTGACCGAGCATTTATATTACTAGAAAACTTAACACTTCTCATTTAGGTGTCATCACACAAATGTGCGGGCAATTGGTTGCCAATAAAGTTGATATAACTTCGAGATTAGGTTTCCGCAGTGTATGCTTTTCTATTATAAGGGGCACTGTGATATTATTTCGGCAAGCATGGGGTCGGCTTTACGAAACAAGGAATTGGGTGACAACACTGTGATAATATTTAAGTAGGCACGGGGTCAGCTTTATGAAACAAGGAATTGGAACATACAATGAATGAAAATAGAGAGAGTTCCCCATAATACATTAACCATATTGAGTGCAAAGAAGTATCATACGTTCCTTCGAATACAAATCATTTCGTCAAAACCTTTGGAAGATGACCACTTATAAATTCAATAACTAATCATTCCATTTCCTAAATAAATACATATTAGTGTAAACTAAACACATATAACATTAGTTCTCAGTATTACACCAGAATCAACATTTTGTTTGCAGTATTACTTAATGCATAGACACAGATGTACCGTCTTTTATCGGCATAAGTAGTTTAAACAACAAATTCTGTTTGCACATTGTATTTTGCCAGATATTGATGAATAAATCGGAGTATTATATGGGCTGGACAACCTCAAAAATAATACATTTGACTGAATGGGACAGAATGTATAAGACCATAACAATTGAAAAACTCATTCAAGCAAGGGTAGTAACAAACCCACTCCATTCCTCAGCAGAATTCAACCCTTGTGCAATCGAGTTAGTGCGTTCGATCCAGCGGCACTCTAATCTCTGAAGTATCTGTGATAGATCTCCGCCTCTAATAGAAGCAACCACTTTGTCTATCACTTGCCAGCGGATATCATTTGCTGTGTGCCCTTTCTCTGAGAAATGGTTTACTAAAGGAGTGTTAGGGACCAAATTTCTAATCCTACTCCGATGTTGTCCTATCCGCGCTTTAAGTGTTTGGTGGGTTTGACCAATGTAGGGTAGTCCAAAAGGACACAGTATACAATAGACTACATTTTTTGTGTTGCAATTTGCAAAAAAATGTAGTTGCTGATCAACATTGCTATGTTCAAATTTTTTTGTGTTGACCGTAAATTCACAAGCAACACAGTTGCCACATTTATAATGCCCTTTTACATCTGGTAATCCCCAAACTGACTGCAGTGTTCTCGTTATTTGTAATGGATTTTCCATTGATGATCTGATGAGATGATCTTTTGTATTCTTGCCTCTTTTGAAGGCAAACATCGGGGCATCTATGCTGGAATCTATACTTTTGATAATATGCCAATTTTTTGTAATTAGTTTCCGAATCTGATTCATGTGTATACCAAAGGTTGTGACACAGATTAGTTTGTTTACTCTAGGTTTTTCTTTTGGAGTGAGTAGTGTTTCTCTAGGGCAGAACCAAGCTCTTTTAAGAGAATTTTTTACCAACTTCTTGGGATATCCCCTAGTTAACAATTTTTCTCGTAACTCATTCGCCTCCCTCATGTAATCTTCTTTCTTAGTACAATTGCGACGTAGTCGCAAAAACTGTCCGTGGGGTAAGCCATCTCTTAATGCACGCGAGTGGTGACTATCATAGGCAAGTAGCGTGTTACGTTCCATAGGTTTCCTATGTAATGAAGTGTATAATTTCCCATCTTCGTGCAATATGTTTAAATCTAAGAAGGCAATACTAGATTTATGTATAGTAGATGTAAACTTCAGATGTTGTTGGACAGTATTTAAATACAGACCAAAAGAGTTAAACTCTGAGACAGAATCTGACCAAATCAAAAAAATATCATCTATATACCTTTTCCAACAGGTGATTTTGGAATAGTGTATATTGTTGTCATTGAGGACGAACTTGTGTTCTATGTGATCCATGTAGATGTTCGCTAAATTTGGGGCAAAAATTGCACCCATGCTCGTACCGTAACACTGTTGATAGTATTCACCTTCAGACACAAAGTAGTTATATGTCAATGCAATCTGCAAAAGTGCAGTGATAAAAGTGTATGCCTCCCAGAGCATGAGGTCAGAGGAGACCCACCCCTCATTAAGTTCAAAGTTGAAGCTTATGGCTTGGGCCAGGTCACTGGTGAGTGTGGCATCTTGAAGGTGCCAGGCATTTATGGCCCGTGGGCTGCAAGAGGTGTGGGCACAACCCCAGATCTCAAACCACACCGGGTAAGGGTCCGAGTTTACCCTGGCCACATGGCAAATCTCGGCTGCTTTAGCTATATGAATTGTTTGGGTGAAGATAAAGTCTAGTCTGAGAGGCTGTGATGGGCCCGTGAAGGAAAGGTGTACTGGCGGTCTGTCAGATGTCGTGCTCGCCAAATGTCAGTGAGGCATAGGGACATGATGAGATTTGGATAGCTTGGGGTCATGGTGGGTCGTTTGAGCTTGGTTGTGTTTGTCTAGAACAGACAATAATGGTGCATATAAATCACCACCCAGGTATGTTGTCCCTGTTGGTAACTGAAGCAGCATTACGTGCAGTCTCTGGAGTGAAAGGCGATGATGCTGTGGTGGAATGGAAAAGGTAAATCAGGGTCCCTTCCCAAGTGCCTGTCTGTGCAACGTAGTTGCCCTATGGGTCTACCCATGCTTTATGTGGAATGTAGGGAGTTGAATATGCCCACCTCCCATGAGTCAGACATATAGCCTGAGTGTGTCACCATCCTGTAGCCCCCCAAGTCATAACTCTACAGGTGCTACCCAACAAGTGTGTTTCTTGCAGTAACACAACATTGGTAGAATGCTTATGGATATGTTGGTGTACCATGACTCACTTGATCTTGTTACCAAGTCCATTCACGTTCATGACAGAATAATCAAGCAAGACCAGGTGCTAGAGGGTAGTGGCACATTATGTATCCAAGGTAAAAGGGGCCCTGAAGGAAAGGGGTTCTCGAAAGAAGGTTCTGAATGATACTTTGCTGTTCCATACTAAACTAATTATAGCTAACCCCAATAGTCCAGGGAAACCCCCATCCTGCTACCCTTCCCAGTGGAAACTAAACTGCCCACCAAACCACAACTGCAAAGCACCTGTCACCCCTGTAAGGAAGAAAAAACAGTTTAAATTATGGCTGGGGGTGATAATGTGACCAGCACGGCTCTGTGCTGACCCAAAACCCCAGGTGATTTAGTCTTTCGGGAGTCAGTTCTTTCCAGAGTCACTTGCATGATAACTGTGGGGCACAGTTGGTATAGTCAGTGGGGCAATGTGGCTCACTCTAGCCTATTCCAGGGGCCTGATGGAGACGTTTAATCTATGCGTCTCTCACCATCTTCGCCCTTGTCTGCATCTCTTTGCAGGGAGTGATCGTCAGCCAGTCCCCCCTTTCCAGCGCCTCACATTGGTCGTGGGGTTTTTGGCCTGTTTCTGCCATTCACCGGGTGCATCCCTCCAACCATTCTGTAGCCAGGTTGGGGGACTCAAAGAACCATGCTTTCCATTCTGCTATCAATCTGAGTTTAGCCGGGAAGAGCATCATTTACTCTAAGAGTACAGTCAGTGTTAGATTTGGGGGTCTCTAGTTGGCATAGGTAGGTACCTGTGACAAATAGGGACCCTTGCGTCTAGTCAGGGTAAACGGGTACACTCCTAAAATAACCTCTGCTCACCCTTGCTCACCCCCTTGGTAGCTTGGCACCAGCAGACAGGATTATCTCAGAGGCAGTGTGTAAAGCATTTGTGAACACATACAGTAATCAAGTGACAACACTACAGATGAACAGCACAATTTATATCAAAATAAGTATTCTTTATATAGATTTATCACAAGACCATAAACAACAAAAATCCACAATACAGTTACTTTAAAATGGTAGAATTTAGCTTAGTTCTCTTAAGATGGTAAATGCGACACTCAGAGTTCAATGTACCTTAAGATGCGACGCGCAGGGCAACAAAAGTGTTGCAAGGACGGTGATGCTTTGAAGATCCGGTGCAAATAAACAAAGATTACGCTTTCTTCTTGAAGCGACACGCTTTCCGGTAATGCGGCGGTGCCTGATGCAACATCGATCCTCTTCTCCGGTGATGCGAGATGCTTTACATGATGCAAGCCGCGACAGGCACTGCAAAACGCTTCCCAGTGATGCAACGGCGTCTGCTGTGACGTCGATCCTCTCCCCTGGCAATGCGAGTTGCTTCCACAACGATGCGAGCCACGACAGGCCCTGCAACACTCTTCCCGGTGATGCGGCGGAGTCTGCTGTGACGACGATCCTCTTCTCCGGCGATGAGCCCCGACGGGCCCTGCGACACGTTTCTCGGCGATGCGGTGGCGACTTCTGATGCAATGTCGATCCTCATCTCCTGGCGATGCGAGGCACTTCGGTGGACCTGCGATGACTCAACGATTTTTCTGCGACACGCTTCCCGGTGATGTGGCGGCATCTGCTGTGACATCGATTCTCTTCTCCGGTGATGCAAGATGCTTCGTGTTGTGAAGCGGCAGCGGCAGTTCGGCGACACGCTTCTTGTTCTTGAGTCGCGCTTCCAGCTCCTTGCGACACGCAAGTCCTCAGAGAGTCCAGCACAACTGCAGGTACTTCAAGAGAACTCTTGGGGAGCTGGTGGGTGAAGTCTGTTGGCCCTGAGACTTCATCAGGAGGCAAGCTCTTTCCCAAGCTCTTGGAGATCCTTCACAAGTTGAATAAAAGTGCACAAAAAGTCCTTTCTCCTTTCTTTGGCAGTCAGGAAACCACTGCAGGCCAATCCCCCAAGCAGCACTTCAGCTTAGGGATAGTCTCTCCTCAGTTTCTTCTGGTTCCACTCCTCAGCAAAGGTTTCTTCTTGTTTCCCAAAGTGATCTAAAGTTCTTGGGTTTGGGTCCCAAAATTTATACTAAGTTTCTCTTTGTTCTCTGAAGGGAGAGGGGCTTTTGCCTAGTCCAAACCAGTTTTGGTCAGTTCTGGAGCCCTTTGTTGACAAGACTCCTTCTTTCCTTTCAGAGTGCAGGGGAGAGACATCAGACACACCACAGGAGGTGGAGCCAGCATTGTGGAGGGAAGGCACAGCCCAATTCAGGTCCCAGGTGCAACTCCTCCCACCCATCTAGATGCAGATCTCTCTATTCAGCCCTGTGCTGACTCACCCTGTCTCCTGGAATCCCCCAGCCCCTGTCACTCAAGCTCCAGACATGGAATACACAGCCTAGCAGAGGCAGGATTGGATGGTTAGACAAGAAAATACCTTTCTAAAAGTGGTATTTTCAAACACAGAATGTTAAAACCAACTTCACTAAAAGATGTATTTTATCATTCTGAGTTCAGGCATACTAAATTCGAAATTCCACCATGTTCCCTGAGTCAGTTAGGATTATAAGATGTAATAATCAAAATGCCCATTCTGGCCTATGGAGAACAGGTAGCTTTGCAATAGTGAAAAACGAAAATGGCTGTAATTCACTATTAGAACATGCCACACACACCAGGGCATGTCCTACCTTATACTTACAATGCACCCTGCCCTTGGACCTACCATAGGGGTGTCTGATATGAAGAAAATGGAAGGTTTAGGGACTGGCAAGTGGGTGTACTTGCCCAGTTAGCATGACAGTACCAGACTGCACGCAGGATCTGCAATGGCAGGCCTTAGACACACTTTTACAGGCTGCTTCTGTGGGTGGCGCAACCAGTGCTGCAAGCCCACCATCAGTATTTGGATTACCAGCCCTGGGCACTCTTGGTGCACTGTACTAGGGTCTGACAGGGACACCAAACCAACCAATCGTGGAACCACTAATTCATACATCAATTTACCATAGGGAGCACTTGCACTGTGGCACTGGACAGCAGTGGCACAGTGTCCAAAGCATCTAACACCAGCAAAAACATATGAGGCACAGCAAAAAATTGGAAGGGACACCCACGCCAAGGTGCCAGGTCTAACAGTCAGGGTATAGGGAGACCGTCACTCCCTCGAATTTTAGTTCTGGAGCATGCTTGGCAGCCTGCAGGATGGTGTCCCTGTCTCTATGATTGAAGATGCTACAATGATGTTGCGGGAAGGCATGCCCGATCTGGGGGGGGGGAGACAGCACCCTGTGTGCTCTTTGAACTGAACAGAATTTTGAGAGGCCCTTGGGTTGGAGCACGGTGGTGATAAACTGTTCCACAGTACAGGGCTCATCTGCTCTTTCTAGGACCCCACCAGTCAAATGTTGTTGCTTCTGGACCTCCCCTAAATGTCTTTAAGAAGGGAGGTCACCTGCTTTTAGAGTTGCTCAGTGGTCTCGCCAATGGCCGAGACCATTTGTCATGTGTTGCCGAGTTGATCATTTTGTTTTTTTAGTTTGGCCCTGATCAGTGTCATATCGGCCACTACAGAATTAAGTTTGGGTTCCAGCATGCACTTTAGGCTATGTATGGCCATCATAATCTCACATAGCGATTAGGGGTGGGTGGAATTTGCATAGTCGCGCTACGCAAAGTTCTGCGAAACTGTAAAAATCTTCGCGAGCACGCAGAGTTCTGCGAAGACACGGAATTGCTTGTTCTGCCCATTCGCGATGCTTTTTTCCTGTCCGTGAATGCTGTTTGCGTGCTTGGGGGGAAATATCTTGCAAACTTGCTAATGCGGTTGCCAATTGGCGCGGCCATCTTCTTTCACTTGTCTCGCCCGCTCGCAATGCGTGTTTCCTGTTCGCGAACGTGGGCGCGTCTGAATGACGTGTTCGCGATCGCACACTCTCACGGGATCACGCGGCTGGCTACCACGTACATGCATTTTGAAAGCGCCAACAAGGGATTCCGTGACGCCGGGGATCGCGGAATTTTTGCCAATTCCGCATTCTCCGAATTGCCCAAATTCCACGAGCGGAATGGAATTTACCGCCCAGGACTAATAGCAATGGCTCATGGGACTCATGGGACTCTTCCTCCGGCTGCTGAAAATACAGCTTAATCCCACTGTCAGTGTGTCCTGAAGGGAGAGGAAATACCTTTCCCTTTTACTCTGCTGTGATTTTTTTCCTGTCCTTGCCCTCTGCCATGGCAGCAAAACCTCTTTCTGGAGTTGCTCCGCAGTTCAACTGGGTCTGAAACCACCCCTCCATGCCCCTCACCTCCTCCTGCTCGGCAGGGGACCCAAAGAGCGAGGAGGCTTGGTGTGGGATCTCAAATCCCCGCCCAATAAGTCCAAGCCCAAGGCCAGTCAGCGCGAAAGGCCTGCGTGCGGTCCCAAGGCTATACGCCCAAGTGGGTTGCCTGGAAGTCCAGGGCGTCTTTATGTTGCGCTGGCCCACTTCTCTGTAATATGCAGGAGCACCCCCAGGAACGACAGCCAAGAGGGGGAAAAGGAGAGAGAAGGGGGCCTCTGCTGCTGCCCCAAATCTGTGCATCCCACAAATCCTGCACCCACCCGGGCAGGGCCCGTTGGAAGGATCTATGCAGGGATGGGCTCGGTTGCCCCTGGTTGCTCGGGATGGCAGGAATCCCTCGCCGGGATCTCTTGCCTCACTCCTCGCCCTCACTCTCTGCTGTGCAGGTGGGCTTCTAGACAGGGCAGGCCAATTGTGGGCCGGTGCAGCCTCTTGCCGTGTCCAATAGTGGTCCCAAGGCCCAGCGGGGCACGTACTCCACAGGCCGGGCATCGGGCATCTGCCCGTGAGCGCAGAGCCCACTGCGCCTGCAAGATTGCTGGGGACAGTGGATTGTGTCGCTAGCAGCACTCACCCCAGGGCGGGTACACAGCAAGGGCTGTCTGCTGACTACCAATCCTGCCACTGTTCAGCTCCACCTCCGGTGTCCCCAACCACAAGGAGTCCGCACCTCACGCTCCAGGCTCCATGCAGTCTTGGTGTGCCCAACGCCTCCTGATGCCACAGTCAGACTTTGGAAAGCATGCCTGATCGGGGCATAGAAGTTTCCCCTGATAGTGGCAGGGATGCTGGGTGGATTACAGGGATATAGTGGCGCAGGGCTCTGGAGCCCTTTTAGCAAGCATCCACCATATTAGGTCACTGGCCACGCCACCTCCAAATCTCAAACTGTGACAACAACAAAAAAATCCTCATATTTCTGTGATGGAAAGTTCTGGAATGTGTGGGGAGCCGCAAGCTTGGTTTCACCTATCAGCACACCAGGAGTCCCATTACAAATGGTTCCTCACTTGTGTGAGTAGGTCAAGGGCCCCTGAAAAGAAAGGACACAAATGCAACATGGATGCATCACAGTTTTCCCTTCAAAAAGACCATTATTTTGCAAAGTGTGTAGCTGTAGATTTTAAGCCCTAGTTCAGCTAGCACCTATGGAAACTAATCAAACCTGCACATTTTGTTTAAACTAGACAACCAAGGGAGTATAGAGGTGCATGACTTGCATGGCTCTCCCTAGGTAATTTTACCCAGAAGACTTAGCAGACGTCAAACTTTAGTGGGCAAAACTCATATTTTCCTCACATTTCTGTGATGGAAAGGTCTGGAATCTGTGGGGAACCACATGTTTCCTACCACCCTGAGTTTTTACTTGTCCCCCGATAAGAATGGCACCCCACTTGTGTGGATGGGACACGAGACCACAACACAAAAGGCCCTAAAGTGCTACATTGAGAGATATGCCATCTGGGTAGCTGCAGTATTTGGGTCTGTGCTGTGACTCCACCCATGCAAACCTACCAACCACAGACATTTTTGAAAACTAGATAATCAGGGGATCCCAGGGTGGTGTGCCTTGCATGGACCCTATGAGTTTTTTTTGCCTACAATGCCCTGCAAACTTCAATATTTGCCTGACTCACATATTTTCCTTATATTTATGTGACAAAAACTTCTGGAATCTACAGAATTCTACAATACTCCTACCAACCAGCTTTATCCAACTTGTATCGATAAACATGCGGTGCCACTAGTGACCACAACAGGAATGGCTCAAACCAAGTTCAATGGGAGCCATTGAGTGGGGACTCTCATTGACCTATCATGTCAGTTTGTGTCCAAAGGTTTTTCAGTTCGAGACAGAAGATGTTCTTAACCTCCTGACCTTCCGAAAGGATGATGGGAGATGTGAGACCCAAAGGCGGAAGCTCATGATGCATTGTGGATCTCCAGAGCAATAACCAGCAGTTCTCAAATTTTGATGGGAGGAATGTGGCGTTGAGTTGAGGCTAATCAGCTGGGTAACCTGTTGGTGGGAAGGAAGCAAAAGGCAGTCCTTTATGAGCTCTTGATAGCCCTGAATTCATCCCAGCAACATTTTAGAGAGAAATAAAATCAAAGAAAACAAAGCAGTCCTGATGCTCATGTTACAAACGCTCAACACAAAAGTCCCTAAAGCGCCACATTGAGAGCTAAGCAATCAGGCTAGCTTTGATAATTGGGACTGTGCTTTGACGCTACTCATAAAAACCTACAAACCACAGAAATTTTTGAAAACTAGATAATCAGGGGATCCCTAAGTTGTGGGCCTTGCATTGATCCTATTAAGTTTTCGTGCCCAAAGTGCCCTGCAAACTTCAAAATTTGCCTGAATCCGCACATTCTCTTTACATTTATGTGATGCAAACTCCCGAAATCTACGGAATCCACAAAGCTCCTACCAACCAGCTCTACCCCACTTGTGTCAATAAAAATGACATGCCATGTGTGTGGCTGGTACTAGTGCCCACAACAGGAATGGATCAAACCATGTTCAATGGAAGCCATTTAGAAGGGACTGTCATTGACCTTTCATGTCAGATTCTGTCCAAAGGTTTTTCAGGCTGTCAAAGAAGATGTCCTTAACCTTCTGCCCTTCTCAAATGATGATGGGAGATGGGAGACCAAAAGGCCGAAGCTCTCAATGCAGTGTGGATCTCCAGACCAAGGCCTATCAGTTCTCAAATTTGGCTGGGTGGAAAGCGGAGTTGAGGCTAATCAGCTGGCTAACCTGTTGGTTGGAAGAAAACTAAAGGCAGTCCTATATGATCCCTTGCTAGCCCTGAAATCATCCCGAAATTCTAAGGAGAAAAATAAAGTAGAAGAATACAAAGCAGTCCTGATATTCCTGTTGCAAACGCTCTTCAGCTCACAACTAACCACCTCGAAGCGAAAGTTTAAGAATGTAAACACCACACATCCAACAATTCACACGTTCTGTTCAAATGTGGCTACTTTGTATCCCCAGTTTTTTTGCCAATTGTATGAAAGAAAGGGGAAGGAAGTTTGCTTCCTTGAAGCAGATTCAGTCTTGTGCTACATTCACACTTTAAAGCTTACACCTATGTTGATTTCTGAAAGATATGATGATTCACAACAATTTGAATGGACTTTTTTTCTGGCCAAGTGCTATACTATTTGGGGTCTTATCGAATAAGGATATGCCAGACAGGGTCATTTGGTGCTGTGCCACTGACCAAGTAACACACACAACACTATATGCATTTGCTAGTAAGTCATTCCTGGGGGTGCATTCTTTATGTAGGGCCAGAGTGGCCTTACTGGGCACCGGGCATTTCCCCAGTGGGCTGGAAGGATGGGAGCTAGTTTTGGACGGACAGGGGCCGTTTTTGTTACTGGGGGCTGGTTTTGAAGCCGTGCTGCAAAATCTCCCCTTTGTAACAAAAGGGCAGCATCAGTTTTTCCGCTGGCGCCCGCCACCACCTCCCTGTCAGTCGGATGTAATTGCCAAGCTTGGTTTGCGATTCTAGTTCGGCCCTGTCTGTATGTCAGATGATGCAAAATTAACTGGTTAGTCAGTGGAAGTCAATTCCATACATCAACAGATAATATACTCCTATTAACATTTTCTTACATTTTGGTGGAAAAATGGATGCGCATACTGACAGTTTTCAGCTTATGCACAACCAACCTATTGCTAAGACAAATGGATAGAGATACAAGCTTCATGTGGGCACGGCAGAGAACAAGTCGTGCAGTTGAATTCTGAAGTCATTTGAGACAATGAATATGTCGAAACCTAATGGATGCTCCTGCCAAACTTCCTGAATAGAGCTAGGGAAACGACACCTCCAACTCACACTATTTATTTTTTATGAGAAAACACAGTAGACTTTCTTCTGTACTGTACAGCATGCATTAAATGTGTGTAAAGTTTTAAAGTTAGTTGAAGCAAAGTATAATGTACTGAAAGGGTGCCATTTCTGAAGAACAGCTAGCCAGCATGTGTAGACCCTGTGCACCAGCGATGGGGAGGAGAGCACCAGTTAGTAAATATGGCTCTGCAGTGGTCTTCTGCCCGAGAACAATGCTGTGCAGCAATTTTGATTCTGTACTGATTTGATCTACTTTTTAATTAAGCTTTCCCTACAGGTTAGACTATGCACCGGGTTATATTACTTTGTATGCCTGGTCTGGTGGCTCAGTGGACCAATGTATCCATTGCAGGGGCCTGTGTTTGACCTTATGGTCACAGGTTCAAATCCCGGCAGGTCCAATCAGCCTTTCATTCCCCTGAGGTCGATAAAATGAGTACCGTTGGGTAATAATGAACATCTGTTATTCAGCACCAAGAGACCTCTGGGTGAACGTGCGCTTTGCAAATACACATGTTATGATATGTCCATGCCTAGTGCAAAATCATGAGAAATCTGCCTCTTTGTATATTACATATTATAACTATTGCAATTGAGCCAGTTAAGGTAAGTTTGAAAGAATGATTCTTTAGATCTCACATATTGTACCTCAAGATTGCAATTGATTTCATCAATGAGACTTTTAGTGACTTTGTGTCAGTGCAGATAGATTCAGTTTGGCAGTGATGAAACTGCCATTTTATTGGAAAGGGAGTCTACAAATGCACCCATTTTACATATGAGTCTTTGGAAAAATTGAAAAAACACTGTTTGCCAATGGGGAATACAAAGGATTTTTGTGGATTTGGATCATTATAAAAAAAAAAAAAGATCTTTATTCGATTCATAGAATCATCAAAGCATTATTTAAATATTATAAAACATTTCTAAAAACGCATACAGTAGATTATCCCTGTTATTTACATTGGCCACTATCCTCGTTATATATGAGATACACTATAATTATACAGATTGAGATCTTCAATTCATCTTTCTACTAGTCATTGGTTATCTATTTACATTATTTGTAAAAGGTGCATATAAGGTGCAAGATGCAAACTAACATGAACTTCTTTAAAAATACAATTAATAAAAATGCTCCAAATAATTCTATATCGATAAGTGCATTCTTGGTAAAATTACAGTAAATTCCGCTCCTAGCATTCACACTTTATATTACATATCAAAACACAGGAATAGAAGTTACAATAATGCAAAGGTCAGTCCTAGGGTTAAAATTAAAATGTTTGCCCTTTCTTTTTCCTTATAAAACTAGTGGCCAGTAGAAATCTGCTAACGCCAAATACAATGAGTTTAGAGCTATCGGTTTTTAATATTCGCAACATCTCATTATATTTTCTAACATTCATGTTTCTGCCTAATGGCTTTATCCATTTTCTTCTGGCATTTATGCATGCTGGGCAGAAAAATAAAACATGTGCGATATCCTCCTTAGCTCCAAGTTGGCATAACTTGCATTTACAATCCTTATCCCCATCCTGTGGTGTTGCTCATTTTGATGTAGAAGCATTTATTTGAAGTATTTCAATCTAAACTTCAGATAAAATGTCTTTGAAAGGTGGGGTTCAATTTCATCCAGGAACAACTTGAAACAAGGAGTCGTTTTAAACATTAGGAATTGTGTTATAAGCCTTCTTGATCTACTATTTAAAGTGACTTTGTACCCAATAAAATTAAAAAAAATGTTCTTAATCTCACGCTTTGATTCAGGTGTCAGCAGCCTCGGATTTATCCAGAATCTGCTCAAACCTAGATCAAGAAGCCACTTACGGATATGGGCCAACCAGGGAAAAGTAACATGAACATCAAGTGACAACAACTCACTCAATGTTTGTCTGCATGTCTCTAATTTCTCTGTTGACCAGATTCTAACCCAGTATGACAATGTTCTCCAAATCGCCATGTATTCCAATCGTTTTAAGCCCAAATCATACATTAAAGGGATCACTGGGGTATTTTGGGGAAGCGCCATAAACATTCTTAAAGCCTCATTTTCCCCAACAGTTAAAGGGTAAAGGATTTAACCCACCCACAACTCTGAATCATACATGGCAGTGGTTTGGGCTCTGGGTTTATAAACTTCCAGGGCAGGGGTAATGGCCTTTGACATAGTCAGATATAGCTTCATTACAATAGGAGCAGAATTTTGCATTAAAATAGCCTTTGATTTCTTTATTTGTTGATTCCATGAAAGTATTGAGTCAATGGTAACCCCCAAATACACAAAATTGGAAACACGCTCCAGGGTCACTCCATTTGATGATTTATTATTTTAAAAATATTTATGAGGTCTCATAGACATGTATTTTGTTTTAATAGGGTTTATTTCTAAACCCTTTAACTTACAGTAGTCGTTGAGCCTATTTAAAAGATTTTGTAAACCCCTTGGGGTTTGGGACAACAAAATTGTGTCATCCGTGAATGTTAACGCACACATGTGGATCCCTCCAAGCTTTGGGGAATCATGTTGTGATTTTTTAAGGTACTGGACCATATCATTAACGTATAAAAAAACAAGGTTGGCGCCAGGACACAGCCCACTCTTTGTACAATATGCAATAGGATTTCACAAATGTGACTGATTATCCCTTTGTGCTGGAGTATAGAAATCACGTTGTCAGGGGCACACTTGTCTTCTTCATGGGAAAAGGCCCATTATCAAAATTCAGTCAAGTTAAATGCACTTTTGACAAAGTGGACAAACTCCTTTGTAGGTGTTCAAATTGTGTACATGTGGCATACAATTAGATTTGCTCAATGGGATTTACGACCCATTTATGCTAGTGTGGAGCGACAAAAGGTCTTGTTACAACTTTGGCGGTCATCCTGCAGCACCACCACTACTGTGCTGGCAGGAGGACCGCCAAGCCTGTGGTGCACCCACCCGCCGGATTCTAAGTTGAATCCAGGGCGGGCAGGAGGTGCTGCGGCAGTCACACGGCGGCAGCTGTGTTATGCTCATAGGAGAGGCCTAGAGCAGACCACCACTGTTGACAGCACCTGCAGCACATTCCTGTGTAGTGTGGCATGCACCATGTCTGACTCATGCATGGCACACTGTGCTGGAACAGGGGTGCAACTCCAGGTGGGGGGGGCACCTCAACTAGAGCAGTCCTACTTCTGCTGCACTCGCAGTGAGGCTCTAAGTCAAGTTTGGCAGCAGTACAAATACCTTTTGCACGAGAAAATGCATATTATCTCAATTTTATTTAGGAATCCATGATAAACCTTTTCAGTGTCTGAAAATTAATAATTGGGGCATGCATCTTGATTTCCGAAATGGGGATAGTG
The DNA here is from genome assembly GCF_964204655.1 of Triturus cristatus. NCBI lineage: Eukaryota > Metazoa > Chordata > Amphibia > Caudata > Salamandridae > Triturus > Triturus cristatus. The sequence continues at coordinate 251,011,137 of NC_140584.1, forward strand.
GTCCCTTTGCCTTGGAGTAGGGAAAGTCAGTTTGGCAGTGCTGCAATTACATCTTTAATGTGAAAAGCCAAATTGTCATTGCAAATTCAATTCTAAAGTGTTTAATACATTGTCCACATGAATCCACTGGTGTTTTGTAGACTGGTAATTTGATCTGTTATCTATTACAGATTTAACTATATATGCCGCACCTTTAAGCATTAAATGGGTAAACTCACTCTTGTATAAAACATGGCTGTTCACCTAGCAGCCGGCTAAATATAATGGCTTGTGTTGCTACTATGCAAAAAGATTTGCAGGCTTCTTGTCCAGGCCAGAATAAAGTATGAATGTCCTTCCATGATTCAAATGTGTGAGAACTGCAGCTCGACATTTCACTCCACAATCCCACTAGAATGCTGTGGTCAAAAGAGAATAATCTCATCAGTCAAATCAAATGCAGGTTCACTAGAGATGGGTCGTGTCTTTGTTATCTTGAAGATAGTTGGTGAAATAGACACCCAGACTGTATTAGACAGTAAAGAGAAGTGAGCAGATTCTACAAATGCTCAAGTAACATTTCTGTCATTTTCTGACATAAAAATGACAGGTGCTAAGCAATATGCTCTTGAATAAAGTTCTTAATACTATTAATAATAAAAATGTGCTTGTTCAAAAAAATGAGAGTCCTTAACAGAAGTTAAGTATACCGCACACTTTCTTGAACAAGACAGCTGACACCTTGTTGCATGTAAAGAAAAAAAGTCATGTTATCAGAGGTGTTGCTACCTTTCTTGATGAATAGGCAAATTCTCAAAATGTGCCCATCTTAAACAATTACCAAAGGTACAAACACTTGTTTGGGCACTTAAATCTTATATGTGAGGTATACAAATGGAATTCTTGGATGGCACTGGTGGTATTTTTGTGTCAGAATAGGCATGCTCACTGTGCCACTGAAATCAAGCTATACCTCACTAATGAAGCGTAGATCAAAGCCATTCTCTGTCATCTTGTGGGTCCCTGACCTAGCATTTTGGACTTGACTGTTGCTGTTGGAGCAGGACCAAGACTAATTGGCATGTGAGTGGTCTTTGTCTAAGGTGGCATAGTTGGTGAAAAACAATAACCTTAAATCTAGGTGTGAAGCAATCAACAGCGGCTGAGATTAAACCATACCTAACAGGTGTAAGTGCATTTACTATGGTGTATTTCTCTGCCACCAGTGGGGAGATATGCAAAGGAAACAATTGAGTGACGGAATGCTGGACAATGCAAACATTCACCCCCAGTCACAAGAATCTGGGTTTAATCCATCATTCTTTTGCTCACCACACCAACCCAGTTTAGACCCAGCCATATGCAAATAATCTTGACCCTGTTCCTAGTGGGAACAGTCCAGCCCAAACTGCCAAGCCAAGTCCACCCTGGACCTGAAACAAGCATCCTGGGACCGGTTTCAGGGCATCACCCTTCATCAGCCAGGCTAGCTTGAATCCAGTGGTGTAGGGAGCATGGGACCCACGTCTGTGCATACCCTTCCCACTTAGGGCGACATATGCAAAGGAAACAATTGATGGACTGAATGCTGTACAATGCAAACATTCACCCCCAGTCACAAAGATCTGGGTTTAATCCATCATTCTTTTGCTCACCACACCACCCCAGTTTGGACCCAGCCATATGCAAATCAGTCTTGACCCTGTTCCTTGTGGGAACAGTCCAGCCCAAACTTCCAAGCCAAGTATCCCCTGGAGTGGAAACAAGCATCCTGGTACCGGTTTCAGGGTGTCACCCTTTATCAGCCTGGCTAGCTTCAATCGAATGGTGTAATGAGCCCGGGACCCACGTCTGGGCATACCCTTCCCACTTAGGGCGACATATGCAAAGGAAACAATTGATGGACGGAATGCTGGACAATGCAAACATTCATCCCCAGTCACAAGGATCTGGGTTTAATCCATCATTCTTTTGCTCACCACACCACCCCAGTTTGGACCCAGCCATATGCAAATCAGTCTTGACCCTGTTCCTTGTGGGGACAGTCCAACCTGAACTGCCAAGTCAAGTCCTCCCCGGACCGGAAACAAGCATCCTGGGACTGGTTTCATGGCATCACCCTTCATCAGTCAGGCTAGCTTGAATCCAGTGGTGTAGTGAGCACGAGATCTTCAATAGTAAAATCCATGTATGCTGAGGAAGTTTGGGAACACACACACACATAAAGGTGGGTCCATTTGTGACCCTGGACATTTACTTCCATTTCTTCCTGGTTAAGAAGGGTAATGGATCACTGTTAGAAATGAAATTCAGGGTTGGCTGAGGTATGCACCCAGACGAGGTAGGAACTACCACTCTAGTCAGCTAGATACACACTAAAAGATAGCGGGCCGTATTATCAAGAACGGCGCAAACATTATTGCCTCTTTAGCGACAGGAAACTGCCGCTTAAGCGGCAATATGGGGCTTGATAATATGCCCTAGAGAATTCCAATAGATGCCCAGGTTTGATGTCCTTGACACCAGAACCTGGTCTTCTATTGGAATTCTCTAGGGCATATTATCAAGCCCCTTATCGCCGCTTTAGGGGCTATTTCCTGCCTCTAAAGCGGCAATAATGTTTGCGCCGTTCTTGATAATATGACCCTCCCTGTGCTCACCCTCAGGTAGCTTGACAGAGAGCAGTCCAGCTTATCTAAAGAGGCAATGTGTAAAGAATTGGTGCAACACACACACACAGTAGCACAATGAATAGAGCACTAAACAATAGAATATTATATTATAAACAAAACAAGACCAAAATGACAAAACTCCAATGCATAGGAGTTGAGATATTGAATTTACAGGAATAAATGCAGCAAAGCACTTAGAAGCAAGTAGTGCTGAATAGGTTACTTTAGGTCATGCTGGACGGGGCCAAAATTAAAGTTCAGTCCGATATCTTGGAAGCGCAAGCCAGCTGCAGGACCCCACAGGCCTCTGTGAACAAAGTGCCTTTCCTGGTTGCAAGCAACAAAATGTGTCAATCTTCTCCATGCAGAGAAGGTATTAAGCTGGTTCCAATTCATGCAGGTGGGTCGATGAGTCACAGTTGAACCTCGCAGTCGGAACCACGGATCAGCTCTGTGTCATCGTTGCACCCTGCAGTTGGATCCCTGCATCAAAGTTGAACCTCGCGGTTGAGACCTCAGATCAGCGCTGCATTTTTATCAAACTTTGCAGTCAGGTCATACATCGTCATTGAGCCATGCAGGGCTGTTTCCTGATCAGCCACACATTGGCATAAAAAACACTGTGTTGGTTTCGATCTGCACAGTTGTGATGATGAATCGATTTTGTAGCAAAACAGCATCAGAATCCACTTCTGAATCCCAGAACTTGGGGGCCGATTCACAGAACTAATCTTAGACAAAATCCTAAACTTAATACTTTTGGTATTCACAGAAGGCATTTAGTAGTAGTAAAGTTAGGATTTTGTCTTAAGTTTGACTTAAGAGAGACTTAAGACTGACTTAAGACAAACTTGAGACAAACTTAGGACAGACTTAAGACAGACTTAAGGGAGACTTAAGGCAGACTTGAGACAGACTTAAGACAAAATCCTAACTTTACTACAACTAAATGCCTTCTCTGAATACCAAAAGTATTAAGTTTAGGATTTTGTCTCAGATTACTTCTGTTAATCGGGCCCTTGGAGAGGGCACCTCAGGCAAGGGTAGGAATCACAGAAGGTAGAGTCCAGCAGCACCAGTAGGATTTCAAGATGTATTTTGTGTCCCTAAGGCTTCAGAAAACAGGAGCCAAGCCAGCAAGCCCTTGGAGATCACTTGGAGGGAAGGGAGAGTCCAACTCCCCTTCTGCAGAGTCAGGGAGCAGCAGGTAGCAGGTAGCAGGGCAGTAAGCAAAAAAGTAGTCCTTGCAGAAAAGCAGTCCAGTTGAGTCCTTTAAGCAGCACAGAAGTCCTTCTGACAGAGTTTCAGTTCATGATCCACAAGTGTCTGATTTTTAGGGGTGGGCGGAATTTGCGTAGTCACGCTACGCAAAGCTCTGTGAAACGGTAAAAAATCTCCACGAGCATGCAAAAGTTCCACGAACACGCCGAATTGCTTGTTCCGCCCATTCGCGGTGCTTTTTTCCTGTTCGCGAACACTGTTTGCATGCTCGGGGAGAAATATCTCACAAAAACGCATTTTGAAAGCGCGAAGAAGCAAAATATTCTGCGAAGCCGCAGATCGCGGAATTTTTGGCAATTCCGCGTTTTCCGGGGTCCGCGAAATTACCCGAATTCCGCAAGCAGAACGGAATTTACCGCCCAGGCCTACTGATTTTAGGGAGTCAGAGACCCAGTGCTTATACACAAATGTGCCCTTGATGTAGGGAGTGACTTCAAAGCAGCACGATGATGTGCAAAATGAACACTTTCATCCCAGTCCTGTCTGTCAGGCTATCTGTGGGGGGGTAAATTAATGCCTTGTGTGTGGACAGGACACTACCCATTGACGTATAAGTGTCAGCCCCTCCCATTCCTCCATGCCCAGGAAGAAACACCAGAATGCAGATAAATGCAGATGATTTCTCGGAATGCAAATGAGCCTACATTTTCTGTGTTTTGGAGATAGGCTGTCAGGTACTTAGAGCAGTAAGTGCAGAGTGATATCCACTTTCTAAAAGTGGTTAAAAGTGTATTAAGGAATTTCCAAGGCTAGCCTATGAGAGGAGTGGGCCACACAGTAGAGAAAAACAAAATAGACTGTTTGTCACTGCCAGGTTATGCAAAACATAAAGGAACATGTCCTATCAGTTACTTACATAGCCCCCTGCCTTTAGGGTTACTTAGGGCCTATCTTATGCAATAAAAGGGGAAGTTTAATGCTTGGCAAGTCATTTTAAATGCCAAGTCGAAGTGGTAGTAAACTGCAAATATAAGCATTGCAGTGTCAGGCCCGAGACAGGTTTGAAAAGTTACTTCTGCGGGTGGCACAATTAGTGCTGCGACCCATTAGTGCCATTAGAAGTGCAGGCCCTGGGTATATGGTATACCACTTTACAAGTGACTTACCAGAACAACAAATATGCCAATCAGGTATACAACAATGTCAACATGCTTAGGGAAGAAGCACATTCACTTCAGCACTGGTTAGCAGTGGTAAAGTACTCAGATTCCTTAGGCCAAAAATACAAATCAGCAAAACGTGGAGGCAAAAGGCAAAGAGGCCAGTGAAGACCACACTAAGGAAGCCAGGTCTAACAATCATCCTCAAATTTGGTGCTAATATAGGGGAAGAGCTTTTATCACTGTAAATCATCTTTCCCCATGATCCAACTTCTCCACTATGGAGAACTCCATGCAGGGAGAAGAGCAGCGTTTATAAAACGTCACATGGCTTAAGTCACAGAGAAGTTATAGTTAGGCTCAGAATTCACTTATACAAAACCCTACAAAATTGATCAGTTATAGTGACCGGTAAACAGTCAGAATATCGTGTAGGAAATGTCGACTTGCACTATTATCAAGTGCAAAATATCGTGATAATGAAATATCGACAGCCAGAGTTTGAGGTAAGAAATATCGTTTTCCAAAAAGTCATTAATATCATTTGCAAAAATATAGTTGTTAAAAATATCATTTTTTTAGTTAGTGTTATGTATTTTAGTATGTATTTTAAATGTATGTGCTATATTTATTTGTGTAAGTATTGCATTTTTTTAATATATGTGTTAAAGATTTAGAAGTTATTAATTTTATTTTAATAACATTTTGCATTTTAGTTCCGTAGCGGGTTGTGGGTTTTTAGGGGAATAGGGTGGGAAGTAATTTAATTATAATACATTTAATAAGTGGTTGTGAGAGTGGCTTTATGAGTGAGTGTAGTGGTGTGAGAGTGGCTCTATGGATGAGTATTTGTATGAGTCTATGAATGAGTATGTAAGTGGTTATGTGGGTATGTGAGTAGGTATATGGGAGGTTCTATGGCAGTGTGAGTGGGTGTGTAAGTGGTTCTGTGTATGATGTGTTCAGTGATGTCACTGACCATATCATGAGTGATATAATATGTGAGGTCAAAAGCAGTGCATATCAGGGTGAAAGTTATAGTCAGGTCAGGTAACTATAACTGCTGAATTTCAGTGGTTTTGTACGAGTGAAATCTGAGACCAACTATAATGTCCGTCACCTTTGGTTTTTCCGTATATTTCTAATGTTTTTTTTTTCTGATGAAAGGCTGTATGGATGAGTGAGATGGAGTGTGAGTGGCTGTATAGGTGAATAACTGGGAGTGTGAATAGCTATATGGGGGAGTGAGTGGTTGTGTGAGTGGCTGCATGAGTGAGTGAGTACGTGTGAGAGTGGCTCTATGGATGAGTGGTTGCATGGGTATTTGTATGGGTCTGTGCATGAGTATGCAAGTCGCTGTGTGGGTGTGCAAGTGGATGTACATGAGGATCTATGGAGTGTGAGTGGGTATGCCAGTGGTTCTGTGGATGATGTCATCAGTGACATCATTTGAGATGTCATGAGTGATGTCACTGACTGTGTCATGAGTGATGTAATATGTGAGGTCATAAGCAGTGCATTGTGGGGGCGTAAGTTAGAGTTCGGACAGGTAACTATAACTGCTGAATTTCAATGGTTTCATATGAGTGAAATCTGAGACTAACTATAACATCCCTGTTACTGCTGCTTTATTTAGTGAATTTTTAAGAGCTTTTATAAATCTGTTTCATAACTATAACATCCCTGCAATATTTTGTTTACTGAAAATCAAAGGTTTTTAAAATGTTATTTCCTAACTGTAACCTGTAACCTTTGACAGTGTATGTGTGAGGGGCTGTATAGGTTGGTGAGTGGGTGTGTGACTGGCTGTGTGGGTCCCTGAGTAGGTGTGAGTCTGTATGGGTCTGTAAGTATGTGTGTGAATGATTTTGTGGGTTTGTAGCTGGCTGTAACTGGCTGTATGGGTCAGTGAGTGGGTGTGTGATTGATTGTATGGGTCTGTGAGTGGGTGTGTGAGTGGCTGTATGGGTCTGTGAGTAGGTGTGTGAGTAGATGTATGCATCAGTGACTGGGTGTGTGAGTACTGTATCTGTATCTGAGTGTCTGTTTTGGTGTGTGAGTGGGTGTGAGTAGGTTTGAGGATATGTGAGTGTGTGAGTGGGTATGTGAGTGGTTCCATGGGTGAGTGTATGTGAGTATCTGAGTGGGTCTGTGATTGGGTGTATGAGTATCTTTGTGAGTCTGTGAGTAGGTGTGACAGAGTCTGATTGAGTCTGTGAGTAGAGTGTGAGCATCTGTATATATGTATATGTGAGTAGGTATGTGTGTTTGAGTGGGTCGGTGACATGGTGTGTGACTGTCTGTGTGGGTCTGTGAGTGGGCTTGTGAGTGCCTGAATAGGTCAGTGAGTGGGTGTTTGAATGACTGAGTGGGCCGTTGAGTGGGTGGGTGTGTGAGTATCTGGGTAGATCTATGTAGCTTGTGAGTGGGTCTTTAAGCATCTGTGTGGAAACATAAGTGGGTATGTAAAACTCTGTGAGTCTGTCAGTGGGTGTGTGTTTCTGAGAGGGTGTGAGACTGGGTGTGTAAGTGTCTGAGTGGATCTTTGTGTCAGTGTGTGAGTAACTAAGTGGGTCAGTGAATGGGTGTTTGAGTGTCTGAGTGGGTCTTTGAGTGGGTGTGTGAGTATCTGAGTGGATCTATGACTGGGTGTGTGAGTGTCTGAGTGGGTCTGTGGCTGGGTATGCAAACATCTGTGTGGGTGTGTGTGTCTGAGTGAGTTTGTGAGGGGGTATATATGTATGTTTGTGGGTCAAGGAGTGAGTGTGAGAGTGTCTGAGTGGGTCTGTGAGTGGGGGTGTTAGTGTCTTTGTGGGTTTGTAAATGGGTGTACAGATATTTGCGTGGGTCTGTGAGTGGGTATACGAGTGTCTGAGTAGGTCTGTGAGTAGGTATGCAAATGTCTGAGTGGGTCTGTGAGTGGGTATATAAGTGAGTGTATAAGTATTTGTGTGGGTCTGTGAGTGGGTGTGTGAGTGTCTGAGTGGGTTTGTGAGTAGGTGTATGAGTGTCTGAGTGGGTTAGTGAGTGGGTGTATCAGTATTTGTGTGGATCGGTGAATAGGTGTGAAAATGTCTGAGTAGGTCTGTGAGTGGCAGTGTGATTGACTCTTTAGGTGACTGACTAGGTGTGTGAGTAACTCTATGGGTGAGTGGCAGTGTATGAGTGTCTGTATGGGTGTATGAGTGCATATATTAGAGGCTGTATTGATGAGTGACTGCGTGTATGAGTAACTGTGTGGGTGAGTGAGTGGATGGGTGTGTAAACCTATGAAATAGTGATTGGTATGTACTAACTGGTATTGGAGTGTCTTTGGTTTCAAAAATGGTATTTTGCATTTTATAGTGGGTGCATGAAAGAATATATTAGGATGTGAGGAGGTGCATCAGATATTAAGCGGATGATGTCATCAGTGATGTCACTGACCATGTCATGAGTAATGTAAAGACCGTGTGTCTTGAGGGTGGCAGCCTCTATTTAATATTTGTAGACTTGAGGTCAGCCTTTGATTTGGTCCCAAGGGAACAACTTTGGACAGTCCTCCATAAGATGGGGATTCCAACATATCTTACCAATCTCATTAAGCGGCTGCACGAGGATAACTTTGCCCAAATCAGGTATGGCAAGGATGGAAAGTTAACTGCACCCATCCCGATTAAACGCGGTGTTCGCCAGGGCTGTGTGCTCGCCCCCACTCTCTTCAGTCTTTACATCAATTGCTTGATAGATTATTTATTAGACGAGAAAGACTTTGATGTACCCAAGTTAGCCTCCCGAAAATCCCAGCAATGATGTTTGTCGATGATACTTTACTAATATCCAAATCACCTATGGGGATCCAGAGGGTACTCAATAAATTTGAGGCATTCTGTAGTGAAAGAGGATTAGAAATCAATCTACAGAAAACCAAATTTATGGCGTGTAACAGTCCTAAAAGCACAAGAGCACACCCCTCCTTAAATGGTAAACCCCTTGAAAGAGTTTCCTCTTGTGACTATCTCGGAATTATAATCACAGAAACTATGGATTGGGGGGCATAAATCAAAAAATCATCATTAAAATTATCACAATCATCGGGTGGCATTATGAATGTCTTTTGTAAGTCTAGCCAGAAACCAGTGAGCCCAGCCATTGAAATATATAAGGCCGAGGCCCGTGGAGGGGCATTATACGGTGCAGAACTCTGGGGATACACAAGACCAGAGAACCTAACGCAGGTAGAGAACAACTTCCTGAGACAGCTGTCAAAGCTCCCACCCCAGAACTCTTATCATGCAGGGAGGAAACAAGAGAAGTAATGAACCTAAGGGGGGCTGTCAAACTCCCGTGGCTCGCGTACATAAATCACATGCTGGTCAGTATGGGGCTGGGGAACTCTGGGCCGATCCTGAGTCTGCCTGCTCCTTACTCCCCAGGAAATCATTAAAGGCCCATTACGAAGAGTACAAAATGGCACAGCTTCATAGTTGTCCCCGAGTAGGCAAGGTAACCTCAGCCTTTTTAGATATCAAAGATAGGTTTAGCTTTGAGCCGGCCCTAGATGACATCAAGCCGGCAGTTGCTAGAAAGCTTTACCTCCAGTTTAGACATGGGGTTCTGCCTCTCCGTTGTTATACATACAACTGGGGGGTTTTGCAAGTTTTGAGGTGCCCGGCATGTGATTGTCCAGAAGAGTCAGTACTTCACGTGTTTTTTAGCTGTCCTGGCTACTACAAGGCAAGAAAACGATGGCTGGTCCAAATCTGTAGAAACCTTGGTACTAGATATTGCTCTGAGTCTTTCAGGATACTGAAAAAGGATTGCAGTATCCCGATTGCTTAATCAGTGGCAGGTTTCCTATTTTCCATGTGGTGTACACGTAGGATATTTATAAAAACACCCCTAAAATAGAGCCAGGATGTGTTTTTCTCGTCAGTCTTAAAATTAGGCCCTGTTTTTAATATGATTAGATTATATTGAGTATGTTCATTGACCCAATAATCATGTTATAGGGAAATTGTAATTTATTAATCTACTCCTGCAATTATTGTAGAAGAGAAAAGATTATGTGCAGAAGTAGCCTGCATTGTAGGGGGCTCTTAGTGCTAGGACCTATCATCTGTAGTAAAGAATATTGGTCATCTTTTGTCTAGAAATCCTTTTTAAGTAAATTATTTATTTATTTGCTTTATGCACTTTCCAAAGGTGAATCCTTGTTCCTTGCCCTGAATAACCCTCTGTGATCCTCGCTCCTTTTTGTTCTCCCTTCGTGAATCTATAAGAATTGTAGGCATTTTTTTAACTGAGCATGGAATCCATTCACTTCACATGTGTGCCAATAGTGTTCATAATTTATTTTCTTGTTTTTGTCTTTTTTTTTTTTTTCTTTGAACCATATGTAATTGATCTTTGATGTATCTTTTTATGTATCAATGTGTATTGTATCTGTACTTTTGAGGTCATATTTACCGAAATAAAGTTTTTTTAATTGAAATTGTAATGTAATATGTGACGTCATCAGCAGTGCATTGCGGGGACCGAGTTATAGTTAGCCCAGCTAGCTATAACAGCTGAGTTTCTCTGGTTTTCTCCGAGTAAAATGTCAGCCTAATTATAACATCCTTGAAACCTGTGGGTTTCTCAATGACTATCTAAGTGAATTTTCAGTGAATTTCAAAGGTTTTTTAAATGCTAATACTAACTATAATGTCCCTGAAAACTGTGTTTTTTTAAGTGAATTTCTAAGGTTTTTTAAATGCTAATTTCTAACTATGCTAACATAGGTAGAACACGTACAGAAAGAGAAAGAAAGGCACAGAAAGAAGTAAGACAAATGCAGAAAGAGGTAACAGAAGTCCTGAAAGAGGAAGAAAGGTAGAGACAAAAGCTAGAGAAGTGCAGAAAGAAGCAACAGAGAAGCAGAAAGAGGCCTACTTTGACTGTATCTTTCTACAGACTCATACAAAGTAGCCCAATCACTAATCCTTCTCCCAAGATGTCTTAAACCGCACTTTTCTCTTGAAGGTTCACTTTTCATTGACTGCTCAGAATGTTAGGCCTACCAAATGTAAAATAGCAATCCTAACCATATCACTGTTGTAAGTATCACCACGTTTGTGAAGGTATGCATGCCTGTCTGTGCTTTTACCTAGTGACATGTTACATAAAAATAAGCATAGAAAGACTTGAATACCTGTGCTTCAAACAGCATACTCTGTAAATTTGTGAAAAAGAAGGTGTATGTACTTCTTTCTGCTCATAATACAGGGCACATGGGTATTCAATAGTATATTTGAGGGTCTCTATAACACCTATATACAAAAGACATGTCTGCCTGTGCAACCGAATGATAGAGTAGAAGTAAGAAGATTTGGCCACCTATAAGAAAAGCTACCCGCTTTTTAAGCTACCATTTTCAGATGCATAACATGTGAAAATACAAGTACAAGGGGACAAATACCTTAATCACAAGAGCATTCAGACCTTTAAACTTGACAGTTTGCACTTTCCATTTGAATATAGAAACAGGCAAGAGAAGTAGAGAAAGAAGGAAGAGAATTGCAGAAAAAAACAACAGAAGTGCAGAAAGAGTAAGAAATGTGCAGAAAGAGGCAAGAGAAGTGCTGCAAGAGGCAAGAGAGCTGCAGAAAGAGGCAAGAGAGGTGCAGAACGAGGGATAAGTGTGGAGAAAGATGCAAGAAAAGTGCAGAAAGAATCAACAGAAATGCAAAAAGGGGGAACAGGGGTGGAAAATGAGGCAAGAGGGGTGCAGAAAGAAGCAAGAGAGGTGCAGAAAGAAACAAAAGCAGTGCAGAAAGAAGGAACAAATGTGCAGAAAGAGGCAAAAAGGGGTGCAGAAAGAGGGAAGAGGGGTGCAAAAAGAGGCAAGAGAAGTCTGGAAAGAAGCAGCAGAGATACCGAAAGGGGCCAGAGAGGTGGAGAAAGAGGGAAGAGGGGTGCAGAAAAAAGCAAGATTGGTGCAGAAAGAGGCAAAAGAAGTGCAGAAAGAGGCAAGAGAGGTGCAGAAAGTGGCAAGAGAGTTGCAGGAAGAGGGAAGAGGGTGCAGAAATGGGTAAGAGAAATGCAGAAAGAAGCAACAGAGGTGCAGAAAGAGGCAAGAGCGGTGCAGAAGAAAGAAGCAAGAGAGGTGCAGAAAGAAGCAAGAGAGGTACAAAAAGAAGGGAGGTACTGAAAGCAGAAGAAATGTATAGGAAGAAGCAAGAAAAGTGCAGAAAAAGGGAGAAAGGTACACAAAGAAGCAAGAGAAATACAGAAAGAGGCAAGAGAGGTTTAGAAAGAAGCAATAGTGAGTTGTGCACCATTAGTACCAATTTAAGACCCACATTGAGCAATAAGTAAGAGGTGACCGTTCTAGGTTTACAAAGGACCTTCCACCATGCTGTAACACTTGCAGCTGCATTTTTGGTAATGTTTGAGCCGTTTGAGTTAGAAACAAGGTTTTTATTTTCTTCAAATCTGCAGATAATGCAGCAGATGATGGATTATGTGGCAAATGCACAAAATGTACAATTATGTGAAAATCGGTGTAGCCGAACAGTCACATAATTCCAGTGGTGCTTCTCATACCTCCGACTAGGTCCAGAAGTGCTCCTCAGTGGTTCCTACTTTTTTTTGTCTCATTGAGTTTATAGTTTAGCTTCTATGGAAATGAGGAAGATTAAACCTGAGGTTACCACTACACAACACAGACTAACATACCACATAATTACTTTTTATAACACATAATCCCACTCTACATAATTCCTATACACTAAATACCACATATTTTCTATCCACATAAATTCACTGCGCAACATACCACATAATTCCAGTATACACAACGCACATCCACTCCAAAAAACATTTGTAAAAAACGTTTACATTTACAACACCAATAGCCCTAACTTTCACAAATACAACACCTATTACATTGCAAATGCTTCTTTAACTAGTCGACGCGTTTGCAGAGTGATGGAGAAAGGGGGCTGGGCCAATGAACAGTGCTAAGGAATTCCACAGCATAGGACTTACAGGAGGAACCATGAAGGCTTCTTAGCCCCCACTCAGGAGTAAAGTGGACTTCATACCCCAACCAGTAGTGTGCCAGGAGGCATGTTAGCAGAGTGGTGGAGAAAGGGGGGCATGGCCTCTGAAGTCTTCCTAGCAATCCCACTGTATGGGACTTACTGGAGGTAATAGGAGGGGTAGGTGACCCCCAAGGAGATCCTTGGAGGCCAACTACCCCTCCTATTACCTCCGGTAAGTCCCACATAGCAGGATTGCCAAGTTCCCATAGGTAAGTACATTGACCACACCGCACTCCCAGATGCGATTGACTGTTCCTAACGCCTGCCCTTGATTAACAGTAGCACCTCCTGTTTAACTCCTTAGGGCACAGTAATCACGGAGATCGCGACCATGGCTCCATCTTGATTTATGTTATTTTCTACATTATGGTAAGCCTGCATCTTCCATGCTTCACGTCCCATGCCAGGCATGAACCTATACAGCCTACGTTCTCCTAATTTGCTCCTCTTTCCCACAGGCTTGTAATTATTATCGACCGGTCCCGGAATTCAAAGTATTCACTTGACTCCACACAGTAAGCGCTATTCTGATTGTTAGGCACTGCTAGGCGGCCATGGCGAGTAATGAGGTAACTCAGTGACCGTTTCCCCTATTTCAGGCAATTTTCAGCCCAACCAGCCGCCACGCCTTTCGCCCCAACCACTTTGGACATTCAGTTCCTTGGTTTCGGGTAAGCATTCTCCACACTTGTGATTGATTCACAGTTGCCTAATTCTGCTTGCAGATACCATCCTCCACTTGATTCCTGCTAGCCTCTCTCAATTGTTGGTCCAACAATTATGCATTGAGTTGACACCGTAGCATATGCGCCATGTACCCGGCCCGCACTCCGCACCTTGTTTTTCTGTCTTTGCAGCACGGCCAGTCTCCTTCTCACTGGGGTATCTTTTACCTGGCTCTCCTTTCCCCAGAGCTTGTCACATGTTTTCTGGCTCTATTCTGTGTCTCTGGAAATCCCTATTTCCATACGTTCACTGCAAACCTTCTTAACACGGCCAATTGCTCACCTAGCTCTTTAGATATTGTGCACATCACAACCTGTATCGTCAACATGATAGAACATTGTACTAGACTGTCTGGACCTCCAGTTGCCCTTTTTAAATCTTATGTCTCTCTTACTTTCTCCCCATTTTTTCCATGGTTTATGCAAATTATAGATTTAAGTTTACAGGCATGCCATTTTAATGTCCTGAAGATGATCCCACCATTTATTTAAGGGATCGAAACGCCGTCGACACAATGTACACCATATGCATTCACTGTACTGTTATGTGAAATATGTAATGCTGTCTCTATGCTATTCTGTCTGTTTTATATTTAACCTCATATGCAGACACATTTCCTTTGCCTGAACCCTTTCCTTAATGTTGTTTGTTTGTATATGTTAGTAGGATGCAGGCTGTGTCCCACTTGGATTTTTTTCCCTTACTTTTTGTTATACATTTATTGCATATTAAAAACCTGTCCGGCTGGACAGATAATATAGCACTGATTGGGTCTATATTGATTCATACTGTACTAGAACTGTCTAGGGACCATTGTCTTTAGAAAAGGTTCACATAGCAGGCCACACCCCCTTTGCCCACCACTCTGCAAACGCACTCCCTGGCGCGCTCTTGGATGGGGATTGAAGTCCCCATTGCTGCTGGGGGTCCTTACGGGCCAACTAGCCTACCTGTTACCTCCAGGAGGCCCCACACAGTGGGATTGATGAGAGGTGGACACAGGCCATGCCCCCTTTCTCCACCACTCTGCAAACAGCCTCCTGGTGCTCTCTTTGCTGTGAGATGAAGTCCCCTTTGCCTCCTGAGGGTCCCTGGGGGCCAACTAGCCCTCCTGTTGCCTCAAGTAAGCCCCACACAGCTGGATTGCTGAGAGTGGCCAGAGGCCTCATTCCCTTTTTACACCGCCTCCTGGTGCACTTCTTCTTGAGGGATGAAGTACACTTTAGTCCTGAATTCCTCAGGACACAGGGGGACCTCTTTGCCCCACCAGCAATGCACCAAGAGGCGTGTTTGCAGAGTGTTGCAAAAAGGTGTGTGGCCTCGGACCACCTCTTAGCAATCTCACAGTGTGGGGCTTACTGGAGGAACCTGGTGGGCTAGTTGGCCCCTAAGGAAACTTAGGATTCAAGGGGACTAAATCCCTTGACCCAGAACGCGCCAGGAGGTGTGTTTTCAGAGTCGTGCAGGGAGGGGGTGGGTCTCTGGGGAGATGCCAGCTTTTCCTTTCTTTTTTTTTAGAAGGGGGGCAGTGGCTCCTTCTCTTAATATCTTTTGAGCCCCACAGACCCCATCCCGTGGGGTCTGAGCCATTGTTTTTTCTGTATTTTTACTGAAAAAGGAGGGGCACTCGAGGCCCCTCCTGAGGCCGATTTCGGCCCTGGGGACCCCATTCCACAGGGCCCGGATTTTGAAAAAATAATGCCTTAATCTTTTAAGGAAGAAGGGTCACGTGGCCCCTGTTCCGTAGGCCTCTTTTGGCCCCAGGTACCCCATCCCCCGGGGCATACCCAGCCTTTCTTTTTTTCCAAAATATTTTTGAGGGGTGCCGCGTAGCCCCTACTCCCAGGCCATTTTTGGCCCCAGGGATCCCATCCCCTGGAGCTTTGCCTCTTTTTTGGGGACTGCAGGGGTAGCCCCAAGGCCTCCATTGTCCCTGTCAGCTCCCTGCCTCCTGCGGGAGCCAGCATTGCGATTGGGCAAAGTGAGCTGAAAACATACTGAAACACGGTTGCAGGGTATATGCTGCCACACTACTACTGGTATTATCCAAAAAAGTAATAATGATAAGTAAACCCTAATACGGTTTTCCTATACAATCTCTCACAAATTGCCCACCTCTAAAGACCAGCCACCGTTATTGGTCTTAACATATATGAAAAAATAAGAGAGGCACATGTGAAGAGACAAATGCACAACAATAGTTTGAAACAGTCCACGACACACGGATAAGTGACGATGACAGGAACAGGTTAAGCTTGATGTAATAGAACTTTTATTCGTAATTTATATACAACACAGCCAATGTATTTCACCATGTGGGCTTCTTCAGGGCTGCAAATGTAATACAAAGAATACTATCACAAACTACATATATATATGCACAAACTAACACAGACATCATATCTTGGCAATGATAAATATAAACAGTACATCAAACAACATGAACAATAAACACAGTAAGAGATAAATGTCCCAAATCAAACGACACAAATCATTTTTGCAGAAATTTAGTAAAAGTCCAATTGTACAGTGTATCCATACTTTTCATTTACATAACATAGATGCCACACCAGCTTTGATACATGACACAGAAAAAGGCCTAACCAAAGGCAATAACCATTAATCATAGGGAAAAAACAAATACAACACGGAAGAGGATAAATATGAAGGTATGGAGACAGAGAAAAGGTTAAAAGACAACGGAACAAGGAAAAATGTAGACTGGAAAAATGGGAGGGGGAAGAAGGCAAAAACAAAATGAAATAATAGCAGCGTGTCCACAAAAGACTCCACAGTACATCATCTCATAGTTTAAAAAAACAAATGATAATTATAAGCAAGACATGCTGGCATATATAAAAGCCAGGAGCTCTTGTTATGAGGCACTACCTCTACATGTATCGTTATCATGCTTATATTGGCACACTTAGCAAAAATATACATTAATATTCAAAAACATTCTGTGCGTCAGCCAACAATGGGAGTACACATTATGCCCTGTTATGTCACCACTGCTCAAAAAATGAGTACATCGCACAAAAGCCAAGTTAGGAAGAGAGCAAAAATTAAATAAAATCATGCTTAATACCCACCAAAAAAAGATAGCCCAACAAGCAAAATTTGCCCAGATTGATCGAGGAAGCTATTGCAGAGTCCTAGCAACAAGGCTACAGAGGTAAAGCAACGAAAAAATAAATCAGTAATTAGCTATTAACATCATACCATGTATGAATCAATATCACATATCCCGTCCCAAACGTTTGGGCCATGCCGTAGTGCAAACTCAGTGACGCAGTGAAAAAGTGAAAGAAAACAACCCCCATAGGATTAAAATGCCAAGCTCCACTCAAGGTCAAGAAGCACGAACAAGACCACACCCAATGTGATAAAAAAGAAAAATAACAAAGCGAACTCCAAATACCTTCAATGTACATACAATGTAGACCACGCCAGCATTCACAAGTAAAAAGATTGTCGCTAATAGTAATGGTTCACGAATTGTAGCCACGCGAACCCAAGCGCATCAAGTGTCGCGCTATATCGCCAAACTAAGAATTCAAGCACATACGTAAATTAGTATTAAAACATTGGTCTAAGCAGTTGAAAGAGTGCAAGCACCCGCAAGCTCAATGGCAAACGCACTAGTATACGGCGTACTTCTTCCACATATAATTTCAAAAGACCCGCCATTCCATTTAAATCGGCTTTAAGTAGCCCACCAAACGTGACGTTGACAAACGTTCGAACGTACCGCCAGGTGCAAGGTATCAAGCACTCCCGACTTAAAACTAGGGTTGGGCGGAATTGCTTGTTATGCCTGTTCGCGATGCTTTTTTCCTGTTCGCGAACGCTGTTTGTGTGCTCGGGGGAAATATCTTGCGAACACGCATTTTGAAAGCGTGAACAAGCAAAAAATTGTGCGAATCCACGGATCGCGGAATTTTGGGCAATTCCGAGTTCTCCGCGGAACGTCAAATTACCCTAATTCGAGCAAACGGAATTTACCGCCCAGGCCTACTTAAAACTAGAGCGCAAACCGAGACCTCCATTTTTGTAGTGGAATCTCGTGCTTCGTGAGCAAAGAAACAGTAGGGCATAACCTGCGAGTACAAAGGCCACAAATGCCAGAAAAACAACTTAACGATAAACAAACTCGACATGAAATGGAATAGGGTAAACCAAGTAATAATATAATATTTAAAAGTGCAACTTGAAAAAAACTAAAATATTATAAATTAAGTCTCGAACCCCGTGTGTCTATACATACACCACGGGTTTCTTCAAACTGTGCCAGCCCCGAATACCTAGACTGGGTCAGTGTTTGTCAATACCAAAGAGCTACGCTAGTGAAGACACACTAGTCATAACTACCGACTCGTTAAAAACATTAACATTAATAGTTAAGCGGTTAACTCCATAAGGCCTGAACTAGCACGTACAGCAATCACCCTGGTGATCATGGTAACACCGGTATTTTGGGCTACAAGAAGATTTGAAGCAAGTGAAATCCAAAAAAACATGGTCCATTGGTCAAATATACCCTATAATAACAAACATTTTCAAAGCTGCAAAAGAAGCTAAAATATTAACTCTAAACTATACATAGTCCACCCCAAAGGGACGTATAGAGTATTTGGAAATATCTTATACACCATCTCTAAGGACATAGTGCTCCGTAAATACAAGCGGTGCCTATACTTCAAGTGCACCAAATATGGAGTAAATCTCATAAACCATCTCCATGGATGTCGTACTCCGTGAATAAGATGGTGCCTGCACTTCAAGTGCACCAACGAACAGATCTCATAAACCAACTCCATGGACGTCGTACTCCAAGAATAAGATGCTGCCAAGACGATTGGTAAGATCATAGACTTAAGCAAAGACAAAAAGCGCCAACTATGCTACTTAAGACACGTTACTCAATTGTCTGAGAAGTACAGAGGCAGTGTACATAGTATCTTTAATTACACTAATTCAGCAGGGCGGGAAAAAAAGGGGGCCAACTTAAAAATCCAGATTTGACAGCGGAGGTAAGTAAATTATACGAAAGAGCTAGATGTACATGAAATCAGAACTAAGAGGACACCTTTCGGTTCTCGTCATTTTTTGATGTTACAGAGAACATTAGTGTACTATTTATATTAAGTTTTGAACCATAACAGAAGATAATCATTTATCACAGCACATCTTCTTCCATAGTTTGATATTCAGGAACAACACAGCAAGAATATCAGTTCTACCAAGGATGTAAACAGTTATAGAAAGTAATGCAGTTATGCATTCAAGTTAAGTCCCTGAATCATGGATCTCAACCTGCAAATCCATTTTGCTTCTAGTTGGCATAATAGCAATTCCCTGTCACCTCCTCTCTGCATATTTGGTAAGAGATCAATAGCGTGAAACCTAAAGTTGAACCTACTCTTGTTTGAGGTACACGCATGGGACACTAGCGCATATGAGGAGTCTCCATTTAGACATGCTCTTCTATGTTCTTGAATGCGTGTCTTAAGGGGACGTGCCGTACTGCCTACATAGACTTTACCACATACACAAATAATCACATAGATTACAAATCGTGTCGGACAGTTAATAAAATGTCTGATAGTGTAAGTCCTGTTTGTATTGAATTTGAAAGTCTTAGTGGTCTACCCTAAGTGGCAGATATTTCAGCCGCCGCAGGGATAAAAACCGATGGGTCGGGTCAGCCAGGTGTCCTGTCCATTTTTTGCTAGGTTGTGTGTAACTTTGACAAATGTCCTCTCTAATGGTCCTGCATCTTCTATACACTATACTCGGATTAGCCTGCAAAAGATGACCTACTCCGGGTACTTCCTTCAGTAAATGCCAGTGGTTTTTGAGTATTTTGAACAGATCATGGTTCAACATTGAGTTGGTCGTAATTAACGGAAAACGTTCCTTGTTAAACCTTTCTCTACTTTGTAATGTATCAGGGCGTTCCACTTTGTTTGCTCTTTCAACTGCTTGTGAAAGTACAGAGTCCCTGTATCCACGTCGCCTCAATCATTGTAATTGTTCCTGACTATGAATTCTGTATTGTGTTTCTTCACTGCAGTTTCTCTTTATCCGTACCAGCTCCCCATAGGGGATTGCTTTTTTGGTACTGGGGGGATGCGAGCTCTGATAGTGTAACAGACTGCTGACCGCTGTCTCTTTCCAGAATACGGTACTCTGCAAAATATTGTTCTGCACATATAACAATAAATCCCAAAATTGGACCTTAGATTGGAACATCATCATAGTAAATTTTACATTAAATTAATTACTATTCATATATGCAAAGTATGATTTAAAGGAAGTTTCTGTCCCAGACCCTATGATCAGAATATCGTCAATGTAGCGCCCCAAGAAATTAATGAACTTAGTCCAAGCTGCAGCTGCCGGGGACAGGATATGAGTTATTAATTCATACAGAGTATGATGTTAATAGCTAATTACTGATTTATTTTTTCGTTGCTTTACCTCTGTAGCCTTGTTGCTAGGACTCTGCAATAGCTTCCTCGGCCAACCCGGGCAATTTTCACTTGCCGGACTAACTTTTTTTGGTGGGATTAAGCGCAATTTTATTGAATTTTTGCTCTCTTTCTAACTTTCTAACTTGGCTTTTGTGCGATGTACTCATTTTTTGAGCAGTGGTGACATAACAGGGCATAATATGTACGACCATTGTTGGCTGGCGCACAGACTTTTTTTGAATATTATTGTATATTTGTGCTAAGTGGGCCAATATAAGCATGATAATGGTACATGTAGAGGCAGTGCCTCATAACAAGAGCTCTTGTCTTTTTTATATGCCAGCTTGTCTTGCTTATAAGTATCATTTGTTTTTGTAAACTATATGATGATGTACTGTGAAATCTTTTGTGAACATGTTGCCTTTATTTCATTTTGTTTTTTCCTTCTTCCCCCCTCCCCTTTTTCCAGTCTACATTTTTCCTTGGTCCGTTGTCTTTTAACCTTTTCTCTGTCTCCATACCTTCGTATTTATCCTCTTCCGTGTTGTATTTGTTTTTTCCTTATAATTAATGGTTATTGCCTATGTTTAGGCCTTTTTCTCTGTCATTTTTTTGATCAAAGCTGGTGTGGCATCTATTTTATGTAAATGAAAAGTATGGCTACACTGTACAATTGGAATTTTACTTCATTTCTGCAAAACTTATTTGTGTCGCTTGATTTGGGACATTTATCTCTTACTGTGTTTATTGTTCATGTTGTTTAATGCAATGTTTATATTTGTCATTGTCAAGATATGATGTCTTTGTTGGTTTGTGCATATGTATATAGTTTGTGATAGTATTCTTTGTGTTACATTTGCAGCCCTGAGTAAGCCTGCATGGGTGAATCGCGTTGGCTGTGTTGTATATAAATTACGAATAAAAGATCTATTACATCAAGCTTCACCTGTGAAGAACCAGAACCTTTTGGACCTGGCGGCGCAGGGTACGCCCTCTGTCTCCGGGGTTCACCTGCTTCGTTACACAGAGACACGGGACACTCTGTCGGCGTTAGAAGATTGGATTTATTTAGCTGCAGCTAGTACAGTTATCCTAGAAGTACACAAAGTAGGTTCTCAGGAGACTGCCACTTCACTCTGTGGCGCATCAGATTAAATACTATACAATACATAATTATTAACAAAACACACGCCCCAAGCAAAGAAGAAAAGAGCCAATAGGGTAAGTGGAAAACAAAGCGGAACCAGTAAGAAAGGTTCGAAAATAGAAAGATCAGATGACTCGAAGAGACCTCTCCTCCAACTGTGTTTGTCATCCCACCCCCGAACTAATTTATTAACAGATTACAACTGACTTGCAGGTGGTGAGATACGTTTGTGTGTATTGGAGGACAGGCATGACACAAGAGAATGCTAGCAGGAGACAGTGAAGGCCAGTCGATAAGATAAGATCGGGAAAGAATGGTGTGAGCCTACAGATAGTTGAAACAGGGATTAGAAAAGCCAGACAAGGATTAGTGTACTCGGCTAGTCCAAACACCAGCTTCACAAACAAGGCCGAGGATGTATTTCGACATCAAGCTACGGGAAAAGCAGAATAGACTTCGTTCGCCATGCTGCCTTAGTGATGGCAACACAAAATGGCAGCGGGTTACAAAATGGCGGGTCGATTCGATCGTGATCGAAAATCGAAGTTCCTCAGACCCTCCTTTTGCCAGAACTCAGGTAAGATAGACTCACGTTAATCTGAGTCCACATCAATAGCCATGAGATCATCGAGCTGTTGTTGTAGCATCATCCTTATGTTTTCTGTCACTTGAGGTTTGGGTCTTGAGATGCACATAGTAGCACAAAGATCACAGATAGCGGGACCACAGTGCATACAAAGGCAACAAGAAAATACGATAGTCAAGATTATTCCAAGGAATGTCAATGCTTTCCAACCCCATTTGGACAGTAGTCCCCAAAACCATTCCGTTAAAGACCAATCTCCTTCGTCCTT
Source organism: Triturus cristatus (assembly GCF_964204655.1). NCBI lineage: Eukaryota > Metazoa > Chordata > Amphibia > Caudata > Salamandridae > Triturus > Triturus cristatus. The sequence continues at coordinate 251,033,438 of NC_140584.1, forward strand.
ATGAATAGACTCGGAGATTATATGCAACTTGGAGATAGCTTGGTATACTGTCGGAGCGTCATTAGGAATGAAAATACAACAGCTTGACCCGATCAATTTACATACTCCACCACGATCGGCAAGAATAAAGTCTAAGGCAACTCGATTTTGCAAGGTCATAAGACGATCCGCCTGTAGTTCTGCCGTGATATTACTCAAGGCTCCTACAGTGATGTCTATTGTAGTCTCTACGACACGGACCAGTTGCCTTATATTTCTGCTGTTGGCCATTGGACCCCAGAAGGGAAGAAAACCTTTAAGGAAATCTCCGCCTTCTTGTCCCGCGGTGTCTTTTGAGTCAATGATTTCTCGGCTGAGACGGGTTCGGTGATAATTGGCAGAAGCAGTGTAAGTAGGAGGAAGGAGGAAAGCTATGTAGCAGGTACCAGAGAAACCTGTTGGTAACCAGGTATAAGCTCTATCATACCAAATGAAATAGGTGCCTTGAGATGGTACTAGAGGCGGTGAGTTCAGAGAGGAATAAATGTACGTGTAGGAACAGTTACTCTTTGGTGCAGTGTCAGAAGAGCGATCGTTTATTTTTAAACAGAAGTTACCTTGATGCAGTATAGTCCAGATTGGTGAGGATTTCTCCTTTCCCATTTTATTATTAAGACTCGACATGTATTGGGTGACGTTCCAATTGGTGTATGCTTTTCTTTCATCGATGGAAATCTTGCTATTCTCCATGATTTTAGCCATAACTACCATACCCTTAATCAAAGAACTATGACTAAAATCCGGATAATTAATTTGTGAAGCAACAGACCGTCTGAATTTACTTTGATATGCATTGGAGAAAATAACAAAGAATGCTCAAGCAGAACCCTCATAGGAGAAAGGAAGAACTAGATATGGTATTCCTTTCTCAGTAGTATGGGGCATAAGACCACATACCCAACAATCAGTTGTGTTAACCACTAATTGATCCTGGTGTAATAGTTGGACAAAGGAATTGTTGTAATACTCGGTTCTTCTGACAAGTTCATGTGAAGGAAAAGTATGAAAGAGGTGTGGAGAGATAGTAGAAGAAGGCAAAGAGGAGGAAGGGGAGGTGCTTCTTGGCTGCAAAACATAAACTATCCAACCAATAATCGCCAAAGCAATACATAATGATATTAAAACACATAGAGTTACACTGTAACGACTGTACAATATTTTACAAGATGCTTTCTTCATTTCATTTCTTCTCTCTTTATTACTTGGTGTAGTTTCCATTTTCACTAGTGGATGCTCACGGCAATCTTCCTCAATCACTGAAGTCACGATGCTCTACCGTCCTATGACACTGAAAATCCTGCAGATCTATTGTCACTACTCAGGTCGTGACCTAGACTCCTACCGTGACCCTGCAACCTAAACAGAACACTACACAAGGGAGAAGAAGAAAGTTCAATTGTTCTTTTGTCTGGACCTGAGGTTGTAGCGCTCCTTCCCCAGAACACTCTGATCTTGAAACAATGTTCTTGGTTCAGTCGTATTCAAGCGACGATGCAATGGAATTGCTTCCTGTAAAATGTCATCGTCCTCTTTTTCAGATAATGTCCCATTCAGGTGTGCATCGCTAAAGGGTACAAATCGTGGAACTGTTTCGCCTTCACAGTCACCAACCCCTCTACGAACCCACTGATCAAAAGGCAAGGGCAAAGGTATTTTCTTGCAATGCACACCGTGAATCCAATTTTTCTTTCCTTCAACTTTCACCGCTGTCCTTGTCGTGAGTAGGACCATACTAGGCTCCCGCTATCGGGTTCCAAATTCTTTTTCTTCTGAAAATTTCGGGTGCAGACCCAGTCACCTGGTCAGATGGAATGACCTGGATCTGTGGAAGCCTCCGGCAAAGCACTCTGAACCTGTCGATGAAGGACATGCAATTTAGTTGGAAGGTCATGCAGATAGTCAATCAACATTGGGTAGGGCAAATCTGAGAACTTTTTAGGACGAGGTATTCCCCATATGTTGTCCGGACGGCCAAACACCACTTCGTAAGGGCTAAGTCCCAGACGAGAGTGTACTGCAGTTCTGGTGGATAGCAGAGCTAACGGCAAAGCATCAGACCAATTAAGTCCCATACTTGCTTGAATCTTCGCTAATTTTAACTTCAAGGTTCCATTGTAAAATTCTACTAAACCCGCTGACTGTGGATGATTTGTCGCGTGGAACTTTTGCTTGATTCCAAGACCTGCACAAACTTTCTGCATGACTTGGCCAACAAATTCGCTCCCATTGTCACTCCAGACAATGCGCGGCAATCCAAACCTGGGAAAGAACTCTTTTAGAAGGATTTTGGCTGTGGATAAAGCTGTGTTATCTTTCAAAGGGTATGCTTCTATCCATCTCAAAAAGGCACATACTACCACCAGAACATATTTGAGGTTGTTGCATCGTTCCATGTGAATGTAATCGATTTGCAACACTTCAAATGGGTATGTCGGAGGAGCAAAGTGACCTGCTGGAGTGGGGGTTCCCTTTCCTGGATTGTACATTAGACAAATAATACAATGCTTTACTACATTGTCTGCACATTTCGGGATATTTTCATTTTGCCAAACTGGGGCTAAAAGTTTACAAATGCCTTTTGCACTAAGGTGAGCTGGACCATGAGCCATAGTTACCACTGGGAGTACATAAGCATCCGGTAACAACCAACGTTGATGTTCGGATAATTCTACCCAACAACCCATCTCATCTAACATTCCAGTACTTTCTCTCCACTTGCTCAACTCTCTTTCTGTAGCCTCTTTCTGAATCGTTTTCACGCTTTCCACTGTATTCTCACACATTCCTCTCTCTCTGACCCAATTTGCAGGACCTGCCATATACATTTGACTCGTTGAATCTCTCGCTGTTTTCTTTGCTGTTTCATCAGCAAATGCATTTCCTCATCCAACACCATCCGTAATCTTCTTGTGAGCACTACACTTCACTATCGCTATTTGGATGGGTAAAGCAAGTGACTTAAGGAGATCAGTCACTAACTGGCCATGCTGTATCTTAGTGCCATGTGAAGTTAGGAAACCCCTCTCTCTCCAGAGACGCCCAAAATTGAACGCGACACCAAAGGCATACTGACTGTCAGTGTACAAGTTCACTCTTTTCCCTTTTGATAATACACAAGTTCTCGTCAGTGCTAGCAACTCTGCTGCTTGCTCTGAATTGTGTCTAACACGTGCAGTTTCCACAATCGTATGTAAGGTAGTTACAGCATAGGCTGAAACCGTATCTCCATTAGGCATCTTAAAACAAGAACCATCTACCCATAGAGTCCCATCTGGATTCTCTAACGGTGTGTCTCTCCGGTCAATTCTTCCTTTTGTCTCTTCCTCAGTACGGAAGAAACAATCATGCTGGTCCTCAACACTCTCCTCATTTGGAAGGGGCAACAAAGTAGCTGGATTCAAAGTATTGCATCGTTTGATGTGTACGTGACTAGCCAATAGCGTCAGCTCATAACCAGTTAAACGTGCACTCGTAGGATGCTGTGTTTTCGTTCTGTTTAGTAAGGTATCCACTGCATGTGGCACCATGACAATGAGAGTGTTATCTAACACTATTCCAGCGGACTGTCGGATAGAAATTGCTGCGGCTGCTGTGGCTTTGAGACAACTAGGCAATGCTTTAGCTACGGGATCTAACGTAGCCAAAAAATAAGCACATGGCCGCTGTCTATCTCCAAATTGCTGTGTCAAGACTGATAATGCACAACCTTCTTTCTCGTGAACATACAGTGTAAAAGGCTTAGTGTAATCTGGGGTACCCAGTACAGGAGCAGAACACAGAGAAGTGCGTAAATCAGTGAAACTCTTTTGGCACTCTTCAGTCCAAGGAAGGGGCTGAGGCGTATCTTTTAAAGTGAGTGCCAACAAAGGTTTGGCGATCAAAGAGAAGTTAGGGATCCACTGTCTACAATAAGAAGTGATTCCCAGAAAAGCACGTACTTCCCTTTGTGTGGATGGTACAGACATTCGAGCAATCGCCTGAATTCGTTCTGGTGTCAATCGTCGTCCCTCCTTTGATAGGAGATGACCCAAGTAGGTAACCTCTCGACAAACATACTGTAGTTTGGAAGGTGAAACCTTGTCCTTCAGTTTAAACAAGTGACGCAACAGTGCAACAGTGACATCCTTGCAGATATCTTCTGAATCGGCGGCGACTAACAAGTCGTCCATATATTGGATAAGGGCGGTACCAGACGGCAAATGAAAAGTATCAAGATGAAATTTCAAAGCTTGGCTGTAAATGGAGGGACTTTCACAGTACCCTTGGGTGCGCGCTTAAATCGGAAGCTTCGGCCTCCAAGAGAAAAACCAAAAATGTCCCTACTCTCTTCTGCAATGGGAATGCTGAAGAAGGCATTCTTTAGATCAATAACAGAAAACCAAGTCGCTGTGGAAGGTATCATAGTCAACAAGGCAGTGATATCTGGAACAACAGGAAATTGTGGAATCACAATTTTGTTTACTTCTCGCAAATCAATCACAAACCGGTATACAGGAGGCTGAGAAGGATCATTACGTTTAAGAACAGGAAGGATAGGACTATTGCATGTGTTACCTCTCGTTTCTTCAACCACATCCTTCCGAATAACATCATGAATGATTTCCAAAAGCGCTTTTTCACCTTCAGCAGAAATTCGATATTGTGGGATACGTGGTAATTCAACATTGGGCTTGAGAGTGACAACATAAGGCGGTATCTCAAGACAACCCACATCGTTCGGACCCATGGCCCAAAGTGCTGTCGGAAGAGAAAGCAACTCGGGAGGAAACTGATCTTTGGACAGATACATTCGGGAGATCAACTTCTGACCTAGAGTGAGATGTACGCCTGAAGGAGAACAATATATTGTAGCATGCATTCTTTTCAATAGGTCTAGACCCAACAGATTCTCACCACAACCATTCGTCAACAGAAGTGAAGCTTCCAAGTCATAAGGACCAACTGAAATAGGCAAAGGACAAGAAACCGGATCGCGAACAGGGGCGCCAGAGAATCCTACAGAAACATTTGTTAAGCCAGACAAAGGTGCCCCAGGGAGTTTAGAATGAATAATAGAACTTCTCATTGCTCCAGTATCTAGAAGAAATGGAATGGCTCTGATACACCCATTGTAGTGACGTTGACATAAGGGCCATTTTGATCTACTGGGATTGGCACAACTCCTCTACTTTGTCCATGGCTGTCCTAGTTGGCATGAAGACTCTCATTTTCGCCTTCAACATAATGGTCTTCATTATAATACTGAGTGGATCTCACATTCTGCTGATCAAAGTAGTTCATGGAATTAGGAGAAGGAAGGGCACGCTGTTCTTGAGTTAACATGCCTCGACCTTTACCTCTGGTTGCTGACTGGAGGCCAGCACGACCTCGTGGAGCAGATGACGCTCCATTGCGCTGCAATAAAACCGGACAACTGCTCTTAAAATGACCTTCCTCTCTACAATAGGCACATTGATTAGGACCTAACAAAGGTCGCGGAATGTATGGCTCAGGTATCTGATACAATCTCTGAAACTGCGGTGGCTGTTGAGTCTGAGGCTGAACATAATGTGGCGGATAAGCTTGCTGCAAAAGAACCTTCGTTTTTAAAACTTTCGTCTTTTTCTCTTGCTTTTCTTTTTCTTCTTTATCCCTATTCTCATAATATTGTGCAGTAGCCAATATCTGGGCAGAAGAAGAAACAGCCCAAGAACTTTCTGAATCCTTTAATTTGTGTGACAGCTCGGGAAGCAAATTGAATACAAATTTGTCCACGAATAATCGCTGTCCACCCTCGGTAGCCATGTCCTGACCACTGTGATCAATAAATGTCTCCTCGAAACGAGTAAAGAAATCAGAGACACTTTCATCTTTCTTTTGTTTCCATGCTGCTAGCTTATCCCAATTCACTCTCAATGCAGGCATCATAGTCTTCATTAACGTAATGATTCTACCAGGAAGCTCCGAGATCAAAGCGTCAGGCTTTGCGCCACCCACTTGGTCTCTATCTGTATCAGCTATAGCATTCCAAGTAGCACCCTGTTCCTGTGCATGATCCTCTCTACGAATCTTAGCCCATATTGTCTGTGGGACTACATTACCCATTAACATATCAATATCTGCTAGAATCATAATACAAGCATCGATTGTCTGCGATAATTCTTTGTAATAACCTGCAGGGTTCTTACGAGGATCTGGTAGAGTCTGCTTTAGGGCCAAAACTTCAGATCTCTTCCATGGTACATGTACCCATATACGCTGAAAATTAGCTGGAATAGGTGCATTACCACCTACTCCCGCAACTGCCTCCTTCCAAACTGGAAGAACCTCTCTCATAGGGTAATTTTTCGACGTCAGTTTAACCGACGGATCAGAATCAAGAAAAATCTGAGAGAACAATAAGTTTCTATAAGAGATGAGTGTCCTTACAGCTTCCTCAACTTTGGAACCTACAATAAGTGCTTTTTCAAAGTCGGCTTGGACATCTAACAAATCTTGTGAGATCGGACTCAAACTCACATCTTCCCATTCTTTAATGAGAATATCGCACATTACATTAAAAACATACCTTTGCGTAGGCGCATTCCATTGCAAAAAGGTAGGCATAATATCAGACACACTATATTGTGGACCCTTCTTGATCCATCTTCGTGCAAGAGAATCTAGCTTCTCTCGTTCCTCGAAATCTGGGAACTGACTATGAGATTGTCTTCGAGCAAAAGCCGGAGACGCATTAAGAGCTCCAAAGAAAGGAGATAGAATACTAGTGACAGAATCTGTGAGACGCTTACGCATAGACGGAGAATTGGACATTAGAACTGGAGACAGAATATTAGGAGAATTATCAAGAGAAGAACTAGAAATTACAGGAGGAGCAGAAGGCAAAGGAGAGCTAAGATCAGGAGATGAAGGCTGAGAAGTTGAAACTAATGGTAAAACCGGCAAGAGCGGTAATACTGGAGGAGGCAAATGCTGAAGAGCCGGATCCGGCGGAGGTACTACCAGCAACTGAGCAGGCTGTAACGGCTGAGGCACATTGGCATTTTGCGCATAGGGCGGAGGCAACCTTAATAAATGAGACATTAGGGGATCTTCTTCTATATCTTTCTTGTTATCAGAAGGAGAAACAGGCAACACCGGATAGCATTTATCTATCGCCATACGATGTTGTCTTTCTGAAATTTCTGTTGCATTGTCAATTTCATCATTCTTGAACTGTTGGGCAGCCTGTGTAATCGTCATACCCTGTGCTTTCCTATCTCGTTTTACTTGTTTAATTTCTTTCTGTTTGGCTTCCTTACGCCAAAGGCAGAAAGAGTCAAGTCAAGTCCAGTCAAAACCACTTTATTCGATTAATTAAAATCATAAAAGTAAGCTATACAAGTACAAAGTATTAAAAATCTTAATAATAGCAAATATACAGATAAAAACTATTCCAATAACATTAAAAAATTTATAGTCGACATGACCAATTTAATCAGTTAATGAAAATTCATTTGTCACTAACTAGGGGGAGTCAGTATCTTGAACAGTTTTTAGTCTGACCCTCCTCTCTCTAACAGACGCTGCTAAAAAGCTGGCAACACAGAACATGGTTAATGGACATTCTAATAGAGCTAAAAACATTAAGGCTGGCTTACACTGAACAAAATTCATATTTTTCATCAATGGAATAATAAACTTTTTCCTAGCCTGTTTAAAAAATGAACAAAAAAATACAAAATGCATGGTGTCTTGAAGGGAGAAATCATCACACTTGCAAGGTGCAACATCTTCCGGTCTACTCCAGCCCTCCACATCCCAGAGGACCATATGTATTTGGTTAAACCGCAGTTTGGTCAATAACCATCTGTGGAAGGAATTGGAGACTGTTGACAGGTATAGGGACATCCCTGAAAACGGAGTTAACAAAACGTGCCCCCTAACCGAAGATTTACGTAGCTCAACTCCCTCCCGCTCGGCCTCCTTTAGTTTAATAAAGTTAGATTTTACCCACTCTAAGTCAGCCTTACATAGGGATTCTGGGTTGGAGAAAATATCTGGTCTCCCCAGGTATGCAGCTAACATCTCAATGTTAGCCAACCACTGAATTTTGTTCCTGTTGTCTAATCTCATACAGTCCAACAAGATTTTGTGGTTAAGGATGAGATTCGGGTTTAACCATGTTTTAATCCAAATTAATTTTCCTCCGTCTGGATGACATCATGTTTGATGTAGCTCCAAATAGGTGCCCCATATCTTACAATAGAGATGGTTTTTGCTTTGTAAATGGTTAATATAGCCTCGACCGGTTTTCCACCCAATCTTTTTGAAAACCAAGAACTGCCGCAGAAGAATTTCTCGCGGAGTTAACCTTTAGTGACAGCTGAGGAGACCACGAGCTTTTGTCACTTTTGACTACTCCCAAATAGGTGAATGCCTTCACTCTCGAAATTTCTTCTCCCCCACAAAAAAGGGGCTTAACATTATTCTTTGTTGGGCCCAGCGACATTACATGGGATTTGCTGTTGTTAACTACCAGGTCCAGACTTTTCATGAACTCTCCAAACGCGACCAACAATCTTTGCAGGGCCAAAGGGGTCCTGGCCAGGAGAACGGCGTTGTCCGCGTACAGGAGGACCGGGATCGGGGTACCTCCCATGCGCGGAATGTCCGGCGTTGCTGCCAACAAATTTTGTTCCAGGGCATTTATATATAATGTAAACAACATGGGGGCTAATATGCATCCCTGTCGTACCCCTCTACTAGACTTAAAGCTAGACGTGCATTTCCCCTCGGTCGTCATCCTAATACAAGCGTTCAGGTCTTTGTGGAGCTCGGCAAGGAAGTGCACGAGGGATACATCAAGTCCCATTTCCAGGAGCATTGTCCACAGCTTAGACCTATTAACAAGGTCAAAAGCTGTGGACAAATCCATAAAACCCAGATAAATGGAGCCCCTTGTCGCCTTGGTGTATTTGGCCGTTATTAGAAGAAGATTCAAACATTGGTCCTCCGTACTCCGCCCAGCTCGAAAACCGTATTGGGCATCTGACAGAATATTATTGTCAGAGGCCCACCGGGTTATCCTAGCTAGGATGACATTTTTACCCAAGATTTTTATAGAGGAATCCAGCAGGGATATGGGCCTGTAATATCTGGGGTCTGCCCTTTGACCCTTCTTAAAAATCGGTATTATGACCGACCGGGACCACGATTTAGGGAAACCAATGCAGGCTGAGTGATTAAATACATTTGTCAGTATATTGTCCCAGAACAGAGAGTTGGCTTCATACATATCAGTAGGGACTCCATCTGGTCCAGGGGCCTTTCTTCCTGCAGAGTCTTCGATCGCTTTTGTGACCTCTCCTATGTGAAACCTAACTGGCGCAGGGATAGATTCAAGGGCTAGTCCCGTGAAGATTTTTAATTCAAGGTGACTACCATATATAATTTCAAAATGACTCAGCCAGCCCGCCTCTGCGATATTGGTTTCCAGCACACTATTTTTAGCATTAGTAAAGAGTGGTGTATTTATTATTGACCAAAATTTTGCACTATCTTTTAGGGTAGCTTTATCCATAAGTTCGACCCAGGCATTATGTTTAATTTCTTCTTTCCTGTCTTGTAACGTTTTTTTGTAAACTCTTCTGAGCTGTGACACCAAGCCTTTATTCCTTGGACATGCCTTAAGAGCTTTTTTGAGATCACTGTGAGATTTAGTACATTTATGATTAAACCAGCCCAAGACTGAACTGTCAGTGGCTGGTCTACTTTTACATGTTAGCTCTTTTGCCACTAGAGAACAAATAGCTTCATACGAGGATATTACTTGTCTCCCCGTGGAGCGGTCATCTCCACAAATATCCAGATCCGAAGCTACAGCTGAGGTAATAGTATTAAAAAACTCCTCTGGAATTACCTTGCTCCAGTTTAACCTCCTCCCCTGATCCTTTGCCTTCAAATCAACCATCGTCAGGTGAGGGGAGCAAGAATTTAAAAAAGAGAAACCCTCAATCAGTTCAATTGTCACTGGGTTATGGTCACTAAAAATTGACTGTATAGCATTATATGAAACAACAAATTTTAAAAGACTAAGAGAAAGAAATATGTAGTCGATTATTGTATCACTATCCCTGCCTTTAAAAGTAGGAACCCGTGTCCTTTGATCGGGGAAACCTGGTTCGTACAATGCGTTTTCAGATAAAAGTTTTTCCAGTGCTTCCCCCTTGCTTGAGTGCTCAAAGTGTTGCGGGGATATAAAATCAGGCTCATCATTGTCAGTTATCAGACAGTTGTGACTACATAAATGCACAATAAAATCGCCTAACAAAATATAATGACAAAAAGTGGTTTGCTTTAAAGTATAAGTGTTTAAAAAATTCAATAACCAAACCAAATGAACATTCGGCGAGTCCCCTTGCTGGGAATTATAACAATTCACTAGTAATAATTTCGTATTATCGGTGAATTTAAATTCCAGGATAAGAAAATTATTGGAAAGACAAGTTATCCTACTAACTGTCCCTCTTAGTTTCACCGATACCAAGACCACTAAGCCCCCTATAGCCCTTCCAGACACAGGTTTTAAAGCTGGGACAAAAAAGGATGTGTAACCGTTCAACCAGAAATCACAGTCAATTTCCCAGGTCTCTTGGAGTGCCATAATGTCGTAATCTTCCAAGAAACTTAACCAAGAGGAGTTATCTCTCTTTGAACGTAAACCCGCCACGTTCCAGGTTAACAACTTAATAGTTGTCCCCTTGGAGTTTCCACGTGACGTTTCACTACAATTATTGTCAACAGGGATCGTAGGTACTTGGTCTAATTCCTGCGGAACCAAGAGGGGGCAGGACTCATCCCCTGTACCCTCAACAGCCTTTTGTCAATCACACGTGTCCAAGGAAGAAAAAACCTCAAAACGGTTTCGCGTGGGGATGTTAGACCCATACTTAAAGTAATTTTCTCCTCCAGGACACTGGATGACAGGCGGGGGCAAGGCAGTCGGTGGAATGAAAGTACTCGTTTTTAAACTATGCAAGGGATGTCTAGGTGAATGATTATAAAAGAAGCCTAGGGGATGTACCTGAATGCTGTTTACGTCTTGTACCAAAGAAGCGGCCCTCAGTAAGACGGTAGCCACATGTTGTGGATGTCTAAAATTAACTATTACGCATTCACCTATGCAAGATTTTTTTGTGGACCCAATCCAACTCACTCGTCTGGTAGTTAAGATGTCGTTAGCAAAATTTAGTGGAAATCCACACTTCCTGTGCAACCAAGAAACAGTCTTACGTTTAAGGGAATCATGTGAATCTAAGTCACTATCCTGGGACGGGACATTGGTTAATATCACAACATAAGGGGAACATGCCGGTGGTAAATTTATGACTCTACTTTTCGTTTCTTCCTGTCTAGTAGAATCCGCAACCAACCCCCTTAATAGTGGTATAACAGTTCTTTGTGCGGAGATTGACATCGGTAAAGAGGGTATGACTGGGAGTGTAGTAATGGGGGGCTGAGATGTCTGCTGTTGATTTCCTACTGTAAGCTCATGCCCAGCTACACCCGTCACCTTTTTATTTTTGCTATCTAATAATTTTAGGTGTTTAGTTAGCAGCCCTCCTAACTTATTGACCTCTTCGACCACCAAATCAAGTTTCCGGACTAGGGGTTGCACCAGCTGTTCTAATTTGGATTCTAATATGACCTCTAGGTAACTAAGTAGTTGGGCAAATTGGTCAGGGCGTAGAGGGCTGTTTGTACCATCACTATCAGCTCGAGAATTTAAGGGCTCATCTATATTAACCTGTTCTAGTTCGGTGATGTCAACCCTTTTAGTGGATTTAGCCCCCCCCCCACTTGCTTGTTTGCTTCCTACAGTTCCTAACTGGTCTACCAACATGGGTGACATCATCAGTAGTATCACTCAGTATATATGAATCTAGGGGTATAGAATCCGAGTGAACCTGGGCTCCCACCCTGCCATAGCAAACTGCAATATACCTGGGTTGGGCATCCTGAACATTGATGGAGCTGGCCCTGGGGGGTAGCGGTCCCTAGGGCTGTTTAGAGCTCCACAAGGGGGTCCGCGCAGTCAACCTCCAACAGGTTTAAAGCTCCAGGGAGGTGGTGGTCACCGGGGCCTGGGGTCCGCTACAGACCCCGTATAATAATTATGAAATGCCCCGCCAGTAGGTAATATATTACTTAATGGCAGTCGCCAGTAGGTATTTCTTGATAGAACCTTGTTTCTATTCGAAAAGTGCTTTTTCTTTTGCCAATATCTTTGGCGCTGTTTGGCGAATATTCGCAAAATTTTCAAAACTAAGATACAGCTACAGCCCGAACTGCTGACCAGAATTTCACCAAATCCGCCAAAAGGTAGCTCTTGGTGCAGAAAGCTACCTTTTTTTTAAATAATGTAAATACATTCAATAGTTGCTGAGAAATTGAAAAGATAAAAACATCGATATCTGAGCACCAAGGTGGGTTCGGGAACCCTCCCGAGCATGAGTTTCTTACTGATTGGCTGCCACCACTCCAAACCAGAATGTGTTGGCAGCCATCTTGTGACTCGGTTTTACTGAGTCACAAGAAAACTGTAAAAAAAAAGATAAAAAACAAAAAAAGGGGGCAGGATAGAAACACCCTGACCCTCTAGGCCTGCTCAAGGGGTCCCACAAGGACAATAAGCTAAACTATGAACTCAGTGAGACAAAAAAAAGGAATCACTGAGAAGCACTTCGGGACCTAGTCAGAGGTGTGAGCAGGGCCACTGGAATTATGCGACTGTTTGGCTGCACCAACCTTCGCACAATTATACATTTTCCGCATCAGCCACATAAGTCATCATCTGTTGCCTAATCTGTGGATTTGAACAAAAAAAGCCTTGTTTCTAGCTCAAACGGCTCAAATGTTACCAAAAGTACAGCAACAAGTGTTACAGCGTGGTGGAAGGTCCTTTGCAAACCTAGAATGGTCACCTGTTACTTATTGCTAAATGTGGGTGTTAAATTGGTACTAATGGTGAGCAACCCACTCTTGCTTCTTTCTTCACCTCTCTTGCCTCTTTCTGCATTTCTCTTGCTTCTTGGTGCACCTTTCTCACTTTTTCTGCACTTCTCTTGATTCTTTCTGCACCTCTCTTGTCTCTTTCTCCATCCCTCTTCCCTCTTTCTGCACCTCTGCTGCTTTTTTCTGCAACTCTCTAGTCTCTTTCTCCACCCATCTTCCCTTTTTCTGCATCTCTGTTTCTTCTTTTTGCACCTCTATTGCTTATTTCTGCACCCCTCGTGCCTCTTTCTGCACCCCTCTTTCCTCTTTTTGCATCCCTCTTGCATCTTTCTGCACCTCTGTTGCATATTTCTGCATTACTCTTGCTTCTTTCTGTACCTTTCTTTCTTCTTCCTGCACCACTTGTGCTCCTTTCTGCACCCCTCTTCCCTCTTTCTGCACCCTCCCTGCCTCTTTCTGCACCCCTGTTCCTTATTTCTGCTCTTCTCTTGTTTCTTTCTGCACCTCTCTTGCTTCTTTCTGTACCCCTCTTGCCCCTTTCTCCACCCCTGTTCCCCCTTTTTGCATCTCTGTTGCTTCTTTATGCACTTTTCATGCCTCTTTTTCCACCCCTCATCTCTCTTTCTGCACCTCTGTTGCTTCTTTCTGCTCCCCTCTTGCCTCTTTCTATACCTCTGTTCCTTCTTTCTGCATTTATTTTGTTTCTTTCTGCAACTCTCTTGCTTCTTTCTGTGTGGCTCTTGCCTCTTTCTCCTCCCCACTTCCCCCTTTCTGCATCTCTGTTGCTTCTTTCTGCACTTCTCTTGCTTCTTTCTGCACCTGTCTTGTTTCTTTCTGCACCCCTTGTGCCTCTTTCTGCACCCCTCTTCCCTCTTTCTGATCTCCTCTTGCCTCTTTCTGTACCTCTGTTGCTTCTTTCTGTACTTCTTTTGTTTCTTTCTGCACCTCTCTTGCTTCTTTCTGTACCCCTCTTGCCTCTTTCTCCAACCCTCCTCCCCTTTCTGTATCTCTCTTGCTTCTTTCTGCACTTCTCTAGCCTCTTTCTGCACTCCTCTTACCTCTTTCTGCTCCCCTCTTGTCTCTTTCAGCACCTCTGTTGCTTCTTTCTGCACTTCTTATGTTTTTTCTGCACCTTTCTTGCTATTTTATGCACCCCTCATGCCTTTACCTGCACCCCTCTTCCCTCTTTCTGCATTTCGCGTGCTTCTTTCTGTACCTCTGCTCCTTCTTTCTGCACTTCTTTTATTTCTTTCTGCACCTCTCTGGCTTCTTTCTGCACCCTTCTTGCTTCTTTCTGCACCCCTTGTGCCTCTTTTACAACCCTCTTCCCTCTTTCTACACCGCTCTTGCCTCTTTCTGCACCTCTTTTCCTTCTTTCTGCACTTCTCTTGCCTCTTTCTGCACTCCCCTTCCCTCTTGCTGCTCCCCTCTTGTCTCTTTCTGCACCTCTGTTACTTCTTTCTGCACTTCTTTTGTTTCTTTATGTACCTTTCTTGCTTCTTTATGCACCCCTTGTGCCTCTTTCTGCACCCCTCTTCCCTCTTTCTTCACTCCACTTGCCTCTTTCTGCACCTCTGTTCCTTCTTTCTGCACTTCGTTTGTTTCTTATTGCACCTCTCTTGCTTCATTCCACACCCCTCTTGCTTCTTTCTGCACCCCTTGTGCCTCTTTCACAACCCTCTTCCCTCTTTCTGCACCTCCCTTGCCTCTTTCTGCACCCCTGCTCCCTCTTTTTCTGCATCTCCCTTGCTTTTTTCCGCAACTCTCTTGCCTCTTTCTGCAGTTTTCTTGCCTCCTTTTGCACCTCTGTTGCTTCTTTCTGCACTACTCTTGCCTCTTTCTGCACCCCTATTGCTTCATTTTGCAATTCCCATGCTTCTTTCTGCACCTGCCTTGCTTCTTTCTGCACCCCTTTTGTCTTTTTCTGCACTCGTCTTCCCTCTTTCTGCACCTCTCTTGGTTCTTTCTGCATCTCACTTGCCTCTTTATGCACTTTTCTTGCTTCTTTCTACACCTCTGTTGCTTATTTCAGCAATTCCCTTGCCTCTTTCTGCACTTCTCTTGCCTGTTTCTGCACCTCTCCTGCCTCTTCCTGCACCTCTCTTGCCTCTTTCTGCACCTCACTTGCTTCTTTCAGCACCCCTCTTTTACCCTCTTCCCTCTTTGTGCAACTCTCTTGTGAGAAGTTGTCCTGGTGTATGCTGTCCACAAGTTATAGTGGGCACCCTGTACCAGTCCAAACAACCCCTAATTGGTTATGGGTTAAAGACAACCTTTATTGAAAGCTATCCTAGTGGTAGCTATGGAGAGTAGCCTTCAGGCTAAGTCTTGAAGGAATGCAAAGCAGCTTGTTTTACCAGTCTATAATCTCTTGAGTGCCTAAATGAAAGATAACCACACCAGGTATATATATAAAATATATGTATTTATTTATAAACACACCCTCCTAGACTCTTTATGAGACTAGAGGTCAAAACACATAAGTTACACTTCAACTATCGCAGTAATAAGCACAATTACACGTCAGGCCCTAGGGGCTAGCCAAACCATATAGTAAAATAGTGGTATAAGAACCACGACTTAACTAGACACAAGGCCTAAAGCCTGTAGAATCGCTGGGACCCTAAGGAACCACCCAAGGTAGTGACACAGGGGACCCACGGGGGCCATGTGCAGTGTGTGAACAAAGCTCCCATTATCTTCTATGGGGAAAGTTGAGGTTAGATTTTTAAAGATTAGGGACACTTAAAAATGAGTCAGGACCAAACCATTTGGGACTTAGGAAGTTCTAGGGCCAACACCCATGGGAGCACCGGAGAACTCGTGTTACCTCACCCAGGGTAGCTGGGTGCATAGGTGTCAAATGGTGTCGGGTCGCGTCATTGATTTCAATGGGAGCTGGCAAAGAAGTGCTGCTGCCGGGAAGATGCGAAGTGTCCGAAGAGATCTAAGCCTGGATCGAAGTTGAGGAGAACCTGAAAGCAGAGGGGACAGAGTCTGAGTCACTAGCCAGTGACCAGGAAGGCGATAGGCAGATGCCCACCAATGTTGGGTGATTTCAGGTGAAGGGGGTGAAGCTTGACTCTTAGACCACGAGGGCCAGGAGGTGTCGAGGAAAACCAGGAGCTGGATTTGAGCTGTCCCACAAAGGATGTCAAGTGCTGCAGTGTCAGTGCCTGGAATGGAAACAACAAGCTTTGGCAACAGCAAACCACACAGAAAGGAGAAAGATGCTTTGGTGCAAACCAGCAAGGTCTGAGGGACTCACCACTCAGTAGGGAGTCAGGGCACATCTGGAGCAACCAGGAAAGCCCAAAGAAAATCAAAGTTACCCCCTCAGGGACCCACCAGTCGATGGACCAGGGATCGCGAAGGGACTTCAAGACGAAACACAAAATGGCAGCCCACGGGTCACTCGGGGAGACTAGGCTGAAAATCTTTGGTGGATTCTGTGCTCGAGGTAGGGGCTACAAGTGAGCCCAAGCATGACTTCAAGAGATGTCAAGAAGTTAATGCACTTGCAAAAGTGCACGGTGACCAGAAGTTCCAATTCCACGCTACTCACGAGGGCTGTGGGTCTCAGCATTGCTGGGGACTCGAGTCGGCCTCTGAGATGCCTGGAAATCTTCTTCCTGGGCTGCAAATACTTCGGAGTCTGGCAGGAGCTTCGGAGATGCAGACCAGCAAATTGCTTTGTTGGTGCCTACAAAGCAGGAGAGTCACTCCTTGACCCCAAGGGAGATTTATTCAGTCCTCTAGTCATTAGTAGAGCATCAGAGTTCCAGGATTCAGCTTCAGAGTTTCGTCCAGGGATATCTAAAGTTCTGGTTACAGAGGTTCCTTACTTATACCTGAGGAAGGGGTTGGACTAGCTCTGGGGACCCACCTATGGGAGGGTTTGGAAAGAGGGGTGGGTACACCCATTTCCTTTGTCCAGTTTTGCACCAGAGCAGGGGCTGGAAGCCCCTGTACCGGTTTCAGCTGGACTGTGCACAGGGACACCAAATGTGCCCCCAGTGCAGGACTACAAAGCACTCACAGATTGCTCCCACCCAGCCCCAATACACATAAGCCTGTCTGGGAGGTGGTTACACCTCCCTGTGACAGGAAACCTATTGTCCAGGCCTCCCCTGCCAGAGTTTCGGTCAGCAGCAGGAGGCCAGACCCGGGTCTGTGGCTGCAGCATCCATTTTGTGATGCCAGGGCTCTATTAGATTTCTACCGGGTATACCCGTACTGCCATGTCTCTCACTCTATAAGGATGGGATTATATCCTCACATCAAGAACTGATGTGGGGGTATGATTCAAGGTGTTTGACACCAAACACGACATTTTTCCGGGCAGTCAGTCCAAAGTTAGCATTAACCGTTTAAGACATAATGCACTTAAGAGTATATGGTCAGGCTGCACCACTGACAACCCCGGAGAAGTGATTCTGAAGGCTGCAGAGGGGCTCAGCTCATGCCTGGGCACCCTCTCACATATAACCAAGCACCCTGCCTTGAGGATTGATAAGGCCTGCCATAGGGGTGACTGATAGGTTACTATGTGCAGTGATAGGTGAGGTATAGTGAACCTATACCTCAGTGAGGGGTGCATGCACCACCTTACCCAGGCTGCAGTAGCAGACCTGTGGTGTCATTTTGGGTGGCTTTCCAGGGCTGGCATAATACATGCTTCAGCCCATGGTAGGCCTCTGGGGTACCTATGCCCTGGGTACATAGTATACCATATACTAGGGACTCACAAGGGTACCCCAGAATCCAATCTGGAGTGTACCTAAAGTACATGTAATCAATTTAGAGAGGAAGCAGCTAGGCTGGGGCCCTGAATAGCCGGGTCCCAGCCAGACTAATGTTGAAAAACAGTGAAACACCAGCAAAATGTGGGGGTAAACATGTGAAGCAGATCCTACTCTCCTACGTCTCTTGCCTCTTTATACACCTCTCTTCTTTTTTTGCACCACTTTTGCCTCTTTCAGCACCACTGTTGCTTCTTTCTGCACTTCTCTTCCTTCTTTCTGTACCCCTCGTGCTCTTTCTTCACCCTTCCTACCTTTTGCTGCCCGTCTCTTTGTTCCTTCTGCATGGTTCTTGCCTCTTTCTTCACCCCTCTTGCCTCCTTCTGTACCTCTGTTGTTTCTTACTTCACTGCACTTGCTTCTTTCTGCACCTCTCTTGCAAATTTCTGCACCCCATTGTCTCTTTCTGCACTTCTCTTGCCTCCTTCTGCACCTCTGTTGCTTCTTTCTGCACTTCTGTTGCCTTTTTCTGCAGTTCTCTTGCTGATTTCTTCACCTCTTTTGCTTCTTTCTGTAGCTTTTCTTGCCTCTTTCTGTACCCCTCTTGCCTCTTTCTGCACCTCTGTTGGTTCTTTCTCCACTTCTCTTGCGTCTTTTTGCACCTCTGTTGCAAATGTCTGCATCCCTCTTGCCTCTTTCTGTATCCCTCTTCCCTCTTTCTGAACCTCTCTTGCCTCTGTCTGCATACCTGTTTCCTCTTTCAGCACTTAGTGTGCCTGTTTCCGCAACCCTCTCGCCTCTTTCTGCAGTTCTCTTGCCTCCTTCTGCACCTCACTTGCCTCTTTCTGCATTTCTCTTGCTTTTTTCTGCACCCCTCTTCCCTTTTTCTGACCATCTCCTTCCTCGTTTTGCACCTCTATTGCCTCATTCTGCACCTCTCTTGCTTCTTTCTGCAACCCTCTCACCTCTTTCTGCAGTTCTCTTGCCTCCTTCTGCACCTCACTTGCCTCTTTCTGCATTTCTCTTGCTTTTTTCTGCACCCCTCTTCCCTTTTTCTGAACATCTCCTGCCTCGTTTTGCACCTCTATTGCCTCATTCTGCATCTCTCACTTGCTTCTTTCTGCACTGCTCTTGCCTCTTTCCGCACCCCTCTTTCTCAATGAGCACCTCTTTGGATTCTTTCTGCATTTCTCTTTCCTCTTTCTGCACCCCTCTTGCCTCTTTCTGCACCCTTGTTGTATCTTTCTGCACTTGTCATTCTTCTTTCTGCACCTCTCTTACTTCTTTCTGCACTTCTCTTGCTTCTTTCTGTACCGTTCTTTCGCTTTTTTGCATCCCTCTTGCCTATTTCTGCTGTTCTCTTGCCATTTTCTCCACCTCTCTTGCCTCTTTTTGCACCTCACTTGCCTCTTTCTGTACTTCTCTTGCTTCTTTCCACACCTCTGTTGCTTCTTTCAGCAATTTTCTTGCCTCTTTCTGTTCCCCCCTTGTCTGTTTCTGCACCCCTCTTTTCTCTACCTCTCTTGCCTCTTTCTACACCCCTGTTCCCTCTTTCCACAACTTTCCGGCCTGTTTCTGCCACTCTCTTTCTTGACCTCTGTTGGTTCTTTCTGCACTTCTCTTGCTCTTTTTGTACCCTTCACACCTCTTTCAGTACCTTTGTTGCTTATTTCTGCACATCTCTTCTTTTTTCTGCACCCCTCCTGCCGCTTTCTGTACCTCTCTTGCCTCTTTCTGCACCTCTCCTACCTTTTCTGCACCCCTATTGCCTCTTTTTGCACCTCTGTTGCTTCTTTCAGCAATTCTCTTGCCTCTTTCTGCACTTCTCTTCCTTCTTTCTGCACCCCTCCTGCCTCTTTCCGTACCTCTCTTGCCTCTTTCTGTACTTCACTTGCTTCTTTCTGCACCTCTCTTGCCTCTTTCGGCACCTTTGTTGCTTCTTTCTGCACTTCTCTTGCCTCTTACTGCACCACTGACTTAGAGGTAGTTTTAATCCCCCTGCCCTATTATGTATTAGGACCTTACAGGGGAGGCCATGCCAATTACAGGGGTACCCCAACCCATAGTGTACCCTAGTGTATGTAGGTGTTTCACTGTATTCTAAGTGTCATTCAACATAGCACTGGCTCTGGGCCTGGTTAGTCAGAGTCACTTACCACCAGTATCAGTCAGCAAAACATTGTGGCAACAGGATGACTTAGCAACAAGGCATCTTTCTGCACCTCTCTTGGTTATTTCTGCACCTGTCTTCCTCTTTCTGGACTTGCTTCCTTCTGCGCCTTTCTTCCTCTTTCTGCACATGTCCTACCTCTGTATGCATAGTTAGAAATTAGATTTAAAAAACCTTGGAAATTCACTGAAAAAAACATAGGTTTCAGTGACATTATAGTTAGAAATTAGCATTTAAAAAACCATAGAAATTCACTGAAAAACCACAGGTTTCGGGTATATTATAGTTAGTTGGACATTTCACTCATACAAAACCATTTGGCCGTTATAGTTAGTTGAGCTAACTATAACTCGCGCCCAGGCAATGCACTGCTGATGACGTCACATATTACATCATTCATGACATGGTCAGTGACATCACTGATGACATCTCAGATGACATCACTGATGACATCACTGATGACATCATCCACGTGATAATCTGATGCACCTCTTCACACCCTAATATAACCTTTGATATACCCACTCTAAAATACAGGCTACCATTGTCGACACCATAGACATGCCAATACCAGTTACTACATACCCACTCACTGATTCCTAGGTCTGCTCACACATCTACTTATTCATCCATACAGTCACTCATACATGCAGTCACTCACCAATACAGGACTATCATTTGCACTCATACATCTATACAAACACTCACACACCGCCACTCATCAACAGAGTTACTCACACACCTCATTTTTCATGCAAAGAATCAATCACACTCCCATTTACTCACCTATACAGTAATATACATACCACCTCACTTATTCATACATATACTAACACATACTTACTCTCTTATACAATCAATGATAGAAGCAAACACTCATTCATACAGCCACTCTCACAATCTCTCACTCTCACATATTGTCATTTATATACTCCAACACTCACGTATACTGCCTTGTACATATGTAGTTACTTACACATGTACCAACGTGACTCCTATTCACTCACCAACACACCCATACACACACTCAACCACACACACAGCCCTTCACAGATATACTCTTGAACCCATACACACAGTGAATCTCCCCCTCACACATCTATGCACTGTCATACACCATCCACCCACACAGATACTAAGACACCCATACAGATACTCAGAAAAACACTCAATAACCCATATAGACACTCATGTAGCTACTCACCAACCCATGCAAATGCTCACACACCAACTGACAGACTGATAAGGACATTCACACAGTTTAGTCACTAACCCATGCATTCAGTAAGTCCTGTTTAATCACTCACTTATACAGTCACTCATGCACCTACTAAATCATCCATTCAGACACTTATACACCCACTCATTCTTCAATACACCTTGGCATAGATATATATAAAATATTTAAACTTTACAGAAACACACAGTCACTGGATAATGTCATCAGTGATGTTATCAGTGAAGTCATTTGAGATTTCATCAGTTATGTCATCAGTTATTTCATCAGTGATGACACTGACCATGTCATGAATGATGTAATATGTGACATCATCAAACATCACTCATGACATGGTCAGTTACATCACTGATGACATCACTGATGACATCTCAAATGACATTACTGATGACATCATTCAGTGACTGTGTGTGTTTCTAAAAAGTTGACGAATGTTATGTATATATATGCCATGGTGTATTGAGGTATGAGTGGGTGTATGAGTGTCTGAATGGCTGATTTAGTTGGATTGTGACTTTGTGTATAAGTGAGAAATGTGTCTTAGTAAATGCTAGGGGTGGGCGGAATTTGCGTAATCGCGTTACGCAAATCTCCGCAAAACGGTAAAAAATCTCCGCGAACATGCAGAAATTCCGCGAACGCGCAGAATTGCTTGCTCGCGATGCTTTTTTCCTGTTCACAATCGCTGTTTGCGTGCTCGGGGAGAAATATCTCGCGAACACGCATTTTGAGAATGCGAACAAGCAAAAGATTTCGCGAAGTTGCGGAAAGCAGAATTTTGGCCAATTTCGCGTTCTCCGCGGAACGCGAAATTACCCAAATTCTGCAAATTCCGCGAGCGGAACGGAATTTACCGCCCAGGCCTAGTAAATGCATGGGTGAAGGACTAATCTGTGTGAATGTCTGTATCAGTCTGTCTGTTGGTATATAAGTGCCTGCATGCGTTGGTGAACAGGTACATGAATGTCTATATGGGTTATTGATTGGTTGTCTGATTACCTGTATGGGAGCCTAAGTGTCTGTGTGGGTGAGTGGGGGGTGTGACTCCCTGTATGGATGTGTGAGTGGGTGATTCAGTGGGTGTATGGGTTCATGAGTGTGTCTGCGAAGGGCTGAATGGGTGAGTGAGAGTGCATATGGCTGTGTTGGTGAGTGAATTAATGGCTCAGTGGTATATGTGTGTGTAACTACATATGTGAAAGGCAGTATATGTGAGTGTTGGAGTATATAGGTGACTGTATGTTAGAGTGAGTGATTGTGAGAGGGGATGTATGGATGAGTGTTTGCTTGTGTCAGTGATTGTATAAGAGAGTGAGTATGTGTTAGTAACTGTATGAATACGTAAGGTGCTGTGTGTATAACTGTACAGGTGAGTTAATGGCAGTATGATTGACTCTGAGTGATTGACTAGGTGTGTGAGTAATGATATGGTTGAGTGGCAGTGTGTGAGTATCTGTATAGGTGTCTGAGTGCATATATCAGTGGCTAAATTGATGATTGACTGCGTGTATGAGTGACTGTATGGATGAGTGGATGCGTGTATAGACCTATGAATTAGTTTGTTTGTATTAACTGATATTGGCGTTTCTACGGTTTTATGAATGGTAGTGTGCATTTTTTGAGTGGGTGTATGAAAGATTATATTAAGGTGTGAGGAAGTGCAGCAGGTATTAAGTGGATGATGTCATCAGTGATGTCATCAGTGATGCCATTTGAGATGTCATCAATGATGTCACTGTCCATGTCATGAGTGATGTAATATGTGACATCATCAGCAGTGCATTGCGGAGGCTCGTCTTATTTCTCTGGTTTTGTATGAGTGAAATGTCAACCTAACTATAATGTCCCTGAAACCTGTAGTTTTATTCAGTGAATTTCAAATGTTTTTTAAATGCTAATTTCTAACTATAATGTCCCTGAAAACAATGTTTTTTTTCACTGAATTTCTTATAGATACAGTGTAATATTGGCAGTTGCCATGTACAGTGATGCCATTAATTATGTCATTTCAGTTGTCGTCAGTGATATCAATGATATCATAGAACATGTCATGAGGGATGTATTTGTTAAGGTCAAAGCAGTGCATGGCAAGTACACAAGTTATCATTACCTTAGTTAACTATAACTGGTGTATTTTTAGTCTCTTTTTTAAGTTGAAAATGGTAACTTTTATATGCCATTTTCACCTAACTAAAACATCACTTCAATCTTTGTTTTTCGAGGAATTGCAAAGCATTTCAATGTGTGTTTTAATATATAGTAAGGTACTACTGGGTCTAGCTATATCATCGCTTTAACCTTTGTTTTTTTTAACATGTAGTAAGATTTAATCACATACCTAACTAATCCAACCACCTGAGGGAGCCAACCCTCCCGCTGTGCACAGCCGTCAGCATTAAGCCGTGCGTGCAATGAGGCTGGGTGCCCAACCCCCCATAAGTAACTAACCCTGCCGCGTATTGCCTTCAACCATGTGTAGCATGGGTTGGAAAGAGGGCCCTGCCTATTGTGAGGACTTGCACTAACCAACTGCAAGTGGCCAACCCTCCATTGCTGCCCAATCCCCCACAGCTATGCAACACCAATGGGCATCTACCCAACTTTTTCATTTTTTTTTCCTGCCTCGGTAATCTTACAGTAATTTTACAATACTCCTGTACATTTTTGTTGTGGGCACGCTGAGATACCACCATAGTACAGCGAGTCCATGATGACGTGAAAGGAATATTGATATTTTTCACTTTACACCATGGCGGGGAATTTTTTAAGAACCCTATCACAAGGACCAGGGGGTCAGGTTACCACCAGCCTGTCCCAGTATACATTTTATTTTATTTTTCACGACAGGGGGACCGAGTCCCCGAGTCCTAAAACGCCAGCTGTAATATTCCTCTTCATGTGATGGCCAGCCAATCACAGTGCTTGGTCTCAAGGACTGGTTCCAGTCTCGGGTAAATGAGCCAATCAGATGCTAGATTTGTCATTTTCCCTTATCACTCACTCAGCCGTACTGCGTCGCTATAACTCTATAACGTTTGAGGCTTAATTGCTCTCAAATTGCTAAATGAATTTTCAACAAATAAAACCACGCTTTCTGGGTAAAGATCTAGCTTTCTGCCAAATTTGGTGAAACTCAGCTCAACCGTTTTAGCTGTAGCCCTGTTCAATTTTCCTATGGAAAACTCCATAGGGAAAACATATTTAATGACCTTTCCTTTTTCTCACCCCCTGCTTCTGTGGACCAAACCAGACACTTTTCATGAAGGAGCTGAGTTGGCTTAACCTTTACTTGTGGAAACGTTTATGAAGATTCGGTAAAGAGTACCAAAGTTACTACCAAACAATAAAAAATGGCTTCCAATAGACATCTGTTTCTAATTCTAACTATGCAGTGGCTACTATATATACATATATTTTAATGAAAAAAACAAAGGTTAAAGCTGATTTATTGTTAGGAATAATAACTAACATTTCTACATTATGCACTACCTTCAATTTACCATACTTTGCTTGCCTTTATACTCATTCTTCTTGCATCAATCACCACACTACATTAACTATAACTTGCCCCTTCTCAATATACTGGTTATAGCCTTCCATACTATATACCCTATAACATCTGAAATCATTGCAGTCATTATGAGACTTATGACATCTGAAATGATATAATTTTTAAGAGCACAGTGCATGGTAGTATAGTACTCTATAGTTAATGTAGTGTTGCGATTGATGCAGATGTTCGCGATGTACACTAAATAGAAGGAGGAGAATAAATTATAAATGTAAGTTCTAACTAGTGGAGCATGAATTTGAAACATAAGCAATAACTACAACTTTATAATTTCTCCAGTCTATATAGTTATGATCTGTTTCCTAACTATAACTTCGCTTCAAGCTTTGTTTTTTCATTACATTTAAATGGTTTACATTTTTTTGTAAATCTGTCTTTAAATTATAGTGTAGAGTGTCATTTAATTGAGTGTTAAGTTGTGTGTAATTGAGTATAGTAAACAACAGAGTCATACAGTGTAGTGTCAGAGAGCCTCGTGTTGTGGAGTGGAATACAGTAGAGTAGCGATGTGTTCAGTAAAGAAAAGCATTAGATAGTAGAGTGGCATGTCATATTGTAGAGTATTGTAAAATGTAGTGGCATGTTTTACGGTGGAGTGACATGTTGTACAGTACAGTTGAGTGTCCTGCTGTGGAGTATCATCAACTGTGGTATTTTGGAGTCGAGTGTCATTGAGCGGCATATGGTTGAGTTGTGGTGTGGAATGGCATAGGGTAGAGTAAAGTGTTGTACATTACAGTGTCGGGGAATACAGTATAGTACTGTGTCAAACACCTGCATAGAGTGTAGTAGTGTTGTAGAGTGCAGTGTTCTGGAGTCTAGTAGATTTGTAAACTGAAGCAGTGTACATTGGAGTGGCATACAGTGAGCTAAACTGCCATACACTGCAGTCGAGTGGAGTGGTGTAGCACAGAGAGGACCAAAGTGTCACATTGTGGAATGGTGTCTTGTATAGACAGTGCCGTGGAATGTGGTATACTGTAGTGGCACAGCATACAGTGGGTTAAAGTGTTATAGACCAGACTGGAGTGGAGTGGCAGGTCATACAGTGGAGTGGTATGCCATGTTGTAAAGTGTGTGAAACTGTCGCAGAGTGGAGTACATTGTAGTGGCATAGAGTGGAGTACAGTGTTGTACAGCGGAGTGAGGCAGGGTAGACTAGAGAGTGGTACAATGCCCTACAATGGAGTGGCACATAGTGTTGTAGAGTGTAGTGGCATACAATGTGGTTGAGTGGAGCAGCGTACAGTGGAGTTTCATACAGTGTAATAGTGTAGGGTGGAGTGTTGTAAAATGGCGTACACTGGGGTGTTGTAGAGTCGAGTGATGTATAGTGGACTTGCGTACAGTGGAGTGTCACTGACTGTATAGGCATACAGTAGAGTAGGGTAGAGTGTAATAGTATGCAGTGGAGTGGGGTGTAGCGTACAAGGGTACAGTGGGGTGCCATAATGTGAAATAGCGCATAGTGGAGTGGCATAGAGTGGAGTGACATATAGTGGAATAACATAGATGAGAGTAGCTTACAGTGCACTGCCGTAGAGTGGAATACCATACAGTTGAGTGGCATAACTACAGTTAGTGGCATACACAGGAGCGGCATACAGTAGAGTGAAATAGAAGAGAGTGGAGCGGCATGGAGTGGAGTTGCAAATAGTGGAATAGATTGGCATGCAGTGGAGCAGTGTACAATAAAGTTTCTAGATTGGAGTGGTGTATAGTGGGTTAACATACAGTGATGTAGAGTACTGTGGAGTGGTGTACAGTAGACTAGCATAAAGTGGAGTGGCGTAGAGGGGAGTGGGGAAAAGTGGAGCTCCATACAGTATAATACCGTACACTGAAGTGATGTACAGGGGTGTGGCATAGAGTGGAGTGGCATTAAGTGAAATAGCGAACAGTGGACTAGCAATTCATTGAAATAGAGAAGTCCCCTGGAGTGGCATACACCAGAGTGGCGTAGATTGGAATACCATACAGTGAAGTGGCACAGAGTGCAGTGGCGTAAAGTGGAGTTACCTGGAGACAGTAGAAAAGCGGACTGTGGAATAATATGCTGTTGTGTGGCATACAGTAGAGTGGTGGGGTGGGGTGAAATGGAGTGGTATAGAGTTGATTGGCATAGAGTGTAGTTGTGTACTGTTGAATAGTGCATACTGGAGTGGCGTAGAGTGGCATACATTGGAATAGCATACAGTGGAGTGGCAAAGAGTGGAGTGGTAGAGGATGGAATGTGGTAGAGAGTAATAGCATACAGGAGAATAGGGCATAGTGGAGTGGCATTGAGTGCAGTGGCATAGAGTAGAGTGGCTTAAAGTAGAATAGCATAGAGTAGAATTGATGGCATTGAGTGGAGTGGCATACAGTGGGGGTGCATACAGTGGAATAGTGTAGAGTTGATTGGCCTAGAGTGTAGTGGTGTAGACTGGATTGTCATAGAGTGGAGCCGCATACAGTGGAATAGCGTACAATGCAGAGTTGTACAGTGCAGTGGCCTAGATTGGAGTGTGGTAAAATAGACTAGTGCACAGTACAATAATATGGAGTGGCATAGAGTGTACTGGTGTAGAGTGTAATAGTGTAGAGTGGCTGAATTAGAGTGGAGTGAGGTACAGTATTGTGGTGCACACTGGAATAGAAAACACTGGTGTGGATTAAAGTGGAGGAGTGTAGAGTGCAGCTCCATTCCGCCTAACTCTACAACTGATGTCCGTTACTATCGGTCGCCACACACAGCGCCTTAAATAGGTAAGCTTGTCTCTGCTTCCATTATTAGTGTGTCACACTCTCCCAGACCTCCTTTGACCTGTTCACCCTACACATCTAGGTCCACTGTGTCCTGACTGCTCCGTGTGGATTTCAAATCCACGTCCTGCGCTTCCAGTCCCAGCGCCAGTTTGCCCTGGGTCAAATACGGCTTGGGTAGGGGACCGGACACCCCTTCTCCATAATAATTAAATAGGACCCCAGGGAATGGGAGCCCTGGGGAAGTAAATGGCTCAAGTGGGGGGGGCAAATGCTTGCCTCTACAAAATAATTAAATTGAGTCCCAGGGTATGGGGTCCCCAGGACAGTAAGCAGTTTGGAAGAGAGACCACACCACCTCCTTCCCATAATAATTAAATTGGAACCTACAAGATGGGGTCCCTTACCTGCTAATTAAAGAATGTGGCAAGAGGCTGCCATTTTGGTGGTGTTTTTTTGCCACAATCCTGAAAAAGTGCCACAGGGTGACGGCAACATTTGTGGATTGTTTTTTATTTTAGCAATGGGAGAATCCCTTTGGACCCCTCCAGGCCTAGAGGGCCAGGGTATCTCTACCACACACCCTTACATATGATTGTATTCAGAAAGGGATGAAGTCCTCAAACCCTTAATGGCTGCCATTAACATTTTTCTGACCCAAACGTTCAGCTATAGAATTGTTATTCAACCATAATTTCTCAAATACTGAATGGATTTACATCACATTCTGCGGACCAATATCAAAAATCCTGCTAAATTTAGTTTAGCAGCTTTTGTGGTAAAGCTTCTTAAAGAAGTCTATGAAAAATTCATGGGGATTTTGTATTTTGGGACATCCCCACTTTTTTCTCAGACCCCACTTGACGGATCACCCCAAAGCATTCCATGCACAAGCAAAGCAAAAAAGAGACCTCTTTTAAAAAGTTTTGTGGAGATACTTGAAATGGTGCCAAAGTTATTAGCAGCACAAAAGTGATTAATCAGCTATCAGACACACACCACATTGGAGTATGCTAGACAGATTTGCTTGAGTAGTGCAGAACCTCATTATTAGTGCCATTTGCATTCTCAACTTCCTTTTCTGCTTGTTAATATAGCCTTTTCTGTGGTCAAAGAGGGGTGTCTCATTTCATTCACATATAATTGTCTCTTTTAAACACACTGGTGCACATGTGTGACTTGTTTCCTTGGAGTCGTTTACTGTGTGCCCTCGGATTTCTTTAACCTGGATTCATGTAGTGGCTAATTAGCACTGGTCTAAATAATTAGCAATAGTCTTGCTTTCACTAATAGTATTAGCAGTTTGTTGTGCAAGATACGGTGGGGTAAAAGGATGCACTGAAACCTGAACATATTCTTATTTAATGCTTTGTATCTTTACAGCTTTATTTAATAATGTATTATCTATCCCACTTATTTAGGGTGATATATTGTAAAAATACAAGAGAGCCCAATTTTAATCGGTCAGGAACCTTGGGTTGTTAGCTATTACAAGAGACAATGGTCCCTGAGAAAAGAAAGAGCACAGGAAAACAATCAATATAGACCCAATCAGTAATATATTATTACTGCTATCCAGCCAGACATGGGTAATTTAATATTCAATATATGTAATAAAGATAAGAAAGGGTGACACAAAAAATATATACAGTGGGACACAAGCCTGCGTCCTAGAGCTCACATAACATAAAAGGAAACAGAAAGTCTTAGGCAGCATAAAGTTGTTTTTATACGGAAATCATGATATAACAAAAAAATTAAAGAAAAGCCACCTTTGCACATACTTTGTCTTAAATATTAAGGTGTATAAGGTAGGCAACAAGTCGACGGCGTTTCAATTCTTTACAGAAAAATATCCGATCATCATCAGGACATTATCAATGCGATGCATGTAAACATTTGCCTGTGGTGACTATATATGAATCAAAGGGAAGAAAAATATTGAATATAGGGAAAGAGGGAAAAGTAAATTGTAGAGAATTAACATGGGCAAGAGTCAGTACATACACACTAATCGTGCTGAAGAAGACTACAAACTATGGCAGTAGTTAATAGTTGGTTCTAAGGCTCAGGAAGGACCGTTTAATGTTTAACGGGCACGAAATGGGGAATAAAATCAGTGGAGTGAGAGCCAATGAGAGAAAGTCCATGGTGCAAAAATTGAAGAATGGTGAAGGAGTACATTAATACTATCAACAATAAAATGGTGATGGCACAAGAACTAGCGTGAAGCACATTAGAATGGTGAAGGAGCAATATAGTACTATCTAAAATACAGTAGTGAGCAAAATAAACACAGTGGTGAGAAGGAAAAGAATGGCTAAAATAACGAGGGTCAAACCGGCCAGGGCAAACTGGCGCTGGGACTGGAAGCGCAGGACGTGGATTTGAAATCCACACGGAGCAGTCAGGACACAGTGGACCTGGATGTGTAGGGTGAACAGGTCAAAGGAGGTCTGGGAGAGTGTGACACACTAATAATGGAAGCAGAGACAAGCTTACCTATTTAAGGCGCTGTGTGTGGCGACCGATAGTAACGGACATCAGTTGTAGAGTTAGGCGGAATGGAGCTGCAAGCTGGTCTCTGGGTTGGTTGGGTCAGTAATAGACGAAGGTAATACAATTGGGACTTGTGAGCCACAAGTGCGATCTCAGGTATCCAGGGACATGTATGCGGCAGTTCTAAATGGAAGAGTAAGGGAGCATTTAAGAAGGCATGGAGGCGTTATGCAAGCTTTGTTGGAGGTCCAATAGCTACATGGGGGCACTTACCGATAATCTGCAGCTTACAAAGCTTGGTGCTTCCATTCGCATTCATGAGGGAAGTGCAAGATGCGGTCGGGGCCACGGGCTAAATAGTGGAAGGACTAATGGTTGAGGGGGTCATGTGACCTACTAATGAGAGTGCAAAGGCGGTGACCATCTTAGAGTGGTGAAAAGAGATTAGAGAAGTGAAAATTACGCTGGAAATACGCTAGGCAGTTCTTGTGTACAGGCAAAAAATTCAAAAAAACAGAAAACATTTCAGATATACTATCAAGATTATACATCAGCACGTTAGCCAACTGATTGAGGAGAACATAGCATCAGTACATGAGGCGAAAAGTCCAATTAGATAAGTGTTGTCCATTCCTCAAGGCGATTCAAGCCAGTGTGGATGCTGCCAGTACGTAAGATCCATTTAAGTTCCTCCTTATTCAGGAGTTGTGAAAGATCTGCAAGGTAGCTTGATCACGCTGATGATTGTCCAGCGTATGTCATCTTCGGTATGGCCATAGGGCTGGAAATGTTCAACCAGAGGGGCATTTGGTGTGTTGCAACGTAGTCTGCTGCGATGTTGACAAACCCTTATTCGTGCCTTTTGTGTAGTTTGGCCGATGTAAATCTTGTTGCATGGACAAAGAAACTAACAGCTAGAGGATATCCACGTAGGCTAGTTCGTAATGCCTTGAAGAGAGCCTGCTATTGCCCAAGGGACTCTCTCCTGGAACCGAAAACTAAACGGTCACAGAACCGCATAGTGTGTGTCACCACCTTTTCCCCCTCCTCACACACAATACGCAAGAGTATTCTCAAACATTGGGGTGTCATTAACACGGGCATACTGAATCTGGAACGCCCGTTGTTTGCATTTCAGAAAAACAAAAATATAAAGGACCACCTTGTTAGAGCTGTCTTGCCGAGTCCAGCACGTACAGGTACACTCCATGATCATTGGGGCACGGCGCCACTCACTGGGCATGCCAAATGTGGCAATTGAACTGCTTGTAAATTTACCATAAAATGCAAGGAATTCGTGTTTGGGAAAATCAAAATTGAACTGAAGGAGTTCTCTAACTGCAATACTTGCAATGTAATATTTGCAATTCTTTGTCTATGCAAAAAGATTTACATCGGCCAAACAACACAAAAGGCACGAATAAGGATCTGTCAACATCGCAACTATAACCTTGATAGTTTATCTGAAATGTTTTCTGTTTTTTGTAATTTTTTGCCTTTGCACAAGTACTGCGAAGCGTATTTCCAGTGTAATTTTCACTTCTCTAATCTCTTTTTACCACTCTAAGATGGCCGTAGCCTTTGCACTCTCATTAGTAGGTCACATGACCCCCTCGACCATTAGTCCTTCCACTATTTAGCCCGTGGACCAGCCCTCATCTTGCACTTCCCTCTCGAATGCGACTGGAAGCACCGAGCTGTGTAAACTGCAGATTATCAGTAAGTGTCCCCACGTAGCTATGAGACCTCCCACCAAGCGTGCATATCGTCTCCATGCCTTCCTAAACGCTCCCTTACTCTTCAATTTAGAACTGCTGCATACGTGTCCCTGGATTCCTGAGACCGCACTGGCGGCTCACAACTCCCAATTGTATTACCTTCGTCTATTACTGACCCGACCAATCCAGAGTCCGGCTTGCGGCTTCATCCTGCCTAACTCTAGAACTGATGTCCGATACTACCAGCTGCCACACACAGCGTCCCAAATAGGTAAGTGTGTCTCCGCTTCCATTATTAGCGTGCCACACTCCCCCAGACCTCTTTTGACCTGTTCACCCTTCACATCCAGGTCCTCCGTGTCCTGACTGCTCCGTGTGGATTTCATATCCGCGTTCCGTGCATCCGGTCCCAGCGGCAATTTGCACTGGCCAGTTTGACCCTAGGTATTTTGGTCTTACTTTTCCTTCTCACCACTGTGCTTATTTCGCTCACCACTTTATTTTAGATAGTACGATATTACTCCTTCACCATTCTAATGCACTTAGTGCTATTTCTTGTGCCATTACCATTTTATTGTTGATAGTTTTAAGGTACTTCTTCACCATTCTTCGATTTTTGCACCATGGACTTACTCTCATTGGCTCTGGCATTTTAAACATCACTGCCACTTTCGCTACCTTTTTTTAAAAATACTCTTGCTCCACTGATTTTATTTACCATTGCGTGCCCATTATGCGTAAACATCAAACATTAAACGGTTCTTCCTGAGCCTTAGAACCAACCATTAACTACTGCCATAGTTTGTAGTCTTCTTCAGCACGATTAGTGTGTATGTACTGACTCTTGCCCAAGTTAATTCTCTACAATTTACTTATCCCTCTTTCCCTATCTTCGCTATTGTTCTTCCCTTTGATTCATATATAGTCACCACAGGAAAATGTTTACAGGCATCACATTGATAATGTCCTGATGATGATCCAATATTTTTCTGTAAAGGATCGAAATGCCGTCGACTTGTTGCCTACCTTATAGACCTTATTATTTAAGACAAAGTATGTTTAAAGGTGGCTTTTCTTTAATTTGTTTGTTATATCATGATTTCCTTATACAAAGAACTTCACGCTGCCTGAGCCTTTCTTTTTCCTTTTATGTTATGTGAGCTCTAGGACGCAGGCTTGTGTCCCACTGTATATATTTTTTGTGTCACCCTTTCTTATGTTTATTACACATATTGAATATTAAATTACCCGTGTCCAGCTGAATAGCGGTAATAATAGAGTACTGATTGAGGCTATATTCATTGTTTCCCTGTACTCTTTCTTTGCTCAGGGACCATTGTCTCTTGTAATAACTTATTTGGGGTGAGACAGTGTAACCTTTATTCATGTGGGAACTGTGGCTGAGGAAGTACTTACAAGTCCAATGAATGTACCACTCATTTTATAATCTGATCTGTGTATTTGTTAAAACATTGTCGCACACTAAAAATGAAGCCTTGAATCATATTTGAATCATTAGGGATATGTTTTTGATACTTTAGTTTTATTTGCATTTTGTCTATATTTGAACAACAACAAACAGACAACCCTTGACTTCAAGCATGTGTATGTCAACTTATCGAATAATCATGGATTTATAACAAGGCACCCTGAAGTTAACATGACATCACCCCTCACTAGTTAGAGGTCATCACATATATTATCGTCCAGTGCTTCTTAATGTGTGGACTAGGAGACCCCTAGGGGTCCACAAAGCCTACTTGAGGGGCTGCGATTCCTCAAAAGATTAAATAATATTAACAGAATAATACAACATATATAAATATGCAAAATGTAAAATTGAAACATGTTAAAATGTTCTGTGAATGGGAAGGAGTTTGAAATTGGAGGCTACAAATTAAGTTGGGATCCTCAGTTTGATTTGTGGGAGCAGTGCAAGTGCATCAAGTAGAATGAAGTATGGACAATGGACTGCCTTAATTGAATTTAGAAAAAGCTCCAACCTTCCCATTCAAGTTGTGACTCTTTGTAGTATTTGTTTGTGAATTAAATCAAATATGTCATCGTTTGTGTATTGGTTTGTGGTTCAGATCATGAAAATTGCTTAGGCCGGGGTCCCCGGTTTCCAATATTGACTCACTGTGGAAGTCCCCGGATTTTAATAATTATTCAGTGGGGATTACGGGATTCCAGTAATGAGTCAGTGAGGGTCCACAGAACTGGTGCACAAATACACTGGATGGACTCATGAGATAACTTTAGGTGGGTTACAAGAAGATTTTACTTTTTGGTTTGATACTTGCCATTGAAAATGCCTCATGGAAGTTTCTTGAGCAGCATTTTACCTAATGAAATACTGACAGACGCCTAATCTCAATGAAACACCGTTAGTCCAAGAAAGATATTTGGCACAAACTACACACAACCTGGGAACTGTCCACTGTGGTACAGATTGAGATCATCCAAAATTGAAGATCTAAGATATGTAAGAAGTTAAACAATGCTCACTCGCAAACCTTATCCAAATAATGGTTAAAGCATGGTGGCATACAGTGGTCAATGAGACTCTGAATGACAATGTCTCATACTGTAAACACATTCATAAAATATATTAACTAAGCAATCCTTAAACACAGAATCCCTATAACTTATTGCTTACAAAAACAATATAGCTTCATATTGCAGTTGTTTAGAAACAAAAGAATGTCTCTTGGCTTTCAATAATAAACATGTTCCTCTAATGTACAAATGTTTAAAGTACTATGAACAAACTAAAATGAGAGAGAAGGGAAACCTGTCTAATATGCCCTTAATAAGAGTGATTGTGTTGATTTTCATCTTTCAATTACTCTTCTTTTTTATAGTTAAGATATTCACATGAGAAATTAACAGGGCTAACGAGGAGACATGCCTTGTCATGTTTAATCTAAACCTAACACACTTTGGCAGAAGCTGCAATGAACATCTTTGCACTTAAACAAAACATAGCGCTTGTTTTTCTTTTAAATAGACTTTTCAATTGTTTACATTTTTCCAGCTGCAATTTTTCTGGTTTTACTTTTTATATTTGTACTCAGTCAATACTAATATGACATGTTCCTTATAGATTATTTCTTCCTAGTTTCCAGAAGAATATTATGTAATTTGTGGTACCTTTCGAGTACGTCTGCGTCATATTTCATAGGAGTAAGAAACACCCTTGCATGAATGATAGATTCATCTTAATCAATAGGCTTCTTAAACTCAGTGAACGAATCAATATTAATAAATATTTCTGTAAACAGTACCTCTTCAGATTGCATTATTCATTAAAATGTCCTCGGCAGATGTACAGAAAGGCTAGGACCTTTGCCAGAAATACAAGGTGTAAAGCGTCAAATACATTTGGCTTGATTACAAGTTGTATAATACTGAGGTAAAAGTGAAATCATATGCCATTTTAACTATCACCATGTGCTAATGTCAATCTAGTACCGTGCAATTCTTAGTATAATTCCATGGAAAAGGGAATTACCGCATGGGACTGATTTTTCTGGTTGTGAAACCACAGAGAATTCCTTGTTCCTTGGGATTCTGCTGCGTCTGCACTAAGCAGTTGGCAAATGTATGCACAGGCCTATGCATGGGGTATGGGACAAGGGGGCGGGGGTGGGGTAGTAGGAGATGGAAGGAGAACATATTTTTTGGCAGAAGAAACAAAAATGGAATGAGACTCAGGGGGATATATACAAGGAAGTGGAGGAGAGAGGCGTTAGCCTTCTTGGCCTAACTCCTCTCTCCTCCATTTCAGAAACACAAGGCTGCACCATATTTACAAGAATGTGGTGCAGCCTTGCGTTTCCCCCTGCGATGGCATTAAGTTTAGCAACTTAGCACAAATGCAGGCACCCTTGCACCAGAGTGCAAGGGTGCCTGCGTGCAGGGGAGGATTGTTTATGTGTAGGAACATAAACAATCCTAGAAATGCTATTCTGTCACTTTCATGCATGCTGCTTCATGCAGCACACATGAAAGTGACAAAAAGGCAGTTTAAAAAAAAGTTCATTTATGTACAGGAAGGTACACCTTCCTGTACATAAACAAGCAATCACATTTTGCTTTTTCCATGTGTGCTGCACAAGACAGCACACATGGAAAAAACAAAAACTAGGGGAAATAATGCATTTCACCTTGTTTCGCCATCTTAGGACCAGTTTTCACCTGGTCTTAATTTTGATGCTGCCTCCTATGTACACCACCCTTGCACATAGGGGGCAGTGTAAAAATGAATGGGCGTTGCGGTGGGATGCCCATCGCAAAACCCACTGCCCACCCTTTTCACGCTAACCATAGCATGATAGGGGGCCTTATGTACAAGGCAGTGCTAAGCCACGTTAAGTGGCTTAACCCTGCCTTGTACATAAGGCGCAGACCCTATCACCACCACAATGTCACTATAGGTGACGTGGTGGCGATAGGGGCTTGTTCATATGCCCCTAAGTCTCATGCAATTTTTCCTGCCAGTTTTATCAGTAGATAAAATAGAGCCAAGTTCTCTCACACAAGGAAACACCTAGCTACTCAGAATCAGATGGAGTAGAATTCCATAAATGATTTATGCTTCGCTTGACTCATAATCAGGCCCATAGTAGAAATAAGGATATTTCTTACACACTGGTTCTTACCGGTTTGTGTCCATTCAAAAGAACAACGACCCAATGTGCAAACGTCAGGTCCAAAACTATAGCAAATCTGCAGTTTCTGCATTGTCATGTAGATGCGGGGAACCCCTAAATTCTTAGGCCCCAAAAGATACCTAAATAGCACTCCCACAGGTGGATGATCTGGGACGGTGTTAAACCCCAATGTTGGGCAGCATTGTGCCCTGAGACAAGGCACAACACAGCATATCAAAAATGAGTGTTAATTAACCAAGGACAGAATCAATAAGTGAGTTTTATGGCAGAATTAGAAAATTGTGGAAGGTTTATTCCACAAATAGAAACAGTGCAGTACAAAAATTGCAAAGGCAAAAGCCATTTTCATGAACGCTCTTGGAAATAGAGCATTTCAGAACAAAGAGCAAAATCAGAAAAATGTTAAGTTTACAAAATCAATAGGAAATCAGACAATATCCCTAGTAGCTTCGGAAAAGTCTCTGGAAAGTTTCGGTTCACCCCGCAAAATCTAGGGTATACATAGGAACTGTTCCCATAGAACAGAACTAAAACTGCACAATCATCATGATGTGAGCAAAGTTATGTTTTCAGTAAATCAGAGCATGGTTCTATTACACATCATATTGCCTTACCATCAAAGCACTATCCCACTACATGAATATTGTTTTATTTCCTCTGTGCTAACGTCATTCAGAGATGGCAGAAAAACCTGGTTACAAAGCAGTAAACTATTGTGAATAGAGCACTGTGTGCTAGCGGAAGGGACTTTGAGTGATAGCTATGTTATTGAGCTCATGTTTTCTTCACAATCAACAAGAATATCATCAATGAAAATAAACAAACTTGACTTTGCTTGACTGCAGTGCTTAATTTGTAAATTAAATGTGTACCAGGGCCCTGACCAGGAGGCCACTGCAGCTTGCACCACCCATTGCCTCTGCATCACTTTTCCTGGGGTCCAGTTGAATGGTGGGGGTGCCATTGTGATCTTGCTGCTAGCTGCAGTCTCCCTACCCAGCCGCCGGCCCATGTTTTAGAGTCAAAGAGGGGTTGAAAACTCCCCCCAGGATCCAGTGCCCCTTCATGACGAAACTAGGTATGGGAGCGGCTGGGGCTAGGGCCGCAGGGAATGCATGGAATGTAGAAGGTTTCCTTGATGAACTGTCGTAGGCACACAGTAGTCGAGTTAACAATGGAACCAATTGACATGGGGAGTCAAGGTATGTGAGCGCACCGCATCCGGGTTCCAAGGGCACCCAAGAGGCTGGGCCTCAGTGCCTTAGATGCACTGGGGAGGGCGGGTTTGAGGCTGGTGGAGAGTGACCCCAGGACTGCTTGCTATCCATGGACTTGAGGTGTTGTATGATGTCTTGCTTGGCCTGCTGTGACAGTTCACTTGCTCTTTGTGCCCTGATTTAAGGACATCACACAGTTGACCATTCTATTTGCAGCGGCGCCCCAGACTGGGAGAGGCCAGAGCCAGGGCTGGCAGGGCGGGACTACGTCTTGAGCTGGAGTAGGTTTTCGGCCTCCCCGAGGGATCTAAGGGACTTGCGCTTGCTCTCCCATGAGCAGATCAAGGCAAAAGGGTGGCCTCACTGGTATTTAATTGACAAGTCTCTCAATTTGCCCGTGACCAGCTTGAATTCTCTTCGCCGTCAAAGTGTAACTGGAGCGAGATCCTTGAAAATTTGAATGTGATGTCCCCCATAGGTCAAGTTGGTCTTCTCCCTGGCCGCGCGTAGGATTGCCTCCTTCTCAGTAAAGAAGTGCATCCGGTGTACGCTGTCTAGGACAAGGCTTGCATTTCCACGAGGGACTGCTACTCAGTGTGCCCTATCAAGTGCTGAGGGGAGGAATCATCATCAGCCCAGACCTACTGAAGGAGGCCCGCCATGAAAGTCATTATATCCTGCCCCTCCATGCCCCGGGGGACCCCCTGATGCGAAGGTTGTTCCTCCAACTCCTGTTTTCCAGGTCCTCCTGTTTGGTTTGTAGTTCAATGTGCTGTTCTTCAAGCGCCGTCATTCTATGCCATAGGTCTTCCTGGTCTTCTGTTCGTGTGTCGAGTGTTTGGTCGAGGCTGTCCACTCTGCCCCCAATTTGTGTCACATTGCGCCAGAGATCATACAGGCATGCTTTGAACTCGGTTTTAAGTGAGCTGATTTCTGCCTTTATTTCTTGAAGAAAGTAAGTCATAAAGGCCTGTGCTAGGGGGCTCGCCTCAGGACCCTCAGGGGATGTCGCAATCGTGAGGGCAGGTTGGGCCGCCACAACAGAGGGCGGCTTTAGCCACATTGATGGAACATTTGTTTCCTTGGAGGAGCCTGGGGCGGTATCCTTTCACATTTCACTGCGAAGAATTGTTTCCCCTTGAATACCTCTTCTTCAGTGCGTCCCACTCAGGGCAGCAGATCTTAGGTTGCTGGTCTAGGGGGAGCCGTTGATTTTCCTCTGGACCCTGACCCCACAGAGCACCAGGATCCCCCAGTACAGGGAAGCCAGCAGTGATGTCCCAAAGTTCTGCGTAGCCTGGTGTCAGTAGGCCAGGAGGTCTGCGGGATGTTGGGTGAGGTCAACCCAAGGCCCACTGGGTAAGCAGCCAAACCCTCCATTCATGCTCAAGGTGGGGGCGGGGCACCCCCACAGCCAGATCCCGATCTCACTCCTCCCAGCTGGGACTGTTTTAGCACATTAAGCTCTGCAGGGGCAAGGGAGTTCAGCCCCGGGTAACTACCTTCAGATTGTCGCGGTCAGATGGGTAGCCAATCAAGCCCTCCCCTCAGCTGAAGTCCTACCATGGAGGGAATAGGGCCAGGCTCACTGCCCGATTGCACATCTGATCGCCTCAACCCCCACCAGCACAAACAGTTGCACCCCTGCTGCTCAGGCACCCACTTCAGCTCATACCTCCTGTTTTGTTGTGCAACGTTTCGTGTGGGTCCCTGGCGTCGGCGTAAAAGCCAGCGGGCATCTCAGTGAGGCCAGGCCACTCCTCCCGTGGCACGTTTGTTAGTGAGTCCACCCCAATGCGGGGGCCCGCTACTCACTATTGATCTCCCCCAAGGGTGCCAAGGGTCCCCCACAGTGGCGCCCGCGGGTGACACCCTGAAATGATGTAGCCGGTGCAGGTTGGTTGGCCCACTCCTTATGCCCCAGCACGGCTCTGGGCAGCATGCAACTGGGAAGGCCGCAATATGTCGCTGCTGGCCCCAGCTGATGGGGCCCTCGCAGAGGTTGGGCCGCTTCAAGAAGCTGCACCCTCGCTGCAGCCCTCGGGTGCAAGGGTCCTCTCACTGCCCCAGAGAGGAGAGCCTGGCCGGGCACCCAGCAGTCGAGGCTCGCCCCGGCCCCCCCAAACATCAGAAGGCCTACCTGTACCAGCCGGGTCTGGTGTCCTGCGTCCGCAGAGTAGGGGCATCAGAGGTCTGCCCACGGTCCCCAAGTTCAGTTCCCACACCACGGCCACCAAAAGTCACAAATCTGGCTCTCACAGTGAAGCTTCAGGCCCCCGCCATGCAGAACGCTCTCTCAATGCCTGGGCTTAAGATGGTGGGTCCAACCATTCCCCTCGGCTGTCCGCTGCGAACTGGCATCTATCTCGAGCTTGGAAGTCAATACATGCTCCGAAATTGGGGCGGATGGCTTACTGCACACTAGGTGAGGGTCTGCCAGTGTTTTCGGGGCCCCGGTGACGATAGAATCATCAGGCCGGCCGCAGGAGGACGGAGACACCGCAAGTTGCATACTACTCTATTTGAGACTTGGCCACGCCCCCACAAACAGTGTTTTAACCTAATCAGTTCAGGCTTATTGAGTTGGTAGGAATACTCACCTCCTAAATCTGCAACCCAATATCTGACACAAAACAGTTGCTGTTTTTGTACAGCAATTGGATCCTGCCTTTCATTTTGTGGTGCAACTGATGTGATAACTACATGATCACAAAACACACATTTAGCGGAGGTCAAAATCTCATGCTTGACTAGTATGTAAGAGGCAAGAGCAAATTTATGAATTTTTGCTAATGCCTTGAAATGCAGGCATGTGGGGGTACAGTAGGCCACCATCAATGCATGACAGCATTATTTTAAAGAGGTTCCTGTTCCTTAAGGAAACAAGGGATGCTTTTATTTAGTTTTTGTTTTGTTTTTTGTTCACGAAAGGCATCATAGCGTATTTAATCATTTAACATAAAAACAACATACCTGCTATCAATGTTAAATTACAATAGGATCCAATAAAATAAAACATTTCTTTAAAAAAAAATGTTAGCACATAGGAAAATACATCAGAGGAAGCATTCGGTGCCTCCCTGGACTGTCTGCTCCACTTGAGGTCAATTGCTACCATTCACAACGTGGAAGCAGTCCCATTATGGCAGAATACTAATTGTGAAAGGATTACCATGCCATGTGGAGTGTCTATCTGTGAACAGTTTGTGACCACAATTGCTGTGATAAAGCTTTCATATATCCTTAAGTGATTCAGAAAAGGGAGAAGGGTGCCCCTTTTATTTACTCCTCTTTAGAATTCAGAATGGATGGCAAAAAAAAAATCCCAACTTGGTCCCAATGCATTTGCCTTTACAAAGGAGCTGTGTACATCAGAAAATTTTATTTTCATGCCGTTTGCACACTATTCTATCTATCTTGAAAAAATACACATCAATGAAATATCTGCATTGCTGAAAAAATAATGAAATAATTATTACATAGAAGAATCCCATTCTTCCCTGTCATTTAAAAGCAACGGATGAGCAACATAGAACAACAAATTGTATTATGTCCCTAAGCAACTGGATAACTTAACCTCCTCATTATGTTTGACCAGTTGTTGGCATTTGTCCCAGGTTTAGGACCCAAACTAATTCATGCCGATGCATAATGGTATATTGAAATAATTGCGACATTGCACATTGACTGTACATGCACTTTTTTGGTATATTGTGATAACTGCGATTTTGCACATTGACTGTACAT
This sequence comes from Triturus cristatus, assembly GCF_964204655.1. NCBI lineage: Eukaryota > Metazoa > Chordata > Amphibia > Caudata > Salamandridae > Triturus > Triturus cristatus. Next base: position 251,074,774 of record NC_140584.1, read on the forward strand.
GTACTTTTTTAGAAATCGATCCTGATACAGAACAAATATTATTCTGCTGTCCATACATTGCACAGGCACTTTATAGATGAACAAGATACTAGGGCAACCTTTAGACTGCCAAGATCAACTCATGGAACTCTTCCAAACTCGAAGATAGATGTATATTGATGCGATGAAGTGAACAATGGATCAGTGTATTTTAAAAGAATTGTTTTTGTATGTACTGATTTTTACTGTTTTCTTACTTCTATGGCCTCGTAGGCCGAAATAAAATATTTTGAATATTGAAAATTGAATACAGGTTACTAAAATATTCAAAATGCCTTCGTGCATTTGACCTTTAGTGCAGATCTGAATAGATTTTATTGGTCAGATTTATAATATGGCAGACAGGGTACTCACTCACAACAACAGCAGAGTACCCTCTGCCAAATTCATGGTCCACCCGACCGATTTAGAGGTGAGCAGACTGAAGGTATGCCAATGTCTGAGCCTAATCCGGCTCCATCGCTGACATACTCCTCTGACAGATTATGGGCCATCGAGGTTAGCCATCTGACCTGCTGCCAAATTTACAGTGGGCAATTGGATTGCTTTTTTTTGCTATTGGCCACCATCATGTAAAATCAAGTGGAGATGGACATTAAAAAAATGACCCCCAAACCATGGGAGAAAACTCTAGTGGTTAAGGGGTAATTAGTTTTCCATTTTGAAAAACACAAACTCTCACTGTGTGAGTTTGTTTTTGAAAAATGGAAAACTGTTTAACAGTTAGACAGAGAAGCCTATCAAACGTTTGCAACATAGACAGGAATCCCAGTAACACCTCTCAATGTCTCCACTATACCTTCCTCTACAAAACTTAAAATCAGCTCCTATATCTATTTTTGCTTTAAAAATCTGAATGATCCAATTGTTCTTAAATGATAGCACAGTGGCCTAGTAGCGTGCTCTCGACTTAGTGTCTTACAATTTGCAAAGTCTATTTTCTATGGAAGAAAATAATTAACGTCCATTTAGGTTTTGAACAGGGCTTATAAATCTGATAAAGGGTTACAAAACTCTTGTTTCATCAAAAAATAAACAGGGATCTGAGAACACAATTGCATACATTTCTGAGTTACACAATGAAATAGATAACACTTTAGATATTAACAGGATGCTGATAATTGACAATGATGTAAGAGGGAAAACTGTGGGCTCAATGTACAAAACATTTTTCTAGTCTCAAGTCCTCTAATTTGGTAAATCTGTGGGTTTGCCACAATTAAAAAAAAAATCTCAGCGTACAAACACATTTAATGATTCAGAAAACTTTGGACTCCTCCTTTGGAATTCGGAGTGGCAGCTTGAGGGTTAGTAGGCAGTGGTCCAGAGGAAGTTCAAAATGTAAAACTTTTTTTAGCAATCCCTATTTCCTTTAAGGAAATCATGATGCTTTAAAAATAAAAGATTTACATTTTGAAATGCAGTCACAGGGATGGTGGTCTGCTATACCTTGCAGGCAATCATCCCTTTCATTGTAGCGAACTAGGGGGCATATCAACAAGGGCTTTATCTCTGCTTTTTTGGCTTTATCGTCTGGTATTTTTCAGACTTAGCTATGATATCCTATGGAAGGAGGATATCATGGCTAAGTTTGCCTGTCCCTATCAACAAGGTAACGTGAGATTATCGCTGGGTTTCCAGCGATAATCTCACGTTAGCCTGTTAGCGTGAGGATTTTTATCACTATTGAGATAAGCGTTGCTAATAGCACACTATCGCAGCGATAAAAATTCCCGCTAGCCGGCGATAATTATCCTAGCGCTAAGTGCGCTTAGAGATAATTATCGCCGGTTGTTGTTGATATGCTCCTCGGGGGCATATTTACAACGAGGCGATAAAAAATTATCGCCGCTTTAGCGGCTGTTTTCGGCCGAAAAGCGGCGATAATTTTATCGCTATATTAGCAAGGTCACGCTAACGCGTGAAAACTTGCTTTAGTGTGGGGATTTCTAACGCCCAGCTTTGCATCTCTAATGAGATGCAAAGTGGGCGTTCCTGACCTGACATGATAGGAGAAATGTCGCCAAGCGACATTTCTCCTATCATCAAGCCCCACGCTATGAAGCATAGCGTCAGGAAAAGTAGCGATAACACCTGTTATCGCTACTTTCCTAACACCTGCTTCAGGACTGACTTAGCCATGATATCCTATGGAAGGTGGATATCATGGCTAAGTTTGTGAGCCCCTATCAACAAGCTAACGTGAGATTATCGCTGGGTTTCCAGCGATAATCTCACGTTAGCCAGTTAGCGTGAGGATTTTTACCGCTATTGAGATAAGCGTTGCTAATAGCACGCTATCTCAGCGATAAAAATCCACGCTAGCCGGCGATAATTATCCTAGCGCTAAGTGCGCTTTGCGATAATTATCGCCGGTTGTTGTTGCTATGCCCCCAAAGTTGGATTATATATTAGGTAGGTCGTTCTGCGACCCCCTTCGATTCTTTTTATATCTATGCATGCTTTCTTTATGCTCAGAATACCTCCACGTCCAAGTATCCTCCAATCCTAGAGCACTAAGAATCACATGCATTGATGTGATATAATGTTGATCTACAGTAGGTTATGAATTCAAATCTTGGAATGACAGTCACAGGGTAATTTACATCCTGTTGAGTGGTGAAGATCTCTGGAAACTCATTAGAGCCGCCGACTCTACTCATGGCACAGAACTTTGCTGAGCAGGCTCCATGTTAGGTGTACCTGCAGAGCAAAGGTTTCTTTTCAAGAAACAAACTCCTAAAGTGAGAGCTGGTTACATGAAGACAGCAAAAAACGACAATGGCCCTGACATGCAGGGAATTTCCCCCCTGCATGATGTCAGGTCATTTTTTTAATTTCCCTGACTGGGACCACCAAGCCTCACAGGTGGTCTCAGGCAGGGAAATCAAATGATAGTTGCTCTATCCTAAATAGGGTGGGGTAACAGTCACTATTAGCTGGCAGCCAGAAACAGAAGGGCTGGTAATTCAGAGGTTTACACCAGCTGAGGCTCATCAGGTCTAAACCTGATACTTACTCCTCTTTTAAATGAGGTTGGGAATCCACATATTTAGTGAAACGGGAGCCCAGACAATTTATGGCAGTTCTCCTGCTCTGCCAAACGCTACTGCCTCACGTTTTTGATGTCAGCAATAAATTCAGCAATAGTAAAATGTGTAAACTGCAGTGCTTCGAAATGGCACGGCACAAGTGCTGCACTAAGCACTTCATGACTTAAAAGTTATTATTCCAATACTTCGGTCCAATGCTATGCTGAAACCATTCCTAAAAGAACATGATTACTGGTGTGGAAGGAAATGCAACTTGACGTTTTTTGATTTTTCAAACTGACCTACCACTTAGTAGGTACATGCACTGAACCTTATAACGTACCCCCTTTCAAATCTTTAATTTCCCCTAAATCAGCTATTGTAGGTGGTTTTCCAATATGTGGTTCCAGTACAATGTTACTGTATTCTCACCAAAGTAACGTTCTTCCGTTTAATTATTTAATTCATTTATGTTGCAAGATAAAAAAAATAAGTTTAAATAGCTCAGAATCCTATGAAATGTCTTGTCTACTAGTGATATTACATTTTCTGTTGACATTACTGGTTAACACAATCAGGCACATGCATCAAAAAGAGAGTTTGCGAGTCCTTATTTGCGAATTTTAAGGAATCGCAAATAAAGACTCGCAAAACACGATGCAACAAAAACATTGCGAGAATATTGCGAATCGCTAAAAATCGCTAAATAAATTGCGATTTCGGCATTTGCGAACTCGCTATTAGCGATTTCGCAATTAGCGAAATCGCTAATACCGAAGTCGCTTTTTGATGCATCCTGATGACATCACAACCAGGAAGTGAGCAGCACCAGCCTCATTTCCAGTGCACAGTGTCAGGGAGAGGAGGGAGCTGGCTCTGGGAGCAGAACAGGAGTGTGACAGAGACAGAAGAAAAACTTGTGATATCAAATGGAAGCCTCACAAACAGCAGAGGAGAGCCAAACAGGCAGGAAACGCAAAATTAAATTTGCAGAAAAAGAAATTGACACCCTCATTGAGGGAGTAGTCCACAGCCATGACAAGCTGTTTGGAAAGGCATCATTGAAAGTGGCAGAGCAGGAGAAAAGGAAAATCTGGCTCCGGATCCAAAACAGGGTCAATGCCATTGGGGTGACACACCGCACCATTGAAGAACTCAAAAAACGATGGTACGACTTGCGCAGTCGGGCTAAGGTGCGCATAGCTGACCGCCTGAAGGAGGCAAAGAAGACAGGAGGGGGAACACCAACAGACACTGGGAACACTCCCATGGAGGACTTGATTGAATCCACCATCCAGCCAGAAGCTGTTGTTGGTGTGACCCAGCTGGACACGTCCGGAGCAGCAAACACATCTGAAGGTAAGATGAATGTATGTTTTCTTAGTGTTACAAAATGTAAAGGTAGAACTCGACCATAGCACAGCCCAAGTGCAGACCCTGAACATCCAGTACACAATGCATTCAGTAGGTGAGGGGCATTATGGGAGATGTAGTCAGGTCAAGCAGTTAAAATGTCAAATCTCAGAGTAACAACCCAAAAAAGCTGAATAGAGTATAAAATCATTTACAAAGGCAGAAATTTATTACTGTGCAATTAATATCACAGACATGAAATAATACAGTGTTGCACTGTTTCACCTCACAGATGCACAACGTGTAGAAGATGTGGATAGCGATTCCCCAGACATGCAGGACACCAGCGCAGGTGAACAGATGGACACACCTGTGGTGCAAATAAATCCCTCACGTCCAACAAAGTCACGCAGGGCTACTGTTCCATCCCTAGTCACCATGGAGTGTGAAGATGATGAGGCTGATGCAACACCAGGTGGCAGCCATGGCCAGACAACTTCCATCACACAAACACAACCACAGGTCCCCAGAACTAATCACAGAGCCCGGCGTAGGAGAGGAAGAGCACTCAGGACACAGCAGGAGGAGCAACCAAGTGATGTCTGGGGTGGTCTTGAGGGACAGATGCTCCGTATGCAGCGCCTGCAGACAAAAAACACACGATTAGTACAATTGCAAGTTGGCAAGATGGCTAGCAACATAGCAGTACTGTCAGAAAGTGTGCAGCAACTGAGCAAGGTGATGCATGAGGGAAATGTATCCCAGAAGAGACAGCATCGTCAACTAATGCTGCAATTGAAAATGTTTGCTAAATCAAACAATAGATTGGCCACGACAACTGCACTGCTGGCACGTAGGTCTGTGACCATGCAAACTGAAATGTGCCATTGGAGCGGCGATGTGGCTAAAGCACTGGACCAGGTCACAAATGCAGTTGATTTGCTAAATGCTTCCACAATTGCGGCCAACAATTCCACGCCCGAAGAGGGTAGTGAGGGTGGCTCAAGCCTAAGTAGTGTGGCAGTTCCAGTCCGCACTGCAGGAAGACGCAACACACGCAGCAGTACCCCCGCCGCTTCCAACATAACGGATGACAATGCTGGGTCTGACAGGCGTCTGGGTGTTCGTGGGAAAAAGCGCTAGACTGGCATGTACAAGTGCATTCCACTATGGTGACGTAACCATTTATTTGGATTTGACTTTTCACAGAGTGACAAGTGAATTGACATTTGCAAACCACTTATGTCCATTGCACTGGTCAGATTACAAGTGTGCTTGAACACTCATGGCAATTTTATTTAATTAAAGAATACTCTGATAGCAATAGTCAGTTTCTGTGTCATCATTACTCACCTCAGAAATAATTTTGTGTGATGTCAAATCTTCTCCTACGCCCTTCTGCTGCGCCTGCCCCTTGTGCTGCATGGTGTTGTGGCACTTGCTGGTTCCCATCCTCCGAATCGCTGTCAGACACCTCGATGTCCATTCCTCCCCTTGTCGCTATGTTGTGCAGCATGGCACATGCCGCTACTATCTTGCAGCATTGTTCAGGGTTGTACTTCAGTGCTCCACCGGTCTTATGTAGACATCTGAATCGGCTCTTCAACAGCCCAAATGTGCGCTCTATGATGTTCCTTGTCGAAATATGTGCTGCATTGTACCTCTGTTGATTGGCAGTTGTGGGATTGAGGTAAGGCGTCATTAGGTAATTACGCAAGGCGTATGCGCTGTCACCTACATGTAATGGAGCAAAGAGTCAGTGGCAGCTTCACATTGACATACGTACAATGACAGTGATAAACTATAACACATATTTACCAAGCAGATGTCCCTCTCCAAATTCTCCCCTGACAAGACGGGTGTGTATGCCACTTTGCCTGAAGATATAAGAGTCATGTGCACTCCCTGGAAATTGCGCAACAATGTCAGTGATAATGTTTTTGGCATTGCAAACAACCTGAATATTGAGGGAATGGTAAGATTTCCTATTTCTATATATATATTCCTGTGTTGCAGGGGGACATATTGCAACGTGGGTGCAATCAATACAACCCAAAACATGTGGGAAACGAGCTATCTGGTAGAACTCCTGTTTGGTTTTTGCAAGGTCAAGCGCGGTGGTAGGGAACTTGATATGAGACCCGATCACGGCCATCATGGCATCAAGGAATGCTTTCAATATTCTTGAAAGTGCGCTTTGTGACACACCTCCCGCAACAGCAATGACCCCCTGAAAACTGCCTGACGCCAGAAGGTGTAGGCAACATAGGACCTGCACATGCGTTGGGATGGCATTGGTCCTACGTGTCTGTCGTTGCATTATGGGGTCCAATTCATTGATTAGGTCATGGATCATTGCTGCATTGAGCCTATACTTGTCGTATATCTCATCCTCTTGCTGGCCTAGCAAAGTTATGCGGACTCTGAAGATGCGCTCATTCATTCGCCTCCGTCTCTGTGCGGCAGCCTGCAGCCTCATCCTCCTCGCCATCAGGTAAATCCCTGCCATTGTGAACAGTGCTGGCTCATTCTGGGTGTGTTTAAATGGGTTTCAGTTGGTTTTCACCTGTCTGTGATTTGCACTCATGATTACCACCTGGTTGTGATCCTTCTTATTTAGCGATCGCTAATTTGCGATTTTCATGGAAATCGCTATTTGCGATTTGTCATGCATACATTTTGCGATTCGTTGTTTGCGATTCGGTAATTGGGACACGCTAATACCGATTCGCTATTTGATTCGCAGAATGTTTTGCGATTCCTTATATTTGCGAAAAAATGGATTTTCGCAAATATACAGTTGATGCATTTCAACACTGACTTTTGCGATCGCAAACGGCCTATTTTTGCGATTCGCACCCTTTGCGATCGCAAAAAGGTTTGATGCATGTGCCTGTATGACTTTTAAACACCTGAATTTTGGACTTCTGTTATATGGGCTTTTCTTTGTTCGACTTAGACTTTGCTCTGGATTTCTGAATGTGGCCAGTGGGATATTTTTTTCTGTTCCCTGTTTGTTAGGGTTTGATGTCATGACATATGATTGTGTGTACACTATGGTAATTATGGCTTTCAATATATTCTTTTGCAGCCTTGAGAAAGTCCAGAAGGACACCAAACGTGTTGGCTATATGGACTACTTTTTCTTGTGTGTCTCGGTGCACCAAATATGGACATGTTTCAAACTGAAAAAATGTGGCACTTTGGACTTTGTTTTGGATACTATGTAAGCGGCCATTTTGGTTTATATTGTATGTAGCTGGTGCCATTGCAGCCACCGACTCAGACGACAACCCTAGATAGCCGGGGGACTGCTTAATCACCGTAGCAGCACCAATTTCACTTAATTCATGCTGATACAATCAACACCCGGGTCATTGGATTTGCTGCAGCCCTTTTCACTGCTACCATCATTTTGCATTACCTTTCTGTAAGAGGACCACAAAAATTCTAAAACATAAATTCACATAAAATAATGCTTCACTAAATTGGTTTTGGATAAGCTACAGAAATGATTCATCCACTGTTTTTCATACATTTTTTATAAAGATCCAGTTAAATGGTTTAATTTTTGTATCAATATACAGGAAAAGTACATTTTAGAAAGTAGATTTGTTTGCCTGAATCTCCAGCAAGCTCATTAGCATTAGCCTGCGACCAGCCACCCCCTGTCAATGCTTTCCCTTTAACACGGTGTGAAAACTGCTCAAAGAGCAAACATAATGCCTTAGGCCTTGTTGCAGGGAAGACTAATGTGCGAGTTTTGTGACCCAGCTCAGGATGGGCCTTTGGAGAGGGTGCAGAACTTCATTAATTTGAAAAGGACCAGGCTGAGACCCATCCATTCATATTTACATGTAAAGGGAGATCTGATGCAGGGAAACCCTGTGATCCCTAGGCACAGTGAAGCAAGCTTGACACCATCCCAGTGGGAGGGGGAGTTGGTCCCACAGCCAGTTTGGTATTACTGAGGGAAATACTCAGAAGAGTTCTGTCATGGTTGATTTAACACAGATTAGTGCACTCTGGGATATTTTCCATTAGGTCAAAGGATGTGCTGCAATAGTGGGAAGGTTTACCCTTGGGAACCTGGTGATAGAGTGTGCAGGAGTCAGTCTCACACATTGGCTAGTGAATCGTACAAAACTAGCATCTTTTTCCAGGTCAAGTGAACACTTTCTGGACCTGTGGAAGAATAGAAGAATTCTGTACTTATTGTCTTTGACCTGAGGTAAAACCCTAGGAGCTTTACCTGCTCCCACTTGCACCCAGCACTGAGAAGTGGACTCCATGGATCAGATGGCTAACCACCTTTGTGGCTACAGAGACACAAAAATCTGCAGGAGCCCTTTCTTCCTGAAATGACAAGTTAACCAGAAGCAACTGTACCTGCACGGGCCCCAGCTATTGGTTGCTGCTGGAATGAGTCTTGGCCACTAAATGCTATCCCTGAGGTCCTATTACCCTTAGAAGATCCTTAGATCTGCTCTAGAAAGTACAAAAGTTGAGACATAGAAAATGTTTGGGCTTCCATGACCTCCAGAGCTTTGGCTGGATCTGGTGGCAAAAGGTGTCCCATTTTGGGAGGGCATCATCTATTACAGCTTCCAAGATTGCCGGAGTGGAGGATTATGAGCTCCAAAAAAGAGACCAAAGGTTGATTCTTGACTGGGTGCAGGCTCAAAGAATTATTTACTGAACCTGGGAGTTGGGTCTGACAAGATTTTGGACTTATTACTCGGTAAGGAATAACATTGTCCCTAACTAATAACCCTCTTTGTTTGCAGACACTCCATTGGAACTAGTGGAAAACTTAAAACTTAAAACTTACAACTAATGGGATAATATTTTTGTAAATGATATTTAAGACACAATATTTATTTTAGGAAATGTTTCTGAACATGATAGTATCACATATAATGCGTTATGCTTGAAAGATGCAATCAGCAGTTAATCAGGAAGCCTGAAAGACCTTTTTTGTATACAGTGCAAGAAGAATCTATTACCTTGCTAGCTTTGACAGTAATTATTTATGAAACCCCCTACATTTTTTTTGTGAAAATTATGTGCTGATTATCCTTTTCGTTCGCTTCCACGGAATAAAATCCAAACCTAATATCCATTTTTGCCTGCAGTATTTCCTTGCATAAGCTAGGTTAAATAAAATAATAGGGGGTTCTAGCAGAGTATGTTTAACTATGTAATATAAGGAACAACATAACCCACTATAAAAAAGAAATTGCATTGGGAGTCAATAGAATACATTGATCTTTAGCCTAATTCTTTGTCATGGCCACTGAACAGCTTGTTGACTTACAATATGATTTTATAAATCTTCCAATCCATCATTCCTTGGTAGGGTTAGCTCATTCTCTATGTTCTTTTGCTCAGAGGGCAGTGGCATGTATTACTTGATATAGCATTATTAGTGAGCTATTAGCCCCCTCTACAGATCTGGGTACATGAGATGGGTAATCTTGCAGTAGTTCTATTGAATATTGTTATTTTGGATCAGCTAATAAGAATTGCTATGTGTTCTAAATCGCAAAGACCGTTCTGTAGCTAAAATGACCTAGAGATGCTAGATTGCTTCTTGCATTTTGGGAGGTCAGTCTACAGAAAGAAACAGGACAAGTTCTACATGGGGGAGTGGAATTCAAGTGGTTTAATAGGTCTGGCCTGGAGACAGCTTTTGTTATCTCTCTTATCTCGTACAAAAAAAATCACAAATATAAAATAAATACATATATACGCACCTAGGACCTGGTTATATGTTGGACAGAGCTGTTTCTTTGTGTGGAATTGTGCACATTCTGATCACAAGAGGAGTGTTGTTCCTGTACCCAGATTTTCTAGGTAGGCGAACACCAAGCCTGATTTTATTGACCAGAAAATTGGGCTGGTATAAGTAGGTACATATGGAACTGCAAGTGCAGCCTCACTCGGCACACCACTTCATCCCAACCCCCTGCTACATCTTGTGGAAGCACAGAATGCTCCCTGCATGCCCAGTTTCTCCTATTCTATGAAGCCCTGGCCACCACTACTTCCCACTCTTATGCACCCTTCACTTATTTACTACCTGCTCAGAACAAGTAGTATGTCGGAACAGTTAATCCCCAATGAATCAGGAATTCTATATGCAGCTTGGCCTGGACCACCTGGGGCGGTGTGATTTTTAGCAAACACAAGTAGATGATGGACAGAGCGCTGAAACTTTTCAGACACTCACCCCTAGTCACAGATCTGGGTTGAATCCATCATCGTTCTTTAGCTCACTTCGCCACTTCAGTCCAGACACAGCTATATGCAAATCAGTATTGACCCTGTGTCTCATGGAAACAGTCCAGCCCGAACTGCCAAGCCAAGTCTTCCCTGGACCAGAAACAAGCATCCTAGGAACGGTTTCGGGCTAACAGCCCTCATCGGCCAGTCTAGTTTGAATGCAGTGGCAAAGTGAGCAAGGGACCCACATCTGGGCATAACCTGCCAACTTAGGGTGATTGTGGTTATTACCCATTCAGTGAGGATTTACTTGTAATTGCACTGTACTGATAGGATGTTAGTGCATGGTACCCATGTTTACTAGTTAGGGGGTTACACCCCACTAGTACCATGCAACTTGCAATCAGGATCGTAAAGGGGCCTTGGATCAGCACTCTTTATCCAGGGTCAGTTCGAATCTCACTCAGTTTGATTCCACCCACCACAGAACAAAGCATGGGGCAATGGGACAACTTTTTTCTGTGGGGGTTGGTATGGGGTCGAGTTCTGTCGGCCACCAGAAGGTGTCCCAGGGGAAGTTCTTGTTGTCAAAAAGAAGGGATGGAAAAGAAGGCACATTTGTGACGATGCTGATGGGAATATACCTTACTTTGAGAGTGCTTTTCCCACGTTTAACCTTTTCTTATGTATTTTCTTTGTGCGAATATGAATCATATTATTCTGTGTTGTGCCTTAAAACTAAAAAGTGGTTCTATACCTGTTCTAAGAACAAAGAACTGCTAGAATCGAACTGTTCTATTAAATTTAGGTGCAATGTTTATTATGTATAATTTAACAATTTAATCTCAAACAGTTGGCCAGCAGTAACACTTTTAGCTCACAGCAAGATTTCTTTCATTGGGGCATGGACTTGTAGCATTGCAAAAAATTAACCATGACATCATTCTCTGTTAATGAAATATGATAGATACTCTGAGCAATAATGAGTATGCATTCCCGTAACAATACTCAAAAGAGCAATGACCCGTTAGTGTGGATCCATTTGTGTCCAAGACACAGAGAACTTATGAGGGTGAGAATAGAATAATAATTTCAAACCACAAAAGGATAGAAAAACATTTGAGTTCAAATGATAGAGATATTTGATGTACTGAAAAAGGGTTAATACAGAGAAAGAAGATGTATGTCTTATTACCCAAGGCAAATACATATAAAGAAAAGAACTCATGATTATTTTTGAAATCTTTACAGCTTCAGTTCTTGCTTGCCCTTAAATCTGCTGGCAAAATATGTAGCGAGGAATTGTTGATAATAGATATAAGAAATTATTGAATATTTTGGATAAATGATGTCTATTCATGTTCCTTGATAGAAAATATTGAAAACCGTGACAAAGCTTTGGGGAAAATAGATAAAAGAAAGCATGCAGAGCCAATTTAGAAAATTATCTGAAAAATGTCTGATAACATGGAAAAAGATCCTGACAATTAGGAATCTGGCAAAACATACCTCTGGATGCTGCTCCTCTTTTTGTTTCCAATCGTACATGAGAAGCTAATTAAGACCACAAATGAATTCTGCCAATTGGGCAATACCCAAACGAAAATATGTTGATAAAGACAATAGCAAATGCAAGGATCATCTATTCCCCCCTACCCTCTAAAGAACCTTTCCTTGTCAACCAACCCTGACCTAGAGCCCACTGGCCATCAACTCACGACCGCTCCCATCAGTACTCCTTCTCAGCCTATGGGGTCCCTGACTCACTCCTCGGAGTCTTATCTACACTCTGTACCCTCTTCCACTTTGGACACTATCTCGCTTGATATTCAACAACTCAAGGCTGACTTACAAAAGCTCATTCTCATCACCACTAAACTAGCTAATGATAGATGTACAGACAGGTCGTCTGGGATCTACAGACACAATCATACCCCTGTTACTTCCCGTCATTCCAAGCTTCCATTCTCCCCTCCATGAATGATCATTCTCAGTCCCCTCATTGGAGAACCATTCCCTTGCCGAACACTGTTTCTAGACCCTCTAGATCCACAAATTCTTTCTCAGGGATCGATAAAGACACTGTCCTGCGCTCCTATAATCCGTCTCGCCTGGACAAGCCAGATAATCAGGAACACATTCTACCCATTCCTCCGAACCCTCTCAGAAAACCCACTCACAACACTAATGGTATAAATCACTCTAACCTCAAGCCAGTTCCCATGTCACAACCCGATCCCTCTGTCTTCACTCCACATCTGAAGTGCATGCTCATCAATTGTAGATCAGCTGTGAAACTTGCCACAGACATTGCTGATCTCATCCTGGCTCAGGATCTTGACATCCTTATGCTTACTGAAACCTGGCTAAAGGACTCCTCTGGTCCGATCCTTGACATACTTGTCCCCCCGAACCATAACATCATTAGGCTGGACAGAGCTGACAGACCTGGTGGTGGGTTTGCATGTATATACCAAAATAGTCTTATTGTTATCTCCACCTGCGAATACCTCTGCATTGACATCACCAGAAACAGCAGGCCAGTTTGCAAATTGCACATGTTTTACCATGCGCCGTGAGACAACCTCCCCTTCATGGAAGATGTCATGGAAATCATTTCCTCAAATGCGAGTTATCATCATCCCCAAATCTTCCTCGGAGACTTCAACCTTCACTGGAATGACTCGAAAGATCCGACAGTCATGACTCTCAAAACCTTCCTTGCGGACCTCAGCCTAGTTCAAATATGTGATAGTCCTACACACACCCTAGGCTCGATCCTGGACCTCATTATAGCTAAACCAAATACTATTCAATTGGTTTCGATTGCCCCATGTGACTCGTCTGATCATCACTATATCTCCTTCCACATCATCGAACCCTGGTCCAAGAAAAGATCACAAGAATCCCAAGCTCTGGAAACGATCTCTTCGAAACTCAAACTTGGATAAACTGATCTCCATCAGCAAGAACACCTTGCTGCCTCCTACTGACATGTCCGAGGTACAGGACCTCACAGAACATTACAACAGCTCTATACTGAGGATCCTAGACTCCGTTGTCCCCTACAACTGAAAAGACAGTCCTCCAAAGACTCCAAACCTTGGTTTCACGATTGCTTAAATTTAGAGAGATGCAATCTTAGACTTGCCGAACAATCCTAGAGAGGATCTCCATCCCCGGAACTCCTCATGTTCGTGAGAACTAGAAGAAGCTCTTAGAACAAACATATCAAGAGGGAAAAATTTAACTTTTTCAGAAGCCAACTAGATAATGCCAGAAGCAGACCAAAAAAACTTTTTGAACTGATCAAACTCCAATCCAAATATCTTCCCATCCTTCTGCCATCACAGGTGCCTACGCAGCCAACTTGTGAAGTGTTTGCCTCTTTCTTCCTTGAAAAAATAATCAAGATTGAAAATTATCTACAAGCTCTACAAAGCAAACAACCTACTTTCCTTCACCCGACTAACCCTACTTCCCCTCCTCCACCTCATCCTCTGCCCGCCATTATTCACTCATCTAAAGCTATCTCCTGCTGGAGCCAACCCACTCCACTCCAGCCTCTGCCTGACATAGGACTTTCAACCAAAAATAACACCTGCTAGAGCCAATTCACTGCGTATGATGAATACTCTATTCTCAACTTGCTTACTACTCTGAAACCATCCAACCACTTCAGTGATCCTCTACCCTCAAGCTTCTTCAATGAGATAAAAGGGTCCTTAGTCCCCCTATGGACCAAAATAGTAAATGCCTCCCTACATCAAGGTATGATTCCTGACTGTCGGAAGGCAGGGCAGGTTTCGCCCATTCACAAAAAACCCACGGCTGACCAAGAGGACCTTAATAACTTTCGTCCTATCACTAGCATCCCAACTCTAGAGAATCTCCTTGAGAAATGTGTTCTTGTCCAACTATGTAACCACATTGATCAATTCCAGATCTTAGATCAATTCCAATCGGGTTTTTGCCAGGGCCATATTACTGAAACGGCTATTACTCATATAGTAGATGACACCCCAAAAATGCTCGATAGGAATGAAGCTTGCCTTCTAATCCTCCATTACTTATCTTCAGTGTTTAATACGGTCATGCGCATTTCTCCGCGCATGCACCACATTTCATGGTGCAATTGAGGTGAAACTGGGCTCATAAATATGGCCCTAAGTTGATTGTCCTGACTCTTCTGACAGCATATACCCGCATGACATTATGATAGTCAAAGACAGATAGTGGTGAATAGTCACATAGGAATGTTCTCAACTCAAAACAAGCAGATGAAATGCATAGTAACACAGTCAAGTCCTATAATGCTTTGTCATAGCTACTGTTCAGTAGTCCAAGGTATGGTTTTCCAAACATTTCCATCGCAGAGGAGTTCTGATTTGGTTTTCTATTCACCTGTGGTCAATAGTTCAGCATGGTAGTTACTGAATTGTCAGACTTTTGATGTGTGAGGCCTGCGGGCTACACCAAATGGCTCACGTGTTTTTTCATAAAGGTAATTCTTTTTATAACATAAAAAAACTCTTGGTGTGTCAAGGTTAGAGTACTATGTGCATAAAAGCTTAAGGTCTGATTACAAGTCTGGTGGTATTGAACCACCAGACTCGTGGAGGTGGTGGTCTGTCCGCCACATTACGTCATTCCCTAGTGGTGGCGGAGGTGCGCAACAATGTAAGAGGCTCAGCTGGACTTCCACCACCAGCCATTTCATGGCGGGAGCTGAAAAGGCTGGTGGTGGAGAAACAAAGGGGGGCCTAGAGGCCTCACATTTCCCCCTGCCATAGGGATACATTCAGGGGGGCCCAACATCTGCCCCCCTGTTTCTATACCCCCAAAGTTCCAGCAAGGCATGGACGTCATCGTCCATGCCGTTCTGGAACTTTCTACAGTTCCCATTGTGGTGCCTGTTTTCCAGGAACTGCCATGGGAAGGAAGGACTGTCTGTGGTAAACGAGTTCAACTCGTAATATGGCAGGTGATCCTTGAGCTGTTTTGGCACAGCAGTGCCCACGGGGAGCTGGCGCAACTGCACCAAACTCATAATCAGGACCATAGGGTTTCTCTTTAGGATTTTTTCCTTTACATTGATTGGATATTGCATAACAAAAGTACTCATAGAAAGGACATTATTTAGTTGAAAGAGAATACATAAGTATTTAAAAAATAAAACATATGTAACAAAGTCCAAAGAATCTGATAAGGAAATGTACCAGCCAGCAGACAAAAATCATGGTGCTGATGTTCTGAGCAAATTTACAAATGAATACCGTACACAGCTAAGGGACACATCCATCTCATATTAATACAACTGAATAAAGAGGATGATGAATACTATTTGATATATTTTTTAAGAATATACAATACTTCATACTGCATTTCAACCATTTCTGCCGAACGAGGCATTCATATAGAACTTTACTCATATATGTAACTTTGATGCAATTGGAGTAAATCTGTTCATTAGTTTTTGAAAAATTAATGTTGAAATAGCGTGTTGAGTGGGCTTTGAAGGATCAAAATCTTAGAGCTATCTGGAATCCTAGTCTGGGGATGGTCTGCATTGTAGACACAAAGTAAGAAAATATATATTTGATTAGATGAGAAAGCTTTTTCCCCCTCTTCAGTCTCAGGTTCACAGACCAAAACCCTGTTTTCAAACTTGTGCAATCTGAGTGTCTAGCTCCAACATATAAAATGTTGTTGCGCCCACCATTATGGGATACAGGGATACAGGGCTTGGTGCCGGTGTTCAATAAACAAAATTTGAATGGGTTGTTAGGAAGCATTGGGGAGCATCTTTTCAACCTTAGCTTAGATAGAGGCCCAAAAAGGAACCAGGGGAAGGAGTGAGAGGATGTAACAAAAGAAATAAATATTGCATGGTTTTGCTGTTTATGGAATCTGCAGCAGGGATCGCAAATACGCAGCAAGACCCAAGGTTCATAAACTCTGCCTCTTATTATGTGAACCCCATGGAAAGGGCTCTTGGGCCCTTAATGGATCTGATATCAGTTTCATGGACCCAATATCAGGTTTACATACCCCACGAAGGCCAGTCAGGGGCCTATGATCCGGTAAGGGTTTGAGAACCATTAAAACCAAATATAACATTTTAACAAAAGGGACCAGTGCCAAAGGCGTGTGTGCTGTAGGGTTTGATCAGGTCCTCCATCCAACCTGCAGTGCATATGGTCAAAGACCATGAGCAGCAGGTGTTGGTTGCCTGTGGTGGGTTTTGATCAAAGCCTAGGTGAATTTATGGTTAGGATTGGTTATAACACCTTAAATCATGTTTGTCAAAAACAGAAAAACCAAAATTCTCCTAAAACATTTAAAGTCACAATATGGAAATAGAACAAAATCTAGAATCCACTGAGATGCACCAGTTATGGTTAGCTCTGCAACCCACAACTTTCAAAACATCCATACAAATCATACCTCAAAAACAATCTAAAATGGTTATGACCTCACTGTATTTATCCCAAAAAGATATAACGCCTTAAAACACAATGTTAATAATAACACATACTATAATCAATAGATAATCATACATTTATAACTACAAACAGAATGAGAGGTAATATAATCGCAAAAATTAAAGAGTTTGAGTTCCAACAATTTTGATACACATCTCTCAGTGTAAGCAGGAAAATTATTTATTCAAATTCTTCTTTATTAGGCATACAGGCACGGCCAACATGTTTCACCCAAAAACAATGGCTTCTTCAGATCACTCTAAATTGTATTTAATAAGAATTGTTCATAATGGAACACGCCGTACTCCTGGTACAGATCCAAAGGTCCTCTTTATGCTTTCAATTCAGTCATCCTTCAAAAACTGTAAATGGGTTCACGAAGAAGTCAAATCCTGATTCCGTTTAATATTATCAAGTGTTCAGGAGTCACCGATTGAGGGAGGGAGGATGAGGGAGCAGACATAATTCAGGTGTCCATTAACAAGTTTCCTCTCAAAAGGGAGAGACGCGGGAAGTGCAGGATGTCTCCGACGTTTTGAAGAACTCGCAAATTTGTTTAAAGAAATTATATATATTGTTGTGTATGGTGATGGCAACAATTGAAATAAAAAATTGCCTGGATTAGATGTCTCCTGGAGTGCAAATATCCTTTTGTTGGTGAATATATATATATATTCACTGAAAAAACCATTGGTTTCAGGCACGTTATAGTTAGAAATGAGTATTTAAAAAACCTAAGAAATTCACTGAAAAAACCATAGGTTTTAGGGAAAGTTATAGTTAGTTGGACATTTCACTCGTACAAAACCATAGAAATTCCCCCATTATAGTTAGTACAGCTAACTATAACTTGCACCCCCGCAATGCACTGCTGATGACGTCACATATTACATCACTCATGACATGGTCAGTGACATCACTGATGACATCTCAAATGACATCACTGATGACATCACTGATGACATGATCCATGTGATAATTAGATGCATCTTCTCACACCCTAATATAACCTTTGATACACCCACTCTAAATTACAGACTGCCATTCTCAAAACCATATACACATTTATTTTATTTTATTTAAGCGATTTATTGAGCGCACAAATACCCTGAGGTGTCTCGGCGCTTGAGGACAGCATTGTTAAGGTAAAAAGGTAAAAAGAGAGGCGGGATTTATTTACTGAAATAGCCATGTTTTTATATTTTTTCGGAAAGATAACAAGGTGGGGGAGTTTTTGATATGTATAGGGAGTGTGTTCCAGAGTTTGGTCGTGGCCACAATAAATCTTCTGTCACCCCATGTGACTTTCTTAGTTCTAGGAATCATTAGCAGCTGATCTGAGCAGGATCGCAGGGTCCTGTTTGGTCTGTAGAGGCATAGGTTTTTTAAAAAAAAATCGGGACCTGAGTTGTGAATTGCTTTGTAGGCTATACACAATGCCTTAAATTTTGTCCTGCTTTTAGTAGGTAGCCAATGTAATTGTCTAATGACTCCTGAGATGGATTTACATTTGGGTGTACCTGAGAGAATCCTAGCTGTGGCATTTTGTACCATCTGTAGTTTGTGGAAGACTCTTCCTTGTGCGTTGATGAGTAGGCCTTTACAGTAATCTACTTTTGTCATAACAAGGGTGCTGATGAGGGTTTTACCTGAGTTAGAAGGAAGGAAGGGAAGAAGTTTCTTTATCATTCTAATCGTGTGGAATGAGGATGAAGTGACAGAGTTGACATGAGGAATGAAAGATAACTTGTCGTCAAATACGATTCCGAGGTTTCTGGCCTTGGTGACCGGGACCGGGGGGGGGGGCCCAGTTCCTCTGGCCACCAAGAGGTAGACCAGCTGGGTAGTAGGTTTCCAAAAATTATCACTTCCGTTTTCTCGGAATGTAATTTCAAACAATTGTTTGTCATCCAAGTGCTAATAGTAGACATTCCCTTCTTAAAGTTGTTTGCGACTGAGTTGCCGTTCTTATATATTTCTAGCACAATCTGGGTGTCATCGGCATAAGATGTGAGCCGCAGATCGTGAGTCTTGATGATTTTGGCGAGGTCTGCTACATATAGATTTAATAAAGTGGGGCTTAATGAGGATCCCTGAGGGACACCACATGGTTGGGAAAAAGAAGGGGAGAGAAAGCTGCCGAGTTTTACCTGTTGGGACCAGTTGGCCAGAAAGGATGTTAATAGGGCCTTGGCTTTGTCTTTGATCCCTATGGCTGAGAGACGATTGATTAAGATGGAATGGTCGACCGTATCAAATGCTGCTGAAAGATCCAGCAGCACCAAGACTGCGGTGCCTCCCTTGTCCATGGTTGTCCGTATTTCGTCAGCTGTTTTAATGAGAGCTGCCTCTGTCCCATGCCCTTTTCTGAAGCCAAATTGGATGTCGTCTACGAAATTGTTGTTTTTGAAGTAATCAGCCAGCTGGGTATTCATCACCTTTTATATGATTTTTGCTGGGAGAGGAAGACCCGCTATGGGTCTATAGTTGTTACAGTCTGTGGGATTGAGATTGTGTTTTTTGAGTAATGGTTTGATCACTGTCTCTTTCCAGATGGAAGGGTATATTCCTGTTGAGAACATAGAGTTGCAGATGTTGGTGAGTTCAGGACCTATGATTTCAGGTATGAGTTTTATTATGTTAGGCGGGCAAGGGTCGTTAGGGGATCCGGATTTGGACATAGAGATAAGATCGATTATGTGTACTGTTGTGATCTTTTTAAATTCTGGGAAAGAGGGGGAAGGGTTGTGGTTATTGATTTGCGATGTTGCACGATTGTTAGAAGAGGAGTCTATGTTGGAAGTAATAGATTGTGCTGCTAAATTGGAGTAGATATGCATGACTTTATTTTGAAAAAAACTAGCAAGATCATCACAAAAGGTTTGTGTAGGTGTTATCGACGGGGTAGTATCGGGTCCTGAAAGCTTGGTAACGACTCTATATAGTTGTTTTATGGAGTTCTGAGAGGATTCAATTTGATTCGTGTAAAATTTGCTTTTTTCAGTTATTAAGAGGGTTTTATAATTGGATAGTGCTTTCTTATACCGTGTTTTCATTGTGTTGCTATAATTTCGTCGCCAGTGACGTTCTAAGTTTCTGCATTTCTGCCTTTCCAATCTTAATTCCTCTGAGAACCAGGGGGCAGATGGTGTCTTTCTATTTTTAGAGGTATATTTTATTGGTACCAGAATGTCAAATGCTGAGTGGAGCCATTGTGTGTAGTGCATGGCTGCTTGTTCGGGATTGTCAGGGAGATTTTGGTGGGTAGATTTCAAATGTGATTTTATGTCTTCCGGGAAGATGCTATTCCAGGCTTTGAAGTGGGAGGGCGAAGGAGAGTTGACATGATTGTGTATATTATGTTCAGTATTGATGTTAAAAAGGACTGCGGAGTGGTCTGTCCATGTTAACCCCTTCGCTGCTGCGGACATTCCGCTGCAGCGCTGGGGGGGGCAGGGGGGCAGCGCGGCGGGCCTGTGCTCATGATGGAGCCGCTCCGTCATGAGCCACAGTTGAGCTGTGCTCATGACGGAACGGTTCCGTCATGACTCCGCCCATTTGCGTTGTCGCCCCGCACAGGCGGGGAAACAGCGCCGCGCAGGCGGAGCGGCCGCCGGCAGGATTGTCATGACGGAACCGTTCCGTCATGAGCACACGACAACCGTGGCTCATGACGGAACGGTTCCGTCATGAGCAGGGAAGGGGTTAAAGGGAGGATATTTCCTAGTGAGATGTGTTTATTGTTAGTAAATAATCCGTCGAGATTATGGCCAGCTAAATGAGTGGGTTTGTTTACAAGTTGGGAGAGTCCTATGGACTCGAATTCTGAGAGTAAAACTGATGTGTTTTCATCGTTATTAGATTCGAGATGGAAATTGAAATCGCCCAGGATGGTAAAGTTGGCTTCTCCTGCTGAAGGTTCTGCTAGGAGGGATAGGGAAGAGAGGAAATCTGTCTGAGTTCCGGGAGGGCGATATAGTAGAATACCTTTAACCCCTTCAGTGCCCATGACGAGCTGGACTCGTCATGGGCCGCGGTGGCGCTGTGCCCATGACGAGTCCAGCTCGTCATAGACCCCACCCGCTAATGCAACGGCCGGCACTGGGCGGGGAAAGGGGCGGGCACTGAAGGGGTTAAATATGTATGATTTGGTAAGTGATATAGAGAAGGAAAAAGCTTTGCAGTCTGTGATAAGGATAGTTTCTATTTTAACAGTGTAGTAGTTACGATGAATAAGAGCTAGACCACCGCCTCTTTTGTTATTTCTATCTCATCTTTTAACAGAAAAATCATCCGGGGTTGTAGTGGCAAAATCAGGCCCTGAAGAAGGATCAGCCCAAGTCTCAGTTAAAAATAAAAGGTCGAGGTTGTGATTTTCAAGGAAAGCGAGTATTTCGTATTTATGCTTTGGTAAGGAACGAACATTGATAAGTGCTGCAATGGCGATGTTATTTTTAGGAATAAGTGAGCGAGCATTAGTGGAAACGGGCTGTTTACTAGAGCTGGACATGTGTTTACAATTATTGCATGGTATTAAGATATGAGTTCGTGTTATAGCAGAAGTAAAGCAGGGACATGATTGTGCCTCCTTGGAGGAAGCAGCAATATGTAGTAAATGTCTCCTGGTGTAGGTACGAGAAAGAGGTAGCATAGCAGGGTTACATGGGTCAGGGGGCAAGGCCCTGGGCGCGGTCCAGGCGCGGACGGGTGCAGACGGGCTTGCCTTTAGCACGCCCTTAGCGCGCCTTTGGCGCGCCGGCGGCGCGCCCACTGCGCGCGTCCGCTGCGCGTAGCGAGTGCCATCTGGCTTTTGAGTAGGTTTGCAAGCAGCTGATTGGAGGGCTTACCGGAAGTGCCGGTTCCTTCCTGTTGCACGTAAATCCCTCCACTCAACCCGAATGATTGGTGGTGGACCGGGGATTGTGTGCTGCTATGGCGGTGAGTAAAAGCAGGCACAATGTAGGTTTTTTTTTTTTTTTTAAAACAGTAAATGTATCAGTGCAATTTTTAAAAGATTTACAGGTGAATTAACAATTTACACAGCGATATTACACAGCGTGATAGGAACCCTTTACCAGGCGCTCCCTCAGTCAATCACTTGTGCAAAGATGTGGCAGGAACCCTTATCCAGGCACTCCTCTTCAAGTAAATATAATTCTCTCTCTCACCTCTCTCACATTAAACGCGTCCGCTCACATCATCACCAATAAGTACATACCCACTCACTGATTCTTAGGTTAACACACACATCCACTCACTCACCCGTACAGTCACTCATACTTATGGTCACTCAGTACAGGACTACCATATGCACTCATACCCCTATATAGACACTCACACACCACCACTCAACCATAGAAGTACTCACACACCTAATCATTCATGCAAATAATTAATCACACTGCCATTTACTCACCTATAAAGTTATACTCACACCAGCTTAATTACTCATACAAATACTAGCACATTCTTACACTCTTATACAATCGATGGTACAAGCACACACTCATCCATACAGCCACTCTCACAATCACACACTCTCACTTACAGCCATTTATATACTCAAAAATACACATATATACTGCCTTTCACGTATGTAGTTACTCACACATGTACCACTGAGATACACATTCACTCACCAACACACCTACACACACACTCACCCACCCATACAGTCCATCACAGATTCACTCTAGATACCATGCACCCAGTGAATCACCCACTCACACATCTATGAACAGAGTCATGCACACCCCACCCACACAAACACTCAGGCACCCATAGAGATACTCAGACAACCAATCACTAACCCATATAGACACTCATGTAGCTATTCGCAAACCCATGCAGCTGCTTACACACCAACAGACAGATGGATACAGACATTCACACAGTTTAGTCACTAACCCATGCATTCAGTAAGATACATTTAACCACTCACTTATAGTCAGTCACACACCTACTAAATCATCCATTCAGACACTTATACACCCACACATTCTTCAATACGCCTTTCCCTATATATATTAAACATATTTAAACTGTACAGAAACAGACAGTCACAGGATGATGTCATCAGTGATGTCATCAGTGATGTAATTTGAGATGTCATCAGTGATGTTATCAGTGATGTCACTGACCATGTCATGAGTGATGTAATAAGTGACGTCATCAGCAGTGCATTGCGGTGGCACGAGTTAAAGTTAGCTCCACTAACTATAACGGGAGAATTTCTATGGTTTTGTACGAGTGAAATGACCAAATAACTATAACTTTCCCTAAAACCTATGTTTTTTTCAGTGAATTTCTAAGGTTTTTTAAATGCTAATTTCTAACTATAACGTGCCTGAAACCTATGGTTTTTTCAGTGAATTTCAAAGGTTTTTTAAATGCTAATTTCTAACTATAACTTACCTGAAACCTGTGGTTTTTTAAGTGAATTTCAAAGGTTTTTTAAATGCTAGTTTCTAACTATGCCTACAGAGGTAGGACATCTGAAGAAAGAAGAAAAACGCACAGAAAGAAGAAAAAGAAATGCAGAAAGAAGCAACAGAAGTTCACAAAGACGAAGAAAAGTGCAGGAAGAAGCAAGACATGTGTGGAAAGAACCAACAGAGGAGTAGAAGGAGGCCTTGTTGCAAAATCATCCTGTGCCCACAACTTTTTCAGATGGGTACTGTTGGTAACTGACTGACTAACCAGGCCTAGAGCCAGTGTTATGCTAAAAGACACTTAGAATACAGTGAAAACACCTACATACACTAGGTAACACTATGCATTGGGGTACCCCTGTGATTAGCATGACCTCCTCTGTAAGGCCCTAGTACATAATAGGGGAGGGGGATTAAAACTACCTCTTAAAACGTACTATGGGGCGCGTTTGCACCGTGGTGAAGGGAGGGGGAGCCTGAGGTGATGTGTGCAAACACGCCCTGTGGCCGTTTTAAGTTGGAAGATTACGTACTCTTGAATCCGGACGGTCCCTGGGGCCCAACTAGCCAAGCAGGTACCTCCAGTAAGTGCCACAGAGCTGCGTTTCAAATAGGTGTAAAAAGGGGCGTGGCTTGGGCTACCTCGCTGCAACGCAGTGCAGTGGCGCTTACTGGAGGTACCTGGTGGGTTGTTGGCCCCCAGGGACCCTCAGGATTGAAGAGGAATTATTTCCCCAACCTAAAACGCACCACAGGGCGTGTTTGTACACATGTCACCTCAGGCCCCACCCTCTCCCTTCACCACTGTGCAAACGCACCCAGTGGCGAATTTTAACTTGGGGGATTAAGTCCCCTTGAACCCTGAGGGTCCCTGGGGTCCAACTAGCCCACCAGGTACCTCCAGTAAGCGCCACAGAGCTGTGTTGCAGAGAGGTGGCCCAGGCCACGCCCCTTTTTACACCTATCTGCAATGCAGCTCATTAAAAAAAAATATATATCTATATATTAACAGGAAGGGGCCGCGTGGGCCCCTCTCCCGTGGCCAGTTCCGGGACCCGGGGACCCCATCCCCTGGGGCATGGCCCAACTTTTTTTTATTATTATGGAGGGGGGCTGCATTTATGGTCCCAGGGACCCCATCCCCAGGGCCGACCTTTGCATGCTTTATTTATATATATATTTTATTATTATTTGGGAGGGGGCGGCGTGGCCCCCCTCCCGGGCCACATGTGGCCCCGGGGACCCCATCCACCGGGACATGGCCAGTGTTTTAAAAAATATATATATATTTGGAGGGGGCCTGCTTAGCCACCCTCCTCAGGCCATTTATGGCCCCGGGGACCCCATCCCCCAGGGCCGGCCTTTGCATATTTATTTTTCTTTTTTTATTTATTATTTGGGAGGGGGGCTGCTCTCACTCTCTCACTACTCAATCTCTACTACTCTCTCTCTGCTACTCTCTCTCTACTACTCACTCTCTACTACGCTACTACTCTCTACTACTCACACTTTGCTACTCACGGTCTACTACTCTCTACTACTCACTGTCTACTACTCACTCTCTAATACTCACTCTACTACTCTCTACTACTCACTCTCTGCTACTCTCTCTACTACTCTCAACTACTCACTCTCTACTCTCTATTACTCATCCTCTATTCTCTACCTCTCTCTCTACTACTCTCTACCTCTCTGCCTCTACCTCTCTACCTCTACCTCTCTACCTCTACACCTCTACGTCTCTACCTCTCTCTACCTCTCTCTACATATGCATTTATATATATGTATGTGTATATATATGCATACATATATAAACATATATATAATCTGCATATCTATATAAATACAAATATAAATGCATGCATACATATACATATACATTTATGCATGCATATGCATGTTATGTACATGAAAGTTTGAAAAACACTAATAAAAACAAAGCTAAAAAGCCAGCTAGTTACAAACAGAATTGCTTTATCTTAAACGAGGGCGAGACCTATTGCATTTTCAATGCTTGTTTACTTTGGTTCCATCAAGAAGGCATTCAGATGTGTCACACGTTTGCCATAAATTCTGAATGGTAACACTCTAGTTGCTCATTAGATCACTGTAGTAAAGCTACTGCTCACCAGGGAAGTCAGTAGCTGGTATTGAAAGTGCATGTTTCAGTCTGCATGTCAGAATTTTTTAATGAAACAGAAAAGGATTTGAGAAGTCACTCAAAATGTGTCCTAATTTTTCTTTCTGCAGCACTAATCATAATTTCTATGTCAAAATGAACCCCCTCATTTTGTTCCTTTTCAAATTAAATGGTTTAAGTTACCACTTTCTTCCAATCAAGATGGCTTCAGGTGTGCCATACGTTTATCATAAGTAGGACTGTTAGCGCTCTAGTTGTTCTTTGGAACACTCTGGGAAGCTGCAGTAGAACACAAAGGAATCAACTGACAGTCTCTGCCCTTGTTGGATGTACATGTTTTACTGAGAATGTCAGACTTCATTCTCACATGACTGAGAAAGATAATGTAAATTTACAGAAAATATGCTCTCAGTTTAGCTTATAGATCACCTTCCAAACCTCTGTGGGAAAAGCATGAGAAAATAGTTTTCTCCCAAACATGATTCATGATATCCCTGCAGAAGGCTTTTTCACATGGTAAAATCACCTTAGAACATACCACAATTCCTAAAATGAGTATGGTACCATCAACAAATGATTTATAATGTAACTAAAGTCTTAAAACCTTCTATTAACTGCAATGCTTTTTAATGAGGTGCTATCATGTATATTGGTCCCAAGATGGCTGCCAACACTTCTTGAATGAAGTGCTGACAGCCAATCAGATCTCACGATGAGATGTGCGGTTAGGCTCTGCCCAGATATATATGTGATTTTACTTTTGATTTTCTCAGGAACTACTGAACGGATTTACACCATTTAAGCAAAAGGCTCGAGTCGGACTACCTTTCTGCCAAATTTGGTGTAATTCCGTTCAGCAGTTCAGGCTGTAGCTGCGGCTAAAGGTCCTATGGGAAATTGCATGGGGAAAACACGTTTTGGGACTCCCTTTTTTCTCGGCTCCCGCTACATGAATCATCCCGAGACTTTCAGGATAGGAGCGGACCGGAGCTGGCCAAAAGTTTTGAAAATGTCACGAACAATTGTCAATCGGCGCCAAAGTTATTGGGAATAGAATGTTGCGGATTTCCTATGGAAAATAGGTCCTAACTCTATCTATCTATCTATCTATCTATCTATCTATCTATCTATCTATCTATCTATCTATCTATCTATCTATCTATCTATCTATCTATCTATCTATCTATCTATCTATCTATCTATCTATCTATCTATCTATCTATCTATCTATCTATCTATCTATCTATCTATCTATCTATCTATCTATCTATCTATCTATCTATCTATCTATCTATCTATCTATCTATCTATCTATCTATCTATCTATCTACCTATCTATCTATCTATCTATCTATCTATCTATCTATATATATATTCACTGAAAAAACCATAGGTTTCACACAAGTTATAGTTAGCTGTACATTTCACTCGTAAAAAACCAATGAAATTCCACGTTATAGTTAGTGCAGGCAACTATAACTCACGCGACCGCAATCCTCTGCTGATGCTAATACTGTATTTAGACACTTATTTGCCCATGTCTTCTTCCATTAAATGTTAGCTATACATATATTACAAATATTTTTTTTTCATAAAGACACATATGTCATTAGCAGAGGATTGCGGTCGCTTGAGTTATAGTTGCCTGCACTAACTATAACGTGGAATTTCATTGGTTTTTTACGAGTGAAATGTACAGCTAACTATAACTTGTGTGAAACCTATGGTTTTTTCAGTGAATTTGCAAGGTTTTTTAAATGCTAATTCCTAACTATAACGTGTGTGAAACCTATGGTTTTTTCAGTGAATTTGCAAGGTTTTTTAAATGCTAATTCCTAACTATAACGTGTGTGAAACCTATGGTTTTTTCAGTGAATTTGTACGGTTTTTTAAATGCTAAGTTACTTTACGCCGTTCGTGCCGTGCGCGCCCACTTCACGCAGTTCGTTCCGTGCGCGCACGGTGTGCTTCGCGCACCGTGCGCGCACAGTGAGCACGCGGTGCGCTTCGCGCACCGCGCACCCACTTAACACAGTTAGTGCCGTGCACGCACAGAGGGCACGCGGTGCGCTACGCGCACCGTGTGCCCACGTTAGGCTGGATGGGCCATGTACGCACGATGCCCTTCGCGCACCGTCCGCACACGGAGGACATATTATGCGCTTCGTTCTGAAAGTTTGCTATTAAATGTTCAAGGATTAGATTTATAAGCAATGCACAAAAGGTGCCCTGCGGGCACCTTTTGCACACGGGGAGGGAGAAAATATGGATTTTGTTTTTTTTTTATTATTTTTTTACCGTACGCGTACGGTAAGCGTATTCGGCGTTTTAAAAAAAAAATATATATATATTTTTTGGCCTTGGATGGCCTTCAGGCACACCATAACCAAGGCTAGGTGATTAGGAGCTGTCTAGCCTGCCCCCTTTTTATGATATCCAACTTTGGTTTTCCTCCACCCCTGCGAGTGCGAGAGAGAAAATGGCGGCCGACACTTCCTGGTTTCGACCGATTCGAATGTTTACTAAGATCTAACAGCCAATCAGAATCGCGCTCGCGCACGGCACCGTACGCGTACGGTAAGCTTACGGTGCGCGCTCGGAGCGCGCTTACAGATATATATATTGATTTAAATGCTATTTTCTCAGGAACTACTGAACAGATTTACACCAGACCTACAAAAGGCACTTCCTTGACCTAAGGACTACCTCTCTGCCAAATTACAAGTAATTCTGTTCAGCCGTTCGGGCTGTAGCTGTGTCTAAAGGTCCTATGGAAAAATGCATGGGGAAAACGCGTTTTGGGACCCCCCTTTTTTCTCAGCCCCCGCTTGACGAATCCCCCCGAGACTTTCAGGGTAGGAGTGGAGCGTAGCGCCCCATTAGTTTTGAAAATTTCGCGATGATTCGTCGACCGGCGCTAAAGTTATTCCAAATAGAATGTTGCGGATTTCCTATGGAAACAGGGTCCTAACTATAACTACCTACTGGCGACCGCCAGTAGGTAATATATATATATATATATATATATATATATATATATATATATATATATATATATACATCATTCTTTATTTTTGTAAATGAAATGCTTATGGTTACATGATTTGCTAACCATGTTACCATAGGGTGCTTATATTAACTGTCTAAATGCCTTTCCTAGTGTTAGAACTAGTATTATTACCTGCGACAATATGATTTTAATTATGCTTTCAGTGAGTCTTTTATTGCCCTCCTTTGAGTAGTAAGTTTGGGCAAAAGTAGTTGTTAATCACAAATGCGTTACTTCCACAAAATAAATGCTCATTTAAGCAGCGATTTTAAATAAATTTGGCTCATTGACTCTGACAACTTGCAAGGACACCGAGGGCTCAGAGGGACAGCTCATCCAGTATTCTTCCAGATATGCTTTGCTGCTCAGACATTGGAATCTGAAATATATTAAACAGTTTGGGTCATTTATCTGCTACCATTTACGGCTGTACACGGGAAAATACGCCTCCCAGGAACTTCACAACAGATCTATTCCTTCATTAGCTACGTAATATTTACAGAGATGTTCCTGTCACTGAAAAGGGAGAAATAAATTGGTGTACATTTTTATTGTCCCCTCTGTCAATGAGTTGTGTTTCAAGAATCCAAAGTAGATAGCCCAAAATAAATATCACAAATGAGTGCACTTTTCATTTGTGTTGTTATAGTTTAATATTACATTAATTTAGAAATAAAAAAATCCTGACCAAATATAATTTTTCATTGGCAAGAAACATGCATGGACGTAATCAAGAACGGAGTCGAACACACTGACTTTCTCAGCAGAATGCCAATTTAGTTTCATAATCTATGTATGAGATTAAATTGACATCCTACTGAGAAATTCATTGTGCTGGTGTGTATATGTATAAATATAACATTTTAATGCTTATTTACCATGCTATCAATTTATATACCACTGAGTGGTGCATTGCTGAGGTGTGTCTGAAAACAGATGCAACTCCAGCAATGTGTCCTTTCACATGGGACAAGCCCCATGTGAGAGGGCCTTCATACTCCTTACGCCTGCTCATAGATTTCACTGCAACACTTCTACAAGCCTTTTCTGCGCTGGAACGCCCACCCTGAATGCATTATACCTGTCGAAGGTATAATGTAGTGCAGGGGTTTACAAAGTGACGCATCTACCTGGATGTGTCCCTTCGTAAATATGGCGCAGTGTGGTGTATTTTTTTCCCGCAACCGCAGCGTCACAAAAAGTGATGCAATGGCGGCGTAAGGGCCGCATAAAGAAGCACATAACCTTTTAATGCTTGGTTGCCATGCTATCAATGTACATGCCACTGAGTTCAGAGTAAGGGTGGGCGACAAATTACGTTCCGCTCGCGGAACATGCAAAATTATGGCATTTTCAGCGTTCCACGTGGAACGCGAAAATGACGAAACTTTCGCGATCCTCGGCGAAACGGAAATATGCAGGGCAGGATTCATTCTGGCACAATGCTCCTGTCACAGAAATTAAACCTCAACAGGAAGCACTTACAGATATAAATAAAGCAGGTGCCCGAGTTGAAGCTCAAATTCAGTAATGCATTAATCAGCACAAAACATTTGTGAGCACGGTCGAGGCTAGGCAGGTGTGCTTTCTCCCCATATCTACCGTCAACAATTTTCTGTAATCCTTGATGGAGCTCTGTGCATCCATGAGTTTCTCGAGCGCAATTCCCGTGTAGTTCCTGACACCAGGAGGTTCTGTCTCCTCATCTGCTGCTCTGATCGGTCTCTGGCCCTTTATAAACAAGAGGCATGTGAAGTGCATGGAAGCCCTGCCCGTTTGGCCCCGGCCCACACACCAGCAGTGTGCTACGTCTTCCCACACTCTCCCCCACTATGATGGACCCCGGCGCCCGACGGCGTGTTGGCAATGTTAGAGACACACATGGTCACTGTAGACAACTCTTCTGGCCCTTTACACAGCTGTAATGTAGGAAAAGCACTATACCTTTACCCAACGAGGTAGCACTTACTGATTAGCCAGTAGAAAGTACACCAGTTGAGTAGAGGTATTGCAAAAAACGGTGGCATCTTCTTGGGTAAATATGCAGGGCAGGATTCATTCTGGCACGTTGCTCCTGTCACAAAATTTAAACCTCAACAGGAAGCACTTACAGATATAAACAAAAAGCAGGTGCCCGAGTTGAAGCTCAAATTCAGTATCGCATTAATCAGCACAAAACATTCGTGAGCGCGGTCGAGGCTAGGCAGGTGTGCTGTCTCCCCATATCTACCGTCAACAATTTGCTGTAATCCTGGATGGAGCTCTGTGCATCCATGAGTTTCTCGAGCGCAATCCCCTTGTAGTTTCTGACACCAGGAGGTTCTGTCTCCTCATCTGCTGATCGGTCTCTGGCCCTTTACAAACAGGAGGCATGTGAACTGCATGGAAGCCCCGCTCGTTTGGCCTCGGCCCACACACCAGCAGTGTGCAACGTCTTCCCACACTTTCCCCCACGATGATGGACAGCTCACTCGAGTGACCCCGGCGCCCGTCGGCGCGGTGGCAAAGTTGCAGACACACATGGTCGCTGTAGACAACTCTTCTGGCCCTTTACACAGCTGTAGAGTTGGAAAAATACTATACATTTACCCAACGAGGTAGCACTTACTGATTACCCAGTAGAAAGTACTCCAGTTGAGTAGAGGTATTGCACAAAACGGTGGCATCTTCTTGGGTAAATATACAGGGCAGTATTCATTCTGGCACGATGTCACAAAAAGTAAACCTCAACAGGAAGCACTTACAGATATAAATAAAGCAGGTGCCCGAGTTGAAACTCAAATTCAGTAACGCATTAATCAGCACAAAATCTCGGCGAGCATGCAAAATTTCGTGTGCTCGCGGTGATTTTTTGCCGTTTCCCAAAATTTTGCGAAAGGCAACTTCGCAAATTCCGCCCACCCCTAGTTCAGAGACCCATCTTCAGATATTTTCGCTTTTCAAAGGAATACGGGTTGCGTCAGAGCAAGTGCTCTGGGTGTAATGTAATTAGAATGGATGGGCTGCAATTGAAATTGTTTTCTTGTATCATGATCTAGCACATAGTCTGTGTTCTGCAATCTGTAACAGTGTAAGGTGCTAGTTCAGTATAGTTTCCATGGTGGAAATGCCAGTGCCTTTTTGAACAATTAGTATACAGCAGATAAGCATATTCTCATTCAGACACTTGAATTGATGCTAGAATTGTTTTTACATTCACCGGGCCCAGAGGTGCAGGGGAAGCCTTCCCGGTGTGGTAAATAATTTAATTACCGGGACTTAATTTGATACAGAAACATAATAAAAATAGCTCAGTAAATAAGAGGCAGAATCCGTGGTATTAGAGGTTCGGAATGGGCTTTATTCCAATGGTCGATTCGAATCGGTTGCTCCAAGTTCCATCACCACGAAGGTTCAGGAAGTGAAGTACATACTTTATTGATAATCAATCACTTTTATACAATAGGCATTACAGTGAAGCAAATGCAAGAGGCGTAACAATTGATAGTGTGGATAATACATTCATGCGTAGCAAAAATAGGCGTAACTGGGTGTGATTAAAGAACGTCATCAGATGTGATGTCATAATAGGGTGGTTCCATGAAAGAATTTCGCAATGTCAGCAGAAATACTTGGCAGAAATGCGCGCGCAGCAGCATGACGTGTAATTGACGTGCAACTAGGGGGTGAAGGGGACTTGACATTTAGCTCTACATGTGGCGACAGAAGTCTGGAGGGTCAAGTCAACCTAATCCCATATCATATCTAACATCCTATGTTTAAAGAACTATGTTATCCAAAAGAGAGGTCTCTTAGAGTAGAATCTTATTCTATACTGACTATACTGACTGCTAGTGCGTGTACGAGCGTCTAAGTGTCTACACTAGATGCGAGGGCAGAAATCTTCCATAATAATAGGGCTATGAATTACTTGCATAAAGACAGAGAAGCCGGGCCTTTGCTCGGTAGCTGGAAGAATGTTTACTTAAACTACTAGACAGGAATGCATTGGGCAGGGAACGGAGCAGATTATTTCGAAGGTGAAATACAGTTTTTGGCAGGCAACAGGCTTCATGAGCCGCGCAGGGAATGAGACAAAGTTCATGGTCACAGATGCAGGCTCAGACTGGAGCTTTCAGAGGCAGAAGGCAAGAAAAGCTTGATGACAGAATCAGGGCCTACTTGCCTGGACTGTAAAATGGCATAAGTGAACCATATAAAGCCGGTGGCCTTTCGTACTTAGGAATGGAATATCCGGCCTATTCATGGCGGATCTGAAAGAGGACATGTTGACGGTGGACGCACATGTGTTTGCGTCTTCATAACTGGAACTGGAGGGAACATACATGTACTTGTGATTCATACATGAAACCGTTGGGGTCCAAGATAGGGGACATAACTGATCAGAAAAATCCATATTTCCACATTCCCTCCTTGTCCCCTACTTGCCCGTTAAGAGATATCAATCTTCATCAATCCGTTGATCTGTTCATATAGCATCATTTGTTCTTCTTTCTTCTTCCGGGATGAATGAAATCTTGGTGGTGGAATACACGATGTGGCACACAGACCACAGATCGCTGGTCCACATTGTAGACATAGACAGCAACTGAATAGTATGAGAAGGCCAATACCTAGGAAGGATAAGACCTTCCATCCAAAGGTAGATAATACACTCCAAAACCAACCGGACCAAGTCCAGGTGCCTGGGTTCTGGTGTGTCTGGCTTACAATCTTATGAAGGCGAGTTATGGCTTTATATACAGATGGCGAATTTTCTGGTATGAAAATGCAACAGCTTGATCCGATGACCCTACAGGCTCCGCCCCTATCGGCCAGGATGACGTCAAGGACAAGACGATTTTGAAGCACAACAATCCGCATAGCAGACTGCTCTTCTGTTAAATTGCCTAAGGCGGAAATAGTTTCGTTCACTACTGCTTCAAGGGTTCTAGTTAATCTACGTAACAGCTTACTATTAGTAACGGTACCTATATAGGGAAAGAGACCTTTATTGAAATCTGTGTATTTTTCCCATGCTGTTTCAGTGTAATCGACTATTGGGAGATCTCTCCTTACTCTATTATATACTAAATGAGTATTTCTGTGATAATCAGGAGGAGCTAGAAAAACTGGTGGCAAAAGGAATCCAATGTAGCAAGTACCATCCCAATCTAGAGGCAAACGTACATATGCCGTCTGACCACATATGAAATAGGAATGGCGGGAAGCTCTAAATGTAGACTTGCCTTGATCACTAAATTCTACTACAGTGGTGCATCTACTATGGCCCATATGTATGGAACCATTCTTTCTTACACATAATTCACCTTTTACTGGAAATATTGACATAGCAGGCAATATTGGAGTAGCTTCGGATTCGACATTTAGGATCATAAGATTAAGCGTAAAATTTCCCAATCCATACACTTCATTTTCTAGATCAGTTCCTGTTCTCTGGGGAAGTCCCTCCTTGTTAGGATAGCAGACTTTAAGTAAAACTAAGTTCAAATTTCCCCATACCCAGTTATCTTGATAAACTGCAGAATTCGAATCCAGGGAATTAATTAAACTAAACCATGCTCCACAGGAGCCGTTGTGTGTGAACGGGTATGGAAAGAGAGGTAGAATTCCTTTATAATTCTGATAGGGAGGGAGTCGGCCACATATCCAACAATTTGTAGCATTGCTAACCTGATGGGAATGATGTAACATACTAATAAACGTGTTATTGCGCAGCGCAAATCTATAAGACAACTCAAGCGGAGGTAATTCACTAAAAGAATGTTCAGCAGTAATATTATAAACATGTCTAGAAATAGGATAATATATGTGCAACAATATACTTGCAGTAATTATTAAAAGACTTAAGAAAAACAAAATTAATAACGTCACTGTGCAATGACTACGCAGTGATTTACAGTACGCATGTCGTTTCAATATTTTTCGGGTGTGTTCTCTATTCAGGTCTAAGGGATACATGTCAGAGACAATTCAACCGCTTCACCTTGGAGAGGACTTAAACAATCAAATTGCTTGACTGATTAGACCTGAGTTTTAGTTTATAAAGTTCGTAATTACTTGGTTCAACCAAAGGAAGTTTTGAGTCAATGGGTGAAGACACACGAGGTGTGGTATTCACATCCGATGGTAGTCCATGAAATTTCTTGATATGACTTGAATGTACCCAGCCTTTCCTGCCCTCGATCTTCACGGCTGTCCTTGTGGTGAGCAAGACAAGTTGCGGCGACTTCCACCTAGGATCCAGCTGAGTCTTTCGATCAAAGTTCCTCACCAGGACCAGGTCTCCCGGAACTACGTCATGGGGTTTCACCTCAGTGTTGTCAGGAAAAGCTGCAGCTACCTGTGAACGACAAGATTGTAGTGCAGACATCAAGGAAGCCAAGTAATCTGTCAGCATATTACAGTCAATATCAGTTATTTTGCGTGGTATGGGCGTCCCCCACATATTTGGTGGTCTGCCAAAGATCACCTCATACGGGGATAGCCCTGTTCGAGAGTGTGCTACCATTCTCATGTAAAAGAGTGCAACTGGTAACGCTACTACCCAGTCGACACCTTTCTCTCTGCATATTTTGGACAATCTAATTTTCAGGATCTGATTATGTCTTTCTACGAGACCTGCTGCCTCGGGGTGTCGGACACAGTGGAATTTCCACTGATAGCCTAACAAAAGTGAAACGTGTTTCATTAATTCGGATGAGAACGGCTGGCCGTTATCTGAGTAGACAACACGTGGTAAACCGTATCGTGGGAAGAATTCTCGAACCAACTGTTTGGCAGTAGTCGGGGCAGTGTAATCTGAAACTGGGTATGCCTCCGTCCAACGGGAAAGAGCACAGACAACTACGAGAACATATTTGAATCCTCGACATCGTTCCATCTGGATATAATCCATCTGGAGGACTTCAAAAGGGTGATCAGGAGGCTGAAATCCACCCTGTTCTACAGGTACGCTTTTTCCTGGGTTGAACTGACAACAGATCATACAGGTACGAACTTTTTGTTTAGCTGCTGCTCGTAAATGTTTATTGAACCAAATGTGTTGAATGCTGTCTAGCATAGCTTTTTCTCCTAGATGCGCTGGACTATGTACAGTGTTAATTATAACTTGGACCATTGAATCAGGAAGGAACCACACAGATTTTTCCTTCGTCATCCATCCTTGATCCGTTTGGATCCCTCCTAATTCAGTCCATTTCTTTATTTCGTCTGGTGTAGCATGTGTCTGTATGTCAATTACGTCAAGAGTAGGATCTTTAATCGTCATACAATGTGTTGGCGTCGGGACTATTGTCTTTGTCATGTCGGATGTTTGAGTTTGAGCAGTCTGTTTAGCTGTTCTGTCAGCTAGATCATTGCCTTGGGAAATGATATCAGTATCTTTCGTATGAGCTTTACATTTCATAATTGATATTGCAGTGGGTAGATGTATCGCATCTAATAAGGCATGAATGAGGGGTCCGTGCTGAATGTGGGCACCGTGAGAAGTTAAATAACCTCTCTCTCGCCACAGCACGCCGAAGTCATGTACAACTCCGAATGCATAACGTGAATCAGTATATATGTTGACTTTTTTATTTGTAGCTTGAATACAGGCTTGTGTCAGAGCGATGAGCTCTGCGGCTTGAGCTGACAAGGTATTTATGCAATTTGTTTCGATGACTTCAGTGTCTGTTGTGACTGCGTAAGCGGCCACTAACTCTCCTGTACTTGTTCTCATACATGAACCATCTACATACAACGTCAGGTCTGGGTCTAGCAATGGGACATCTGTCAAGTCTTGTCTGGGTTTCGTCGTGATAGTGATAACTTTAATACAATCATGAGCTAGTGGGTCTGTTCCGATTACAGGTAAAAGTGTGGCAGGATTCAATGTGTTACAACGTCTGATTTCTATATGTGGCTGAAACAATGTTAATTCATACCCTGTAAGTCGCGCTATAGTTAAGTGTTGTGTTTGCGTTCGATTCACAAGAACCTCTACTGCATGTGGTACTTGAACTGTCAATGGATG
Source organism: Triturus cristatus (assembly GCF_964204655.1). Classification (NCBI taxonomy): domain Eukaryota; kingdom Metazoa; phylum Chordata; class Amphibia; order Caudata; family Salamandridae; genus Triturus; species Triturus cristatus. Next base: position 251,111,545 of record NC_140584.1, read on the forward strand.
TCCTAACACTATGGCATCGCTTTGTCTGATTGCTAAAGCTGTTGCTGCCACTGATTTTAGGCATGCAGGCAAAGCTTGAGCTACGGGATCTAATGTACTAGAAAAATAAGCACATGGTTTGTATGATCCTGCTTGTTCCTGTGTGAGTACTGACAAGGCAGTACCTTCGCGTTCTGTAACAAAGAGTGTAAACTGTTTACTGTAACATGGCGTTGCTAAAACAGGTGCTTGGCATAAAGCTTTCTTTAAGCTTTCAAAAGCTTGTGTATGTTCCTGAGTCCAAGGGAGAACAGTCGATGTGGCTACCTCCTGTGTTGTCAATTGAATGAGTGGTTTTGCTAGAAATGCATACTGAGGGATCCACTGCCTACAATATGAAGTGAGGCCTATGAAAGCCCGCACCTCCTTTTGTGTCTTGGGCATTGGCATGTTAGCTATTAACTGAATGCGGTCGGGTGTAAGCTGCCTTCCCTCCTTGGACAGCGAGTGTCCAAGATAAACAACTCGCTGGACACAGAATTGCAGCTTAGAAGGGGACACCTTGTGCCCCTTTTCGGCTAGAAATTGTAAAACTGTCAGTGATGCTTTCTCACATTCGGGTTCGCTTCTAGCGGTGATCAGCAGATCATCGACATATTGAAGCAAGGCAGTGTTAACTGGCATGTGGATACTGTCGAGTTCTCGTTTCAGTGCTTGGCTATAGATGCTGGGGCTTTCTGTAAATCCTTGAGGTGCGCGTGAGAATTTAAAGCTACGTCCATTTAAACTAAATCCGAACAAGTATTGGCTTTCCGGATCTATTGGGACGCTGAAAAAGGCATTCTTGAGATCAATTACAGTAAAGAATGTTGCTTCGGAATCAATAGCTGTCAGTAATGACGAGATATCTGGGACCACAGGGAATTGTGGCACAATGCATTTATTTAATTCGCGCAGATCAATAACCAATCGATATACTGGCGGGGCTTTCGGATCTGTTCGTTTAAGAATCGGAATTATCGGGGAATTACATACATTGGAGTCCGTTTCCACAACTACTCCTTGGGCAATGAGCTCGTCAATGATTTGCAGTAAAGCCACTACAGCATCTGGTGGTAACTTGTATTGTCGCATCCGTGGTAGTACCACTCCTGCCTTTAGTGTAACTCGATATGGTGTAATATTCATGCAACCAACATCAGTAGGGCCTTGTGCCCATAGATGTGTAGGTAAAGTCTGCAGTCGGGGATCCATGTCTCTAGACACATAGTGACCTTTGAAATCACGTAAAAACAATCTTACTCCTTCCGGAGAACAACATATTATAGCTCCTAGAGCTTTCAATGTTTTTATACCTAACAAGTTTTCTGGACATGATTTAGTAAGCAATAAATCTGTAGTTCGGGTCAAAGGTCCTATCGTAAGTGGAAGAGGCTGTGATACTTCATTAACAATAGGTTTTCCTGAAAAACCAAGGGAAATATTCTGTGAGCCTGAGAGGGGTGCCCCTGGAACTTCACTACGTTTTATGGTTGTTCGACTTGCCCCTGTATCAAGTAAAAATTTTCTATCTTGGCCTAATAATTCACTATGTACATAAGGTCCTTCTTGGTCTACAGGGACCTCAATAAGGGGTAAGTCAACTTCCCTCTCTAGGCTGGTTCATGCGTATCGTTGATAATCAGGATAGTCGTACTGTGCGGTCTGGTACAGCTGTCGTGTCGTGGTTTGTGTGGCAGCAACAGGCAGCGCTGGTGCAGCTGGCACAAACTGTATAGACTGTGGTGGAGCTGGCATGGACTGTGCATGCTGCGGGGCTCCTTGTTCATTCTGATCCTGTCTAGGTGGTCGTGGTCTTTCTTTTGTATTACCTATGGCGATATTATGTTTTAAAACTGGACAATCGTGTACGTAATGACCTGGCTGTTTACAATAGTTGCATGTCCCTTTTACAGGACCTGCCGAAACACTGGACTGTGTCGTACCCTTTTTATGTCCTTCAGCTGGAACTGTCTGGGAGACTAGCATTTTCATTTTCGTGTCTTTTATGCGTCTTTGTTCATGTTCTTGTTCCTCTCTAATTCTATTGTGATGATACTGTAACATTTGTAACATTTGTGATGGGGTGTTACCTTGCCAGGTACTCTCGAATTTTAATACTCTATTCTTCACTTGAGGCAAGGAATTTTCTACTAATTTTGTCACAAACAGATGTGGGTATGATTCGCTACTTGCTTTTATGCCACTATTTATACCAAAACATTTTTCAAATCGGACATAGAAATCACTAGTGTCTTCATCTTGCTTTTGTTTACAGGCTGAAATTGTACCCCAGTCTTCCTTTTTCGTAGTTAATAAACGTGGCAGTACCTGTACTAGTAAACCTGGTAGTGCTTTAGTTTTATCCCCAAGCCCTGCTCCTGCAGTTCGGGCCTTTTCTTCTGCTTCTAATGCTGACCATTCTATCTTTTGGTCTCCCACCTCCCACTCTTTTTCCTTGAGTTTTTCATAAATGCCAGCAGGCATCAATACCTTTAATATTGTCATAATGTCGGGATAGGTATACTCTCCCATGAGCAACATGTCTTTAATTTCTCGGTGGAAACCCGCTGGGTCTTTGTCATGACTGGGTACCACTTTCTTCATTTGTAACAATTCTATTTTCGATATGGGCGTATATACAAATACACGTTTAAACTCATTGTCCTCGCCTTTTATTGGGTGTACCTCTCGTAAAGGATTCTGTCTGTCCATGTAATACGTAGTTCTTTCCTTGATGGGCAGTGAGACATGTTCTGGGCATACAAAAAGAATGTACTGCTTTCTTGATTCTAGTATTTCTTTAATTAATTTAGTACCTGAACCTCTCCATCTATTTGTGAGTAATTCAGTCAATATATCAGGTAAGGGACCAGGATCTGAATGCTGACTCTGATATAGTATAAGGAGTTGTTGACTCATATAAATCCCAGCTAAACGCTGTTCATCTGGGGTGAGATTCAAAAATGTGTGTGCTACTGTATCATCACCATACTTTCCGGGACTGTCAACCCAATGAACGGCTGACCTGGCTAATTCTTGTTCATCCATAGAATCGAGAAAATGATAACCCCTTCGTTCTCGGAGTAATTTGTCAGCGGCTTGGAACGAATGCTCGGGGGACCTTATATTTATTATAGGTGTTTGGAAATTCCTGTTATTATCTGAACATATCGGACGTATCGGGTCAATAAAACATCTAGTACTATTACAAGATCTTCCTCTACCTACATAGGCTATGGTGTCTGACTGTCCTATGGGCAGTCCTGATCCTTCCTCCTCGCTTTGTTCGAACTGGTCTACCGCTAATCTCTCTTCGTGTAGGCGTTCTATTTCTTTACGGATCTTTCGGCACATGGCTATTATACAATTTTGCTTATCATGTCTCCCTTCTGATATATTCTGGCTCCATCTGGTAAGAATTTGCATTGCTTCCGGGTCTACCCCCGGTCGGTCTTGATTTCTGATCACACAATTTATGAGGAAACGTAACAGTTCCCCCTGTATCTCCACTTTCTGGTATTCCATAGCTCTGTTAATACATTCAGAATCTCGCCCTGTTTGGACAAAATGATATATATTATCTAGATGCACAGTCATTCCTGGTATCTTCCCTAAATACACCGCGGCTCGTCTGATACGTAATGATGCCATGATCATTTCGTCCTCTTTGCCGGGCACAGGGTCATATCTACAATCTATAAGAAGTTCCTTAAGCGTGCGGGCATTTATGAGTTTGGGGGTACGTGAATGTGCTGACTCTTGAAAGGTAAGTTTATTTACTCTGGGTGGCGTAGAAAAAATGTTGGTAGCACCTCCCGTAGCCCCATCTGGGGTATCGGGCGTGAAAGGATTCGTTGAACGCGACACAGCAACTATAGGTGTGGACACAGCTATAGAAGTAGCTGTAGGAACAGATGTAGAAACAGATGTGCTTGCCGGAACTTGTGTCAGGATTTGTTGCTGTAGAGATACAGATACAGGATCTTGACGTTGAACCACCCCAGCAGACGGTCTATGTGGGGCGGGATTAGCATACTCGGGAGCTGCGTCATCTAAGTATGAGGAAAGAAAAACATCTTCTGCTGTTCTAGGATGCCCCTTAGGATGCATTTTTATTGGAAACAATGGGGGTGGCAAGTCTTTTGGTATTTCCGGAGTAGCCTTAGGTAATCCCTCGGCCAGGAGGGGATACATACCATTCATAAGGGCATTTCTTTGTCTGTCTATTTGTTCTGATTTCACTCGTGTACCTTCTTCAATTAATAGATTTTCTCGGACTTTATTTGAACTCTCTTTATTTTTCTCTTCCTGTCGGAGTGCTTTTTCTGGACGTCTATGAGATTCTTTACGCCATAACTCAACGGCGTCTTTCTGTGACTGTCTGACTTTCCTTTTCCATAACTCTTCCTCTACTTTCATGATGCACTCTGCATCCCAGGTCCCAGCTGCGGGCCACCTCTGACTTTCTGGTAATTCCTTGGTGTAGTCTACCCATAAATCAAGAAACAATATAGCGTCTAAGCCGTGTTTATGATACATGAAGTACCCTGGAGTGTCCCTAGGAGGAATAGGAACAGCTTCTTCGAGTACCCCTTTTCTTGTTGTGATCTGTCTTAATTTCGAAAAGAGAGGCATATTTGAGAACTGGTCTGATACTTGATCTTGAACAAACTTAATACAAATAAACACAATAATGAACAGTCATTCATACCACAATATGCAGAACGTATTTAAAACATTTAACATTTAACATTTAACTGAGCAACAATGATGATGACGATCTAAGGAAAACCTAATCACTAAACATAATACTCGGCATTATCTGGATTATTCTGAATTTATATACTTGATATACTAGATATACTGCTAAACAGTACAGATACACTGCTGAAACAGTGCAGACCGGATTTGTGTACCCAAACCCGTCTTGACCGGCACAACCTATGTGCACGTCAGAACGCCTCCCCAGTAATGGTACTCACCGGGTAGCTCGGAACGGAAGGCCTCGGAACGGAACTGAACTGGACCGGACTGGACTCGACTCGAAAACTTCGGACACTCTGGACACTTGGTGGGCCTCTGTATACCTCGGATCTTGCTCTCTCAGCTAGGCTCTGGTCGGGATACTTCGCACTTCTCACCGCCTCGTCTGGGTGTTGATCGCAGCCTCAGTCGCCCCCGCTTGACCGGAGGGAGATACAGGAAATCCTGCTGGTACGCGTTATTGTCCGTCCAGCTGTGGCAGGAGACCGGGCCTGCAACGCACCGCCGGCGCGTGAGATGAGAAAGTGTCCCTGTTCGGGCGCCATTCATGTGGTAAATAATTTAATTACCGGGACTTAATTTGATACAGAAACATAATAAAAATAGCTCAGTAAATAAGAGGCAGAATCCGTGGTATTAGAGGTTCGGAATGGGCTTTATTCCAATGGTCGATTCGAATCGGTTGCTCCAAGTTCCATCACCACGAAGGTTCAGGAAGTGAAGTACATACTTTATTGATAATCAATCACTTTTATACAATAGGCATTACAGTGAAGCAAATGCAAGAGGCGTAACAATTGATAGTGTGGATAATACATTCATGCGTAGCAAAAATAGGCGTAACTGGGTGTGATTAAAGAACGTCATCAGATGTGATGTCATAATAGGGTGGTTCCATGAAAGAATTTCGCAATGTCAGCAGAAATACTTGGCAGAAATGCGCGCGCAGCAGCATGACGTGTAATTGACGTGCAACTAGGGGGTGAAGGGGACTTGACATTTAGCTCTACATGTGGAGACAGAAGTCTGGAGGGTCAAGTCAACCTAATCCCAAATCATATCTAACATCCTATGTTTAAAGAACTATGTTATCCAAAAGAGAGGTCTCTTAGAGTAGAATCTTATTCTATACTGACTATACTGACTGCTAGTGCGTGTACGAGCGTCTAAGTGTCTACACTAGATGCGAGGGCAGAAATCTTCCATAATAATAGGGCTATGAATTACTTGCATAAAGACAGAGAAGCCGGGCCTTTGCTCGGTAGCTGGAAGAATGTTTACTTAAACTACTAGACAGGAATGCATTGGGCAGGGAACGGAGCAGATTATTTCGAAGGTGAAATACAGTTTTTGGCAGGCAACAGGCTTCATGAGCCGCGCACGGAATGAGACAAAGTTCATGGTCACAGATGCAGGCTCAGACTGGAGCTTTCAGAGGCAGAAGGCAAGAAAAGCTTGATGACAGAATCAGGGCCTACTTGCCTGGACTGTAAAATGGCATAAGTGAACCATATAAAGCCGGTGGCCTTTCGTACTTAGGAATGGAATATCCGGCCTATTCATGGCGGATCTGAAAGAGGACATGTTGACGGTGGACGCACATGTGTTTGCGTCTTCATAACTGGAACTGGAGGGAACATACATGTACTTGTGATTCATACATGAAACCGTTGGGGTCCAAGATAGGGGACATAACTGATCAGAAAAATCCATATTTCCACACCGGGCCCACGAGACCCCATCCCAGGCACCCTGCCACGCAGCTGGCCCAAGGATGTATCCCGGGTGAAGAGGCCGCCCTCCCCGGGGCCCTCAGGGCCCCAGACGGAACTCCTGAACCCAGCCAAGCGAGGGGGGCTCCCCGGGCATGGCGGAACCCTATCTCGTGCCTTTGGCATAGCATCAGGCTGTGGGACGTGGCCCAGGGCTGGAGCACCCAACCCGTGGCCCCTGGACCCAGCCGGGGCTTGTAGGCCCAGAGGCACAGGGGAAGCCTCCCTGGGCCTGCAGCACCGTGTCCCGGGCACCCTGCCACGTGGCAGGCCCGAGGGGGGAGCCCGGGGTGGAGAGGCAGCCCTCCCTGGGGCCCTCAGGGGCCCGAGGGACCCAGTCTCGGGCCCCCTGAGGACAGAGCCTGGGGTGGGGAGGTCGTCCTCCCCAGGGCCCCGGCTGGAGCTCCTGAACCCAGCCAAGCAGGGGGACGCTCCCGGGCCTGGTGGAACCCTGCCAGGAGATTGAGTGTGGGGCCCCTGGACCCCGTCGGGGCTCCCGGGCAGAGGTGAGGCCATTCCCAGGCCTGTGGGCTCCTGTCCTGGGCACCACGCCTCACGTTGGACAGGGGGACGGAGCCCCGTGCTGAGGGGGCATCCTGGCACGTCTCGCTGCCGGCTGAGGACTGCTGGGCGAGAGGGGTTTTGAGTACCCTGTCCCTAGTAATTTGGAGGAAGGGTACCCCTCTTTCTGGTAACCCGTGCACACTGCAAGACTGAGGGGACGAAAGGCGCGGATGACCCAACCTCCTGGAGCCCTGACTGGGATCGGGGAGGCAAACGAGCCCTCATCAGGACTTCCAGGGCGGCCCAGCTATCTGGTCACTCCATTGGAAAGCATTGCGCGCGACCAGATGGCCGAGGAGGAAGATGCGACCAGATGGCCGGGCCCGAAGGATGCCAATCTGCCCGCCCGAGCCTTCAAAGGAGGACTCCCACCTGCCCTTCCGATGGCTCTGAGACTCTGCATCCCGGGAGCTCGGAGACCCCGGTTGGAACTTGGGCTCGGGGCTGCGGATGGGGGTCCCTAACGGACTTCCAACCAGGGGTCCCCCAGGCACCTTGACAGGTGGGCAAAGCAGGAGGCAGGTCTGCCTGGGCCTGACAGACCCCCGTCCTGGGACAATGGCGGAGCAGGGGGACGGAGCCCAGTCCCGTACGCCCAGCCAGAGGTCTTAGGCCAGCCTCCTCAAGGCCCGTGTCTCCGGTGCCCTGCCATGTGGCAGGCCCGGGGACAGAGCCCGGGATGGGGATGGGCACCCTCCACCCCAGGGCCACCAAGGGCCCCTTCCGGAGCTCCTGAAGCCAAACCAAACTGGGGAATGCCCGATGGGCCCCGGGCCTATGGCTGGAGATGAGGACGGATGCCAGTGTAGGGAGTGCCCAGCCGGAGCTCTCGGGCCCAGATGCCCAAGGGAGGACCACCCAGGCCCGATGAAGCCCGTCCCAGGTCCTTTGCCATGTGGCAGGCCGGAGGACAGAGCCCTGGATAGGGGAAAGGTGGTGCCCTGTCCCAGCCCATCTGGTCCCCGGCTGAGAACCGCCAGCCCGGGAGCGGTTCCGGTATACCCTGTTATTAGTAATCCGGAGCAAAGCTACCCTTCTTTCTGGTAACCCGAGCGCACCGAGTGATGGAGAGGACCCAGGGCATGAGGGCGCCTGACCTCCAGGAGCCCCGGCTGGGATCGGGGAGGCGGGCGAGCCCTCACTGATACTTCCAGGCCGGCCCAGCCATCTGGTCGCCCCAATGTAAAGCATTGAGCGTGACTAGATGGCCAAGGGGAAAGGTGTGATCAGATGGCCGGGCCCGAAGGATGCCACTCTGCCCGCCGTGAGCCTTCACTGGAGGGCTCCCTCCTGCCCATGCAGGGCTTGGGGGCTCTGTGTCCCGGGGGTTCGGAGACCTCAGCTGGGACTCTAGCCTAGTGCTGAGAATGGGGTCCCCAGCAGACCTCCGACCCGGCCCATGGCGGAGCTTAACCCATTCCTGGGCCTGCCCGGTGGTCCCGGGCCAGGCCGTGTGGGGGAGGCCTCCATGGGCCTGCGTCGGGCCATCAAGGGCCCCGGCCTATGCTTCTGAACACAGCCAAGCTGGGGAAGGCCTCCCCAGGCCCAGGGCATGGGACGGAGCCTGAGGTGGGAGCACCCGGCCTGAGATCTCGGGCCTGGACACCCAGGGGAGGACTGCCGAGGACTGATAGAACCCGTCCCGGGCACTTTGCCACACAGTGAGCCAGAGGAGGGAGCCCCAGGCACTGGGGTGGTGTTGTCCGGGCCTAGCCCATCTGGTCCCCAGCTGAGAACCGCCAGCCCGGGAGTGGTTCCGTCATACCCTGTCCTTAGTAATCCAGAGGAAAGCTACCCTTCTTTCTGGTAACCCGCTCGCACCGAGTGATGGAGGGGACCCAGGGCACGGAGGCGCCCGACCTCCTGTAGCCCTGGCTGGGATCGGGGAGGAGGGTAAGCCCTCGTCGGGACTTCCAGGCCGGCCAGGCCATCTGGTCGCCCCATTGGAAAGCATTGCGTGCAACCAGATGGCAGAGGGGAAAGGTGCGACCAGATGGCTGGGCCTGAAGGCTGCCAATCTGCCCGCCTTGAGCCTTCACCGGAGGGCTCCCTCCTGCCCATGCAGGGCTCGGGGGCTCTGCATCCTGGGGGCTCAGAGACCCCAGCTGGGCCTCAGGCCCGGGATTGAGAATGGGGGTCCCCGGCAGACCTCCGACTCGGGCCCATAGCAGAGCTTAACCCATCCCAGGGCCCGCCGGGTGGTCCCGGGCCAGGCTGCACGGGGGAGGCCTCCACTGACCTACATTGGGCCACCAAGGGCCTGGCCTATGATCCTGCTCCCAAGATCTTTGGCCAGGTGCCCCCACCCTGGGCCAAAGGCATGGGACGGTGCCCGGGGTGGGGGCACCTGGCAAAAGATCTTGGGACCGGACACCCAGGGGAGGACTGCCCAGGCCTGATGGAGCCAGTCCCGGACACTTTGCCGTGTGGCAGGCCAGAGGAGGGAGCCCCGCGCAGTGGGGAGGTGTTGTCCTGGCCTCGCCCATCTGGACCCCAGCTGATAACCACCAGCACGGGAGTAGTTCTGGCATACCCTGTCCCTAGTAATCCCGAGGGAAGATACCCATCTCTCTGGTAACCCGTGCGCACCAACTGACGGAGGGGACCCAGGGTACAGAGACGCCTGATGTCCTGGAGGCCTGGCTGGGATCGGGGAGGTGGACAAGCCCTCATCGGGACTTCCAGGATGGTCCAGTCATCTGGTCACCCCATTGGAAAGCATTGCGCGTGACCAGATGGCCAAGAGGAAAGGCGCGACCAGATGGCCGGGCCCAAAGGATGCCAATCTGCCTGCCCGAGCCTTCGTGGGAGTGCTCCCGCTTGCCCTTTGGAGGGCTCAGTGGTTCTGCTTCCCGGGGGCTCATCAGGGCCCTTAGCAGGGTCTCGGGCACAGGCTGCAAGGGGGGGCCCCTGACGGAACTCTGACCCAGGGCCCTGCAGGCACCTTGACATGTAGGAAAAGCGGGGAGCCCTGCCCTGGCCCAATGGATCCCAGTGAAGGGCACCCTGACCCTCGGCTGGCCACAGGACGTGGGCTCCTGCACCCCAGGGTCCACCAGAGCCCAGGCCAGGAACTGGTCCCAGCTTCTGAACCCAGCCAGGCTGGGGAGGGGGAAACCTCCCCGGGCACCAGGGACCCCTGTCCCGGGCAGATGGACCTTGGCAGGCCACAGGATGGGGCTCCCACACCCCAGGCCCTGCCCGAAACCCAGGCCCCGGGCCCTGCTTCTCAACCCAGCCAGGCCGGGGGGGATCTGGGAGCCTGCTCGGGCATGAGGGACCACCGTCCCGGGCACACAGACCCTCTGCTGGCCGCAGGACGTGGGCTCCTGTTCCACTGATTTTTTTCATAAATCTGTGGAACTCCGCGTAATGGCACTACGCCAATTCCGCCCAGGGTTATATTTCTCATACTGGTAAAAGGATGCAGATGACTATCTTTGTCCTAGACTGATTATGGCATATGGAATTAGATTAAAAGTCCTAACTCTACTCCCAGTTTCTGGTGAGATATGCCATCTTCCACAGATCCTTAAAATCGTGTTGTGAGAACCAAGCGTGCAGATTTCACTTGAAATGGCGGTACGTATTCCTGCGAATGTATACGTTTTAGAATCTTTGAATGCTTTTTTGGCACTGTGATTTTCAGTTAATTGTTTTCGTCTATTTTGACATTGTTTAAGAAGTATTCTTTTGTGAGTGAGGGGTTCAAGGCAGTTTTACTGAGGTGGGATTGTGATTGATATTAGTATTTTTTCAGCTGGACTTTTCGATGTTATTTTCACAATTACTTTTTTGCTGTCCTGTCTATGTTTGTGACAGCCATCTTGCGACAACCTGGTCTAGCGGTTCAGTGCTGGATCATGTGCATGGCATGGGTGGATTATTTAATCACTCGCTAGCCAAGTGCAAGTTAGTGCACCAAAGATCAATCCATCTGTGCTGCAGACGCTGCCATGGCCCTGATCAGAAATGCTGCATCTCTGCTTGAAGGATTTATTCTGGAGCTGCCCACCTTGACTTGGCTCTTCTGATGGCTGCTAGCCCAGATATGTTGCATGCTTTGAAGTGCAGCGCTCAACCACCCTCTCCATCATTTGGCCCTCTACCCCTACCCATACTGGGTATCTGCAAGTGCATGTTAATTGTATAAATGCTACATGGGAATTGCTTCGTTCATTGGGAATTTTAAATTTGAGATATTTTTCATGAATACGACTCGGACCTTAGAGCACCCTTTACTTATTTAGCAGTACCTTCTTCTCATCTTGAACTAATTTAATGTTCAAGTTCATATGCCCTCCTCTCTGTCTTTGCTGTCCTCATACGCTTTACTTGGACTGAAGAAATTAATTCTGGAGTAAACTCATTCTGCTGGTCACATATTAGATTTAACATTGACATCAGATGACTTCATATCTATTCTTGTTCATCTTCTGATCATCTCTTCAGACCACATAGAGATTACATTTTCTTTAAAATATGATCAAGCTACTTTGAAATCTGCTATTCCTTTCCATCCCTCTAATGAAGCACAAGCAAGCAGTGATCATTGCTCATAAGCACAGCACAACTTTAGCAAGTGCAGCCTGCTGACATTAGAATACTGGAAAATATCCAGCCGAAGACACATAGCAGCTCTAAAGAGTAGGCCTGGGCGGCAAATTCCGTTCCGCTCGCGGAATTTGCGGAATTTGGGTAATTTCGCGTTCCGCGGAGAACGCGAAATTGCCCAAAAATCTGCGTTCCGCGACTTCGCGAAATTTTTTGCTTGTTCGCGGTCTCAATATGCGTGTTCGCGAGATATTTCACCCCGAGCACGCAAACAGCGATCGCGAACAGGAAAAAAGTATCGCGAACAAGCAATTCCGCGTGTTCGCGGAATTTCTGCGTGTTCGCGGAGATTTTTTGCCGTTTCGTGGAGATTTGCGTAACGCGATTACGCAAATTCCGCCCACCCCTACTAAAGAGATACTAGAACCAATTGAGACGAGCCTTTTCGATTGTTATTGTAGTGCTTTTCTCTCTATTAATATTTTAGGGAGATTCTTAAAATCGTGACAAAATTTACTGATTCCCATTCTGCTCACAATGTGGTTTGGCCATCCTCTGAGCTTGGTCATTCTCTCGCCAGTTTTGTTTTCGTGAGAATATTCAGAAAATGTATCATTCTTATGAAGATTAGGGAGGAACCTAATACTAATTCCATACTTAGGAAAATAAATTTAGACCATGATTTATATTTAGAAGGTAAGGGTTGGGTAGAATGGGTACCTGGAAGTTAGGTTAACATGCACTTCTGAGCTGTGGTTGGCACATTTGGAAGTGATGGTCTAAATAACTATAGCGTAGCCACTAGTCCAGAGCCAGACAACATCTCCTGGTTGTTTCGATGCACTTCACCTCTGTTAAATTTGTTCACTCGGCTATTACATACTGTTAGACCTGGCACCTTGGCGTGGGTCTCCCTTCCATTTTTTGCTGCTGCCTCATGTGTTTTTGCTGGTATTAGATGCTTTGGGCACTGTGCCACTGCTATCCAGTGCCACAGTGCAAGTGCTCCCTATGGTAAATTGATGTGTGGATTAGTGATTCCATGATTGGCTGGTTTGGTTTACCTGTCAGACCCTAGTACAGTGCACCAGGAGTGCCCAGGGCTGGTAATCTAAATTCTGCTGGTGGGCTTGCAGCACTGGTTGTGCCACCCACAGAAGCAGCCTGTAAAAGTGTGTCTAAGGCCTGCCATTCCAGAGCCTGTGTGCAGTCTGGTACTGCCATGCTGACTGGGCAAGTGCACCCACTTCCCAGTCCCTAATCCTTCTCTTTTCTTCAAATCAGACACCCCTATGGTAGGCCCATGGGCAAGGTGCATTGTAAGTATAAGGTAGGACAACCACTGGTGTGTGTGGCATGTCCTAATAGTGAATTACAGCCATTTTCATTTTTCACTATTGCAAGGTTACCATAGGCCAGAATGGGCAGTTTGATTATTACATCTTATAATCCTAACTGACTTAGGGAACATGGTAGAAATTCGAGTTTAGCATGCCTGAACTCAGAATGATAAAATACATATTTTAGTGAAGTTTGTTTTAACATTCTGTGTTTGAAAATACCTCTTTTAGAAAGTAGGTATTTTCTTGTCTAACCATCCAAACCTGCCTCTGCTAGGTTGTGTATTCCTTGTCTGGAGTTTAGAGTGACAGGAGCTGGGGGATTCCGGGAGACCGGGTGAGTCAGCACAAATCTGAATAGAGAGATCTGCATCTAGATGGGTGGGAGGAGTTGCACCTGAGACCTGAATAGGGCTGTGCCTTCCCTCCACAATGATGGCTCCACCTCCTGTGGTGCGTCTGATGTCTCTGCCCTGCGCTCTGAAAGGAAAGAAGGAGTCTTGTCAACAAAGTGCTCCAGGACTGACCAGAACTGGTTTGGACTAGGCAAAGGCATCTCTGCCTTCAGAGAACAAAAAGAAACTAGGTATAAATATTGGGACAAGAACCCAAGAACTTTAGATCACTTTGGGAAACAAGAAGAAACCTTTGCTGAGGAGAGGAAACCAGAGAGACTGAGGAGAGACTATCCCTAAGCTGAAGTGCTGCTTCGGGTATTGGCCTGCAGTGGTTGCCTGACTGCCAAAGAAAGGAGAAAGGAACTTTGGCTGTACTTTATTCAACTTGTGAAGGATCTCCAAGGGCTTGAGAAAAGTGATTGCCTCTTTCTGAAGTCTCAGGGACAACAGACTTCAATCACCAGCTACCCAGAGTTCTTTGGAAGTGCCTGCAGCTGCATTGGGTCCTTCTGAGGGACTGCGCGTCGCAAGGAGCTGGAAGCGCGACTCACGAAGAAGAAGTGTGTCTCCGCCAGAGCCGCTGCCGTCGCATCACTTAACAAGGGTGTCGCCGCTGTAGCTGTGGCATCGAGCCGAAGCGTCTCGCAACACCGGGGAAACGTGCCGCCAACGCAGCCGATGCCGTCGGATCACTGAACAAGGGTGTCGCCGCTGCAGCTGTCGCATCGAGTCCAGACGTCTCGCATCATCGGAGAAGCGTGTTGCAGGGCCTGTCACGGCTCAGAAGAAGCGTTGAGTCACCGCACGGCCATCGGGCGTGCACACATCGTGTCGCATCCAGAAGAAGACGCCATCTTTGTTTCATCACACCGGATTGCTAGCCACATTGCCACAGAAGCGCAGTAAGAAACCGATGCATCACCGTTCCTGCGAGTCAGAAACAGACTCCCTGCAACACTTTCGTTGTATAGCATTACGCATCCAAAGGTACATTGACTCAAAGTATCGCATCTTAACATCTAAAGAGAATTAAGCTAATTCTACCATTTTAAGTACAGTATTGTGGATTTTTGTTGTTTATGGTCTTGTGTTAAATCTATACAAATAATACTTATTTTTTATATAAAACTTGTGTGGTGTCCATCTGTAGCGTTGTCACATGATTACTGTATGTGTTCACAAATACTTTACACACTGCCTCTGAGATAAGCCTGTCTGCTCTTGCCAAGCTACCTAGGTGGTGAGCAGGGGTTATTTTAGGAGTGTACTTCCTTACCCTGACTAGACACAAGGGTCCCTATTTGTCAAAGGTACCTACCTCTGCCAACTAGAGACCCCCAAATCTAACACATACACTCACTTAAGCAGTTTTTTGCCTTCTTGGTTCTTGCCCCCTTTCTGAACCCTGAGGGGTCTACTTACTAAGATTTAACGCTGTGTTTGCATCATAAATGTGACACAAAACTATGCTAAATCTTTTGTTACCTATTTACTTTCACTTGGAAATAATAAAAATCAGCGCATAATGCTTCCTTGCATTACTTAGCGCCAAGGTGGCATAACATGGGTGGTGCATGGATGTTCCCATGCAGCCATCCATGTTTCTGATCCTAAGCCTATTTTCTCAAAAAAGTGGACTAGGTTTAGCATCAGAAAATACCGCCCATTCCAGATAATCGCTATGAAGGAGCAATGCTTTTTTCCATTTATTTACTGACTTTTCATGTGTGCTGCACTGTACTTCACAAACGTAAAGTGGGTAAATGTTGAAAGTTAGTCTAAGCATAGTACTTTGTACTGGAAGGGTATCCTCATAGTACAAAACCTATGCTAGACTCACAGAAACACCCTTGCACTATTGTGCAAAGGTGTGTCCGTGGAGCACCGCACGACATTTCTTCACCAGTGTTAGGGAGAGGGGAGGAGAGTGGCATATTTCTGTGAATAATAATACATTCTCTTCCTCTATCCTTCTCATATAGTACAGCATTTGAGGCTGCTGTGCCACACTGTGTGAGAAACTGGTAAATATGGACCTTAGTTTTAATCCTGCATCTGTGTCCTTATGTATTTTCCAATCTGCATAGCTCCATTTCTTCTGGAAACTTTTTGGCAAAGAGCTACCTCTCTGCTTCCTAGGTAGCTCTCTAGTACTCTGCAAATCATCATCTGCCAGCTCCTATGACTCCTGTTTGCTCTTTCAGCCTCTGCCTATTCTAGTGGCTCTGGATACTCTCCTCAGCTATAATGCTCCAAAACTGAGGCTAGACATGGCATTGCTCACAGAGTGAGAGGTAAGCATAATAAAACCGTTGATACTGAATGTTGCAATATTATATACATCTTGACATTTTTATGTTTCTCCTTGTCTCAATTTAAAAAATCTGAGCAGCATTTCAGTGATGATTCTCAGTTGCTGTGTGTGCCATTCCGAACCCATTATCTCTGGTATCTTTCCTTACCCTCATTTGTTTCCAGGTCCTTAACCTATGAGTTACTCTTAAATACCTGAGGAAAATTGGGTTATCGGCTACACTTCTATTGGGGCTAACCCTTCAATAACCTGACAGATTGTCAGACTGGCCTATCTTCCTCAGTATGGAGCTGTTGTCCATCCACTGCAAGTATTGGCAGAAGCCATTTGAAAGATTCAAAAAGACATTTGCCACCGCTTGGTAAGAATGAACTTTTCTTTCAGTCTGCTTAATCAAATTGCATTTCCAAATGCTAATAATACCACTAATTCTCACATAGAAACTAATTTCACTATAGTGGGCATGAACAGCACCTACTTCAAGTACTCCAATAGAGGTAAACATGCTTAGTATCATTCCTCTATGGACTACTGTGAACTGAATGATATTACCATCAGAAATTGCTACTCTCTCCTCCTGATATTTGTACTGTTGGACCAGATAAAGGATTTAAGGTCTTTTCCAAACTGGACCTGAGAGGGGCATATATTCTGGGGAAAATCCTCAAGGAATGGTGAGCGGAAAATAGCATTCAAATCTGGTATGACTGCTGTGAGTGGCTGGTCATGCTATTCTGTTTGTGCAATGCCCACGGAGAACTTTGTAAATTATATCTACAGGGACTTGCTTGATACATTTGTGATCATACATTTTGGATGATATACTCATCTATCACAATAATCCTCAATAGTGTTATCGTCATTTACTACAGGTTCTGTCAAGATTAAGGAAACATTTTTTGTGTGTAAATGTGCAGAAGTGTTTTTTAGTCACTTTTTGCATTTCCAGATCTAAAATTGGTATTAGTATTAACCAAGAAAAATTCCATGTGAAGCAACTCTAGATTGGAGAACTTCATCATCTGTTAAAAAAATTCAGTTTTTTGGATTTGCTAACTTCTACTCTTACTTTATCAAAGGTTGTAAAGCCCACTCCACCACTAACTCAGAGGAGCAACTTTTTATTGCGGTAAGCAGGAGGAAAACTCTTTCAATATTTTTAAGATAGCATTCACCAGTGCTCCCGTTGAAGACACACCAGCTTATAGCTGCCATTTATTGCGGAAATGGATGCATCAGTGTTAGACCTGACACCCTTGGGTGGTAGTCCTCCACACTTGTTGCCTTGACCCCTCCTGATTTGCTGAATTCATTTTTGTGGACTTTAGGACTTTGCACTTTGACATTGCTAACCAATGCTAAAGTACTTGTGCTCACTCCTCTAAACATGGTAAATGTGGCTTACACTGAATTGGCCAATTTATTTACTTGAAAGTTCATAGTCATGTGGTGCTACATTTGCACAGAGCCTGAAAAATAAATGTTACTAGTGGGCCTGAAAGACACATTGTGCCACCCACTTAAGTAGCCTTTTTAGGCATGTCTTAGGCCTAACATTGCAGCCTGTGTGCAGTTTTACACTGCCATTTCGACATGTCAAAAAAACTCTTTTGCTAGGCATCAACCTTCCTTTTCAATGCATATATGTTACCCCTAAGATAGGTCCTATCAGCCCTAAGGGCAGGCTGCAGTATGTAATTAAAACATTGGACATTTACTTTTAAGTTTCACATGTCCTGTTATTCATTTTTCACTAATGTGAGGTCTACATCTCCCATAGGATAACGTTGGGTTTCCTTATTACATGTAACACGTGGTTTGGTCTCAAATTCATTGTCATTTAAAACACTCTTTAAGGGTAAAGTCTGATTTTATGTCACAATTCTGAAAATGAATTCACACAAGAGGGCTTAGGGAGATTTAAGGACTGGCGTGAGCTACCTCCCCACTCTTAAACCACATCACATAAAAAGCCACGGGTTTGAGAGGCTTCGAGAGGTCAGAGTTCTAGCGTCGTCCACTTAACCAAATGTAGGGGCTAGTCCCTTTTCAGGAAGGTTCTCCTCACACACCAAAGGTGTCATGCTTCATCATAGGGGTGCCTCCTCGCATAAGAGACCTAGTTTCTAAGCAGGCTATGTCATCCCCCCCTCTATGAGGGAGAAGCTCAGGGATGTTTTAGTTATGGTAAGGCGGGTGTACTAAAATCCTATGTGAGCGTGGTGTGGTAAAAAATGCAGTGCTAGTGTATGCGTGATTTAAAACTCCAGTTCCCCGGACAAGCGCCTTCACGGACCAGACGCTACACAGTTGTGGTGAGTACTCGAGCCCACCTTCAGCTGCCAGCTTCTCATGGGAGCTATTCTCGAGCGCGCTGCGGACACAGTGCACTTCAGCGCTTGTGTTCCCCCATGTAGGCTGACTGCCCTGCTGTCCTGCCATCACCGGCGCTAGGCATGCCCTGTGCCCTTTAGCGCCCCTGATTCTCTTGTTTCTGAATTATTTCCCACACATACGAGCGGGTACCAGCCCTACCTCGATGTCTGGTTCCACCTTGACCCTTAAAAAGCCGTTCTGATATGGATATGGTTTATGGACACCCTTTCTACAAAACGACTTAATGATAGATTTGAACTTGCCTGTTTTTTGTGATCTTTTAATGGAGTGTTTTGATCTGGATGTTTACCTTTTATTTTCTCTGTTTTGACTTATCAAACTTTATTCTTAACCGCACCCATCGCGCAGAACCTTCATAGTCCCATTTCTATGGCCACCGTGCATGACAAATACGTCATGGCTGAACGTGTTTAAAAGTAGTACAGTCATACTCACTTGTTTTATGGCATCCTTCACATTTGGGCTAACAGGAGATTTTGAGTCGGTCTCACATTGATCTACAATTCGGTAAACCACTGATCCCATTAAGATTATTAATTTTATTTTGTTTTGTTTTTCTGACACATTGATTTACACTTCTTGTTCTGGTGATCTCTTCATTTTCAGCTTGTGACACTGACACCGTACTTTAGTCGGACGTGTTTGTTAAAGGTACGCTCTTTTTGTTCAACACAAGAGCATTTGTAGGTGGTTGTTACACTTTGGTTGCACGCTTGGGAGCACATTACGGCATGTCATCTTTTTGTCATCTTGCAGTTTTAAATTACTCTGGATCTCAACAATGAAGTGGCACTTCTTACCCCTATGGAGTAGCCACATTAGCTATGATGATCACATTAGTACTTTGTGTGTTCATTTTCTTAATTCTGTTACTAAGTGTGGCCACCGTCTAAGGTTACCCCCGCTTGTCATCTTGATGTACACTTGCCCTGTTCTCGCTTTGAGCCTTTCTTACATATACATTTTGTATTTTCAAAAATGTGTCAGTTGTTACAGCTATGTAATTTTGTTAATGTTTTAGCTTCCCCTGACAAAGGGCTAGAGAAAAGCCCGAAATGCATTGGGAGCAATCATATTTTCAACCTTCTTGCTGTTACTAAGCGTCTTGAGTTTTCTTCTTTTACATTTGACTTCACCTGAAAAGCATGGCAATTAACGCAATTGAACGTCTCTTCAAGTTTGACCACTTATTTAGAAGTGTGGATACATTGAGTCATTGAAGATTCATTTGATTAAGAACTGTGTTCATTTTCAAGAATCAGTTTAGCTGGTATTATGAATTCATGTACACTTTCAAGTGACTTGTAGTAGTGCACTCAGTAGTCTTTGATACTATATCCTGTTTTTTTTGTTTTCAATTTGAACCAGGTGGCTGTCAGAGCCCCTTACTAGGTGCACACTTTATTTTATGGACTTTTGATGAAAAGTTTATTATGTTTGATTGAGTTTAAAAGAGTGCATTCCAGCTGTATGTATATTATTGTACTTTTAGAAAGTTGGCATTTTCTTGTCCTAATCATTTGGAGCCTGTATGCTGGGTCACATAATTTGGTGTAGTTGTCAGTTGGCCGTTGTGAATTATTCCCAGACAGTATTACAAAAGGGGGGAGGGACTGTGTGTGTTGACAGAATGGGTCATCCTAACCTGATAGGAGGGGTGGAGCTGTCACCTATCACACTTGCACTTCAAAAGAGCTACCTCAACACACACACATAAATAACTTCACACTAGCCTTTTGAGACTTTAGAAATCCTGGCACTAGGGGAAGGGAGGAAATTCCAGAACCCGATGGGGGTGTCTAAACTGTTCACCCACTTCAAAGCTAGCTCTAGGCATAAATATTGGACCTTCAGACCAACTCTTCAGTAAACTCATGGACCTATGGATACTACAGAGGGAGAACTGCACTGTTGCCTGAGCCCTGCCCGGCTGCCTGAGAAGAAAGACTGGACCTGCTTCCTTCATCCCAGGCTAACTGAAATGACTCAAAGGGTCAGCTGACTGACTTCCTGTTCGGAGCCACAGGGACAGAACAAGCTCCAGAGGCCTGCCCGCAATTGCCCAGCTGACCTGCTGCTCTGGATCTGCCTGGACCCTCAACTGGACCTTCCTGAGGCCTACTGGCCTTGCTAGAATGAGTTCCTGATCCCCAATAGGTACCTCCCACATCCTGGATCCTTGGTGTGGCATCAGTAGAGCTCCTCCTGGAAGAAAAGAAGAAATCCTGAATTTTTGGGCTCTTTCCGACTGCAATCTGATCCTATTGCGACAAGCTTTGGCACCTGTACAGTCTGCCAAACTGAGGCTCCAATATACCCGACTCCTCTTACTACAGCGACCACCAGTGCTGGCAACGTGAGATCTACACTTTGCGCTGCAGCATTGACAGCCCATGGTGACCACCAATGCTAAGCTCTAGCAAAGACTGTCTGACACACCCAACTGGATCTTCGTGCTACAGCAATGACTGTCCGCAACACCCGGCTTGCTCTTTTCACTACAGCAGTGATCATCAATGAAGCTCTAGCTGCTCTTCTTGGCCTCCTCCACCAGGACCTGGACTCTTCAACAGACTTTGAGAATATAAGGGTGATTTTCGAGGGACGATGCAGAGGGAAAAATAATTATTTATTTAGTTTTTCCCTCTGCATCATCCCTCGAAATACTCCACACGCAGCCCCACTGCCCCACCGCTGTTACCTGCACGGACCGCAGCTGTGCGGCAGGACTAACCTGGTCCCTGTAACTAGCCCGCACTCCATCGCGGTCGGCCTAAACTTGTGACTTTCCTTCAGTCTAGCATGAGCAAATGATCTCGAGTGGCCCTTTGTGCTTTTAGTCTCTATACCTAAACCTTTGAAATGTCATATATCCTGTTCTACTAATTGGATTTTTGTTGTTTTGGTGCCAAATAGTTTATACATTTTTACTCTATTTATTTTAATTGGTTTGGGACTTTTATATTATTGTAGTTTAACTTTATTATTGGTGTGTCCTGCATAAATACCTTACATATTGTCTTTAAGTTAAGCCTGACCTCTTTATGTGACACTACAAGAGGGTTAAGCACAGGTTAATTTAGTGACTTGTTGTGGTATACCTTGACAAGGATTGTGGATGTTGCTTGAGTAGGGTTAGCCCCTCACAACCAAAACCCAATTTCTCACAATCAGCATTGGTCAGTGGGGTGTTACTCTCCCAAAGAGATGCAGAGACATAATTAGTGCACCCACTGGCTTACTATTCCAGGAACCTTTCCACTCCTGAACAAAATTATACCATATATGATAGAGAGCTATTGGAGATCATAGAGGCATTTACACATCTGTAAATTATCTTGAAGGGGCTTTACATGAGAGCACATCTGGAAGATTTATAAGATTGTATTGTATTTAAATTATTTGTCTTAACGGCCTGGAATGCAAGGTATACCTTGTTTTCGCTACCATTTTCAGTAGACATCATAAACAGACCTGGTAATCAACACAACTATGCAGATACCTTTCAAGGCAGGGAGAAGAACTAGAAGAACAATTGCCTACTCCCAACATCCTGTCAGCCACTTCCAAAGAATACAACATGATACAAAAAGTCCTGAGCTAAGTACAAGCTGGACCACAAATAATCAGCGGAGAACAATGTCTTCAAAAAATGTAAAGAATAGAAGGAAGGTGGGGATAGTTTAAAATAAGGAAAGAGCATTATATTTGCTACATCCAGAGTTGCAACTTCAAGTTGTGGGATGGTACCACAGTTCCCCAATTACAGGACATTTGGGACAGAGAAAGATGAAAGAACACTTTCAAAGACTTTTCGGTAGCCTAATATGTCACACTCAAATTGTTGTAGTCAGTGCTCTGTCTTTACACAAGACAAGATCAATACAATTGAACCAATGTGATTATGACAATTTCTTCCTGTGCCAACCCAAAAGTGGGCTATTATTTCAATTAGTTTGTATTTATCAACATCACATGGATGTATTACTCTTTTTGGTGGTGGTGGATTTCTTTGTCAAGATGGGAAATGTTATACCTCCGAAGGGTTTGCCAACATCAGTGAAACTATCTGATATATTTCTTTATAACATCTTTAAATTGCATGAGTTTCGGGGTAACCATACCTTTGACCAAGTAACGCAGTTCATGGCACATTTCTGCCATTTCTGGAAAGTACTGATGATGATCCCATAAGGGATACATTTCTCATGAATCAGGTATTATCCACAGAAGGTTGGACATGGAAACTGAACCCAAATCTAAAGAAATACCTTCAGCATTTCCTAATGCAATAACCAAATGAATAGAGCAATTGGATTTCCTTGGCAGAGTTTGCCTACAAAAACTTATAGCACTTTGCTACAACAGTCTCACCTTTCTAATGTTCTTCTGGCTTTCATCCTAGTTCCTTTCTTAGTTCCTTTCCTGTTTGTATTACGCTTACCTCTATCACCTCTGCCACACATCTACTCACACACATCACGGAAGTTAGAAAATTGTCAAACAGCATCTTTTGAAGACAACGGCAACATAAAAGAAACAGGGTTAATATAAATCAAACACATGCTCCTGAATATAAGGTGGGTCAGAATGTCTGACTATCAAAAAAGTATTGACATTTTCCTGGGTCCCATCCCAATATTTGTTCCCATATTTGTAGGCCCCTTCTCAACTTTGAAATTGGTAGCACAAGCTGCAGTATAGTGAAAGTTGCCAAAGAAGTACAGATCCGCCTAGTGTTTGTTTGTCCAGGGTTAAAGCAGCACTTACCAAGACTAGAACTCCTCCAACCCCAGTATTCATAGGTGGTTCATAAGAGTAGAAGGTGAAGGCTATCTTTGATTCTCATCTTCATTTTAGACAATTACTATACATGATATCTTGGAAGGGTTATGTCATCTCAGAGTGGTTTTAGGAACCATTTGTACATACCCCCAACAGGTTTAAACTCCCAAAGGAACACATGATTCCAAGGCAGTCATTCTTCTGAGGGCTACTGTCAGATTTATAGAGGAAGATCATGCTAATTTTGAACCCACACACAGACAATCAGGATTTAGACTATTATTTAGGTTTAAAAGAGGTCAGAATTGTTGAAGGTGTAGATTGGGGACCTGTAACTTTGGTTGACATGCACTTGCACATTGTAGGTGTAACTTCTGGAGGTTAATAGCTATATAAGTTTAGTGCTTCAGCTGGCTTTGCATTTGCTCGTTTGTTCACTCTGCTATTGCGTATTGACACTTTTGTTGCTTTCTGCCTTCTTGGTTCCTTCTTCCCCTTCTTGACCCCTAACCTTAGTCCTGGTTTAATTTGCTTACCTCTCTTCCACTGTGTTGCTTAACTTCTTCTTGTAACTTTTTTGTTTCAAAGGGCAACCATTCTGTTTAGTTTCTAGAACCCCCGTGACGTCTATATCATCATAGGACAGCTCACAAGTCTCTTCACTTCCCAGAGTCTCTACATACTCTCCCAGGCTAATCACAGTACTTCTGCTCTGAGTGAAAGGTAAGCATGAGAACTTCCAGTCCAGAAGCAAATTCTGTTCAAAAGGCTACACTAGGACTATAACCACCCTTTCTGACACTCAAACAGAAGGAAGGGGGCACTAGGGCTAAGAAATCCACACTTCGCCTTTGCTCATGGAAAGTTAATGACCTGTCTACAAAACTCTCGGACCTGGAATTCCTTCGTATCTCAGGAGTTGGCCAAACGGCTAGGGTGCTCGACCTCGGACCTGGGGAACTGGGTTCAATTCTCAGTAATGACGCTAAACATCCTGTGATTCTGCGCAAATCACTTAATCTCCCCATGCCTATCAAAAAAAAAAAAATGAATGTGTGTCCTCATGTAACGGAACTGGTGCTATGTAAAGCGCTCTGATACCTGATTGGATTCGGGTCACGTTCGCGCTATATAAAACTCTGCAAAAAAAAAAAAATGCATTCAACACAATTCTGCTGCAGGAAACATGGCTGGCTGACCCATTCCATCTACAAGCTTTTATGTGATTCACAACACCAGCCGCAAAGGTTGGGAAATTTGGCCATTCCTCAGGAGGGCTGGCAACCTATGTATCCATGTCTAGCATAATGTTAGGAGTGTCAGTCGGCCCTACCTCAATGGCCCCTATAGCAGTCAATATCACCCCCTCTCTTCTAGGAGCACAAGATGAGGCGGTTATAGTCAATGCATAAATCCACCCAAAACATAAAGCAAAAAACCTAATTGGTCAATTAACAAGCTACATAAGTAAGACAGAAACCCCAAAATGTATCATCTCGGGGGACTTGAATCAAAACCTCTTGGGCATGTCGGAGGGAACGAAGTGTGCATCCAATCCCTACTCTGTAACATACCGACACAATGCAGATCCTCACATGGGAAAAAGAATAGTAAAAACATGCGTCTCCTAGAGGATCTAGAACATCTCAACTTCATGGCTCTTAATGGAAAGTTCTCTGGAGACTCTCTCCCTGTGGCTACCCACTACTCTCCTTCAACATGCTCCATTCTAGATTACACCTTTGCCAGTCTTTCGCTGTTTCCCTACATACTCTGGTTCAGAATGGGGGAAAAGGGGACTACACCTCCTTACATCCACCCAGATGCAACCCTGGGCTCCACCTACAAGACAAACTTTAAGAGAATCATATTTATGGTGGCAAACATTGAGTCTCTGTAAGCAACAGCAATCAATCTCCTACACTGATAAGCCACAACAAAGAGCTCCATAACCAACTGGGAACGCTTTACTGGCACACTATCAGAACTTCACGCCTTGTCACCCAAACAGGATCTCTGCCAGGCACCCAGGCAAGTAAATAGATCACAAAATTACTAAGGGATCGTAACAAATCAATAAAGAATAAAGATCTCTGCGACACCATCCAGGGAACCTAAGCCTCTGCTTTCTCCTGCAACAACAAGGAACATCGCTCATAAAGCTAAAATGGGTAATCAATAAAGATCGTGAAAAGGAGACCTGGGCAAAGCTACTCCAGGACATAAATCACAATGATATTGCTCGCTTTTGGAAAACGGTGAACACAATAATGAGCACACAGCCCGGGGGTAATTCTTCACATATCTCAGAGGAAACCTGGGCAAATTTCTTCAATGAGCACTTTAATCATCAAACTGTGAGTGATCTGACAACTCAGACAAACAGGACGACACCGGCAGAATGCTCCTCAGTAGCCCCATTAAAGGAGGCGACCTCACCAATGACCCCAGACACAGTTTACATCCCTGAGCACGAGGCCAGACCCTCAAGGATACTCTCAATAAGGCAACAGATTGCAAAAGGAAGAAGGGAAGGGGCCCTGGGCCTGAATGGCATCCCACCGGAACTGTTCAAACAGAGGGCAGTAGAATGGGCAAGTGCCCTGCAACCTCTATTTTTGCAAGTCTGATCACTGGGCAGGATACCAGAATCATGGAAAGGCTCTACGATAGCACCGATTAACAAAATCGGTGAAAAGGCCTTGCTGAAAAGTCTACTTTCGAGACATTTGTTGGCTAATGAGGAAAATGTTCTGGCATTAATATGAGTACCTTAGAGAATTGAGCTCTTGCTGCTTTATTGTATACTAAATATTGATAAATGAGCTGGCATTTCTTCCATGTAGGACTGCACAGATAACTTTGACTACCACAATGCACTGGCATGAATGCTAGAAGAAAGACTCTGGGCCCGATTCACAGAACTAACTTAAGACAAAATCCTAAACTTACTACCATTTTGGTATTCACAGAAGGCACTTACTCATTTTGGTATTCACAGAAGGCCCTTACTCATTTCGGTATTCACAGAAGTTAGGAGTCCTAACTTTAGGACTCCTAAATGCCTTCTGTGAATACCGAAAGTCTTAAAATTAGGATTTTTCTCAATTTAGTAGTCCTAAGTCTAAATTTAGGACTACTAAATTGAGAAAAATCCTAATTTTAAGACTTTCGGTATTCACAGAAGGCATTTAGGAGTCCTAACTATACTACTACTAAACTGAGAAAAATCCTAATTTTAAGACTTTCGGTATTCACAGAAGGCATTTAGGAGTCCTAAAGTTAGGACTCCTAACTTCTGTGAATACCGAAATGAGTAAGTGCCTTCTGTGAATACCAAAATGAGTAAGTGCCTTCTGTGAATACCAAAATGGTAGTAAGTTTAGGATTTTGTCTTAAGTTAGTTCTGTGAATCGGGCCCTATGCCTTTGACTCAAGAATGAGATAGGAAGACAATTTGCACTGTAGCCCAGCCCCTCTCAATGTATTGTACCTCTTACACTTGTACAGATGGCCAACACTCATTCCTTCCTGAAGATGCTACAACCAGCCAAAACATTTGCTGATGTTCATGGAGATCCATTGGAAAAGGTATGTTTTCCTGTCAATGTGACAGGGCCTTCGGTAAGTGTTAGGCTCAACATGTTGGATTTCCCAAATTAATTTTGTAACCTACCAGATTTAGAAATACTTGGAGCTGAGTGAACAGGGTAGAGGGATGTCTTAGAATTGCTCTCAGTCAGGCAGGTGTCATATACAAAGAAAATTAGTCTACGTGTATCTGGCTCAAATGACGTGCCCTCAATGTCTTGGGACTGACTTATATGACACACAAGCAGTTCAATATAGAACACAATTAACATTAGGGACAAGAGATAGCCACATGGATCTTATTCATTGTTCTTAATCAATACTGCCATTTGACCTTTTTTTATAGAAAGTTAGAGCCTATGTCCATTCCATTCCAGACCAACTTAAGAGGCAACCAGTCCTCACAGCTGAAAGCCTTTCAGCATTTGTAGGCAACGACTCTGCAGATAGTTTCATTCTCTGGGCTTTTTTGACCAACTGATCCATACAACTAACCTTAACATATCCTGCCTCTGCCTGACAATCCCCAACTGGTCTTGATGAACCAGAACCAGCATTTATTTCTTGCACCTAAATGCCATGTTTTTTTTAAACAAATAATGGCATCATTTTTTAGGCGGGCTGTTGGTCTGTATGAGCAGCAGTAGACAGGGTCAGTGACAGGTTTAGAGAAAACTGTGACCTGAACTATAGTCATCGAAAGTGTCACACTCTCCACAGGTGCAAGATGATTGTATAGTTCAGTTACTTTGGGTGATTCAATGTGGAGTAAAGTATTATACAAATTTCCAGTGAGGCCAAGGGGCTTTATTGTTCTTAATACCCAACCTTTCCCCCCCGAGGTGTTATAGGGCCTCTAGCCTATTGGGCAATTTTAGGTTTGCTTTCAAACGTAGTTCTTATGCCCATTTAGGGGGTGAACTTTAACAGAATGCAAGATCTCATAAAATGTTTTAAATTCTTTGTTTTATTCTGTCCTCATTCAGATGTGCCCCTTAGCTGGACTTTGTATTGCAGATGTGGGCCCTTTCAACTTGCTCTCTTAATTATCTAGCTGAATTGGACATGGATTCCATTCCACTAAACCCCTCAGGAGTTTCTACTTTTAGGACTCCCTGGTCTAGGGACTTCTACATTGCATTTGTCTCACTTACTGTAACTTATGTTAAAATGGATTGAAACTGCTAGCCACCTGTGTCTATTAAAACTATGTCTGCTGCCGTGCAGCTGAGGGAGGAGTCTCTGATCGACATCTAGATGTGAAGGGACTGCATGAGGGCGTCGCTGTTCTGCTCAACATGATGTCTGCTCAAGAGTAGACTGTCGCAGAAGGGACCCTTAAGGGCTTGATGCTGACCAGGTGTATGTCTTATAATGTGAGTGGACATTCTTAGTGCAAGTCTGTACTGCTTAATTGAAATTGTATCGTAATATACACTGTGCACTTTACTGTAATATACACTGTGAGAAATCTCCACCAAAGTACAGTTTCGGCAGAGTTAGTCCCAGGGACAAGTGTGACACACCAATCATTCAGTAAATAAGAATATCACATTTTTTGAAAATGGATTACTGGTTGACTGGGGTGTGAGTCTCGTCAAGCAGCAACCACAATCCTAGCAGGGTAAGGCATAAGAAAACCCAAATTAACCTTTGCTTCGCCCCCTGGTAGTTTGGCACAGAGCAGACAGGCTTTTCCTAGAGACAGCATCTAAAGTATTTGTGCAAAACTTCAAACATTAAAACAGTGTAAACACCACAAAAAAAGATCCCAGACTAGGTTTGAAAAATATATCTGAAAGCATAAAGTGTCAACCGTGGTTGTCTGGTCGCACTGGACCAAGTCCAAGTCAAACGTTCAACCCAATAACAATGGAGCATCTGTTGTATACAGTCCCAGATTAGTCCCACTGAGGTTTTAACCTTCTGAATTTTTGCCAAGTGTCCCATTTCTGCTGGAGAGCGTTGCAGGGAGCAAGGAGACCGTCAGAGGCAGTCACTGGCATAGCACAAGGAGCAGGCCAGGCGTCATAGACGGGTGGGCTGGTGCTTTGCGTTGGCAGTCCTCCATGGGAGTCGATGCTTGCTGTGCAAAGAAGCAAGCTGACAGCAGCTCACACTGAATTATGGTGTGAGCGGTGCGGTCTCGGAGCAAAAGTTTGCAGTCACAAAGAGCCCAAAAGCTTGATTTTAAGACCACAGATCCACACCAGGGGTCCAGGACCTGAGGGGGCACCACTTGGGGTCAGGAACTAACTGCAGCTGGGTCCAAGAGCTGGTTCGAGGGCCTTTTAGGTCCCTGAAGCTCAGATAAGGAGGCAAGCAGACTAGCTCTTTGAGTCACTCTGGGGTCCAGGGTTCAAGATGAAGTTGCAGGTCAATTTCTTTCTCCCCAGGCAGGAGGAAAGCAGGTCAGCACAGCAAGGCAGCAGTTTCCTTAGAGCAGCAATCGAGCAGAGTGGCCGTCCTTGTAGCATCACAGCACACCTTCTTCCTGGCACAGTATCCGCAGGTCCAGAATGTACTGAAGAGTTGATGTCTTAGGCCCTCCTTTTATAACCTGGCACCCTTGTAAGAAAAAAAAATGATGAGCTCAACTGCAACTAACAGTTTGGCCGAGTTTACAAAGATCCCAAACTATTTTATTAAATTAACACATGATTTATACATGCTTTATTTGTTTGTTAAAAATGGGTCGGGAATTAGAAAGAATACATGATACAGTTTGTGGTGTGAAATTATGAGGGATTTTAAAAGGAGGAACACGCCTTGTGTGGAATTGACAAACGTTTTCCAATTTACTGCACGAAGGGCACTAACAATATGTGATTCACTGAGATTATTGCTAATTGAAAGATCTGTACGTTTATCAAGCATAAGTGAATCACTTGATTTTAGTGAATTCAGTAAATTAGATGAATGAACTGCCTAGAACACATTTTCAGCGGAAGTAACTCAATTCAGAGAGTGAGATTTAAAGTCACCATTTATTAACATATTTGCTTCTAATTCGATCCTTCTATTGTACTAAAATCGGTGCAATCGCCCTCTAACCAAAGAAAATATTTCACTAGAGAAGATGTTTGCAGTTCATTGGGTTCACAAAATAGGAATGATTTGTGCATAAACCTTGAGAATTACACCTCATTTGACTTGTAAAAGGAGGCTGTGCACTTGTTAACATATGGCAACCACTGCAAGACATTTGTGAGAGTTAAGTGTGTAGACAGGTTCATTGAGTCGTAAGGCGGTGAACATTTGCGTTTTCCAAGCATCACTCTACCATGTATCTAAGTATTGTGTACAAAGGAATCTAATGGCATTTTCGAAAGGGCTATCTATTTTCAAATGACATTTTGACAGTTTTTCAATGAGTTAATGAAAATGCTCTTCCATGTGTATGGTCAAAACGTGTTCTTGTAGGAAACAGCATGTCTGTGGTTTTTTTACGTATGGAGTACAACTGGGAAATGCCGTAATGCAAGTCGATGCAAAACGGTTTCTGCACATAACAGTCTTCCCTAACCTGTACTTGACGTTTCACACATACGTATACATTTCAAACTCCTGTTAATAAAGGTGTTCGAGTAAGGAAGTATTTTGCTGTAAATCACATTACTTCATTAAAAAAAACTGTGCAGGCTGTTTTTCCCTGAAGAGTTGCTCGTTCTAGTTTCCAGTCTTTTTACACAGCATCTCCTGCCCTCTTTCGTCCACTTTCTTTAACTACATTGGCAATTGAAATATAAAACTGCAAATTAACTCCCGCTCTGGGTTCTCCAATAACCCGGTGGAAATAGCCCATTAAAAGACATTTCTGGCAGGAGCACTTGACAGGAAACAGAGCAGGAAATGCTATAACGATTTCAGAATTGGATACTTCCTCCTTGCCCAGCTGTTTGTGGGATGACCTTACAGTTAACTTGGAAATTGTGAGGTGGCATTGAACCTCAAATGATTTAAGCAGTTTGACTTTTTACTCAGTGAAGTTAGCAAAAAGAAATTCATAGCATTTTATAGAAGTGTGGGAGGTTAAAATTAGCTAAAGGAAATGGCCCGTCTGATAATATGTACATTAGGTAGATATTTATGGAGTATTTAACTTTCCAATATGAGGTTTGGATTGTTTTCTTTGCAACCACTATTCTTTATGACAGAGAAAATTAATAAAATTGGAATGCAAGTTGAGGCAGAGGAAGGAGGGAACCAGATTGGGAAGTGTGGGTGAATAGTTGAGTATAATGAGGGTGTTGAATGAATCGATGTTTGGGTAAATGGTGGCATAGGTGGTTTCAGAGAAAGGAGTAACAAAGATAGGGAAGGAGTTGTAGATGGATGGATGGATGGACAGAAGGGCAGACTGAGATACGGGTCGTGATTGGAGAGTATGATGAGTTCATAAATGGATGGATGGATGAGTGAAAGACTAAATGGATAGATGGTTTGAAAGCTAGGCAGAATGTCATTTGTAGTTAAATAAATTAATTATGCCATTCAGTAATTATTTTCTGAAGCCTTGAATTTGATGACGGTGAGTTTGGACACAGGGTTCTGACAGGTAGAAATTACCACTATGTTTGAGTCATGAAATACTAAATACAGTGGGGCTCATTTATGAGCCCCTGCGTCACTTTTGCACCACAGGTGCGTCACTTTTTGTGATGCACCAGTGGCATAAAACATGCGCCATGTTGCGCCACATTTACGAAGTGACGCATCTAGGTAGATGCGTCACTTCGTAAACCCCTGCGCTACATTATACCCGCGCCAGGTATAATGTATGCAGGGTGGGCGTACCCCCGCAAGAAAGGGTCGTAGGAGTGGCGCAGCGAAATCCATGAGATTTCGCTGCACCACTTCTAGGACGCCAATTCGTCAAAACCTTACGCCTGCCTCATGGCAGGCGTAAGGGTGACGCAGGCCCTTTCACATGGGGCTTGCCCTATGTGAAAGGAACATTGCTGGAGTTGCATCAGGCTTCCGACACAACTCCAGCAATGCGCCACTTTTTTGCACCGACAGATACGTCAGTTATACTGACGTATCTGTCCTTCCTTGCGACATGATGCGTCATATTATAAATATGACGCATCATTGGTGTCGCAAGGAAGGCGCACTGAGAAGTGATGCATCGCTGCTTTCACGCAGCGATGCGTCACTTCTCATAAATGAGGCCCAGTGAGTGTCTGATCTGCATATTCATGAAACAACAACAGGCAAATGTCAAACGCAGTTTCTTCTTTACAAATACACTCATGAATATTAACAAGCTAATTTACTGAGTAAGAGCTTGCTCCGAAAATAATAATGCCTCAAAAAAGAAAATGGAAGGGTAAGATGAGCTGCTTACGCAAAATATATGTTCCAAAAATTTAATTTCTGTAAATATATGTAGTGACTGCACCTTGGAGAGTGACCAAGAACAGAAAAAACATGATTCCCGGTCGTAATTGCAGTTTTAAGTGTAAGTAAAAGTGAATTATACTTTTGTCTCTGAACCACATGCATTTACATGAGCAATGTAAACTATTTACAATTACTTGACGTAATTCCAGGTAATAAATATGAATCAAATTAAACATTAAGGGCCAGATGTACGACCCTACTAATTTGCGAGTCGCAAATTGCGTCGGTGTGCGAATAGCAATTTGCGCCTGCCTCATTAATATTTTTGAGGCAGGTGCAATTTGTGACCCCAATAGGAATGGCTAGCACTCCTAATGATGGTGGCCTGCTGGGTCAGCACACCACCATGCCTGTGACTCCTTTCTAAATAAAGCAGTTGTTTTTAAATGCAGCCTGTTTTCCTTAAATGAAAGCGGGATGCACTTAATAAAGAAAAATTAAATATTACTGTTTCATTTTTAGGTCTCGCCTGATCCAGCATATACGCTGGTCTGGCCGAGACATTTAGTGTACGGGTTTTAAAAGTGCTGCCACACGGCCTAGCGCTTGTGTTCACGCGAGCGTGCACGCGCGCAGCCGGCAGCTTTCAGCGCCTGAGGCGCCATCTGCAGCTTTCACTTTTTCCACCCGCGTTGTGCGGCCAATGCTTGTTTTCCAAGCTTTGGCCATGCGCACACAACTCCCGCTTCTCCCCCTCCCCCACCACATATGGCGTCTCGCGCGCGCGGCCAATGTTTGTTTCTAAAGATGTGCAAAATACAATCAAGTGCCATGATGTCATTGACAGATTTACACAAAGGGTAAATTGTGGAAAATGTATCTTTATTAGATTTTGTTTCCATCTTCCATATCAGGCATCAGGAGCTTGACTCAATCTCATTTTCAACATCCTTCTTCTTATATTCCCGCCCAGTATACATTTTAAACATGGTTGCAAAACACTAATAATTTCATTAACTAGTAGATGGACATATGTCAATCATTTTCACATCCCTGAAGATTTTTTTTCCCAAAGCATCCTGCCAGTTATATCCTCCTTCGTCAGTTATAAATGCTACTACAATATTATGCTTATTTGCAAAACATTTGCGTTTTAAAGTAGTTTGTATGCCAAACACATCTGGTTCTTGCACATTTTGACAGCAACCTGTACTGTGTACTATCTCTTTAAAATGTAAGTGCTGTGCACCTAGGTGACCTGTTAGGCCACTAGCAGTCCAATCATTTTGCAACTGAGGCTCATTTTCAAAGCGCCTACGATTTCTACCTCCACACGCGCCCTTTTTATTCAGGCATTTGTTTACGTGAGTGACTGCGTAGGTGTCGCGCGTGACGCTATAAACATTTGCATCTTTAGTCCTGCTACTGCTTGCTTTTTTTGAACATCTCATTTGTTTGCTTCTTGTTCAATGTTTTTCTATCTTCTTCTTTGGTTGTCCTCAATCTGGCGTTTAGGTTGTTATCCTTTTAACCTTATTGATTAGATGAGTTGTCTCCATCCACTGCTTACATTCAGAGGATTTTTCACTTTTTGTCTGACTTGGAGTGCGTGTATTCTTTCTCTCCTCCATGTCCTGCTTCTCCCTCAAATCCTCACCACTCTCCCGCGTTCCCATGGGTCAACTAATGCCTTTCAAAGTTGGGAGCTATTGCTTTGCCACTGTTTAATTGACATACATTTATATTCAGTTGGCTCAAAATTAACGAAACCTTTGGTTTGACTATTACAGTACCAAAGCACGGATATGACCTCACGTGTATAGCAAACGTATCTTTTAAAAGTAATGAAATGGGGTAAGAAAGCGACGTTCCCTGAAAGATAACACTGGCACGTCCCGCCCCAAGTTTATCATGAATTATGTTATTTGTAACCTGGTTTTTTGTTTTTTCTACAGGCCTACTGAAACAAGCATTGGCATAGCCAATAGTTCTCGCTTTTGGGACCTTATAAGCATTTACTTATGCAGCACAATATACTTGGTACAACAACATCAACTGTTGCATGGCTAAACACTTGTAAGGTCCCAAAGGCGAGACCTATTAGCTATGCCAATGCTTGTTGAAGAGTAGGTAGTGGTCTGTGAGACCACTGCCTGTTTTTACAAAATATTTTCAGTGCCAGTCACAAAGGGGAAGGGGTCCCTTGGGGACCCCTTCCTGTTTGCAAGTGGGTTACCACCCATTTTAAATGGGTGGTAACCTGTGAGTGTTTTGCAACCACAATTGTGCCCGCAAAACAATCTTACATTGAAGTGAGAGTTGCTATTACGAAGGGATACCCTTGGCACGCCCCTTCCAAGTAGCAAGTCGCAAACCCTATTTTGCGAGTCAGTAATAGGTTACTGATTCGCAAAATAGGGTATTTAAATAGGGCAGACCTATTTTGAGGTCGCAAAGGGGCTGATTTCCTGTTTGCAAGGGCAAAAAATGGTCATACATCTGGTCCTAAATTATGTATAGGCATGGTCATAATGTAGCATAGAGAATTCCACTCAAATTTCCCTAAATCAGCTCCTAAGTGTAAAGCAAATGAGTGTTATAGCTAACGAAGGTAGATTCCAGCAAGGAAACCATGAAACCAAGAGCACAAAGAGGTCCAACTTGCATAAAAACAGGCCTTTCTATTTGAAAGTATGTTTGTGAGAAGATAGGGCTAATTTATAAAGGATTTGTACACAGTTAAGAAGGATGAAAACAATGTAAGCAAGGAAAAATCATCTGGGTGTACCAAGGATTTTTCACAATTCAGGGCAGTCTCAAAACTGTCTTTTCAGACGTAAGGCAGTCTAGATAACATCCTCTGTCTGAATAAAAAAATCACAGTAAATTGGACCCACTGTCTTAGAATTCTCAAAAAAAAGGAAGAAACAGTGGAACACAATTTAAAAATTGTCTTGATCAAAGACAAAACACTCTTTAAGTTAGGGCCATGCTATCTTGCTAAAAACAGCCATAGGACTGTCTTAAACCATACTTGTAGCAAACTTAACTGCATGCTGTTTAAGCAGATCTTGACAACACAACAACTACTGTTGTGCTTCATGTGATTAAGATTTGAGCAAATCAAACATTTTAAAAAATAATCATTTTAAAACTTCCAGGCTATCCTATGATTAATAGTGAACCGGCAAGCACAACAGTCAGCTACTAAAAATAAAACAAACTAATGGCATCAAACAATCAATAGATTTGTAGAGCACTTATTGTCACCTGTGAGAGTATCCAGGCACTGGCAGGTTCCAGTTGATTTGCCAAATTGGCAGGTCTTCAGGCACTTTTGGAACTCTGAAAGAGATGGGGAGGTCCGTAGATGAAAGGGTGGCTTGTTCTATGTCTTTGCTGCCTGGTAAGAGAAGGAGCGAATTCAGCATCTGCTATGACTGATGCAGGCAGTGAAGATTAGAGAAAGGGATGCAGAGGGTGGGGGTTCAAGTAGGCAGGTGCGCAGTTGTTAAGGGCCTTGTATGCACGGGTCAGGAACTTGCGCCGGCACCTTTTCTGTACAGGGAGCCGGTGACATTTCCATGAGGTAGGGGTTGATGTGGGTTAATCTAGGGAGATCTAGGACAAATCTGGCTGCGGCGTTCTGTATAGTCTGTGGCCATCAGAGGAGGTGAGCTGCGATCAATGCTTAGAGTGTTACCGTAGTCTAGTTGGCTGGAGATGAGGGCCTGGGTGATGGTGTGTCTTAAGCTTTGGGGTAGCCATTTGAATATCTTATGAAGCATTTGGAGGATGAAGAAGCAAGAGGAAGAGACGGAGCTGACCTGTGTTGCCATGGTCAGGTTGCTATTAGGCCTGGGTGGTAAATTCCATTCCGCTCGCGGAATTTGAATAATTTCACGTTCCACGGAGAAGGCGGTATTGCCAAAAAGTCCGCGATCCGCGGCTTCGCGGAATTTTTTGCTTGTTCGCGCTTTCAAAATGCATGTTCGTGAGATATTTCTCCCCGAGCACGCAAACAGCATTCACGAACAGGAAGAAAGGATCGCGAACGGGCGGAACAAGCAATTCTGCATGTTCGCGGAACTTTTGCGTCTTCGCTGAGATTTTTTACAATTTAACTGAGCTTTGCGTAGCGCAACTACGCAAATTCCACCGATCCCTAATTGTTATCCAGAATGATGCCTAGGTTCCTAGTTTGGTCAGTGAGGGGTATGAATAGGCCAAAGTTCTGAGCGCCACCAAGATGCATGCCCTGGGGAGCTTTTGTTTCCAAAAATCAGAACCTCTGTCTTGTCCGAGCTGAGCTTCAGGTAGTTGCCCTTAATCCATTTGACAATGTCTGTCATGCATTTGTGGAAGTTGGTTTTGATATTGGGGGTGTCTTTGGAGAGGGAGTGTGGATCAGTTGTGTGTTTTCCACATAAGATATGATGTTGAGCTAGTGGGCATTGGAGATGCTGGCCAGAGGTGTCATATAAGTATTGAAGAGTGTGGATTGATCAAGGATACTTGGGGTACCCAACAGATGTTTTCGTTAGAGTCAGAGGTGAAGGGGGAAGGCACTAGGCAGAGTTTTTGCATTCTCCCTTTGAGGAAACAGGTAATTCATCTGAGAGCGGCTCCTTGGATGCTAAATTTGTGCAGCCTTGTGATGAGTGTGTGTTATGAGACCTTATCGGAGGCCTGGAAGGATGAGAGCTCCAGTCTCTCCTCAGTTGAGTAGGGCTTGGATATCATGGGTAGCCACGGGGAGGGCTATCTCGGTCCTGTTGTTGTTGCAGAATTTGGATTTGGAGGAGTTTAGTAGGAGGTTCCATACTGGTGTAAGGAGAGTTGTTGGTTGATGGCTTTTTATAATACTTTGTCTGGGAACAGGAGCAGGGAGATTGGTCAGTAGTTGTTGAGTTTGCTGGGGTTTTCCGATGGTATATTTATTAGGGCATTGAGTTCTGTGTGTTTCCAGTCCTCCGGCAAGGTAGCCATGGCAATTGAGGTGTTGAACAAGGTGGGGAGTACAAGGCTGATTCTGGCTTCACCTATGGTGAAGATTTGGTGATGGCATGAGTTGGTGGGAGCCCCTAAGTGGACAGAGTTCATGATAGAGGCGATGTTCTGTGTAGCAAGCTCACTCCATTCGGTTAGTCAGATATCTGTGGTGGTAGAGAGGTTGTTTTGTTTCTGGAAGAAGTCAGTGGCCTTGGTCTGAGTATTGAAGTTTCTGCAGATATTGGTGATCTTGATGTGGAAGACATTACCATGGTTGTCACAGAGTTTCTGTGAGGTGTTAATTTTGTTTGTTGCAGCTGAGGGGTTGGAGAATTCTTTGACTATGTAGAAGTGTTCTTTGCTCTTATTGGAGCTTGATTTGATGTGTGAGGTTAAGGCCTTTTTCTTCGATTCTCTCAACTGTCTGTGGTAGAGGTTGAGGGCTGTCTTGAAGGCAGTCTTGTAGGTCATGACCTTGCTGGTGTGCCATCTCCTTTCCAGTTGTTTACAATGTTGTTTGGCAGTCTGAGGCCTTCACTGTACCAGCCAACCAACTTGATGGACCTTCTTTGGGTTTTGTTGCTGATGGGAGTAATGCCGTTGGTGCAGTTGATGATCAAATTGTTAAAGTTTCTGACATTCTGGTCTAGGTTGTTCGAGGAAATGTGGTGGGTGGTGTTGAGAACAGTTAGACCTGGCATCTTTTGGCATATTTCCGTTCTCTTTTTGCTTTCTGACCTCCTGGTTTTGACTCTGTTTTTGCTGGTTTAGTGACTCTGCGCACTTTTTCACTGCTGTTCACTGTTAAAGTGCATATACTCCTATTGTAAATTATATTATGGATTGGTGTTTCCATGATTGGCATATTTGATTTACTGGTAAGTCCCTAGTAAAGTGCACTGAGAGTGCCAAGGCCTGTAAATCATATTCTGCTATTAGGCTTGCAGCACTGATTGTGCCACCCACACAAGCAGCCTTTTAAAGGGCTCTCAGACCTGCCACTGCAGGATCTGCATGCAGTTTTTACTGCCATTTCGACTTGGCTAGCGCACCCAGTTGCCAAGCCCTAACCTTCCCTTTTATTACATGTGAGTCACCCCTAAGGTAGGCCAAAGGTACCCCTATGGGCAGGGTGCAATGTATGTGAGAGGCAGGACATGTGCTGATGTGTGTAGCATGTCCTGATAGTGAAATACAGTGCAATTTGTTTTTCACTATTAAAAGGCTATCTGTCCCATATGATATAATGGGGAACACTTTGTAACATCTTATAAGTATAGCTTCCCATTGGGACAAGATGGAGAAACTGAATTTAGTATGCATGAACACAGAATGTAGAAATACATCTTTTAGTAAAGATGATTTTTATATTCTGTGTTTGAAAATACCACTTTTAGAAAGTAGGTATTTTCTTGCTTAGCCACCCTGTGTACCTCTGCTGGGTTGTGGATGGACTGTGTGGCTTTGAGTGACAGGGGCTGGGGATGCGCATTCTCTTCAGACTGCCCCGGGGAGGGGTGAGAGGTGTATCTTGCCTTTCCTGGATGAGTCAGGGCTGGGATGAATAGACCTGGACTGCAGCTGGTGACCACCCCCACCCACTACGCCGACCACACGCTTGACCCCGTCTTCTCCTCCAGCAAAGACATCTCCTTCAGCCACGCCACTGGACTCCACTGGACGGACCACAGCTGCGTCCACTTCAGCTTCAGAAAGAACACAATCCACCACCAC
Source organism: Triturus cristatus (assembly GCF_964204655.1). NCBI lineage: Eukaryota > Metazoa > Chordata > Amphibia > Caudata > Salamandridae > Triturus > Triturus cristatus. Next base: position 251,150,117 of record NC_140584.1, read on the forward strand.
CAGCAACAGGTTGCACGCAGAAGCTGGAACAAGATCACAGCCGACTAGCTCGCCGCATCCCTGAGCCAGGACCCTCCCGCCAGCTCAGCGAACCCCAGCCATGCCGCCAACAACCTCTCGAAGTGGATCAACAACTGCGCAGACGACCTCGCCCCTCTCAGGACCCCGCCCAGCAGAACCGGCTGTAAGAAAGCACCCTGGTTTAACGACGAACTCAAGAGCTCCAAGAAGAACTGCCGAGCCCTCGAGAGAGCCTGGCGCAGAGACCCGACACCAGACAACATGACCACCCTCAAGCTCGCTACTCGAAAACACCACCAACTGATCCACACCACCAAGAAAACAGCATTCAAGGAACGGCTGGACAACAACGCCCACAACAGCAAGGAACTCTTCAACATCGTCAAAAAGCTCTCCAACCCCAGCGCCGGAAACAACGACATCACCCCATCGCAAGACCTCTGCAACTCCCTCACCTTGTACTTCCACAACAAGATCGCAGACATACACAACAGCTTCAGCACACAGCCGATGCACCCTACGATCGCACCAGCGCCCCCCACCACCACCCTCCGCGCCTGGACCCCGATCAACACCGATGAAACCATACGCACGATGAACTCCATCCACTCCGGATCTCCAACCGACCCCTGCCCCCACCACGTCTTCAACAAGGCCGACTCCGTCATCGCTCCCCATCTACGAGACATCATCAACGCCTCCCTCGACACCGCAACCTTCCCGGAGAGCTGGAAGCACGCCGAACTCAGCGCCCTCCTGAAGAAACCTTCAGCCGACCCCACCGACCTCAAAAACTACCGCCCCATCTCGCTCCTCCCGTTTCCTGCTAAAGTCATCGAGAAGACCGTCAACAGACAGCTGGCCGCCTTCCTCGAGACGAATGGCTCCCTCGACCTCTCGCATTCCGGTTTCCGAGCCAACCACAGCACCGAGACCGCCCTCCTTGCAGCCACTGACGACATCCGAGCCCTGCTCGACAACGGGGAAACAGCGACCCTCATCCTCCTGGACCTCTCCGCGGCGTTCGACACTGTCTGCCACCGCACCCTAGTGCAGCACCTCAGCAACGTCGGAATCCAAGAGAAGGCACTGGAGTGGATCATCTCCTTCCTCGCCGGAAGGACACAGAGAGTCCGCCTCCCCCCGTTCAGATCCGAGGCCACCGAAGTCATCTGCGGCGTACCACAGGGATCATCGCTCAGCCCCACCCTCTTCAACGTCTACATGAGCCCCCTCACAGCCATCGCACGCCAACACAACCTCAACATCATCTCCTACGCCGACGACACCCAGCTGATCCTCTCCCTCACCAACGACCCCGCCACCGCCAGGCCCAACCTACACCAAGAGATGAAAGACGTAGCCGAGTGGATGATGAACAGCCGCCTGAAACTGAACTCAGATAAGACGGAAGTCCTCATCCTGGGATCGTCGCCCTCTGCCTGGGACGACTCCTGGTGGCCCCCTGCCCTGGGCAACGCACCCAAACCAACGGACCACGCACGCAACCTGGGCTTTATCCTGGACTCCTCCCTCTCCATGACCAGACAAGTCAACGCCATCTCCTCGTCATGCTTCAACATCCTACGCATGCTACGGAAGATCTTCCGGTGGATCCCCACCGAAACCAGAAAGACGGTCACCCAGGCCTTGGCACCAGCCGATTGGACTACGGCAACTCCCTCTACGCCGGAACCACTGCAAAACTCCAGAAAAGACTCCAGCGGATTCAGAACACCTCAGCTCGACTCATCCTGGACATCCCCCGACACAGCCACATCTCCGCGCACCTAAGAAACCTGCACTGGCTCCCCGTCAACAAGAGAATCACGTTCCGACTCCTCACCCACGCTCACAAAGCCCTCCTCAACCAAGGCCCAAGATACCGCAACGACTGCCTCAACTTCTACACTCCCACACGCCAGCTCCGATCGTCCAGTCACGCCCTCGCCGCCATCCCCGGCATCCGAAGAGCCACAACGGGAGGAAGATCCTTCTCCTACCTGGCTGCCAAGACGTGGAACTCCCTGCCCACCCACCTCCGCCTGACCCAAGACCACCTCGCCTTCAGGATGCAACTCAAGACCTGGCTGTTCGAGCAGTAGCGGACCCCCCCTCCCCAAGCGCCTTGAGACCCTCCGGGTGAGTAGCGCGCTATACAAATGCCTTGATTGATTGATTGATTTAGAGTAGTAGGAGAAGATTTCCTTGCACCTGAATGGGCCTGGTCTGCCCTGGACAATGCTGTTTCCACCTCCTGCCAGGAAGCTGGGCCAGAGAGGATCAAATTGGTTTAGACTAAGCACAGACACTCTGCCCCGGAGAAGCAATGTTTAACAGCCTATCCAGCCAGACACCTGGCATGTACATAAATGATAAATCATAACATCTAGAAGCAGATAAACAATCTCTGTCATCTAAATTTGACATATAAAAGAAAACATAGTCGACGTTTCGACTCCTTCTGAAAACAGGAAACTTCGCGCCTTGGCGGGGTGTCTTCCTCAGGACCGAATGAAAGGATGGGTAGAAGGGGAGAAGGCACCAATTGTGGACAGCAAGAGAATTCAGGCTGTAGATTGGGAAGGTGGGCACAACAGGCTCAGTTTGGATTTAAAGGTACTTGTAGTTAATCCAATACGGCATCAAGGTTGCTGAGTAACCTATGACTGCGGGCTGCGATTAGGTCTGACATCAGGCTAAATCAAGGAACCTGCCAAGAAGAAGAGCTGAAAGAACTGCCAGGAGGGTCTGTCCCTTTGCTGTGTTGTTGCTTTGCTGGGTTGTCCTACAGTTGCTGCTTCTGCCTTGGGCATTGAAAGGAATGGCCTGAACTTTCTTTACTTGTTGCTGAGTATCTCCAAGGGCTTGGAATAGAGCTTGCCTCCTGTTTGGAATAGAGCTTGCCTCCTGTACACGAAATCTCAGGGACATCAAAGGCTTCATTTAGCTCTGGGTAGCACCTCTGGAACTGTGGGTTTCAGTTGGCACAGAGGTGAAAAAGCAGCCAACACCATCACCAACACTGCTGCGGACTCCGTGTCCTGAATGCACCGCAGAGGGCACTGCCGCACTTCGCACCGCATCCCTGGTCTGACCGACGATGACAACTGCGACCACAAACGAGCTGCTGCTTGCACCACGATCTGTGGGCATCGCACTCCATACCACCTCACGTCACTTCACTGCCCTAGTCTCACCGACGACGTCGCTGACCGTGACACCCATGACCGCACCTTGGTTTGGGGGCACTGCTCGTAAGTTACACGACTCACACCCCATCCCACACCGCAGTCTGGGCTGACCGATGCCAGGGCCCATCAATCGGCACTGTCACTTGCACGGTGACCTGTCAGAAACGCCACGAGCACCACCTCGTTGCACACAACAGCCCTGGTCTCACCGACGCTGCTGGACAACCGTCACAAGCTGCTGCCTGCACTGCGACATGAGGGCACTGTTCGCCGCACCGCTACAGTTCACATCCCAACACTGACAGTTGCTATGACAGGCCCGCACCGACACGGTTGGCCGGAACCAAAGGTACTGTTTACAAGTCTGCTGACACTTACGCCGGTCTGCACCGATGTGGTCAGCCAGAACTGTTGGATTCTGTTGTTTTTAGCTCCGCAGTAGCCCTGGACAGAGCTACCAGTTTCAAGGAACTACATTTTCGAGTTATTTTTGCAAAGTAAATTTTTTTGATAACTGCTTGTTGGTCCTTTATCATTTTGGTCTTGTTTGCACAGATAAATATTGGTTATTTTTCTAAAACTGGTGTGGTGTCCTTTTGTAGTGTTTTCACTGTATTAGGGTTGCTTATGTGCAAATGCTTTACACACTGCCTCTGAGATAAAAGTGACTGCTCATGCTAAGCTACCAAAGGGGTGAGCAGGGGTTATTTCAGCAGTGTATCCCACTTATCCTGGACAGAAGGAAGGGTCCATTTTTGGACAAAGCTGCAAGTCATTTCCAACTAGAGACCCACATTTCTAACAAGGATATTGATCCATGTGTCTTTTGAGACTTTGCTCCAGCTGAGATAGGGATAATTGGGCAGACTGGGGGTGGAGGTCCGTGAGCTGGTGATGTTGAAGTAGACGTTAGAGAGTTCGGTCCAGGTGAATTCCGTGGTGCTGCTGTACTTAATACGTTTGCTGAAGGTGATGATAGTGTCTAGTGTGTGGCCTGCTGTGTGAGTGGGGTCATGTACAAATTGGGTGAGTATAATATTGCTCATGCTGTCGAGGAGGTTGGTGGTGTTGTAGTGGATGTTGAGATGAAAGTTGAGGTTGCTGTGGAAAATGTAGTTGTTGGAGTTTATGGCAAAGAGATAATTAAGCTACATAAGGCTGGATGTGTTCCTGGAGGTCGGTAGGCATGGGTGCCCCCGATGGTGGCTTTGCTGCCTGTTTGGAGTCTGAAGTTGAGGTGTTCCATGGTTGGGGTGATGTCATCATTTGTGGTGGTACATTGGATGAGTTCATTGTGTATTATGGCGAATCATCCGCCAGGCTTGTTGTTGCGGTGAGTGATCTTGTATCCTTCGGGTATTGCGGTGGCGATGTCGGGTGTGCAAGTGGGGTTGAGCCAGGTCTCAGTGAGGAAGAGGTCATCATGTGTGAGAGTGGAGATGAGGTCCCAAATCTCAGGGGTGTGTTTGTATGGTGAGCGTGTCTTGAGAAGGGCGCATGGCATATTTACTTTTAGCAGGAGATCAGGTTAAGGAGGCAAATCCCAGGGATTGTGTAAAATCTTGCAGAGGTTCTAAGCAGCAGCTCAGCAGAGAACATGAGATAGAACAGAACTTAATGTCACAGAGAAGGATTAGTACAGATAGAGTGGTTAGCATGGAATGAGTTGTTCGATGATTAAGCATCAGATTGTTGTCTAAAGTGATAGTGTGATGAAGCATTTGAAAGATCATTCGCAAGAAGGCCTTGGCACTAATAGCCTTGCTTTCATTTCCTAAGTTAACATCGCAATACTAGAGAAGTGAATGACTCATTATACATTTCTTCAAACTGAAGAGATCTGATGAAGTCTTTACCTTAATTGACAGCACTAGTTGTTGCAATAAAAACAAGCATTGGCATAGCCAATATTTCGGGACAGCTTTTGGCTTTGCTAATGCTTGATTTGTTTTACCGTTGTTTTTGTAAAACTTTGTTGAAGGAGCTGCTGGGGTCTCGTTAGTAAAGAAAAACAGGTATAAATCCAAAATATTTTTGATCATTTGAGTCTTTAGCATAGTTAGATCTACTTTGTGAGCGGATATGCACTAGGCCTGGGCAAAATTTCCGTTCGCGGAATTTGCGATAATTTGGCATTTCCGCGTTCCGCGGAGAGCGCGGAAATGTCAAAATTTCCGCATTCCGCAGCTTTGCGATAATTTGGTTCTTGCTCGCGCTGTAAAATAATACATTCTCGCGCGTGCGATCGCCTTACCTGAATCCCCACGTTCGCCGACAAGTTTTCCCGATCCGGTCGCGTTCTCCATGAGATGTTGTATTGTTTTAGCCATTTGCGCTGTCTCGCGACAGTTCGCGTCCGCAGTGACGTCATGCGTCGCGCGATCACGTCTTTCTTCTCGCGATCATGCACCGCGAGACAACTGAAAACAAGATGGCCGCGATAATTTGCGAAAGTCGCTTCCGCAAATTCCGCCCACCCCTAATATGCACCTTGCAAAAGCGCAGAAGGCCATCCTCACAGTGAAATTAACCAACAGCTAAAGTGAACTGACCAATTGCCCCGTGCTGTATGCCACAGTGGGTGGAGGGGAAATGTGAATCACACAACAGACTAATGGATGAAAAGGGCTGGCTGAAACCCTTCTAAGTAAGTTTACATTGTACTACTTTTTGTAAAATCTAAAAGGCCTTGGCTCACGCAGGATCTAAAAAGTAAATGCTTCTTCCTGACCTCCTTGATTATAAGTATTCTGTTGATTTCCTACCAAATGCGCCCTTCTTTCAAATCAGTGCAATCATGTTTTACATTCATGAAAGCATTTGGTTATCTCTGGATGTTCACAATTACACATTGAGATACTGAGGATTTAGCATTGTCTAGGAAAGCGTTGATCCTTCTACATTAGATAATATTGCTTCCCAATGTTAGCTCAGGCAAACATTTACTTGACATTCATTTATTTCATTTTTAGTTGCCAAATCATGAATGTCACAAAATACAGAACAGCCAATGGCCGAACAAATATTAGTTGTGCACTCTGAGCAGCCAGTCATCTCGTGCGTGCACATATTAGTGAAGACCCAACATAAAAAGCAACTGATTGCATCCTGCAATAACCTTCACTACGAGCCATTAGAAGTGATTCTTCTGCAACTAAGAGTGTTATAATTATTAGATGGACTCGTTCACTCTGCGGTAATGTAAAGATTGCCATCAGCGGCTGCTTCAAAGATTTCAACAGAGTGCTTGAGCAAAAACTGCATATCACATGATCAGCTTTATGAGAGAACGGGTTCATCGTTCTTTGTGCTGAACTTGCTTTACATCTCAAATGCAATTACGGGCAGCTTTGGAATGTTTAATATGAACAGTGTTCTCAAGTAGGTGAATTGCATTACCTAAAGAAAAATGTTTTGTGTCTTCTACCGCGCATGAAACATTAGTTCAATGGTGTATGTTGTCTCAATAGCGCCTTGACGCCTTCGGGCATTAGTTTGCGCTTTATAAATTGCCAAATCAAATCCAACGTGTCACACCAGCGCTGTACAGGTGGTTCTCTCTCTCACACCTGCATTAACTAGAGCCCTCCAATTTCCACTTGGCCCACACGTTATGTTCCCCCTGTAATGATGTGCTTTTTCTGCGAAGATTTTTTTGTGCATTTTTTTTCTAGTTTCTTTGGAAAGCAGCACCCTTGCAAATAAATCAAGCAACGGTTGCGAATACCTTAACACATGTGCAATGCGTCATTTTATTAATGTAGGTGTCTGTGGGCGTGCATGAGTGTGCGTGTGTAACAGTATGTCGGCATGTTTTCTCGCAAGAGAAGAGAATATTTGGAACATCACAATTCACAGTCGGGCTATGCAATATATTTGGGCAAATCTATATATTCCAGACACTGTTTTTTTAAAAAGAAATGCCTGCATACAATTCCGAGCTACAAAAGGCTGTGCTTTAAAAGGTCACATCCATTGAATATAATTTTCTGTTATCATTGACTTTAAGAAATAGTTAACCTTAATAAGCATTGGAAAAATAAATTAACTGAAGCAAGGCCCTTGTGATAGGGTGACACTTGGTCTATGCTCTTACAGGGAAAACACGATGATAAAACACCACAAAGAAGAGTTTTATGAAATTTATTAATGACTAGAAGACAGTGTGCAAAACATCAAAGGTCTGTGGAAAAGATTAATGACCCCGTGTGAGACTGTTTAATTACCTCAAACTAATTAGATTCTTGACCAAATTTTTAATATCTGCATTTCTTCCGCTGCCTAATTGAGATTCCACATTATTTATCAATCTTTCAAAAAGCCCTTAGTGCGCGGCTTTTTTCCCTTTTTCCCTCTTGCTCTTTGACTCCATTTATGGGCAATTAATAAATAAATAGCAAAGTAACCCTTCTACACAAATTGTGAGAGTAGTACACTAGATCTGTATTTTTCACAGCACGAAACTATCATTTCCATTCGTTTGAACTTCATGAAGCCCTCGAGCTACGAAGGCGGTTGATTCTATCGCGAACACCAATAATATTATTCGTCTTATGAGGACGGTCATAAGGAAGGCATCTTTGTGAAACAACCTTTGTGATAGGTAGTTGTTCCGTGAGTCAGATTATCTCGGCCATGTACGAAGTCTAGTTGAATGATCTCATGAAAAGTGAGAATGACCACTCTGCTTGCAATCAGTTATTTCCCTAAGGTCAGCTTTCTATTTTCTAAGCACAATTCAAATCCTTATATAACGTTTCTCCCCGATTAGATTCGTCATTAGTTTTAAAGGGCTATCAATACTAATACATCTTTTAATCAATTTTCTACTAGAAAACTCGACATAGAGCTGAACCATCTTTGATTATCTTCCATCCACAAAAGATTTCCACGAAAGTAAATTTCAATATACAGACGTTTGGTTAAGGATAATTTTTAGAACCAGGTGAAATGTTTATTAGGTTGGTATAATCTCCCGAATTACTTGTTACTCTTGTGATTCTAAATTCCCCAAATTATGTTGTCATACCAAGTAGCATAACTATGCCCCATTCACAGCAAAATGAAAGTGCAGAAGCATGGTGATTGTGTTATTTATTGCTCTATTTTTTTTTTTGCGTGAAGTGCGTCCTCTATTGCACTTCACTGTGTCAAATATAGTGCTAAGTTACTTTCTGCAGAATTGTGCCTAATGTTTGTAGAGATTCGCGTAATTGTGCAAACAAGTATGCAAATTTCACATACCCCTTATAATTATGCACTTATAATTATGCACTTTCTGGCAGAAAATAAGATTTTTGGGTAAAGGGATAGGGTTCCATGCTGCCTTAACTTTCAACATTATTGGGGCCGATTCACAGAAATAGTATGAGACAAAATGCTAAACTTACTACTTTTGGTATTCCCAGAAGGCACTTACGATTTATGGTATTCACAGAAATCACTCATGACTACTAACTTTAGGTTTGCACTCGGGACGGAATTTCCGCACTCGGGTCTGAATTTCCGAACCCGGAGCGGAATTCGCACTTGTGTCGGAATTTCCGCATCCGGGCCGGAATCTCCGCTATCGGGTCGGAATACCCGCATTTTGGCTGTTTGAGCATTACCCTCAATGCTAAACCCATGTCCAAGTGCCTACCATCCCCCGCCATGCATCAGCTGACACACTGCAGCCCAACAGCCAATCCCAGCCCTGCAGCACATATGAAAGCAGAGCAGACACACACAAACTCTTTCAACATGTTGCTAAATGTGTTTGTTTCTCTGCCCCTTACCATGCGGTAAGAAGACTTGAGAAGGAGAAGGAGGAGGAGGAGAGTAGAGAGGAGCTTCAGACAAATGATCAACCTATTTGGGATGTCCAGCAAAGATGTCCGGGCCAGATACCGTTTCCCTCCAGAAGTCATCTTGGAGATGGTATGTGATTGGGAGGAGGAACTTGACTCTGTGACCTGCTGCTCCCATGCCATTCCGGCCTATCTCAAGATCCTTTCTGCTCTCCATTTCTTTGCAGCGGGGTCATTCCAAAGGGTCACCAGTGACGTTGTGGGCATCTCCCAGGCAAGCCAGTCATGGTGCTTGCATCAGGTACTGAGCTGCATCAATTCTAGAGCCCACCTCCACATAAGAATGCCCCATAAACTGGCCAGCAGAAAAAAGGGCAGCTAGGGATTTTTATCTCATCTCCCGCTTCCCACGTGTGCTGGGTGCAATTGATTATACCCAGGTGTCCCTTCAGCTACCCCGCCGTATTGCACACATATTCTGCAACAGACACCTATGGTATTCCATCAATGTGCAGTCTGTCTGTGATGCCAGTGGGAGATTCATAGATGTGCATGCAGTGTTTCCAGGCAGTACCCATGACAGCTTCGTATTCCGCATGTCACCTCTTGCCCAGCGGATGGCTGTGGGAGAATATGGCAACATTTATATGAAAAGTGACTCACTGGCGGGGCAAAGGGCTTGTCAAGAAGCACCAAAATGTATGATTGCCACCTTACATTAACAACTATTGTACAATAAGAAACACCAAGCCACATACACAGTCTCAACAGACACTGCATGTACCAAATTATAGATCATGTTCTGTTCAAATTTAAGATGGAAATGTAACCTATTGCCCTATTCTCCCTTCTCAGGTGATGCTGGGTATGCACTCTCCCCTTAACTCCTTACTCCTTACAGACACCCAACCATTGTACCTCAGCGTAGGTACAATCAGGCACACATACAAACTCGATCCATCATAGAGCGCACCTTTGGTCTGTTGAAGTCGCATTTCAGATGTCTTGACCATACAGGGGGTGTGCTGATGTACTTCCCTGAAGTCATATTAGCCTGTTGTGTTTTGCACAATGTAGCTTTAACGCATGGCTTACACATACCTCTTGTACCTCACCTAGCTCTGAATCCCTGCAACTGGGCCATTGCACATAACCAAGGTCAGGGTATACAAGTCCACAATCAACTGGTTGCCACATTTTTCGCATTAGCAACCTGTTGTGTCATGGACAAAATGTGGTTTGCTGTCTGTTGTCAATTATGGAAGTTGGATAATTACGACTCTGTCCAAAAATTCCATCCTGAGACTACTTTGCAAACCACACTAACTGTATGTAAGCCAAAGCTGTTGACAGGAGTCAAAAGATTGACCATGCATCAGGTCATGTGCCAATGTCATCAATCAGTGTAGTGAATGTCCCTAAGGAATCTATTGACTCAGAGGATGAGATGTATATGTTCTGAGAGACCCTCCTGTACCTTTTGACAATGGGTGCCTGTATCAAAAATGTACATAACTATAGCATTGTTGAGTCTTTGCCCCCGACTGATTTGAATCCACCACAAATGTTGAGCCCACAACGTGAGTGATGAGGTTCTGTCTGAATCTGCCACTATGTGTCTGGAATACACAGCACTGCTTCCCCCTAATTTACTTTAACACAACAGACAGCTCTTGTGTTGAACACTAAATATGGACTACGTGTACCATAATGCAAAGGAACAGAAAAGTAAACTGGGGTGTGATGTTGTGCCAGCCCCCGACCCTTTTCCTAGCCCAAATCTGATTTTCTCCTACACTGTCATTTCAGGTTTCTCCGCTACAGATTAACAGGATGGCAGTGGATTTGATCAGTGATTGTGGATGAATCAGAATGAACACAAAATGGCTGCCAACTACTTCCTGTGATTTATTTTCTGTCTCCTACTTCCTGTCTCTCATTTTTTGTATGAAAGAATGGGTTCCGGTTCGATTTTGCAACTTCCGGCACAACTGCGCACTCTCCCTATGCGGAGCGTGGGGCGCGTATGCGGACCCTACGATCCGCAACCAGAAATTATGTATTCGGGCTGTAAATTCCGAAATTGAACCGGAACCCATTATTTCATACAGGAAATGACATGCAGGAAGTGGGAGACAGGTAATACATCACAGGAACTAGTTGACAGCCATTTTGTGTTCATTGTGAGTCAGCCTCTCTCACAGATCAGATCCTCTGCCATCCTGCTGCTCTTTGCAACCTTATTTCCCCAAAATGGCTGAGGGTTATGAAGAGAAAGCACCCCCTTTCAGTGAAAGGGAATTAGATATCTTAGCTGATTGGGTGATACTCAAATATCCTCAGCTATATGGGGGACCAGCGGACAGCTGAGTAATGCAGCACGGGCCAGACTATGGGCCGACATTGATGAGCACTGCAGTACAGTGGGCATTCACACACGGAAGGTGAGGGCATGCCGCAAGCGCTGGGAGGACCTAAAATGCCTGGCCCGATTCACAGAACTAATCTGAGACAAAATCCTAAACTTACTACTTTTGGTATTCACAGAAGGCATTTAGTAGTAGTAAAGTTAGGATTTTGTCTTAAGTCTGTCTTAAGTCTATCTTATGTCTGTCCTAAGTTTGTCTTAAGTTTGTCTTAAGTCTGTCTTAAGTGTGTTTTAAGTCTGTCTTAAGTCAAACTTAAAACAAAATCCTAACTTTACTACTACTAAATGCCTTCTGTAAATACCAAAAGTAGTAAGTTTAGGATTTTGTCTCAGATTAGTTCTGTGAATTGGCCTCGCTGGGTCCAGCACAAGGCAGAGGAGCTACTGGGGTAGTCTTCCCAGCACAACGTACACCGTCCCCACCTCTCGCCAATGTACAGTAGCATCCTGTATGCAGCTCATCCGACCCTCCATGCTCAACTGGAGGAGCATGAGCAGCAGAGACCTGGTAAGTGCATTATATGCAATATGGACGTGTGATGTGAGTGAAGACAGAGCTGTACCATTGGGTGTCCCATGCCTCCATTCAGCAATTCTGTGTCTATGCAGCAGTCATCATGAAGCAAAAGGCTCACTGTAGCAGTTTGACTGTACAGGGCAGAGTGCATTCTGGGAGTTGTAGTTTCATCATGACAACTGGGGAATTGAGCCACACAGTTGCATTTGTACCGTAATTTGCACTGCCAGTACCACTAACAGTGAACCAAGGGAATCATAACTGATGTGTGCATTGTATAAGGAATGGTACATACACTGTCCAGTGTGTGTATGAGAGGCCAATGGGTATCGGATACTGTGACATGCATTGCTTTCGGTGAGTTTGAGTTCTGATTGAGACAGATCATCATGTGCCATGGAGTCAAGACAGACTTTGAGATCCTTGCCTCACTCTTACGTGTTTCCAATTTTGCCAAGTGTGTCCACAGACACACGTCTTACCCCCAGTGGCTTGTATGCAGGGCCGGACTGCCTACCGGGTGTTTTGGAATTCTGCTGAGCAGGGGGCTGATTTCACTGCGGTGGGGGCTGATTTCGTTCATGGAGACCTGCGTGTATTTTGAAATAACTAAAGAAAAACGAATTTCGTTCAGTACACGCAGGTCCCCATCAACAAAATCAGCCCTCAGCTCAGCAGCATTCCAAAACGCCCGGTAGTCATTCCGGCCCTGCTTGTATGACATTTTTCATGTACAGGTAGTTGTAACAACGAGCCACTACTGTTAACCAGTGCACAGGACTACCTGATCAGTGTTGCAAGCCAATATGGGGCACTGGATTGTCTGCTTTTGTGCGGGAATATCAAAAGGTTAGACTCACAACTTAGCATTCCTAATTGGCCAGACCCTATATGGATGTGTGACCCCCAAATGGCATTTTTTGTTGTCCCATACAATGCTACACAGCTGATAACATTTGTCCAGACGTAAAAGTACAGAGACTCCATATCACAGGCCCTTTTCAATACCATCTGGACTCTCTCTGATCTCCTTTTGTAGACTGCGTTTGGAACCTGCCCATGTAGTAGTGACAGGACACACAGGTCACAAGAATGCCAAAGTTGAGGGTTGGCGAGTACAGATGTGCAAGCCACCAAAAATCTTGTGAGATGTCCATGTCAGACTCAAATCAGGAGAAGACAGTGGACATACACGTAATTTAAGCTCATAAACACTGGCAACTATATAGTGTGATCAGAGGAGAACAAAGTCTGACCTTGGCTCATCTAGGTATGTTTCTTGTCCTGACATGTACAATCACTACATAAGGATTTGTCTTATATTTCAGTGGGCTCAGCTGGCCAAAAGGAACAACAGCAGGGCCTGGTTCAGAGCAGGACATGTTTGGTGCCCAGGTGGCTGCGACCACTTTCCATCAGTTAGGAAGAAGAGGATGAGGCGGGTCCCCAACATCAGGAGGTAGGGGGATTGCACCCACCCGGACTGACCAGGAAGACAACTCTGGTGCTACGGACCGGCGAGAGGCTGAGGATATTGAAGTGGGGGGAAGAACTGGACACCTCTGGCCGGGGGGTGGAGAGCTTCTCTCCCCGTACCATTTACCTGTTAGTTTTGGTGAGGTGTCCCCGGGGCAGGCCACTACGCAACCTGGGTCTGCCATCAGCCCCTCCCTAACTCTAGAGTTCCCCATTCCATCAGGGCCTCCAGCTGCATCCCCTGCAACCAGTCCCCCTCATCGTACCTGCCAGGTGGACATCAACTTTGTCTCTAAACCTGAGGCACCACACCCCTCATGTTCAACCCAAACCCATCACAGTGTTGTTCCTTCTGTGGCTGTACCCGAGGACTTGATGTGGGCATGTGAGGGCCAGCCAGACATGTCCTATTGCATCATGGTGCAGATGTGTTTAGAGGTGCGCAAGATGCAAGAGGAAATTGCACAAGCTCTGGCCACCCTCACTGCCAGTGTCAATTCCCTGACTGCAGCCGTGTCGTCTTTCGTATCCCAACTTCCTTCCCACACCACTGTCAATGTCTACCCCTGTCCATTTCCCCACATTGTTTCCCCATACTCCTCATGTGTCCCAACCCTGTGTGGTGCCCGTTCCCGCACTGGCCAGCCAGGAGCCCACATTGGACTCAGAGGATCTGGACATTGTGGTGCTAGAGGATGACCAGAAGGACACTTGACCTGTTGGACAGATTTTTTTGTGGACAATTATTTACTTTTCCCATAGTAAATAGACTGTTTCCCGGACGGTCCCTGACGTGTTATATTTATGTCGTCCCACCACAATCCAACTTCCCTTCTGCAGTAAGAACATCATTTGTTTTCCTTTCTCCCTTCCAAAGGGACTGTTGTTGTTTTTCTAACCCCACACTCTTTTTACATAACATCTTATTTTGAATCATACTTTCTCTATCTTGTTTAACTTCATTGTGAATGTCTTGTACAAAATATGGACATGTATTTTGGAAGTCATCCGCTCTGCACATGAGGGCTTGCTGCAATGACAGGTTACACTAGTACATGTGTCACACACACACATACATCTTAACATCTCTAGGCCACCAAAATTGGTGAACATAAGCCTAACAGGACATGATACGCAACAGATTTTTGACTCGTGAAGAGAATTTCTTTTTATTTACACATATTCACACTGGTCAAAAGGTTCCTGGGATGTGATCAATGGGGATTGTGTTTGCATCTTCGCAATTTCAGAGGTATCATCACTGTGAGGGGTCATGTCTGGGTTGACGCCGAGGTGCAGGTCGGTGTCGTGCATGTGCCTGTACAGGGTGAAATTCATGTGCAGGGGAGGATGGTGTCTGTACATTTGGTATTTGTGCGTGGACAGGGGGTTGTTGTGCAGGTGGTGGTAGTGCCTGTGCAGGTGGGGAGAGTGCCTGGATAGAGGGTGGTGGTGGGTGTGTACACTTGCTTCGGTCCTGTGCAGTTTGTGGTACAGGTGTGTAGGAGTGATGTGCTGCAGGCAGATGTGATGGCTCCCCTCCCTGCATTGACCATGAAGGGAGACTTTGGATCACTTTCATCATGCCCTCCATCACCTTCATAGCCAAGGCATGGTGTCTTAAACTCTCTTCCCTTTGGATAGATATGATGTATCTAACAAGGCCTGGGCGGCAAATTCCGTTCCGATCGCGGAATTTGCGGAATTTGGGTAATTTCGCGTTCCGCTGAGAATGCTAAGTTGCCCAAAATTCTGCGTTCCGTGACTTCACGGAAATGTTTGCTTGTTCGCGTTCTCAAAATGCGTGTTCGTGATATATTTCTCCCCGAGCAAGCAAACAGCGATCGCGAACAGGAAAAAAGCATCGCGAAAAAGCAATTCTGCATGTTCGCGGAATTTCTGCATGTTTGCGGAAATTTTATACCGTTTCGCAGAGCTTTGCATAGCGCGACTACGCAAATTCCACCCACCCCTATATCTAACATTCTTGGACATATCTGGCCAAGATCTATCCATCCCATCCAAAACATGGGTCTGTCTGTCCACCACCTGAGAGAATTGGTGCAGGGCTTCAGACATGTCTGACAAGGTGGTCTCTATGGCACGAATGTCCTACCTCACATCTGCCTGCTGTTGGCAGAAGTCCTGCTCTCACTGGGCACCATGGCTATGTGCAGGCCCTCTCAACAGGGGTCAGCCATGGATGAGAGAGCCAGGTCCAACAGCAGGGGGAGGGTGGCATGTGGAAGCCTGTGGACAGGAGAATAGCGCCCAGGGGATACCTGCACCACAAAAGGGCTGGTACTTCCCTCAGATGGTGAAGAGAATGCCTGGGATACACTGTATAGGGAGGAGTGTGTAGGAGAACCACCACGTCTGTCCCGGATATGAGGACTGTGTGGGAGTGATGTCTGTGTTGGGGTGTGTTGTAAGATGTGGCTGCTTAGCTCTATGCTGGGAACAGGCAATCTTTTGTTTTGGAGGAGGCTGAGGTACTTTGCTGGGTGGAGGGTGTGAGGCCTTGCAAAATGTGGGTAATGTGGGACAATTTCTGTCCATCTCATAAGAATCATCATCCTCTAAGAAGATGAACAGATAGTTACCATCATCGTCCAATCCTTTATCCTACTCAGGTACTTTTTCCTACTCCTCTTGCGAAGTACCTGCAGCGGACATTACTGCCTGGAGGATCAGTGTATTTTCCCTTTGATTGCCCGTCGCCCAACACTGGTGGAAGGTCCATCCTCCTCATCATCATCATCACCTGGAACACAGAGGTTGCAACAGGATAATTAATTGACCTAGTATAAGATGTGGTGCAACACAAGGGTAGGTTCTACTGTATTTTGCATCAACAGATGACGCACATGTGACCTGGTTTGGGTACCCCTACAAGTGACAGCTCACACCATAGCACTGACGGGTGAAATGGGGATGTACATTGCACAAGCAAACTCACCAGCTCCAGCCACAGCTTTGTGTCCCTTTGCGACCCCCCTGATGTCAACTGCTGAATCATGCTCCTCATAGGTTTTGTTGACGAAGCGGTCCCTGATCCAGCAGCTGTACAGGGAAGTGACACCATTCTCAATCATCTGCATTACTAATTTGCAAACATGCACATGTGACACTCATGATATGTATGTATCTTTGTAAACACCAACTGCAGGTTCTATGCAGAAGGGGATTTTTATCATTGTCATGGTTTTGATAGAGACACACGTCACGCCACATTTACCTGATGGACATGTGCGAGAGGGTTTCACTGCTGCAGCCAGTATGTCTTGCATTCCCCGGGATGGTGTTGTACACTGCACTGGTGTCATCCTGTCAGCAGCTGTGATGAGCTAACATGTATATGTCATTCTCAATGACCATTGATCGGATATTCCTGGACAATGTGCAGCATGTTAACCTCATGGACTTTACATGGGAGCCCCTGCTCACATGCAGCAATTGGCAGCTGTTACCTCCACAGAGCAGTGACATCAATGAGATGACACATCAACAGACAAATGTGTATGAGAAGGTTACTGATATTTGAAGGAAGGGGAGAAATATTCAGGACACCACCGCATTACATCGATTACATCTTTACCGTTAAGACTAACATGTCTCATGAGTATGATGTTGTCTGTTGAAAAGTTGAAAGGAGTGTACATCCACAGGCTGACCAGTTTCACATTTACACATCAGTTCAAACATTGCATTACAGAGTTCATATGTGAGATGTTCAATAGTCAGGTAAATTTTCTGTGTCATTTGTGCTTCCCTACCCATGAAGTCACATAGCTCATTTAGGATTGAGAGATCACACATTTGTTATGTGCATCATTTGAGTGTCCTCTGTTCCCATTATCCATTTCCTACATCATGGTAGAAATCCGCTGACAATGGATGATGTCTTGTACAACAGACCTTCTAACCTCATATACTATACACTCACTTATATAGGTGAATACAGTAGAAGAGCAGGCAAGCAGAATGCAACATTTGACTCAGATCCCACATTTTGGGTAAGTTGAGAAGCTTTGATGGTTGCCGCCTACGCTGGATTTGTGTTGTGTCTTTCATCCTAGAGATTTTAAAATGTAACTTCCTGAAGTTTCACCGTAGCAGCCCATACATCCATCACAAATGTACACAACTAGCTTCAGTGCGAGCCTCATGCACACCAATTTCAATAGGATTTGTCCATTGGAATTTTGCTAGGGAGTTTTCATATAATTGAATTACAATCCAGTTGTGTCTATTACACTTCATATGACACTAGATACTATTTTTTTGTCCAATGTGCAACCACTTGTCATACATTTTGTGTCTTCCTTTCACTAGCCACCATGGTGTGATCTGGTATGTGGTTCAATGCCATATGTGGGCCTATTGTGATGCAGGACAACAGTGATGTAAAACACATACAACATATAGCGAAGATTAAAGGCACTTTTCATGGGCATGAGCATTCAGGTACATTATTTTTTGGTTTACTTACCATGGCCCCGCACCTGCCCAGTGTGTGGTCCTTGCCCAGATGTCACAGCCAACCTTGTATAAGAAGTCAATGTGGGTCTTGGAATCTGGGAAGACATCATTGGACCTACAATGATAAGTGTGTTTGCAACTTTACATTTCTGCTGCCATATGTGATGCACTCAATTTTAGGCACAAAGGATGAGCACAAGCAGTGTGGGCCCTACCATTGCAGGAGTGTGTAGCACTAATTATCATGAGTGATCACACATTCAACTTATAATGGTCCCACTGCCTAGAAGTAACGTCTTTCAAATTGACACAACAACAATTCCTGAAGTTAGGTCCACTATCATGTTTTGTTAATGGCCAAACAACATACCATCCGATCATAACATCATTAACCAGCTGGGTGGACTGGACAAATTCATGTATGGAAAAAACATTCTAAGTTGGACAGTGGACGCATTCTCAATCCTCCTGACAATTGAATCTCACTTCTTGTTCATCATTGTTATATTTGTTTACATTGGATTTCTTGATCTGGTCTACAAAAACAATTACAATCTAGTGTGTACTCCTTTTTGACTTGTTGTGGCACTCGATTCCAGGATTGAGTTCACAGTTCTGGAACTGTTGGTGGAATACAGGTGATGTTCAGAATTCACAAAGGTATGAAGAGCCTAGATATGTTATATTGCGTCTTTCACTATTAGCAAATGTCATTTGCTAATGGTAAATGTTCTTTGAGATTTCCAATAGTTGTAAAGCTAGTTTTTCCTCTCAGGTTACCTTTGAGATTCGGACACTATATGTCTCTCTGTTGTCTGCTGACAATGTATGCATTTTGACCATCACTTGAACGGTTTGACTTTCCAGTTAGTGAGGGAGGTGTACGTTCCTCTGGATGATGTTGTTTCCTCCCAGAAGATGCAGGGACCTCTACTACTGTGGTTGTCTGTACTCCGGCTAAATGTGTCAATAGGCGAGAAGAGAGAAAAGTCAACAAATGGAAAATTTACATGTGGAACTTGTCAGACATTTCCTCATATCTTCTACATGCTAACAGTATTGTGAAGTACTGCGACGGTCGGTGCAGGTAGGAACAGTGGGGCATTGGCGATGTAATGGCATGGCAGGGTTGGAAATATTCAACGGAATATGGGAATTAAATGTTTTAAAATAAGGATTCTCTCACCTTCTGCTTTGTGATTTTGGCAGGCACATGGTGAGTTACTTATAGGATAATTTGTATTTATTTTCCCTATTCCGTTGTCTGTTGATTTTCCTCTGCACCACACACCTCACCCCCTTACATTCTTGCCTGACCCAGCCGCGTCTGGATAAGTGGAAGGGGCATTTGACAATTGCCCATTAACAGTGTTGGGTATATACAGCAGCAGTACTGGGCCCATGTTTTAAATAGTGGGAGAGGGATTTGTCATTTCTGATACAAAGGATTCTGAGACTTGTGGTGCAATATACAGAGAGAAACACATGAGCCTCTTACTGACTATATTTTTATATGAACTTTGGACAACTTCCTTACTGACAATGGCAGTGCAACACAGACTTAATTTTGTATACTTGTTCTTGTCATCCCATTTACCTGGTACCACGTTGTGAACATCACTCACATGGAGCCCATGGAGCATGTGGGGTGCATTGTAGTGAGGATATCCTCCTCAAGTGGGGTGAGACGTAGGTGGGTTCCAGATTGTGGTGCAGGGAGAATCCTCTTCAACTCGATCCTGGAGTACTTCTCCTTCACCCTCTTCTTATCATCCTGCCACTTATTTTTGATGCCCTGTATTGTGCGCCTATCCTCCCCCAATTCTGTGACAGCAGTGGCTAAATGCTGCCATTGAGCTGCTTTCTGTGTGTCACTGGTGCAGTAAGGAGAAAGACCATATAGGCGTTTGTGGTGCCTCACATTGAACTCCACAATCATGGTGGTCTCCTCGGTAGTGAAGTTCTTCTTCCTCCTCATTTTGTAAATTTTCCAGTAGCGAGGAACAGCAAATGAAAACAGAAACTCTCTGTGGCCGAACTTGTTCCTTGAATGTGTGCTGCTTTTATGTGGTTTGTGTTGCTAGTCTTGCAGTTAGTGTTAATTGACATGGTGGGGGATGGTAGGCACTTGAAAAGATCATTAGACCCAAATGCAGGTATTCTGCACTCGGAGTGGAGATTCTGGCCCAGGTGCGGAAATTCCGCTCAGGGTGCAGAAATTCCGGCCCGAGTGCGGACGTAAAGTTAGTAGTCATAAGTGATTTTTGTGAATACCATAAATCATAAGTGCCTTCTGTGAATACCAAAAGTAGTAAGTTTAGGATTTTGTCTCAGATTAGTTCTGTGAATCGGCCCATTGTTATCAGAGAACACTCCCTCTGTATGCACATGGCCCACTACCATTAGGTGCTGTAAACTATTACTCTGTGTGGCTTGAGTGAGGGATGGAATATCATGCACCAGAGGTTGCAGTTAACTGCTTTTTCTTAAATTATCAACCCCAGAAATACCATCTGCTAGACTTAAAATAGCTGCAGCTTATTTTGCACTGTATCTAGCAGTGATCCATTGTTTTGAGTGAACTGTAACAAATAAATAAAAAATAAACAGTTATGTGGTGTGACTAGGTTAAGAAACATTCCCTAATTTCAAATAACTAGCAGGTCATCACAATGAACTCCAACAAATCATAACAAATACAAGAAGTCTAAGGGCCTGATTCAGGTTTTGTTTTTCTTCCTCAGTTGTGCAATAAATGTCTTGGAAGAAAACAGGGGTTCTCGCTTTCTCACTGTACCAGGCGAAAGACTTGTCAAGCGAGCCCCCAATCTTCCTGTCCCATAATGTCCAAAGTAGAAAAGATCTGGAATCTCCAGCCCTGATTCCTAATACATGGGATTATTGCAGTATTGCTTAATCATTGGACTTCCATACCATCTTACCCATTCCCCTACATTTCTGTTCCCATATAACCCAAAATGCATACCTCTTATTTTGTTTCCTACTCCGGTCCAATTTCCATATTCTTTTGACCGAGGCCAACCACTCGCTTCCATACGAGGGTTCTGGGATACCCACTTAATGCATATTTCTCGTCTAGCTAATAAACCTAACACACATAGCAGATTTTTCTGCTTATATTTCTTAGTTTAACCCTTAATTTCCACCTCATTCACACCCCCAAACACAACTAGACTCATACTTACCTCCAGTTTATCACCCAGTACTATCGAAAGGACCTTGTTAACATCTTGCCAAAATACCTGGAGTTGAGGGCATTGCCGGAACATGTGTATGTCATCAGATTCTTCCTCCCCACACTTAGGACAGCACTTCACCATTTGTTTGCTGATTTTTTGTAATTTTTTTTGGTGTACAGTGAGCCCTGTGCATTGTAAATAAACAATTTTACCTGAGGGGAGCTGCACTGATAACATACCACTAGGTAGACATTGATACTTGCCAGAGATTTTGCACTTCCAGTGACAGCAGAGCTTATCCCCAAATCACTGAAGGTAGGGTAAACTCTTCTTCCCCAGCAAGTATAAGCATCCAGTACCAACATGAAATCTCCTTTTTCTATGTTGAGCTATTTAGAAGCTTTGCTTCGAGATAGTCTTTCCCTTTATCATCCTTCTCCAGTGATTTTGCCCAACTAGCCAATTGGTAGTACTTAAATCTGGAAACACTACCACTAGTTATTAGGGAAATATGTTCCAAATCTACTAAGGTCATTCCTTCAAGCAGTTGGCCCCATCCCGTTATTCCCCCCTCTACTAACGGGATTGAAAGCTTGTCCTTCAAACACTCAGGGGTTCCTGGGGACGCCCTTATTGGGACATAACAACTATAATAAGGGATTTTTAAAACTTTTCTGATTTGAAACCAAAGTTTCCATGCCGATAATAGTATCTTCAGATTCACCTTTTTGAAAAATTTCTGATGAACAAACTTGTAAAGGAATAAATCGCCCTCCAACCATGTCATAGCCTGAAGATACGGAGCATATACTTGGTGTTCTCGAAGCAGAGGTCTCATACTTTTAAATTGAATTGCCCTACAATATTGGATGAAATCCAGACTCGCAATGCCTCCCTGCTCCTTCAAAGTTTTTTGCAGGTGATTCTTGTTGCTTTGGATGCCCACATAAAACTGTTCAGATCTCCTTGTAATTCTTTAAACCAAACTTGTTTGAATTCTAGTAGCATTGAATTAAACAAGAAAGTGAATTTTGGAAATATACTCATTTTTAAAACTTTAGCTCGTCCTAGAAATGATAGTGGATGCCCTGCCCATGCTTTTATTAGTTTCCTAGAATCCGTTACGGCTTTCTCAAAATTCAGTCTTGCTACACCTTCAAGATCCTTTGTCACCATGATGCCCAAAGATCTTATCTTCTCTTTTACTAAGCGGTTATTACTTTGGGAGTTCCATTCCATGATTTCTGTTTTCTGCCAGTTTACGTGATAGTCGGAGAATTCCCCGAAAGTGTCTAAGATATCCGATAATATTGGAAAGGAGAGGGCAAGTTTTCTGTAAATAGCATCAAGTCATCTGCATATAGGGCAACTTTCTTCTCCCAACCCTGAAACTCGAAAAGGGGGGATTTGTTGACTAGCCCTAATTTTGCTGGTAATGGTTCGATGTATAGATCGAAAAGCAAGGTACAGAGTGGGCAGCCCTGCTGTGTACCCCTTGATATAACTATTTTTCGTGGAAGGTTACCATTAACCAATATCCTAGCAGTAGGATTTTTATATATCAATTTTAAAGTCCCCTTAAACACCTCCCCAGAATTATACTGCTCCACTTTCTATGCAGAAATAGCCAACTCACCCTATCAAAATCGTTCGGTGATTATCAACAAGGGGCCCCAAACAGCTCATGTGTTAACTCATAGATCTGCCTTCCTTTAACAACTCCTTTTTGATCAGGATGTACCTGCTTATCCACCATCTTCCCAATCTCCCAGCTAGGATCTGAGTGAAAATCTTGTAATCACTATTTAACAAAGATATAGGTCTGTAAGACTCACAACACCTTGGATCTTTCCCAGGTTTCAGCAAAAGACAAATAGCTGCCTCCTTCCATGACTTTGGTAAATCTAGCCCACTTAAAAAGGTTGAGTTAAATAATTTTCTCAAAAACGGGCCATTCTCCTCTTTTAGGGACATATAAATCTCACTTGTAAAGCATCAGGGCTGGCTGCTTTCCATCTTTTTAATTTCTCTATCACTCCATTACCTCCTCAATTGTTATTTCCAAATTTAACACCTCCTTTTGTTCACTTGAAAGCATAGGAGTTTCCATACCCTCGAAGTACGAGTCAATTTGATCTTTTGTTGCAACTATATCCTCTGTGGAAAGAACCTACGAAAGCACTCTTGATCTCTCTATCATCTGTACTGAGAATGCTCTGTCCCGCCACCCGGATTGCTGGAATCTTGTTCTGATTTTGTTCTGTTTTTAATTTCGAAGTCAACAGTTTACCACATCCCTCTCCACACTCATAGTGCGAGAATTTCTTCCTGACTATTGCCCCCAGGATATCAGTCACTTCTTCTTTTTTCTCTTTTATTTCAGCCTCAATAATGCTGGCACTCTGTATTCCGTGTCTTTGGTCTCCCGACCTATCCAACTGTTGTAGTCTATTTTCTAGAGACTTTATTTTACCCCTGGTAGTTTTGTTCTTGAAAGCTGCAATGCTAATCAACCTCCCCCTAATACCTGCCTTACATGCATCCCATATCATTTGAATGGATGTATCGGTATCATTTAAACAGAAATATTCCTTAGTTACCTCTTTCAGATTTATCACTACCTGTTGATCCAAGAATAAAGTTCTATCCAGAGTCCACCTCGAAGAGGTGCCTATCTCATCTATTATCAGTTTCAAGCAAACTGCTAAATGGTCCGACAAATGAGCCGGTAGGTGTTCCACTATTCTAACCTTTTTACATTCTCCCCTCTCAACCAAGAAATATTCTATACTGGAGGCATGTCCATATTTCTTATTCCTAAATGTAAACTTATGCTCCCTTGCCCCTTTTTCTCTTCAAACATCCACCAATCCAAAATATTCCATGCAGCGTTTCAGCACTGCCCTCATTCTTGGTAGGTTTGGCTCTATAGAAATTGTCCTGCTCAGCCACCTATCTTTCTTAGGATCTAATAGCAAATTAAAATCACCTGCCAGGATTATAGGTCCTGGAGAATATAGTAACTGAATATAGACTGCAAGGGGTCAGGATCATCCAAATTAGGGCTGTAATAGCCTGCGATTACTTACTTTTTCCCTAATAGTTTTAACTTTCACCGTGATCCATCTCCCCTTAGGGTCTGTATAAGCTTCTTCTATTGATGCTTTAACAGATTTCTTAAATAGGATAGCCACCCCTTTAACACAGCAGGCCTGATTGGTACAAATATAAGCATCTATCCACTTTTGCTCTTTGTTATCTCCCCCATTCTATCTTTAATAAATGTGTCTCCTGAAGGATAATAATTTAACTATCAACTATTCTTAGATATTCCAATATCTTCTGCCTCCTAGACCTGACCCTTAGACCATTCTCATTGCAGGATAAGATATTAACAGACATCCAGCTGGTTTTTGTTAAACCTTTTCGCCCACTGACCCATCCCACATCTGTTCTTAAGTTTATTCCACAAACTCGGACAATCCTGTTTTTTATTTTTTCTCCCTATATGCTCCAATAACCCATGTGAATGTGTCAAAACATTGTGCACCCCCCCACCAACTTTGCCTGGAGACCCCTCCCTACCTTCTCTGGGTAAAACATGTTCGCCCTTCAAAATCCCACCACTCTAGCCTATGATATTACTTATTTTGTTGCAATTTAATCTGATTTATGAGTGACTCCATTTCCTTTGGTTCTCTTATGTTGTGTATCTGGTTTCTCCACATGAACCTCAAAGAAGCTGGGAAGCGCATCTATGCTGTTGCCCCCAGTGTTCTTAGCTCTTGAATATGTTGACCTGATTCCCATTGCCGATCTTGGGTGGTTTTTGATATGTTCGAGGGAATCCTGAATGACCAGTCCCCTTTAGTATATGTACCAGCTTTAAGTGCTTCAATTAGAATTCTCTCTTTTAAAGAGTAACACTTGAAGTTGATTGGGATTCTTCACAGGTTCTTTCTCATCCCTGCTTTTCTGAATGGATCCCTACAACTCCTCTGAATGTCCTTTTCCAGTAATGCTGTTTCCAACCCAGGGATAAACTCATTTAGAAGCCCCACTTCAAAGCTCTTGACATTCTCCCCTTCCATTCCCTCTGGAATATTTAACAAACTTAAGTTGTTTCTTTGTGCATTGTTCTCTAGGGATTCAATTTTATCTCTAAGATCCTTCTCACTCACCTCCATTGCCTGTATTTCTACACGGTTCACATCTACTTCTCTGCCTAAGTCCTCTAGTGAGTCTTCTACTACTGCCACACGACACATCAGTGTATTGATTTCCTCCTCTATAACTTCCCATATCCCTTGAATCCAGCCCTGGTGTTTTTCTGAGGTTGCAAAGCTCATTCTCATCTCTAAAATCAGAGATTCTATTAATTTTTCCAATCCAGGATTTGCAGCTGCGCCCATGGAATTCTGTGGCTCGTACAGAACGTCAACAAACGAGTCACATTGATGATGAATTTGCTCTAACTGTGGCCCAGAGGATGGTACCTCCTCAGGATCTTCTATTGTTAAGATTTGAAATTTGTTACTAACTGTGATCCTCTCCCCTAACATGCCCCCCCCATCGACATCAATGTTGTATCTTTGGGCTTGGTTACTTCACTCCCCACGGAGTCCATCAGTGGTTGTTTGGCCTGGACTTTAAAAAAGGATCGCAGTGACATGGTAACTTTTATTTTGGTTCCCATGTTTCTTCCTCTAGGTGGCAGAACTGGTGGTGGTTCAGAACGCTTAACTTGTCCCCCCTTCTGATTATGAGATGTGAGCACCAACACTGGATTATTGTTTGGAACTGGGGAAATGTATGTGCCTAAATTTCTATTTGTCAAACAGTAGCATATCCCATGCTTCACATTAGTTTCCTGCAACTGTGTTTCCAAAGCCTTGGATTTCTCCCTTTTGCTGATATATTGGGGTCAGCCCCCTCCCCTCCCTTGTCCAAGGCTCCAGGGGCTTGTGCTCTCTTCCTACCTCCTCCCTGAGCACTTATCGGAGTCATACCCGCTTCTACCATGCTCCTCTACTTCTCCTGTACCTCCCCAGTTCCTCTCTCCTTCCACCAATGGGAGTCCAAACCTGCTCCAGCACTTCCTATTGTGCCCCAGAGAGAGAGCCTGACCACGGCCCTCCGGCTCCCCTTCGCGCTCGCCACTACTTCCACCCACAACTACCCCGCAGGGCTCCAGTGGCTCACCGGGCACCACGACTACTGTGTCTCCCAGTCTCCCAACATGCGGCTTCACCACAGGAGACCAAGTATGTTATTAGAATTTTTTAAAGAGAATCCTCCCCAAGAAAATAAGAAAGGTTCTCATATAACAAGTGGAGTCAAAAGTGTAACTAAGGCCACTGCATCCCCAATCGGCTCAAGTGATTGGGCGCTCCCGACCGGACCTCCTTAGCCAGCTGCCATATTCTCCCATTGGGCCTGATTCAGGGCTGCATGACATTACAACACATACATTTACCACGCATGCCTTTATCATGCATCCTTTACCACGCAATGCCTTTACCACAACTATACCTTAACAATGAATATACCTTGACGACGCATGCTTTTAGAACATTCTAAATATTTATAACATAAATGAAACCCCTAGTTTTTTATCTGCATATGTGTGTTGTATGTGTGCGTGTGTGTGTGTAAATATATATATATATATATATATATATATTCACTGAAAAAAACATAGGATTCAGGGGCGTTATAGTTAGCTGGACATTTCACTCGTACAAAACCATTGAAATTCCCCCGTTATAGTTAGTTTAGCTAACTATAACTCGCGCGCCCGCAATGCACTGCTGATGACATCACATATTACATCACTCATGACATGGTCAGTGACATCACTCATGACATCACTGATGACATCTCAAATGACATCACTGATGACATCATCCAGTGAACGTGTGTCTTTCTGAAAATTAAATATTTTTTATATATGTAGATCTCAAGGTCGATGGAAGAATAGATGGGTATATAAGTGTCTAAATGGATGAATTTTTTTTCTTGTAAAATTGATTGTATACCGGACTGATTAAGTGTATCTTAGTGAATACATGGGTTACTGAGTAATGTTTAAATATGTAAATATCTGTACCAGTCTCTCACTTTGTGTATAAGTGACTGCATGGGTTGGTGAGTAGCTACATGAGTGTGTATATGGGTTATTACTTGGTTGTTCGAGTATCAGTATGAGTCTCTGAGTGTCTGTATGGTTCAGTGGAGGGTATTACTTAGTGCATAGATGCATGAATGAGTACATTACTGTTTGTATGTGTTGGAGACAGTATGTGTGCAGGACTGTATGGGTGGATGAGTGTGTGTATGGGTCTGTTAGTGAGTGAATGACTGTCTCACTAGTGTCTTTATAAGTAACTACATATGTTTTAAACTAGTATATGTGAGTATTGCTGTATATAAGTGAGTATATGTGAGAGTAAGAGATTGGAAGAGTTCCTGTATGAATAAGTATGAGTTTCTTTAAGTGATTTTTAAAAGAGTAAGTATGTGTAACTTTCTGTAGAAGTAAGTGTGCTGGTGTGTATTACTGTATATGCAAGTTTGATTCTTTATTAGCATGAGTGACTGTGTGTGAGTAACTCTATGGATGAGTGGCGGTGTGTACAGAATGTATAGGTGTATGAGTACATATGATGAGCGAGTACATGTATGAGTGACTATATAGGACTGTTGATGTATGAGTGGATGTGTATGTAGATCATAGAATTACTGAATAGGTTGTTGTAACTGGTATTGGTATGGCTATTGTTTAGAAAATGTTAGTTTCTATTTTTGAGTGTGTGTATCAAAGGTTATATTAGTGTGAGAGGAGGTCTGCCACTCTATCACAAGGATGATGTCATCAGTGATGTCATCAGTGAAGTCATTTGAGATGTCATCAGTGATGTCATGAGTGATGTCACTGACCATGTCATGAGTGATGCAATATGTGATG
Source organism: Triturus cristatus (assembly GCF_964204655.1). NCBI lineage: Eukaryota > Metazoa > Chordata > Amphibia > Caudata > Salamandridae > Triturus > Triturus cristatus. The sequence continues at coordinate 251,178,191 of NC_140584.1, forward strand.
TCATCAGCAGTGCATTGCGGGCGTGCGAGTTATAGTTAGCTGAACTAACTATAACGGGGGAATTTCAATGGTTTTGTACGAGTGAAATGTCCAGCTAACTATAACGCCATGAAACCTATGTTTTTTTCAGTGAATTTCTAAGGTTTTTTAAATGCTAATTCCTAACTATAACATGTCTGAAACTTATGGTTTTTTCAGTGAATTTCGAAGGTTTTTTAAAAGCTAATTCCGAACTATAACATGTCTGAAACCTATGGTTTTTCAGTGAATTTCAAAGGTTTTATAAATGACAATTTTAAAATGTATTAATTGTTATATTTATTTTTTTGATACTGATTTACTACATTTTTTTAAACTATTTCATTTTTTAAATATTTTATTTGTTAAATTACATTCTAATTACATTATACATTACATTACAAAATATACTTTCTCAGAATTAATTACTTTAGTTTAAATACTTTGCAAATAGACAATAGACTTTTAAGTACAGTAGTTACAGTTGTTGCAATGGGCAACACAATTTCAAACCCAATGCAACATTGAACTCAATTTCTAGTTAAATGCAATTAGTTACTTTATGGATTACTTTTCTAACCACAGGACTGGATCCTAGATTCAGTCCTGGGACATCTCTTGTAAACAGTTGAGTAAAAGCGTTTTGGTTACACTAGTGATTTTTTATGAACATTATTGTATTTTAAAAGTTGACACTTAGAAACTTTTCTGGTGAACACCAGACAATGGATTCCTATTGAAGGAAATACAAGTTACTGGTAAGTACGGTTAGAATTACTTTCAGGGTTAGTGCTAGGCTAAAAGATGAAGCATTGGCTTTTCTCCTGAAAACAGGTGAGTAAATCAGAATTCGTTGTTCGGATGATTTTAGGTGAATATTTTAAAGTTCCAAAACTCCACACTTAAAAGAATTTCCAAGTGAAACCAGTCAATGTTAGCCTATGGAAGGAAATTCAAGTTACTAGTAAATACGGTTAGAATTACTTTTCAGGTTCAGTACTGGGCTCAAAGATGCAGCCCTGATGTCTCTCCTGATAACAGGCGAGTAAATCGGAATTCGTAGTTCGGCTGATTTTAGAGGAATATTTTAATGTTCCAAAACTCCACACTCAGAAGAATTTCCAAGTGAAACAAATCAATGTTAGCCTATGGAAGGAAATTCAAGTTACTGGTAAGTACAGTTAGAATTACTTTTCAGTATCAGTACTGGGCTCAAAGATGCAGCACTGAGGTCTTTCCTGATAACAAGTGAGTAAATCGAATTCGTGGTTTGGCTGATTTTACTTCGGTCCAGTATATATAGTGCCACTTTCCTACACCATCCCCTCCCTTCACCACTGTGCAAACACGCCCTGTTGTGCATTTTAAATTGGGGAAATTATTCCCCTTCAATCCTGAGGGTCCCTAGAGCCCAACTAGCCCACTAGGTACATCCAGTAAGCACCACAAAGCTGCGTTGCAGAGAGGTGTAAAAAGGGGCATGGCCTCTGAACACCTGTCTGCAACGGAGTTCCCTGGCACATACTGGAGATACCTGTTGGGCTATTTGGCCCTCAGGGCCGTACGGAGGAGCACCATTTCTGGTTGTGGAGGAAGATGCTGCAACGCGGAGAGGATGTGGCAAAGCACTTGTCTTCGCTGATCATTCGATGTTCCATCATAATGAAGACAGCTCTGTATCCCAGACTCCTTCCTACTAAAGGATTATAATATGAGGACAATAATTTAAGGAAGCATGTAACCTACTTAAGGAATATTGTGATACTTACCCCACGGACTACGATTACCATCATGCTTGATGGAATAGTTGATAAGCCACGCCCACTGGGGGCGGTGTTACTCAAATAAAATATTTGAGTGCAGGGGTGAGTTTATACTTGCTTCCTTATTCAGAACCCATGAAGAAGAGGCGGAGTGGCCTCGAAACGCGCCGGTACATGGTAACAATTGCCTCAGTATGGATAACGGGGCTGCAAAGAGGCCATAAGCCGGACGGCAGGAATATCGAGTGTGCCCTTCGCAAGAGCTATTTGTTGGTTCATATATATATATGTATATATATATATATATATATATATTTATATATATATTACCTACTGGCGGTCGCCAGTAGGTAGTTATAGTTAGGACCAATTATCCATAGGAAATCCGCAACATTCTATTTGGAATAAGTTTGGCGCCGGTTGACGAATCTTCGCGAAATTTACAAAACTGGTGAGGCGCTCTGGTCCGCTCCTATCCTGAAAGTCTCGAGGTGATTCATCAAGCAGGGGACGAGAAAAAAGGGTGTCCCTAAACGTGTTTTCCCCATGCAATTTTCCATAGGAACCTTTAATAGCAGCTACAGCCCGAACTGCTGAACGGAATTACACCAAATTTAGCAAAGAGGTAGCCCATGGTTCACACTTGTGCCTTTTTGGTTAAATGGTGCAAATCCGTTCAGTAGTTCCTGAGAAAATCAAAAGTAAAATCACATATATATCTGGGCGGAGCCTAACCACACATCTGATTGGCTGGCAGCACTTCATCCAAGAAGTGTTGGCAGCCATCTTTGGACCAATATACATGATAGCACCTCATTAAAAATAGAAGGTTTTAAGACTTTAGTTACATTATAAATCATTTGTTGATGGTACCATACTCATTTTAGGAATTGTGGTGTGTTCTAAGGTGATTTTACCATGTGAAAAAGCCTTCTGCTGGGATATCATGAATCATGTTTGAGAGAAAACTATTGTCTCATACTTTTCCCACAGAGGTTTGGAAGGTGATCTCTAAGCTAAACTGAGAGCATATTTTCTGTAAATTCACATTATCTTTCTCAGTCATGTGAGAATGAAGTCTGACATTCTCAGTAAAAACATGCACATCCAACAAGGGCAGAGAGTGTCAGTTGATTCCTTTTATGTTCTACTGCAGCTTCCCAGAGTATTCTAAAGAACAACTAGAGTGCTAACAGTCCTACTTATGACAAACGTATTGCACACCTGAAGCCATCTTGATTGGAATAAAGTGGTAACTCTTAAAACATTTAATTTAAAAAGAAACAAAATGAGGGGGTTCATTTTGCCATAGAAAGTATGATTAGTGCTGCAGAAAGAAAAAATAGGACACATTTTGAGTGACTTCTCAAATCCTCTCCTATTTCATTAAAAGATTCTGACATGCAAACTGAAACATGCACTTAAAATACCAGCAGCAGCCTTCCGTGGTGAGCAGTAGCTTTACTACAGTGATCTAATGAGCAACTAGAGTGCTAACATTCAGAATTTATGGCAAATGTGTGACATATCTGAATACCTTCTTGATGGAATCAAAGTAAAAAACTGAAAGCATTTCCTACTGAGGAGACTGCAGTAAATGAGGAAATTAGGAAACTTCCTAACACATAAATCAACCAAGATGGCCACCAGGGACAAAAGAGCCCAAATGTAGCACAAATATCACCCAGATGTAGCCCACATGTAGCCCAATGACAGAAGTGTGCAAAACACTTTTTATTTTTTGTGTTTATGCAGTTTTATATAGTGCAGACTTGTCAGGTATCGATGTGCTTTACATGAGCATTGGTTACATCACACAAGAGCAAATTCATTTTGGTTGTAGACATGGGGAGATTAAGTGATTTGACCAGAATCACAGAATGTTGACCTGAAGCAGAAACTCCAACCTGGTTCCCCAGTTGCAAAGTCTGCAGCTCTGGAAGTAACACCACATCCTCTCCCCTAAGTGCAACATTTAATCAAGTGGTCAACTGGATAAAAAAACATAAAGATAACAAATAATTTAAAAGCGCTTTGTGGATATTTGAAAACTCAGAATATATGTCCTCATTTTAGTTTTTAGAGCACTAACCATAATTTTGATGCAAATAAGACCCTCTCATATATGTAATTTCTAAAGGAAATGCTCTAGGTATTACAGTTTTGATTGCATCAAGATGATGTCAGGCTTTCCACACTTTTGTAATAAATATAGAATGTTAGCAATCTAGTTGTTCATTAGGATACGGTTGAGAGGCAGAGGCCAGGGACACGGACTTTGAAAATTGAAGGCAGGTAGGAGGGTGCAGAGGCAACAATTTGACCACTGGGCAGGCAGGAAGGGCAGTGGCAGTACAACAGACTATGGAGGGCAGTGGAAAGGGGGGCAGGGGCAACAAACCAACAATACGGGACTGGCAAGAGAGGCTGTGGCAATATAATAGACCATTGTGGGCAGAAGGAAGAGGCAATGGTAGTACAACCATACATTCCAACAGACCCGATTCAGCCGGGAAAGGTACAATGTTTTTAAGCCCAAATGGGCTTTATTTGATCTGTCTCCTGTCTACATTCTCCTCTTTTTCAATGTAAGTCAAAGGGGAAAATCAATAACCAAGTTTTTTTTTCAAAATCTCCCTCTTACCAAGTTCAAAATGTTAGCAAGTATGGTACATTGTATCATGGAAGGCAGGAGGAATTGGGGTAGGGACATGGACTCGAATAACAGAGGACAGGAGGGACATGGTGAGGTGCACCAAACTGACCCTACAGGGCAGGCATCAGGGTTTGCAGCAGCACAATACACCACACAGGGCATGCGGGACGGGAGTGCAGCACAACAATCTGTAGAAAGCAAAAGGGAGGGGACAGGACCATGCACATGGACAACAGAGAACAGAGGGGAAAGAGGCAATGGTAGCTAGCTGACAATAATGGACAGACAGGAGAGAAAGCTGCAGCATAACAGACCATAAAGGGCAGGAGGGACGGATCAGGGGCATTACAATGGAACAGACAAGCCAGGACGGAGGGACTAGGGTTCTGCACATGGAAACAGAGGGCTGGGGCAAGGGGGCAGGGCAGGAGCAGCAAGATGACCATGGAGGTCAGGCAGGATGGGCACTAGAAGCAAGACACACCGTGAAGAGCAACAGTGAGACTATGATGACATACACACAGACAATGGAGGGAAGGTGGGAGGGGGTCAGGGGCAGCTAGCTGACCACACAGGGAAGGTGGGAGGGGCCGTGGCAGCACAGAAGACCATGCATGGCAAGCGAGATGGTTAGTAGCAGCACAATGGCTATGATGGGCAAGGAGGGCGCAGAGGCATGCACAAAGGACCATGGAGGATAGAAGGGAGGGTCAGGACCTGGGCACAGACAAGAGAGTTCAGGGGAAGGGGCCTCACAACAGACCACTCGGGGCAGGCAGGAGGAGCAGTTGCGGCACAACAGACCAGGGAGGACAGAAGGGTGTGGCAGTAAAATGGACCATGGAGGACAGGAGGAAGGGGATAGGGCATGGAATGTGGACAGGCAGGGTGGAGGTGGCAGGGACAGGTTACAGTCATCTGACAATGCTAGGCGGGTGGGAGGGGAGTGGCAGCTCAACAGAACACTCAGAGTAGATAGTAGTGGCAGGTCCATGGAACATGGTGGGCAAAAAGGATGGAGCAGGGGCATGCACAAAGACATTGGGGGGCAGGGGGAAGGAGAATAGGGGCAGCAAGCTAAGCACAGAGGCTAAGCAGGAGGTCAAAGATGGGGCATAGAATTGGGTAATGGAGGGCAGGAGGAGTGGACTGGTACATCATGCTAAATGGAGGGCAGTGGCAGCACATCAGACCATACATGGCAGGACGGAGGAGGCTAGTCCATGGATTCAGACAACAGAGGATTTGGAGGAGGTGGATGGGGCAGCAAGCTAACGGTTCAGAGAAGGCGGGAAGGCCAGTGGCAGAACAACGGCCACACAGGGCTGTAATAAGGGAGCAGTTACATGGACTTGGACAATGGATGGCTAGGAGCTGGGAAGGCAGGAGCAGCATGCTTGGGTGGGGGCAGCACAATGCCAGGCCCTGCTTCCAACCCCCACCATCCATTGTGATATGTATCTTACTTAACGTTAAAAAAACCGTAGAAATTTGCTGAAAAAACCAAAGATTACAGGGACGGTATAGTTAGACTCAGATTTCACTCATACACAACCAGTGAAATTCAGCAGTTATAGTTACCTGAGCTAACTATAACTTACGCCCCCACAATGTACTGCTAATAACCTCTGACATTACATCATTCATGACATGGTCAGTTACATCACTCATGACATCACTCATGACATCTCAAATGAGCTGTCAATGGAATGGAACTATAATCGCCAGAACTTTATTTAGGGATAGTGTGTGTATATTAACACCCCTTTTTTTCCTTTTCTTTCGTGTAAGAACCATTATAATATCCTGCGTGCCCAGATTAATATGGCCGATAGCTTTTCACTTTAAAGTAATGTATAGTCCATTGTTCATGTTGATGTTTGCAATTCTAAGTATGTTTATTATGAATAAGTCACGTTGACGAACATACAGGTATGGCGGTCACGGGGCAAGATATGCTGAAATGACATTGTGTGCATATTAACACTTGTTTTCTGTTCTTTTGTATCAATTCCTGAATTTTCACATTGTGACCAGGCCAATATGGCCTCCAGCTTTTTGGATTAAAGCAATGCACTGCTGATGATGTCACATATTACATCACTCATGACATGGTCAGTGACATCACTGATGACATCACTGATGACATCTCAAATGACATTACTGATGACATCATCTACGTGATCATCTGATGCACCTCCTCACACCCTAAAATACAGACTACCATTCTCGAAACCATAGACACACCAATACTAGTACAGCTACAATATTCTGTGCACTATGCATGCAGACCTCTAATCAGCTACATATCTTTGATAAGTCTTTTAAATACTCAGTTAGTACCTATGCAGTCTAGGAATCCTTCTGTCTGTCCCATGCACTTCTCCATTCAACCATCCAGCACTATCTATGTATCCTATCACTCTGCCAATACCTAAGCACTGATACATTTAGCATGCACTCTCTTTGCAGCACTGAATTTTCTCCAGTTATTAGTCAATTACTTAAGGAATGGCCTAGCCACTAACACAAGTGCAGGTACAATATTTTGTACACTATGCATGCAGACCTCTAACCAGCTTCATACTATTGATACGCTCTTCTAAATACCCAGTTAATACCTATGCAGTCTAGGAATCCATCTGTCTGTCCCGTGCACTTCTCCATTCACCTATCCAGCACTATCTACGTATCCTATCACTCAACCAATACCTAAGCACTTATAAATTCAGCACGCACTTTTTTTGCAACACTGAAATTACTCCAGTTATTAGTCGTATACTTAAGGAATGGCGTAGTCAAAAACACAAGTGCAGGTACAATATTTTGTACACTATGCATGCACACCTCTAACCAGCTACAAACTATTGATACACTCTTGTAAATACCCAGTTAGTACCTATGCAGTGTATGAATCCTCCTGTCTGTCCCATGCATTTCTCCAATCACCCATCCAGCACTATCTACTTATCCTATCACTCCACCAATACCTAAGCACTTATAAATTCACTACACACTATGCATTTTTCCCACTATACACTCTGTTTGTAATACTGTAATTATTCTAGTTACTAGTAATGAACTTATGGAATGGCCTAGCTACTAACACAAGTACATCTATAATATTTTGTGCACTATCCAAGCAGACCTCTAACTAGCTCCATACTATTGATACACTCTTCTAAATACCCAGTTAGTACTCATGCAGTGTAGGCATCGTCCAGTCTGTCCCATGCACTTCTTTAATCACGTATCTACCACTATCTACTTATCCTATCACTCCACCAATACGTAAGCACTTATAAATTAAGTGTTCACTCTGTTTGAAGCACTGTCATCATTAAAGTTACTAGTGGTATTCTTATAAAATGACCTAGGCACCAACACAAGTACACATAAAATATTCTGTGCATAATCCCTACAAATCTCTAAGCAGATACATACTATTGGTCCACTCCATGAAATACTGAAGCAGTACCCATGCAGAGTTGGATACCTCCTGTTAGTCTCATGCAATTCTTCAATCACCCATCCAGCACTATGTTCTTATTGTATCATTCATTCATTCATTGATCTTTATTTCGACTTGATGAAGTCATAAAAGAGATACAATACAGATAACACTAAAAATAACACAATAATTATCATCTTAAGAATTGATAAAAAGAAATACATCATCTAAAGGAATATTTACCAGGAATGAGAACTTCATGTAATTCAAATAAAATTTCATTTTGTCAAAAAAGTTCTTCTAATGATCCACACAGCAGCTAAATACTTGCTGACAGCAAATACAGTTAAAGGAGATAAATCAGATTTCAACAATTGTATCAGTCTGCCAATACCTAAGCACTTATGGGTCAGATTTACAAGCACCCTGCGCCACCAGTACGTCACTTTTTGTAACACAGTGATGGCGCCAGTCACTCCTTCATATTTACAAGGAGAGGAAAAGCCACCCTGCGTGGTTTTTCCTCTCCTTGTAAATACGACCCCTTCATACACAGAACTTTGTGTTGAAGGGGCGTCCCATAGGTGTTGCTGTGGGTGTTTCCACGCAACACCCATAGAACAAGACACATCTCCAGATTTATGAGAAATCGTAAATCTGGAGATGTGTGTGAGTGCTGCGCCATCCTAGAGTTGGTGTAGCAAGGCGCAACGTGGAGAATTGTTTTCTTTTCTCCTCATTTTTTCCTCTTTCAATGCATGCTGCATTCCACAGCATACATTGAAAGAGGAAAATGTCTTTACTGATTGTTTTTGTGCAGGAAGGTGTCCCTTCCTGCACAAAAATCTCCACACGACGCAGACATCCTTGCACCATGGTGCAATGGTGCCTGTGTCACCGCATGGCTGCAGTTTGTGCAGCAGTGCAGAGGGAAGCACAGAGTTGCAACATATTCATGTACATATGTCACATCCCTGTGTTTCGGAAGTGCCACAGTGCAGTGCAGCTAAAGAGCTTGCAGTGTCATGCTGCAGTACTTCCTCATAAATCTTCACCGATAAATTCACCATACACTACTAATGCATTCTTTCCGTCAATCATGCTGTATACATATATTCAACCAAGCTTTCACACATTACCTTGCAATTATAGTTCTTCCTTTAACCAGATAAGGTAGTTCTGATAAGAACTTTTTTTTCTTCCTTTTTCTTTTGTATTTTTTTTTTTTTTTGAACAATTTTGTATTATTTTGGGTGTGTTTTTCAAAAAATGAACAAAAAAAAGAACGAATAAAACAGGAAACATTTGGAATTACTTATCATTCCAAAAACAACAACAACAAAAAATTAACAACAATGGTTGTGTTGCGCAGCACAAACTGCATCCACCCACTGCTCACCGAAACAAATAAGTTTCTTACACTTCACGCAGTATTGCTCAAGAAAGGCGAATTCTGGCCTAATGTCCATTGCAGGTGTTCCTGAGGATGCTCCAGATGTACTTGCCACAGCAGGTGAGGGGTTCAAAGCAGCTCGCCTCATTTCCTCCCGAGCAAGATTGAGAGGATGTGTGGCCCGGAGATGCTTGTACATAGAAGCCGTGCCACAAGAGTATTTTATTTCACTGCCTCTTGACAGGACTCGGTCACAAATTTTGCCCGTCACCTTTCTCGCATTTACTTTCTTCTCTCTAGGTGCAAAAGTGAAGAATTTCCACACAGCAGATTCCGGCCTCTGTGGACGTGGTGCCTCCTGCAAGCATTCTTCTTCAGAAGATACTTCCTCCTGCTGCTGCTGCTGCTGTCCAGATGCCATTTTGTTTGATATTTTTTGAAAAACACCAAAAAAAACAAGCAAAAAGGGTTCTTGTAGGAAAAGACATGTCTCTCTAAAGATGCTCCAACAAGAATGATTAAAATGGGTGGGGTCCTTCAATAGTTACAGTGGGAAATGTTATGAACTAAAGAAATCTTTTTTTTTTAGGTCACATGGGATCCGCGCACTCTGCGCTCATGAAGCACGCACCCGACGCGACTTCATCAAAATATATTTAAAAACTAATATAAGTTTATTATAAGTACAAATATATTATTTTTATGAATATCTTATATAGTCACTTGCCATAATATGTATATTAAACACAAATACATATCATTTTAGAACATAAAATAATTTCGCTGGAGTCGCGCACCCAGCGCGCCCCAGAATGTATATGACGTCACGCGGGACCCGCCACCGCGCAAGTGTCGCATACCATAATGCACATGCGTTGCAAATGCGCGGGAGCAGGAGTTGCAGACTGGTGCAGACCAATCGCGCACATCACGTAATATTAAATGTATATGATGTAACTGAAAAACACGCAGCCGTCGCACACCATATGCGGATCCTTCACGACGTTTCTAAAATGGCAGCTAGAATCTGCGCACCCACCGTGATGTGTATGCTTTGGGTGCACGACTCCGAAAAAAAATTGGAAAAAAAAAATTAAAAAAGAAAATAATATAAATATATTCAAATAAAAAATAAAACAAAAAAATTAAACAATATTTCAGTTTTAATTTTTTTTGCAATATTCAGAAAAATATATAATGTTGTTTAATGAATAAAATATTTATAAATAAACGGTTAAAAAACTGTAGAAAATCAGTACAAAAAATGGTATAACTACTATTACACTTAAAAATTACCATTTAAAACACCTTTGAAATTCACTGAAAAAACCATAGGTTTCAGAGACGTTATAGTTAGAAATTAGCATTTAAAAAACCTTAGAAATTCACAGAAAAAACCATAGGTTTTAGGGGTGTTAAAGGTAGCTGGACATTTAACTCGTACAAAACCATAGAAATTCCTTCGTTATAGTTAGTTCTGCTAACTATAACTCGCGCGCCCGCAATGCACTGCTGATGATGTCACATATTACATAATTCATGACATGGTCAGTGACATGGTTTTGTACGAGTGAAATGTCCAGCTAACTATAACACCCCTGAAACCTATGTTTTTTTCTCTGAATTTCTAAGGTTTTTTAAATGCTAATTTCTAACTATAACGTCTCTGAAACCTATGTTTTTTTCAGTGAATATATATATATATATATATATATATATATATATATATATATATATATATATATATATATATATATATATGGTTGTTTCTGGATGCAGATTTTGCTTAGTAGATTTAAGTCTTAGTACATGCTACTAAATTAAGGTTTCTCCAAGTGAAATGGATCATTGACAGTTTTGCCTCACAATCTTTTCTGGATAAGATACATTTATCCATGGGGTTTAAAGAGCATCCTAAAATATTCATAAGCACTAGGTAGCATGATGTCTCTTGTTGCATCACAGATGCAGAAAAGGTGGACATTTCAAAAGATTTTCTGAAAGCTAAGTGATCCAGTATCAAGTTTGATATTGGAAGTGAAAACTAATCTGCAAATAAAATAATGAATTAAGAAAAGTGGAGAGTGCAGTGAGGGATACTTGAAAATTCTCCTGGGTAGGAGTAAGCTTGAATGATTAGGACCTACTTTCTCTTTCTGAGATTTTCCCATTAGGATTCAGAAAATATAGTCATGGAACGTCTGACACCTTTGGCTCTGATCACTAGTGTTTCCCATACTTTCTGATGCATGTGCAAACATCTACATTACAAAGCCTGAATCTGAAGTTCACTGTGATCCATAGATCACTGTGCCAGAATGGCCCCTAACGTCCTCAAGAGCAACTTTAAGAAGATGATAGAAATTGTATTGCCTATTGTAGTGAAACATCATGTAATGTAATGATCCATTTATAGAGCACAACTGTCACTCCGAGGAGCATCATGGCGCTAAACAGAAACCAGGGATAGGGACTTCGAAACCTGGTTGACTGCTGATGGTTTTTATAGGGACCTCAGATCAGAGTTTTGCAGAGAGAATCAGATGCGCTGAAAATCCAGGTTTTCAGAACTTTCTTGAACTGGGACTCGGACCTAACTGGCGAAGCTGTGGAGGGAGTTTGTTCCATGCCTTTGAGCCCAGCACTATGAGTGACTTTCCTCCCTTCGTTGCCAGTCTCAAAGCCGGTATTTTTAGCAGATTGGCCTTTGATGACCTTAAACTTCGGGAAGGAACGTATCGTTTAAAACGTGTGTGAAGGTATTGAGGGCCTGAGGAGTGGAAGGCCCTAAAGGTGATGAGGAGGACCTTGAAAAGAACGCGTTTGTGAATTGGCAGCCAATGAAGTGTGTTTAATGCCGCTGATGCAGATGATTTCCAGGGCCACCTCAGTACTAGTCGTGCTGCAGCATGCTGGACCATTTGTAGCCAATGCAGGACTGATTTATTGGTACCTGCATAAAGGCTATTACAGTAATCTAGCCTTGATGTAATAAGGGCTATGGCCACAGTTTGCCTTGCTGAAAAGGGGATCAGATCAAAGAATCTCTTTAAAGTTTTAATAATATGGAAGCAAGTTCCAGCAACTGCCAGCGACTGCTGTTTAAATGACAGAGTAGTGTCAAATTTGATTCCCAAATTCCTAAACACATTTACTGTATTTGGAGGAGGGGTGGTATTTGCTGGCCACCAACATTTGAGGGAGAAAAGGTGGTCTTGGCCTAGAGGTAGAATTTCAGTTTTCTCAGAATTGCACTTAAGATGGTTTGCATTCATCCAACTGAAAGTTGCAGTGAGACGTCTGCGGAGATTATCTTCTGCCTGTGTTGTGTTATTCTCTAATACCAGGATAAGCTGCGTATCATCCACATATGAGATAGTATCAATATTGAAGGACGATATCAGCTTAATCAATGAAGCCATATAGGCATTAAAGAGAGTCGGACTGAGGCTCGATCCTTGCGGTACCCCTGAGAGGAAGGCCTTCTCTTGTGATTTATATTGGCCAAGTGTGATCACTTGCTTGTGATCCTGCAGGAAGTTTTTTATCCATGCCAGGACTGTACCCGTGAATGCCAAAAGAAGCAAGGCGGTCTAAGAGGATGGAATGTGAGTCCGTGTCGAAGGCCGCCGACAGGTCTAACAATACCAATGCTGCTCTTTTGCCTTGATCCATAGCGGCTTTGAGATTTTCAGACGTATACAATAAAGCAGATTCTGTAGAGTGTTGGGCTCTGAAGCCAGATTGATTGGGATGGAGCAGATTTGATTTCTGCAGGTAAGTTGTGAGTTGCTTGTTTACACATTTTTCTGTCGGCTTACATAGACCTGGTAAGAGAGAGATGGGGCACAAGTTTGATAGGGTAGTAGGGTCCGGAATTTGTTTCTTTTGGAGGAGCTTTAGCGCTGCAAGTTTCCAATCAGCTGGGATCTTAGAAGTGGAAAGAGAGGAATTTATTGTGTTGTTTATATTAGGGTTCACAGTATCAATCAAAGTGTGTAATAATACTGGAGGGCAAGGGTCAAAAGGGGAACCGGATTTTATTGCCAGAATTGCCTAGCACGATTCTTCAAGGGAAATTGGTTTAAAAATATGCATACACGTTTTGTCCAGATCTGCCGACAGATCTTTATTAGTGAAGGTAAGGATAGGCGGAGGGAAATCTTTTTGTAGTATACAAACTTTCTCTTCAAAAAAATCTGCAATGTCATTACAGAAAATCTGAGAGGGGAGAATCTCTTGTTGTATACTTTTAGGGTTCGTAAATTGATTGGCTATTTTAAAAACCATTTTCTGGTTTGCCTTGGTGTTATTAATTGCCTCAGTGTAGTAGGCTTTTTTGGTAGCCTTAATCAAAGCATGGTATTTCCTAAGGGCTACTTTAAAATTGTTTAGCTCTGTATCCTCATAATTTCGGCGCCATCTGTGCTGTAATGTCCTGACCTGGCTTTGTAGTTCTTTTAAAGCTTGCAAGCAGTGTAGATCGTCATAAGCTTGGTGTAGCTGTCAAGCAGACCATGGGGGATAAATGACATGATGAAAGTGCTGAGGTTGGGGCTATGTATTGTTGGAGATGCTGAGAGGGGGGAGGATCAAAACACATCAACAAGATGATTGGAATAAATGTGACTTCCAAACCTGAATCGAACAATCGGTCATGTACAACATCCACCCTTGTGCTGTATGGAGTAGGGTGTTGTAGAATCAACATGCACCTACTAAATATGTGAGGGTTAAACATTATGAGGGACCATAATCATATCTGTCCATTTCTCCATACCCTGATTATATTCTCATGCCTGTTTCTACCTGCCCTGATCTTTATTCTTTATCCCCCATTTTTGCATCACAGTTTTTGGTTCCCACATCTGTCTCTACTTTTCTTCTGTCTTTCCATGTCCTTATCATCCTCTTTGCTTTACTTTTGACTTTTCTTTGCTTTTGCTTGTGTCTCCACTCCATCTTTATTTGTTCCTATCTCTCTGCCTTGTCTCATTCCCAAGTATCACCCGCTTTTCCCTATCTATGTAAAGCTGTCCAACTTTCCTAACTCCCTTTTCTCCCTGTCCCTGGTCTCAACTCCCTGTCAGTTTCTATTTACCCCCCTACTTTTCTCACTTTCCTCAGTCCCTTTCCTTGCACCCTTCTCTCTGTGACACCTTGTTTTACCAGATCCCTGTGGGCAAATTAGCCACCTCAGCACAAGCTGTTTCTAAAAAGCATTTCATGGTGTCACTAGTATATTAGCAAATTACCTACATTGCCTTAGCTATCATTCTTCTTATATATCGGATGGCTAGAATCATCATACATAAATATAAAATGCATTCTATATCATCAATTCATTGCAACTTCAACAGTAGTAGAACCTAGGGTCGGACTGGTCCATAGGGCAGTGAGGCAATGCCCGATGGGCTGGTCTGACAGATCAGTATGGGTTGATTTTTCAGTAGTTTGAGGGCCTGTTTTATGGCCATTAGAGACTGTTTTTACTGTTGATTTCCCTGACATTATCAAAAGCCTTGCCTGAGGGTAACAAATGTATGCAGTCCCCAATACCTTGCAAAAAACCCATACAGTACATCTTTACAAGTTAAAAAATGACCTGATTTGAAAATGTGGCCCACATTTTTAGCTGTCTCATTCACTAATGTGGCCACTTTAGATTAGGTACCCTGGCCTATTTTATTCCACCAGTCCGACCAGCGACGTTGCTTCCATTAGGGCAGAGGAGTGTTGCCCACCCTGCTGTCAGCGCAGCAAACCTGAAAAATACATTGGTAATGAAATTATCTTATCATTTTATTTTTCAGTGCAGTGTCCCTTTGGCAGGTTTTCTTGGGACCGCCAGCCTGACATGCATACTTTACACCTCTCCAACCTGATCTGTCTTAGACAGCTGGGGGGAGACCAGGCACAGGCTTCCAGCACCTGTAGGAGTACTGAGGAACCCTCTCCAATCCTGATGCTTCTCTCATGCTTGTTAACAGCATGAGAGCTGTGATTTCAAGCCCTACTTGACAGAGGCGATTCAGCTGCCCTCATCCTCCGGGATATCTCTGTAGCTTCTCCCATCTCCCACCACACACTCATTGGTCAACTACACCAGATAGGAATAAGAGACAGTGTGCTTGGATGGCATCCTTTCCTTGCGGGAGGCACCCAGAGAGTTCACCTCCCGCCCTTTACCTCACAACCAGAGCACACCATCTGCAGAGTACCCCAAGCCCTACTTTCTTCAACATCTACATGACACCACTCGCAGACATCGTCAGAACACACAACATTAACATCATCCCCTACTCTGATGACACTCAGCTGCCCTCTCACTCTCAGCAAATCCCACCTTGACCAAGACCACCTTGCAAAACTGCATGAAGAATGTCACAAAATGGATGAACTACAACTGCCTGAAACTCAACACTGACAAAACAGAAATTCCAACCTTCAGCAGACACACTGCCCTTTGGAATGACTCCTGGTGGCAAGCAGGGTTCGGACCTACCCCCATACCAAAGGACCACACCTGCAACCTCGGCATCATACTGTACAACAAACTCTTCATGAAACGTCAGGTCAGCACTATCACCTCAACCTGTTTCCACACCATCCACAAGCTCAGCAAAATCTTTAACTGGCTCCTCATCAGCACAAGAAAGACTGTGGCACAGGCCCTCATCACCAGCCGTCTCGATTACGGCAATGCACTCTATGCCGTCAGATCCTCGGAACACATTCAAAGCCTCCATACAATCCAGAATGCAGCAGCCAGACTGATCCCCAACTTGCCCAAGAGGACACACATCACCAAACACCTGAAAGATCTCCACTGGCTCTCCGCCCAGAATAGCTGCCAATTCAAGCTCCTGACCTATGCCTACAAAGCCCTCTACAACCAAGGACCAGACTACATGAACCACCACATGATCTTCCACTAATCCACCAGAAACCTCTGCTCCACACACCTCATCCTCGCTCAGACACCACGCATCTGCCATAGCTGCTACAGAGGATGATCCTTCTCCTACCTTGCTGCCAAAACCTGGAACTCCCTCCGCCTCCACACATCAACCCTGTTGAACCACTTCAGGAAGGGACCCAAGAACTGGCTCGTCAACTGAGACCTGCAACACAGTGCCTGGATAACCCCTGGGGTGATTAGTCACACTATATAAATACTGCTTGATTGATTGCTTGAGAGCAGCGTCTGGTTTTGTTAGGGAAGTTGCCTCAGAGAACCCTTGCTGCCTTTTTGCAATGGACTGCGGGACCGAAGAGGAGTAGGTAGGTATGTTTTTTGTTAAATTTAATATACTATTTTATTTAGTTTTACACATTAGTAGCCAGTGTGAGAAGCTTGCACTTCTTTTTTAATCTCAGGTCCAGAGCTCTAATGACCTGAACAGTAATCGCCACTTATGCACCTATGCACCTTGTAAATCTTATGTGCCTTTTTGTCATGAACCCTCTAAGTGCAAACACTCATGAAAATGTTCTCACTGAAATCACATGATTGTTGTGTGTTTGTGTGGGCCTTTGTAGCAGGCCAGAAGTATATATTTAGGGGGCATGTTACTCAGCCATGATCAAACATTAAAGCAGCGCAATATAGGCGTATTTTTTCTCAAATACTTTTAGGGGAAAAGGTACAGTATGCAAGGTTTTAAAGTACACAGTACTTTTTTTATTGGTGTGATTGACTGTACTACTAAATATCGACCACCAGAATAATCGAGTATAAGCATATAGAGGAGAGAATATTCAGAGATAAATGCATATAGAGAGGTATATATGTACTATTCCTGACTCCAAGTCTTTGTACCTTGAAGATATATATATATCTATTGCTCTCTCTCTCTCTCTATATATATATATATATATATATATATATATATATATATATATATATTATCTACTGGCGGTCGCCAGTAGATAGTTATAGTTAGGACCGTGTTTCCATAGGAAATCAGCAACATTCTATTTGGAATAACTTTGGTGCCGGTTGACGAATCCTCGCAAAATTTTCAAAATAGTTGGGGCGCTCCGCTCCGCTCCTACCCTGAAAGTCTCGGGGGGATTCGTCAAGCGGGGGCTGAGAAAAAAGGGGGGTCCCAAAACACGTTTTCCCCATGCAATTTTCCATAGGGACCTTTAGTTCAAGGTACAGCCCGAACGGCTGAACAGAATTACTTGAAATTTGGCAGAGAGGTAGTCCTCAGGTCAGGGATGTGCCTTTTGCAGGTCTGGTGTCAATCTGTTCCGTAGTTCCTGAGAAAATCAAAAGTAAAATCATATATATATGTGGGCGGAGCCTAACCACACATCTCATCCTGAGATCTGATTGGCTGTCAGCATTTCATCCAAGAAGTGTTGGCAGCCATCTTGGGACCAATATACATGATAGCACCTCATTAAAAAGCATTGCAGTTAATAGAAGGTTTTAAGACTTTAGTTGCATTATAAATCATTTGTTGATGGTACCATACTCATTTTAGGAATTGTGTTATGTTCTAAGGTGATTTCACCATGTGAAAAAGCCTTCTGCTGGGATATCATGATTGAGAGAAAAATATTTTCTCATGCTTTTCCCACAGAGGTTTGGAAGGTGATCTATAAGCTAAACTGAGAGCTTATTTTCTGTAAATTCACATTATCTTTCTCAGTCATGTGAGAATGAAGTCTGACATTCTCAGTAAAACATGTACATCCAACAAGGGCAGAGACTGTCAGTTGATTCCTTTGTGTTCTACTGCAGCTTCCCAGAGTGTTCCAAAGAACAACTAGAGCGCTAACAATCCTACTTATGATAAACGTATGGCACACCTGAAGCCATCTTGCTTGGATTAAAGTGGTCACTCTTAAAACATTTAATTTAAAAAGGAACAAAATGAGGGGGTTCATTTTTCCATAAAAAGTATGATTAGTGCTGCAGAAAGAAAAATTAGGGCACATATTGAGTGACTTCTCAAATCCTCTTCTATTTCATTAAAAAATTCTGACATGCAGACTGAAACATGCACTTTCAATACCAGCAGCAGTTTTCCCTGGTGAGCAGTAGCTTTACTACAGTGATCTAATGAGCAAAAAGAGTGCTAACATTCTGAATTTATGGCAAACGTGTGACACATCTGAATGCCTTCTTGATGGAATCAAAGTAAAAAACTGAAAGTATTTCCTACTGAGGAGACTGCAGTAAATGAGGAAATTAGGAAACTTCATAACAAATAAGTCTCCCAAGATGGCCACCAGAGACAAAAGAGCCCAAATGTAGCCCAAATATCACCCGGATGTAGCCCAAGTATAGCCCAATGACAGAAAGTCCCAGAGTATTCTTAAAAACAACTAGAGCGCTTACTGTCTATATTATGACAAAATTATGGCACACCTGAAGCCATCCTGATTGGAATAAACTGGTAACACTTAAAACATTTAATTTAAAAAGGAACACAATGAGGGGGTTCATTTTGCCATAGAAATTATGATTAATGCTGAAGAAAGAAAATGAGGGCACATTTTGAGTGACTTCTCAAATCCTCTTCTATTTCATTAAAAAATTCTGACATGCAGACTGAAACATGCACTTTTAATACCAGGAGCAGACTTCCATGGTGAACAGTAGTTTTACTACAGTGATCTAATGAGCAACTAGAGTGCTAACATTCAGAATTTATGGCAAATGTGTGACATATCTGAATACCTTCATGATGGAATCAAAGTAAAAAACTGAAAGCATTTCCTACTGAGGAGACTGCAGTACATGAGGAAATTAGGAAACTTCATAACAAATAAATCTCCCAAGATGGCCACCGGAGACAAAAGAGCCCAAATGTAGCCCAAAATCACCCAGATGTAGCCCAAATATAGCCCAATGACAGAAGTGTGCAAAACACTTATTATTTTGTGTTTTTGCAGTGTTATATAGTGCAGACTTGTCAGGTATTGGAGTGCTTTACATGAGCATTGGTTACATCACACAAGAACAAATTCATTTTGGTTGTAGACATGGGGAGACTAAGTGATTTGACCAGAATCACAGAATGTCGAGCTGAAGCAGAAACTCCAACCTGGTTCCCCAGTTGCAAAGTCTGCAGTTATGGAAGTAACACCACATCCTCTCCCCTAAGTGCAACATTTAATCAAGTGGTCAACTGGATAAAAAAACATAAAGGTAACAAATAATTTAAAAGTGCTTTGTCGCTATTTGAAAACTCAGAAAATATGTCCTTATTTTAGTCTTTTAGAGCACTAACCATAATTTTGATGCCAATAAGACCCTCTCATATATGTAATTTCTAAAGGAAATGCTCTAGGTATTACAGTTTTGATTACATCAAGATGACGTCAGGCGTTCCACACTTTTGTAATAAATATAGAATGTTAGCAATCTAGTTGTTCATTAGGATACTGTTGAGAGGCAGAGGCCAGGGGCACGGACTCTGAAAATTGAAGGCAGGTAGGAGGGTGCAAAGGCAACAATTTAACCTCACTGAGCAGGCAGGAAGGGCCGTGGCAGCACAACAGACTATGGAGGGCAGTGGAAAGGGGGGCAGGGGCAACAAACCAACAATACAGGACTTGCAAGAGAGGCTGTGGCAATGTAATAGACCATTGTGGGCAGAAGGAAGAGGCAATGGTAGTACAACCATACATGCCAACAGACCCGATTTAGCCAGGAAACGTCCAATGTTTTTAAGCTCAAATGGGCTTTATTTGATCTGTCTCCTGTCTACAATCTCCTCTTTTTCAATGTAACTAAAAGGGGAAAATCAATACCCCAGTTTTTTTCAAAATCTCCCTCTTACCAAGTTCAAAATGTTCGCAAGTATGGTACATTGGATCATGGAAGGAAATGGGGAAGGGACATGGACTTGGATAACAGAGGACAGGAGGGACATGGAGAGGTGCACCAAACTGACCCTACAGGGCAGGCATCAGGGTTTGCAGCAGCACAATACACCACACAGGGCATGCGGGACGGGAGTGCAGCACAACAATCCATAGAAAGCAAGAGGGAGGGGACAGGACCATGCACATGGACAACAGAGAACAGAGGGGCAAGAGGCAATGGTAGCTAGCTGACCATAATGGACAGACAGTTGAGAAAGCTGCAGTATAACAGACCATAAAGGGCAGGAGGGATGGATCAGGGGCATTACAATGGAACAGACAAGCCAGGAGGGAGGGAGTAGGGGTCTGCACATGTAAACAAAGGGCTGGGGGCAAGGGGTCAGGTCAGGAGCAGCAAGATAGCCATGGAGGTCAGGCAGGATGGGCACTAGAAGCACACCATGAAGAGCAACAGTGAGACTGTGATGGCATACACACAGACCATGGAGGGAAGGTGGGAGGGGTTCAGGGGCAGCTAACTGACTACACAGGGAAGGTGGGAGGGGCCATGGCAGCACAGAAGACCATGCATGGCAAGTGGGAGGGTTAGTAGCAGCACAATGGCTAGGATGGGCAAAAAGGAGGGTGCAGGGGCATGCACAAAGGACGATGGAGGATAGAAGGGAGGGTCAGGACCTGTGCACAGACAAGAAAGTTCAGGGGAAGGGGCCTCACAACAGACCGCACTGGGCAGGCAGGAGGAGCAGTTGCAGCACAACAGACCAGGGGGGGCAGAAGGGTGTGGCAGTACAATGGACCATGTAGGATAGGAGGAAGAGGATAGGGGCATGGCATGTGGACAGGCAGGGTGGAGGTGGCAGGGACAGGTTACAGTCATCTGACAATGCTAGGTAGGTGGGAGGGGAGTGGCAGCTCAACAGAACACTCAGAGTAGATAGGAGTGGCAGGTCCATGGAACATGGTGGGCAAAAAGGATGGAGCAGGGGCATGAACAAAGACATCGGAGAGCAGGGGGAAGGAGAATAGGGGCAGCAAGCTAAGCACAGAGTTTAAGCAGGAGGTCAATAATGGGGCATAGAATTGGGCAATTGAGGGCAGGAGGAGTGGACTGGTACATCATACTAAATTGAGGGCAGTGGCAGCACATCAGACCATGCATGGCAGGAGGGAGGAGGCTAGTCCATGGATTCACACAACAGAGGATAGGGAGGAGGGGGATAGGGCAGCAAGCTAACTGTTCAGAGAAGGCGAGTATTAGGAACTTTATTGTTTTTAAAACGTGTGTCTGTGCGAACTACTTAAAATATGAACAAGTATGCAGCATAATCTCACTTTTATTCAGGAAGAAGAGGACGTTTGTGACTGTGACTCCGGGCTCACTTGGCAGAAACCCCCCCTGACCCTCCACCCCCTATCGCAAAATGTAATGCCCGTGAAAAGGGTAGGTGAACACAGTGTTATATAGAACATAGTCCTGAGAGCACGATTGAAAATGAAAACTAGATATAGTGTATGGTATAAACTATGCACCAAAAAGTGTGATATAAGATGAACCGGGCGTGAAATATAATATGCAATACATTATGCGCAATGACAGATTCATTGGAGAGCGCGAGATAGCACAGGCACTAGCGCGTGCTATGCGATATGCCCCTTGGAGTGTAATATGCACAGGGCAGTGTTGTGTAACCTAACTAGTCTCTAAAGTTGTAATATAAAATATGTGCTGGGGAGTGTAACGTTGCATATGCACTGTGACAAAGATATGGATCCCAGATTGTAATATGTATGGCATAGCACTGTGCGTTATAACATAGGCATCGAGGAAGGCACGTTAGATGGGGCAATATAACCCGTGCGAAGACAAGTGTGGCATGAAATATTCACGGGGTGGTGTTGCAGTGCACATGGGCTAGAGAGTGTCATAGCATACGCACTAGCTAGTGGAATACAACGCAGAGGTGTGTGGCACTCAGCAGGCAATGGTGGGTGTAACACAGCATTGGGCTCTGCCAGGAGCGCGCTGTGACTCTCAAGTGATGTTCGTCCCCTTTCCAGAGAGTAAAATAAAAAGTATTACACATCCGGCAGTGGATGTGTGTTTTATTAACCCTGAGGGGGATTTCATGCATAGTTTTGGTCGAATTTTTGTCGAATCCCCTTTGAAAGGCTTGGTGTGCATGTGTATTTAATGTGGCCGTCAATAGCTACCCATGTTTGTATAAATAAACGACAAGGGTGTCTACCGGGATTAGGCACGGTAGGGCATCAGACATGTCAGAGCTTCACTAGTGGTGTAAATACATTCCACATGGATTCATTGTATGCATAGTCGCCTTTTAATGAATATCACGCAAATCGTCATGGTGATAGGTACGTACGGTTTGTCCAGCATGTCCTAGGTGTGTCTATAAATATATATGTTTTAAAAATAATAAAAAACAGTGGCCGGCCCTGGGTATTGGGGTAAAAAACATATAATTAGGAGACAGGCCCTGGGGGATGGGGTCATCAGGGCCAATAAATTAGAATAAGAAGGGGAACCACACAGCCCCCCTTCTTAAAAAATTGAAATAAATAAAAAACTGGCATTGTGCCGAAGGCCACGCCCCCTCCTTGCAGCACTCTGCAAACGCGCCCCCTGGCGAGTTGTAAGTTGGGGAATTAATTCCTCTTCAATACTGAGGGTCCCTGAGGGCCAACTAGCCCAACAGGCATCTCCAGTATGCGCCAGGGAGCTGCGCTGCAGACAGGTGTTCTGAGGCCATACCCCTTTTTACACCTCTCTGCAACGCAGCTCTGTGGTGCTTACTGGAGGTACCTAGTGGTCTAGTTTGACCCTAGGGACCCTTAGGATTCAAGGGGACTTAATCTCTCAACTTAGAACAGCCACAGGGCGCTTTTACACAGTGGTGAAGGGAGGGGACGGGGCCTGAGGTGACGTGTGCAAACACGCACTATGGCACGTTTTAAATTGGGGATATAATTTTCCTTCGATACTGAGGGCCCCTGGGGGCTAACTAGCCCACCAAGTGCTTCCAGTAAGCGCCACTGAGCTGCATTGCAGAGAGGTGGTCCAGGCCGTGCCACTTTTTACACCTCTCTGCAACGCAGCTCTGTGGCACTTACTGGAGGTACCTAGTGGGCTAGTTGGACCCTAGGGACCCTCAGGATTCAAATGAACTTAATCTCCCAACTAAAAACGGACACAGGGCGTGTTTACACAGTGGTGAAGGGAGGGGACGGGGCCTGAGTTAACGTGTGCAAAAGCGCCCTGTGGCCTGTTTTAAGAGGTAGTTTTAACCCCCCTGCCCTATTATATACTTGGGGCTTAGAGAGGAGGTCATGCTAATCATAGGGGGACCCCAACGCATAATGTTCCCTAGTGTATGTAGGTGTTTTCACTGTATTCTAAGTGTCTTTTAACATAGCACTGGCTCTAGGACTGGTTAGTCAGACTCAGCGTAATTCTGATTGGTTGTTACATGTCAGTCAACGTTCGAATCGGTCGAAATCAGGAAGTGTCAGCCGCCATTTTGTTTATTTTCAGTGCGAGAGTGGAAAAGGAAGGTGGCGAACGTGAAAAGGGGGCAGGGTAGAGAGTTCCTGACCCCCTAGCCTTTGTCAGGGGGTCCCTGAAGGACCCCGAAGGCAGAAAAAAACATTTACATTTTTTTTTTTTAAATCGCGGGGGTGCGCGCACGGTGAAAAACCATTAAAAAAAAATTATAATTTTAATACGTAGTTTATTGAAAAATAAATATATATAAAAAAAAATACATACATAACTTAGCATTTAAAAAACCATACAAATTCACTGAAAAAACCATAGGTTTCACACATGTTATAGTTAGGTGGATATTTCACTCGTAAAAAAAACAATGAAATTCCCCCGTTATAGTTACTTCAGATAACTATAACTTGCGCGACCGCCACTCTATCACAAGGATGATGTCATCAGTGATGTCAAGAGCGATGCCACTGACCATGTCATGAGTGATGTAATATGTGACGTCATGAGCAGAGGATTGCGGGCGCGCGAGTTATAGTTATCTGAAGTAACTATAACGGGGGAATTTCATTGTTTTTTTACGAGTGAAATATCCACCTAACTATAACATGTGTGAAACCTATGGTTTTTTAAGTGAATTTGCAAGGTTTTTTAAATGCTAATTCCTAACTATAACGTGTGTGAAACCTATGGTTTTTCAGTGAATATTCATTGAAAAAACCATAGGTTTCAGGCACGTTATAGTTAGGAATTAGCGTTTTAAAAACCTTAGAAATTCACTGACGAAACCATAGGTTTCAGGGGCGTTATAGTTAGCTGGACTTTTCACACGTACAAAACCATTGAAATTCCCCCGTTTTAGTTAGTTCAGCTAACTATAACTTGCTCGCCCGCAATGCACTGCTGATGACGTCACATATTACATCACTCATGACATGGTCAGTGACATCACTGATGACATCTCAGATGACATCACTGATGACATCACTGATGACATCAGACAGTGAATGTGTGTTTTTCTGAAAATTACATATGTTTTATATATGTATATCTCAAGGTCGATGGAAGAATAAATGGGTATATAAGTGTCTAAATGGATGATTTGTTTTTGAAAAATTGATTGCATAACTGACTGATTAAGTGTAT
Source organism: Triturus cristatus (assembly GCF_964204655.1). Taxonomy (NCBI): domain Eukaryota; kingdom Metazoa; phylum Chordata; class Amphibia; order Caudata; family Salamandridae; genus Triturus; species Triturus cristatus. The sequence continues at coordinate 251,202,977 of NC_140584.1, forward strand.
CTTAGTGAATACATGGCTTAGTGAGTAATGTTTAAATATGTAAATATCTGTATCAGTCTCTCGCTTTGTGTATAAGTGGCTGCATGGGTTGGTGAGTAGCTACATGAGTGTCTATATAGGTTATTAGTTGTTTTTTTGAGTATCAGTATGAGTGTCTGTATGGTTCGCTGGGGGGTATTACGTAGTGCATAGGTGCATGAATGAGTGACGCACTGTTTGTATGTGTTGAAGACAGCAAGTGTGCAGGACTGTATGGGTGGATGAGTGTGTGTATGGGTGTGTTAGTGAGTGAATGACTGTCTCAATAGTGTCTTTATAAGTAACTACATATGTTTTAAACTAGTATATGTGAGTATTGCTGAATATAAGTGATTATATGTGAGAGTGAGAGATTGGAAGAGTTCCTGAATGAATAAGTATGTGTTTCTTTAAGTGATTTTTTAAAAGAGTAAGTATGTGTAACTTTCTGTAGATGTAAGTGTGCTGGTGTGTGTATAACTTTATATGCAAGTAAATGGATGTTTGATTCTTTATTAGCATGAGTGACTATGTGTGTGAGTAACTCTATGGATGAGTGGTGGTGTGTAACAGGATGTATAGGTATATGAGTACATATGATGAGTGAGTACATGTATGAGTGACTATATAGGACTGTTGGTGTATGAGTGGATGTGTATGTAGATCTTAGAATTACTGAATAGGTTGTTGTAACTGGTATTGGTGTGACCATTGTTTAGAAAATGTTAGTTTCTATTTTTGAGTGTGTGTATCAAAGGTTATATTAGTGTGAGAGGAGGTCTGCCACTCTATCAGAAGGATGATGTCATCAGTGATGTCATCAGTGATGTCATTTGAGATGTCATGAGTGATGTCATGAGGGATGTCACTGACCATGTCATGAGTGATGTAATATGTGACGTCATCAGCAGTGCATTGCGGGCGCGCGAGTTATAGTTAGCTGAACTAACTATAATGGGGAAATTTCAATGGTTTTGTACGAGTGAAATGTCCAGCCAACTATAACGCCCCTGAAACCTATGTTTTTTTCAGTGAATTTCTAAGGTTTTTTAAATGCTAATTCCTAACTATAACATGTCTGAAACCTATGGTTTTTTCAGTGAATTTCGAAGGTTTTTTAAAAGCTAATTCCTAACTATACCAAGTCTGAAACCTATGGTTTTTTCAGTGAATTTCAAAGGTTTTCTAAATGACAATTTTTAAATGTATTAATTGTTATATTTATTTTTTTGATACTGATATACTACATTTTTTAAAACTTGATTTTTAGATATTTTATTTTTTAAAATACATTCTAATTACATTTTACATTACATTACAAAATATACTTTCTCATAATGAATTACTTTAGTTTAAATACTTTGCACATAGGCAATAGACTTTTAAGTACAGTAGTTACAGTTGTTGCAATGGGCAACACAATTTCAAACCCAATGCAACATTGAACTCAATGGGAATTTCTACTTAAATGCAATTAGTTACTTTATGGATTACTTTTCTAACCACAGGACTGGATCCTAGATTCAGTCCTGGGACATCTCCTGTAAACAGTTGAGTAAAAGTGTTTTGGTTACACTAGTGATTTTTTATGAATATTATTGTATTTTAAAAGTTGACACTTAGAAACTTTTCTGGTGAAAACCAGGCTATGGATTCCTATGGAAGGAAATACAAGTTACTGGTAAGTACGGTTAGAATTACTTTTCAGGGTCAGTGCTGGGCTAAAAGATGCAGCACTGGCTTCTCTCCTGTTAACAGGTGAGTAAAACGGAATTCGTTGTTCGGCTGATTTTAGGTGAATATTTTAAAGTTCCAAAACTCCACACTTAGAAGAATTTCCAAATGAAACCAGTCAATGTTAGCCTATGGAAGGAAATTCAAGTTACCGGTAAGTACGGTTAGAATTACTTTTCAGGATCAGTACTGGACTCAAAGATGCAGCACTGATGTCTCTCCTGATAACAAGTGAGTAAATCAGAATTCGTAGTTTGGCTGATTTTACTTCGGTCCAGTATATATAGACCCACTTTCCTACACCATCCCCTCTCTTCACCACTGTGCAAACACACCCTGTGGTGCATTTTAAGGTGGGGAAATTATTCCCCTTTAATCTTGAGGGTCCCTAGAGTCCAACTAGCCCACTAGGTACATCCAGTAAGCGCCACAGAGCTGCGTTGCAGAGAGGTGTAAAAAGGGGCGTGGCCTCTGAACACCTGTCTGCAACGCAGCTCCCTGGTGCATACTGGAGATACTTGTTGGGCTATTTGGCCCTCGGGGACCCTCAGTATTGAAAGAGAATTAATTCCCCAACTTAAAACGGGCCACAGGGCGTGTTTGCACAGTGGTGAAGGGAGGGGGTGTGGCCTGAGGTGACACGTCTGCAAACACGCCCTGTTGCGCGTTTTAAGTTAGAGAATTAATTCCTCCTCAATCCTGTGGGTCCCTGGTGCTGCTTTGCTGCTGCAAGGACTGCCACTCTGCTAGACTGCTGCTCTGAAGAAACTGCTGCCCTGACGACCTCCTTCCTGCTGCCCTCTTGCCTGGCTGAGAAGGACTTGGTCTGCCTCTGTTGAACCCTTGACCCCAAAGTGACGCCAAGGGCTAGTTGTCTGGTCTCCTGACTAGAGCCTCCAACAACCTTGAGCACAATGCCAGGACTATGCCATTGGTTAGTCATACCCTAACAAGTAGTGCCACCCCAGTCCTGGACCCTTTAAAGTGGGCCTGAAGGTGCTCTGTCAGCCAATCTGCGGACCCAGAAGGACTGATGCATCTCCTCTGATGTGTGGCACAAACCTGAGCAGGACCGACGTATCGCCATTGCTGCAAGGATTCTCCTAACACAAAGGAATCCATATCAACCTCGCCGCCCACATCGGAACCACCACTTGTGTGAAGCTTTCCCAACACAGCCCCTTGCATCTCAAATCTCTCATCAACAGCAGCTTCAACGATGACACGGGTTCTCACATCGCAGTACCACAGCTCCTCAGAACTGAAACATCGCCTCAACTGCCTGACACATCCCCCATACTGAACTTTGCATTGCAAACCCTCTTCGACGATTTCCTCAATGAAGATGCAGGACCTTGCATCACAGCTTTGCAGTTCCCCAGAACCAACGCTTCTCCTCAGCTGCTCGATGCATTCTCGGCTCAGGACCTTGCAATGTCCTGCAAATCAGGATTTAAACTGCTCTTGCTCAGCAGGCCTTACTGGGTCCTTTTAGCTGGACCAAGCTCCATTGCAGTTGGCCTGAACTTGTGACTTTGTCCCGGTCCAGCGCTACCAAATATTCATAGTTACCATTTTGTGCTTTTTGGTGCTACATTTCTTTACATCTGCATGTCTTTGTTTCTGCTGATTAGATTTGTGTATCTTTTGTCTTTTATCTATTAAAGAATAATCTATTTTTTCTAAATTTGGTATGGGATTCTTTTGCAGTGTGTTTTCACTAGGCATGGGCGGTAAATGTTGTTCCGCTCGCGGAATTTGCGGAATTTGGGTAATTTTGCATTCCGCGGAGAACACAGAATTGCCCAAAATTCAGCGTTCCGCAGCTTTGCAGAATTTTTTGCTTGTTCGCGATCTCAAAATGCGTGTGTTTGCGGAATTTCTGCATGTTCCCGGAGATTATTTACCGTTTCGCGGAGCTTTGCGTAGCACAACTACGCAAATTCTGCCCACCCCTAGTTTTCACTGTGTTACAGTTTGAAGTGTTACACAAATACTTTACACATCGCCTCCAAGATAAGACTGACCGCTCTGTGCCATGCTACAAGGGTGTTGAGTACAAGTGGAGTTTAGTCCTGGGTGTAAAATTTGGTTCCGCTTGGGAGTTTGCAGAGTTTGCCTACTCCGCGCACCACATACAGTGCGGAGTTCAAAAAAATTCACGGTGTAGAGTTTTTACCCTTGCATGGCTTGTCAACGGTAAGTTGACGAGCGAGGGAAATCGTACATTAGACCATCTCCTGGTGAGATTTCTCAACGCGAGGAGTCGAAGCAGGTCCCAACCACTCATGTTGAGAAACCTGCTGCTCGCATTGAGGATACTGCCGCTTAAGTAGAACATCTACTCGAGCGGCCAGGTAAGTATGAGATGTCAAAATCGAATTCCTGCAGGGCCACCACTCATTTCCATATTCGGTGAGAGAAAAAATCAATGCCCTTTTTCGAGAATACTTCCCTAAGAGGTTTGTGGTCAGTAAGGATTTTAAACCCCTTCCCCCACAAAAACTTCCTCAGCTTCCGCACAGCCCAGAATACCCCCAGAGCCTCCTTCTCTACTACCAAATAGTTACATTCAGCACCCCTCAAGGGCATAGAGATAAAAATAATGTTTTTTTCTTCCCCATCAACCTTCTGCAAAAAGACTGCTCTTAAACCCCTCAAGCTTGCATCATTCATAAGGTAAGACATCTCTGTGGGGTCAAAACTACCAAGGTAAGGTGCTTCATTAAGCCCTTGATGCAATCAAATTCCTCCTCACAGCCCTTGGACCAAACAAACTTACTACGATGCAAGGCTGAGGTTAATGTTGAAGAAGTTGCATGATGCTGGCCTCACCCTTAGGGCAAACAAATGCAAGTTTAATGTTAAGGAGATAGGGTACCTTGGTCATTTAGTGTCTGCTGCAGGCATCAAGTCCAAGGCGTCACTGGTGAGCTCCATCTACAATTTGCGTGCCCCTTCAAAAAGGAAGAGTTGGTGAAATTCCTGGGCCTGGCCGAGTTCTACCACACTTATTCACATTCAGAACATGGAGGTTGTGGATAACATGAAGGTTCAGGACATCACACCTCATCCCCCCTTACACCCCAAAATAGTCATAAAATTTGTATGATATGACCAACAGATTCTGTAAGAATAGGGAAAGAAAGAAACGATGTACCTGGAAACGAAAACACATGAAGAGATGTTAAGGAACACAATCTTGTAAGTGGCAGGGAATACGCCTTAAACGACATGGCCTAGAACCCCCTCTCTTGCGATGGGCTCCTTTGCAATGTGATGTCCTGAATCTTCATGTTATCCCCAACCTCCGTGTTCTGGAATGTGGGAGGGTTGCCAGGCAGTGAGATTGGAATGCCTGGTTTTGTCAGTTAGCTTCAGCCGGTTGCTGGTTGGGGTCTCTGTAACGCCATGTCTCAAATAAACTTGTTTTACTTCAGAACTGCGCCTTCTACAGTGTTTTATGAAGAGATATACTTCCAAATTTTGGCAACATGTTACCTACACTGCGCTTTCCTGACACAAGAGACCTCAGCAGCTTCAACTTCACTGAAAAACAATGTAGTGAATTCTACCTTACATGCCTCTAGGCTGCCACGTATTTGCCCGTGCTTCAAAGATAGAGGTCAAATATCAGGCTGCTTTATTATTTTAACATGAGTGTGAGAAATCGGGTTGCTGGTTGAGTGGGGGGGTGACCCCTATTCATGCAACGGCCACAATCCCTATCAGGGTGAATCACTAAAAAGTCCTATATTAACCCGTGCTTAACCCTTTTTTATATTTGTACAAAAACAGTCAGGCTCAGCTTAAAGGTAATTTGCAAAGTATTATGCAGCAAACAAACAGCAAACAGCAATAAAGTGAAAACATAACACAAGAATAATCCCACACCAATTTATTAAAATAGAGTACTTCTTAATAAATTAGTTGAAACCAAAAGGACAAATATCCAATTAGTAGAACCAAGGTTATGAATTGTTATGATTTTAAGTAAAGTCTAATGCCTAAAAGATCAAAGTTCCAGCTGCAGACATCTAGTTGCGTCAAACCGAGTCAAAGTTGAAGAATGTGGCCAGGTCCTAACTGGACCAGAAACAAGCATCCTGGGACCGGTTTCGGGGTAACACCCCTCATCAACCAGGCTAGCTTGAATCTGGTGGTGTAGTGAGCACGGGACCCACTTCTGGGCATACCCTTCCCACTTAGCGCGACAAATGCAAAAACAACAGATGATGGACAGAATGCTTAATCAATCAACCATTTGCCCCCACTCACAGATCTGGGTTAAATCCATTGGTTTTTTGCACGCCGCACCATTCCAGTTTAGACCTGGCCATATGCAAATCAGTGTTGACCTTGTGCCCCTTAAGAACAATCAAGCCCGAACTGCCAGGCCAGGTCCTAACTGGACCAGAAATAAGCATCCTGTGACCGGTTTTGGGGTAACACCCCTCTTCAGCCAGGCTAGCTTGAATCTGGTAGTGTAGTGAGCACAGGACCAACGTCTGGGCATACCCTGCCCACTTAGGGTGACAAAAGCAAAAAGAACAGATGATGGACGGAATGCTGAATCAATCAACCATTTTCCCCCAGTCACAGATCTGGGTTAAATCCTTCAAGCTATCCTGGCTGATGAGGGGTGAAACCCCGAAACCGGTCCTAGGATGCTTGTTTCCAGTCCATGGAGGACCTGGCTTGGCAATTCGGGCTGGACTGGTCCCATGAGGCACAGGGTAAAGACTGATTTGCATATGGCCAGGTCTAAACTGTGGTGGCACGGTGAGCAAAAGAATGATGGATTTAACCCAGATCTCTTGACTGTGGGTGAACGTTTTGATTTGTCCTGCATTTCCGTCCATGAATTGTGTGCCTTTTGCTTTCTCGCCCTAAGTGCGCAGGGTATGCCCAGACATGAGTCCTGGGCTCACTGTGCCACTGGATCCAAGATATCCTGGCTATTAAGGGGTGAATCCCCGAAACCCATCCTAGGATGCTTGTTTCCAGACCAGGGAGGACCTGGCTTGGCAATTCGGGCTGGACTGTTCCCATGAGGCACAGGGTAAAGACTGATTTGCTTATTATCAGGTCTAAACTGGGGTGGCATGGTGAGCAAAAGAATGATGGATTTAACCCAGATCTCTTGACTAGGGGTGAATGTTTTGATTTGTTCTACATTCCGTCCATCAATCGTGTGTCTTTTGCCTGAGAGGAATGAACAAAGTCCACCTTCCAACTTCACCCAGCCATGTGACCCAGGATAGGCTTCAGGCACCAAATAGTTCAGGGCAGGAAAATGCCAACTTTCTAAAAATGGCATTTTCAAAAATGCAATATAAAATCTGACTTTACCATTAAAGACGATATAAACATGAAATGCATACCTTTTACCAATCGACAGTTACCACTTATTAAATGTAATAAGACATCCCAATGTTATACTATGATCCTATGAGTTTTTCACTACCAGGACATGAACAACTTAAAAATACATGCTCAAACTTTGAATTACACCCTACCATATGGGCTACTTATGGCTTAACTTAGGGGTGACTTATATGAAATAAAAGGGAAGTTTAATGTTTAGCAAGGGGATTAGGTTTCCAAGTCAAATTGGCAGTTTAAAATTGCATTCAGGCTGCAATGGAATGCCTGTGACATGTTTTAAGGGGCGACATAAATGAGTGGCACAATAAGTGCTGCAGGCCTAAGAGTGACATCTAATTTACAGGCCCTGGGTATATGGTATACCACTCTACAAGAGACGTATACCTGAATTAAATATGTAGCTCAGGTGTCAGCTAAGTTTACCATGTTTAAGGGAGAGAACACACGCACTTTAGCTTTTGGTAGCAGTGGTAAAATGAAGAGGGTCCAGGGTCAACAAAAATAAATTCAGCAAAAACAGTAGGAGTGAAGGCAAAAGGTTTGGGGGTGACATTGCAGAGAGGGCATAGTCCATCATGATCCCACTCCACCTTAAAGCCAGGGTAGACTAATCAATACCTTGATGGGCTTCCCTGCTCAGGTGCTAGAATGTGGACAATGACCCTCTACTGCAGAGGCACTTTCAGTTCTATGCCCTTCTGCATTCGATTGGTTCCCTTTGTCTACAATCTCCAAAGCCGTTGAACTGACCCATCAGGCCCACTTGTCTTCACTTGTGGATCCCATCTATGCAACACCTAACCTTAACTTGGTCACAAATGCATCTCAGTAGGCAAACAGTACTACCATGGGCTACAAATTGATGTGGGCCATTTGACCTCTTGGATCAGACTTCTGTCCCCAACCCAAGGAAAACTCTGCCCATAAGGACAGCAACCAACAGAGGCTACAGGCAGTGTCAAGAGCCAGGCCCCTTGTCTTTTAGGGATATCTGACCACTGAGGATTCTCAGAGTGGAGTGGGTGGCAAGAGCCTTAGGTGCTAGGCACCCCTTTTCCACTCTCCTCCCACCAATTCAGGGGTGGTGGCCTGAGACTGGCCACTCAGATGTCTGCCTGAACCCTGAACACAAACAGGTTCCTGGTGAGCCAGGGCTTCCAGAAGTGAACCACTACCACTCCAAGGTTGACACACTCTGCTGTGCCATGCAATGGTCTGCCTGGTGCACGTCTCCAGCCCTTTGTCTTTATGACAGTGCAGGGATTACCACCCGGTCAGAAGTGGCCTCATCAAGGACAGTCTTGTGGTTCTCTGGGCTCAGAACTGGCAACCTCTGACCCACTGGTCCTCTCATTGTGGACTCCTTCCACCTCCTGCCCCTCCATCTGGATCTGTTTGTCCTCAGTTTGGGTGCTGTACCCACAGCATTCTTAGCTTTCAGTGCATCCTGTGCAGCCATCCATCCTAGCTCTGCTGACACCGGTGGAAACTCATTCCTCAGAATGCAGTCTTTGGGCATCTGGGGACTAACTTTGATCCGCATGAGTCACCTCCCCATCCAACTCTAGGTATACCAGGGCCATGGGGCAGAAAAAGACCTACCCCTGTGCCTGAGTTGCACTACACACCTGGATGGTGTAAGGCTGTGGGGAAACCAGCCTTTCCACTGCCATGGTCTGGCTGACCCCGATGTCCCTCAGAGCAGGGACTGGGACCCCAGTTACATTAGCCTGATGGAAGTGATGACTCCCATCCTCAAGGCTCACTAGTCTACACTCTGAGTCTATCGCCCTACTAAGGAAAACCACGGAATGCACTAGCACCTTCCCCTAGGGACTACCTTCCCCTAGGGCCATTCTTGTAGAACTCCTACTGGTGGGTGGGTTCTTGGTACAGGTCATGTCCCCTTGATTGTACCCCAGCTAGAGGCAATCAAAGCACCAGGGTTGGAAATGGTGCGTCCTGGGCCAATGACCACCAGAACCTTTCCTCCTTTCCTTGGAAGGGATATGGGTACTTTTGTCTCTCCCCACTATTATGGGACCTGTCTGGGTCACTGTGGACCTCCTTCTCACTCTATTGGATGGGAAACTGAACCACCCCCCTGACAATCACCCCCCGAATACCTTATTACAGACCCTGGTGCTGAGCCAGTGGCCTGTCTCCCAAGCAAGCTCCCTTTGGTCAGAGAGCTCAACAACCACAAGATGTTGGCGCAGCTCTGTAAAACAAATACTGAACATGTGCTCTGTAGCAATCAGCAGTTAGAAAAGCAAAAATGAGGCATATTTGTTTGTAATTCTGAAGTGTTCTGTAGATTTTAATAGTACCAAAACAATCAAGACACTTTAGAGGGCGATGCACAAATGATAAAATATTTCAGAAACAAGATTTCCACACATTATTTGTGTGCTGTATAGTTTTATCAGTAAAACTGTATGTCTGTATAAATGTAGCAGCTACTTCAATGGACAATGTGCTCCCTGTAAATGACAATGTGCTACCAACAATGCTTTAGGTACATTCAAAAATTGCAAAATTTCATGTCGGGGAATGCGCATGGAAAGGGGCCTCAACTAGGCCCACAGGCAAATCAGTCAATTGGGAGGGAAATGATGTGCCATCCTAAAAGTGCACAGTCATGAGTGCACTGTGTGGCATGCTCAACCTGGTGCATGCCACACCATGCTGGAGGTGCTGTCACGGCATGCTGTTTAGGCTCTCCTATGAGCCAAACATACCCATGCCATGAGACAGCTGCCGCCGCACCACCAGCCCTGGATTCAACTTGAAATCTGGCAGGCGGGTTGGCCACAGGCTTGGCAGTCCTCGGCTGACCACCGAGTTTTCAGTCCTACAGGAAGACCACCAAACTTGTAATCAGGGCTCATGTCTTTTGCTCTGATTTACAAATGCATCTATCTTCACCACCTGCCTGTCCAGGCATGAGCATTGATACACACTGGTTCATGCACATTGTCTAAATCTGTTGTTGATCCTAACTATTGATGACAGAATATCAATACTACTAAATTTCAAAGTCTTAAAATCATATGTGCAGTTCATTGATGAATGGAATATCATTGGTAAGTATGTTGTTTTTCAATTTTTTAGCATTAATATCAGAGTTCTTACTATTGGAAATGGTAATATCATTGTGTATAACTTTGTTATTTCTTCATGTACGGTTGCAATGCAATGTTTAGAATTTAATTCAATTGTGTTTTAAATTTTGTTAAATATCAGTATTTTATTATTTATTGGATTTTTCTTTTTTATAATAAATAGATTTTTGTATTTTTTGTTTAGGTTGTTTGGTAATAAATGGAAATAAGGTGAACAGTGTTTTAAAATTTAGGATGTTATTTTAAATGTACTAAAATTGTTTTTAGAATTTAAAAAACTGAGGGTTATAGTATTTATTCTGGTTATAGGTGGGTAGAGTATACCTTAATATACAAGTAATCATTTTTGAATTTCACAACTTTTAATATGTTTAATGGTTTTTAATTTTTATGAAATATTGTTATACTTTTACTTCTTTTACTTTTGGCTGGGTGATGTTTGATATACTTCAATTAAAACTAATATTTATATTTGTTAGCATACAACTTTTTTAGTGAATGATTTTTGAGTCAAAGTAATAAATTTAAGAAGAAATAGACATATAATACTGTTAATGCAATAAACATAGAAATGTTTATTAATTTGTTTATTTAGTGCTTCTTGACTTTTTACAGTGTTTGCTGTATTAACAGTGTTTTATCTCATTTTGCCATTTGTTTTAATATGATTTATTTTTATAAACAAAACATTGCAATAACTCTTTTACAATGTTTCATGTTATGTATCAAACTTCAATAGTGGATTTATTTCGTGATTGTCACATGTAGAAACAGATTTGTAACATGTATTAACATATTTCTAAGATAGCCTTGTTGTTTGCAGTTATACTTTTTATGGTGCATCATTGTTGTTTATTTCTCTGAATACAGCACAATTATATCTTATTTTTCAAAACATTTTATAACATATATATGTATCTATTACATTTTTAGAAAATCACACATCAATTTTTCAATGATTTTACAATAATGCATTTTGTATCATAAAACATGCATTTTTTTATTACTTATCAGATATATTTTTTTGTCATCATAACACCACAGCTGTTTCAATACCAGATGCCACTGGGGAACCAACCTCACACCTGATGCTCAAGGCCACACCAGACTGGGATTAAACACCTGTATATTTTGGTGCTTAGGTGCAATCATAGGACAGCTCAACTTTCTGATTCCGATACACCATTCCACCTTAAAAGGTCTGTCCAGATAGTATCTGCTCTACCTGAGGTGCAGACAAAGTTCATCCTGCAGGTCCAGCGCACAACTTTAAGCTAATCTTCTGGGAGGGGAGCTGCTGGATATAGCCAATGTTTGCAGATCTCCTTTCTCACGAGAAGCACCAAATAAAAAAGCAATCCCCTCTGTACCTGCCCAAAATGCTCCCATCACTATCAGCACGAGGCTCATCATAATCCTGACTCAGCACATTGGCTATAATATTGCTCACATTGTTCAGGAACCCACTAATTGAAGGACAAGCGGCAAACATATGCTCGTCATTTGCTTCAAGATGACCACAATTTCTACATTTTGGAATTGGGGAATGCACAAATCCTGCTAACCTCTGAGGTGTCCTGTATATTCTATTGATAGTGTAAAAGTGATTATTTTTTAGATTGGTTGGCTTGACCATAGAATATAACAACTTCAAAGAGCTTTGCCTCAAATGTGGGAGCTTGGATTCTGGGTTCACTCCCTTCCAGGTCTCATACAGTGCCTCTGAATCTTCATTCTCATCTTCCAAGAGTTTCTGATACGATATAGAGACCTCCTTACTTATGGGATGTGTATCTTGCAGGAGTACTTCGACATCCCAGGCACATCAATCTCCGAATTAGCACTCAGATAGCAAGAAGAGAGCTGTACTCAGAACATTTCTTCCCACTGCTGCCACGAGAAGTGAAAACCTACACGAACTTTGAATGGTTTTACTGCTCAGAACAAGTCCTCTCAATGCTGTTACTCCTTGTTACTTTCAGAGTATGTCTCTTTGTATGCAATGTTCCCCTTTGAATGTGTTCACCATATGCCTTATGTAAAGCACTCTAATACCCTAGCTTGGGTCTGGTTCGCGCGCTATAAAACTATAAAAATAAATAAAATATACATATTTAAACTTAGACAGGAAACTCCCGGTCTTCGCCTTAAGTGCCTTAAGTGCTTCCCAAGATAAAAACTGTTGCACTGTAAAAAGATCCCCCAAATCACAAACTTGACAGATATTTTACATTGAAAAAGTATTGCTTATTTTTTAAATCTTTTGTAGCATTTTGTGCACAGTTTTTGAAAGGTAAATTTTTTTACATTTTTAATACACCCAGATATATATTTCAAGTCACTCTTTTACAGTATAAATAAAGGTGCTCATGGTCCACGATTGCTGTGTCTGTCTGTTTATTATCCTCCCATGATTTATTTTGACTGCTTTTCGCAACTTTGCTCACATACAAGAATGTTGTTTTACTTCACCATTTAAAGTGACCATTTGTGGTATTTGTAAATGGAACGTTAACTAAAGAATTAATAATCTCTCGAGGAACACGCCAGGGCTGTCCATGTTCTCCATTGCTTTTTGCAATTTACATTGACCCCTTCATCCGAAGTTTGGAAAGAAATAGGGAAATAAGACCTATTGTATTGCAATCATTTCCAACCAAAACATTAGCATATGCTGACGATATAGCTATTGTCACCGCTGACCCCATCATGGCTATGTCTGTCATTGAGAGCGAAGCTAGTAAATTTGGCCTAGTTTCTGGCTATACACTCAATCGCGGGAAGACACAGATCGTATTAAATAAAAAAAGCAATATGGTTGATCCTCGGGTGGTGGAAAAAGCTACATACCTGGGAATCACCATCTCCTCTAATCTTGATGATATGGTTGATATAAACCTAAAACCGATTATGGGCTCAATGCAAAAAGATTTACGTCGATTAGATAATCTACACCTGTCTATAATTGGAAGAGTGAATGCAGTGAAGATGGTGTACTTCCCGAAAATATTGTATTTGTTCAGAGCAATCTGCCTTGAATTCAATAGTTACTGGTTTAAATCAATGGAACGTATGTTCTCTAATTTTATCTGGGCATATTCTCAACCTCGACGTGCTTACAGTTTCCTTACTCTCCCCAAAGACAGAGGAGGTCTAGCTCTCCCTAACTTAAAAGCCTATTATTGGGCATCGGTTCTACTCTATAGTAGTGAGCTATTACAAAATACGGGGGTTGAAGCAATGTATAAAGATAGTACACCGTCTATCTTCCAATTAATTCTTGGCAATAAAAGTAGAGGGTATCTTTGGAGATATCTACATGATAATTATCATAAAAAGGTCAAATTTAAAACCATCTACAGCGGGTTTAAGGCTTGGAAGGCGGTGAGGAAAATGTTAGGCTTAGGGCAAGTGTCATACTATACACCCCTGCTGGATAATCCAACTCTTCCGGGGGCTATTTTTAGAGATAATTGTATAGATAGATGGAACAAAGCAGGAATTGTACAATTAGGATGTCTTTCCTGCCCATCTGGGATTAAATCTTTCGAAACCCTGAAGAATGAATATCATTTGGATTGGCGTGATTTTTTTAAATTTCTACAAATCAGGGATTTTCTTACACACAAATTAAGGGGGAAGCCTTTAGGTCAAGAAATATCTGTAGTGGAAATAGCTATACATAATAGGAATCACACTATAGGAGATGTTTACTCTTCTCTTATTTCCATGTTTTCGGATGATTTGGAGAAAATCTCACAGAAGTGGCAGGATAAGCTAGAAATATCTGCCGATGGTTTTAACCATGCCTATCTCCTCTCGCATACTATACTCATTTCAACCAAACTTCAGGCTCAGTTTTACAAAACCTGCTTTTTTCTATACTATACCCCAGATAAAATAGCTAAATGGGGGAGCGGCAAGGGAACCTGCTGCCCTAGATGTATGATGTCCAACGCTGATTCTATTCATATTTTTGCTACCTGCATTGGATTAACAACACTAAAACAAGACATAGAGACATTTTTGACTATTATATTACATAGAGAGATAACACTAACTAGTGCAATAATGTTATTAGGGGCCGATGACCCTAATAACCTTGGGCCCGGCAATGAGCTTATTTTTATCGCAATGGCGGTTTTAAGACTGTGCATAGCTTCCGCTTGGCTGGACCCTATAGCACCGTCTTTCCAACAGTGGTTAGCCAGGCTTCTAGCTATGTCTAATTTGGAGGTTGCCATATATAAGCGTAAGGGCAAGCTATGGCGCAAGCGGGGTTTGAGTATTTGGACTCCACTTTTGCAATGGAACTTAGCTCACGATTAACCGCGAAAAATTCTGTTACTTTTTTTTCCTTTGCCCTTTTTTTTTTTTTTTTCTCTCTCCTTAACTGTATGATAAATAAGAATGTGTTGCTGATTCCTTTCTATCTATGTATTTGTGTCTTTACAAACATAAGGAATTTGCCTGTATATCTGTCTGACTCCGGAGGGTGGGCGGGCGGGGTGATAACTGTTGGAAATTTTTGAATAAAGATAATTAAAAAAAAAAAATAATAAAGTGACCATTTGATTTGCACCTTATTGAACACAGACAATTTGCTCCTACAATTCATTTGGTGCAACATACACAAAACATTTTGTTATTCTTATGTATCAAATGTTATCTGATGGCAGAAAGGGTTGACGTAACAATTACAGATATTGTTCACAACTACAGAAATCAGTGTGCAACTTTACATTCCCATTTTACAGTGTATTCTGTGCCTGTCATTGTCCTTTGCCTTATTAAAAGTACTAGTACTGATGTTCAATGATTATGTGGATTCTCATGTAAATCAACTACCTCTCTTGATTGGGCTCAAATGGGCTCTGCAAACATTTCTGTTATATATCTGCATAGTGATAAGGACCCCTAATTCATAGTGGTGTTCTATATTCAAACCTTTGCTGTTGTTACTTGAGTTGAGGTATCTAGTAGAATTGTATAGTAGGTTGAAACATGGAAGAGTAACTTTATGTACATCTGTAACATTACCTTCCTCGAATCGTGGGTTCAGGAGATATTATATTTTTATGGGCAATATAATAAAAATGGAAGGACCACTGAAAACATCCATTTACTCACAACGGCATAATACATTTATTCAGTAATCCACTGCACCATTAAAACACCAAATGATACAATGCAAGATACTATACTGAGTGACCTCACACCAATTATCATTCCAAAATGCAATGATACATCCCACAAGTCATCAATCCTAAACCAAGCTATACATTACTCCACATCATAGGTCTGCAACATGACATCTTACATCAAAGCCCACCTCAAAATAAACCACAAAGGCATCACAAAACTCTTCACTTTATCATCCAACAACAAACCCCCATCAAACCTCATAGCACCTCAACTTACCACATTGCACCCCATAAAATGATACCTATACAATAACATCTTAAAAACATGTCAACAAAGCACACCGGATGCCTCTACCACATCACATTCTCCACCTTTAGACATCGACATGCAACAAATACCATCATGACATCACCATCACAGCAACGTTTACCTCAACTCCAATTCAGACTGCTAAATATCATATCAGTCTCACTAGGCAAAATACCTGTCACATAAGTGAACTCCAGACCCATCACTCCTTAGGACAATACACAGAAACATCAAGGACAACACTTAGAAACCTCTTGTACTAAGGTCTGATGAAGGGCCTTTTCCCAATCCTCCCCAACCTTTCCATCTATACAACATACTGGTTTTTAAATGTTCTCAATAAACATCCAATTTTGAATAACACACCTTTGGGACTACATGGGTGGGGAAAGATGTTTAGTTTTTCCTTTTCTGTAGCATGTACAATCTTAATGAGAGCTAAGGATTTTGTGTTGCACACAATAACATCTAACAATATGAAAATCAGAATGTTTGAGATGCTTTTCATTGCAATATCCAAACTTGTATCACTTTTTCTTGAGAATAAATAACAACAGGCAATTACATGACCTAAGGTGTAAGAAATTGGGTTACTGGCTGAGGGGTTGAAACCATTTACAAGCAGTAGCCACAATTCTTCTCAGGGTGAAGTCATAAGCAAATCCTAAATTAACCTGTGCACATCCCTTTGATAGCTTGGCACAGAGCAGTCAGGCTTAACTCAGAGGTAAAGTGTAAAGTATTTGAGCAACACTTCAAAGAGTAACACAGTGGAAACACACCCCAAAAGGATCCCACACCAGTTTAGAAACAGAGTAATATTTTATATATAAAACAAGACCAAAATGCCAACAACACAATGTTTAAATCTGGTGATATTCAACTTTAAAGATTTCTGAACAAATAGCATTAAAAAGCGTCAACTGTTGATATCTGATTGCACCAGACCAGGCCGAAGGTACAAGTTCTAGCTGACTGCAATGGAGTGCTGACCGGCTACTGGGACCCCGTTAAACCCGCTGAACAGAGTAACTTCAATCCTGGTTTGCGGAGTGTTGCGAGCATCCATGTCAAAGATGCGTTGTGCAGCTGAAGCGATACATCGATTCCGACATGCGGCTTGGTTGTGGTGCGAGGTCCTGCATCATTGTCGAAGATCCCATCTGAGAGAGCATGCAATGCGAAGTTTAGCATCAAGGATGCGTTGTTCAGTTAGGGCACTGCACCTCTTTTGGGGAGCTGCTGGGTTGTAATGCAGAGCCTGGTGTTGTCCTCAAGGATGCTGTCGACGAGGGATGCAGAGACCTATGCCGACGATGTGTTGTGCAGAGGCAGTTCTGAAAGGGCAACAGGCTGCTATGCGATGCCGGTCCGATCCACACAGCAATGGTGATGGGTCAATTCTGCACAATGTTGTGCTGCGCAGCAGAGGAGATGTGGCAGTATTGCTGGGTCCGCAGAGGCTGGCAGAGCACCTTAGGCCCACTTACAAGGGTCCAGGAGTGGGATGGCTTTACTTGGCAAGGTAGACTCACAGATGGCAGAATCCGGGTAAAGGCACAAGGTTTTTGGAAGCCTGTGTCCCTGAAGCTTCAGATCACGAGGGCAGCCTATCAGCTCTTGGAGTCGCTGTGGGTTCAGTGATTAAGAGATGCAGGTCTGGTCCTTCTCACTCAGGCAAGAGGGCAGAAGGCAGCAGGTCAGCACAGAAGGGCAGCAGTTCATTCAGAGTAGCAGTCCGGCAGAGTGGTAGTCCTTTCAGCAGCACAGCAGTCTTTCTTCCTGGCAGAGTAGCATGGGCCCAGAAATGTACTGAAGAGGTGGTATTTGAAATCCAACATTTATAGCTGGTATTCTTCTTCTGAAAGGTGGAAGAAGCTTCTGGAAATTCCCTTCAAAGCTGTCAGGCATCCTGCCTTCATATAAACTGTGAGCCTGGTGGCAGACTGACTCTGTACACCCCCACCGAATATGTTAGCCTGTTTTCGCATTAGCTAGCTTGTGTCTTCCTGGAGGAAACAAAGAATATTAGTATGTTCTTGTGTCCAATCTTTGGCTGAAAAGTCAGGTTTTATTAATTCATAGAAAGGTCTTACCCTTTGTGCATAATCTAAAATGTCTGTTCTGCCAAAGTTTAGGAACCCTAGCATTGATTGTAAATTTTTCAATGATTTTGGAGGCTGGAGCAGCGCACACTTTTCTAAAAAGTTAGCTGCCAGACTTTTGCCTTCACTGGACAACTCATATCCCAAAAATAGGACATTGAGGTGGGCTATTTTCGATTTTTTAAAGTTGAATTTGTAGCCTTCTGCGGCAAATGCCATAATAATGGTGCTTACCCTGGTCAAGTGTCTTTCCAAGTCGTTGTCAGTCAGATCAATCTCATCCACACAGGACAACGCTTCTTCATCAAAATTTTGAAGTAACTCTGTTACTCCTGCAGAAAATACCCCGGGCTATTTTTGTACCCTTGAGCAGGTTGACAAAATTGTCGTTGGGACCCTAACATACTGAAGGCTGTTAAATATCTGCTTTCAGGTGCTATATTTTGTGCACAATGTTATTCATTAATGCGGCACTGTGAGCATTTTGGACAGCAAATGTCTTTGTGCATGAGTTTAAATGTCTGTAATCTAATACTAGACGACATGTATTGTCAGGTTTAGCGACTGGAAACAAAGGATTGTTCATTGGAGAGGTACATTTTTCAGTGACCTCCTAGTATTCAAGTTGATCTAAGATCTCCCTGACTTGTTTTTTAGATTCTTGCTTTATTGGGTATTGCCTCTGAGCATTAGGTGAAACTTTTAACCCCTTCGGTGCTCATGACGGAACGGTTCCGTCATGAGCCACGGTTGAGCTGTGCTCATGACGGAACCGTTCCGTCATGACCACGCCCGCGCAAGATTCCGTCAGCACAGCGGCGGAATCTGCGCAGCATGGAAGGGGTTAATGGAATCACGTGGTAGGTTGAGTTCTAATCCCACCCTGCGTGATTTTTGTACAATGCAGGGGCTTTTGCTCTTGCCCACTCCTGGGCGCATGTATGTTTAAGGTGAACAGGAACGTGGTTGGAAAATGCAGTAAAAATTATACTTTCTCCCCTAGGGCACTCTATAACGAATGCAGGCGACCAATCTTGTTCTGCTAACAGGATGTTATAACCAGATGCTAAGTTCTTCCAAAAAAGACCTTTTACTTTCCTGAGCTTGTCCCCCTCCATCCGGAGTGTTATTTCACATAACTTATGTGGGACGCTCACCCTGGTGTCTGGTGTTTCCACTGTGATGTAATCATTCAACTCTGATGTCACCAGAAATTCCTTCAGGTTCTGGCAAGCTATTGTTACTTCTGCCACACTGTCTAGCATCGTCAGAGCCCATTCCCCATTCAGAAGTTGTGTCCACAGAATTCTGGGCATGTCTGATTTTCAGACCAGCAACTTTCTTTTTCTTGAATTGAGGTTTTGGATTTTGCTTATCTTCTTTTTTAGAAGTAAAGTCTCGAGCGCGCTGGTTGTCTCTGAACTGTGTGCACTGCTCTCTGTGTTCTGACCTTCCTTCTCCTTCGGAGCCTTTCTTCTAGGCCTGGGCGGTAAATTCCGTTCCTCTGGTGGAATTTGCGGAATTTGGGTGATTTCGCGTTCCGTTTAAAAGTGTCCTTTTCAGGCCTGCTCTGTAGTTGAGGTTTTAAAGCTTTTCCCCCCAAATTATCTCTGCCTAATTCTGCATACGCAGTGTCAATTATTTGGGTAGTTTATTCTCCTGTTCTAATGGATAGAACTCCCATAGGCATTGGCAGATTGCCACTGATGCTGCTTCCCCTTGAATGTTAGCTATTATTATTGCTGATCATAGTTATTTAACCCTTTCGATGCGCATGACGGAGCGGTTCCATCATGCGCATCGGTTGCGCTGTGCGGATGATGGAACCGCTCCGTCATGGCCCCGCCCGCACACGAACCCTTCAGCACAGCGCGGTAATCCGCGCTGAAGGGGTTAACAACTTCATCCCTAAGTTTAGGGCAGGTTCTGCTCCATAGTCGTTTTGTATTTGTCTTAATACATCTGGTACTACTGCTAATTAAGGAATACCATGAGTTCTGGTATATATGACAGCAAAGACTGTATCCCAAGAGGTGCAATCCTCTAACTGTGGTGAAATCCCCATGGGCAAACAGATTGTTAACATTCTGTGTTTCTCAAATGGTGTTGTATTTGGGAATACTGCTTCTAACTGGGTTATCTTTTGAGCTACCCAGAAAGGAATTTGTTCACGTTTTTTGGGCACTTTGCCCATTACCGCGTGTAATGTTTGTGGAGTAATTTTAGTACCTGAGCTCTGTGTAGGTGTTGCAGTAGGTGTAATTACTATAGGTTGGACCGCTAGAGTCCTGAAGACAAAGTGTGTCATGTTTCTGTAGAGTTTTATCAACATTTTGTGCTGAACAAGTAGTTCATCCTGTGGCATTGTGTCAATGTCTGGATGTGGTGCATAGGTCGCTAATATCAGCCATGTTGCTCCTGGAATCCCTAAAGGACCAAGCCTTGCTCTTGTTTTTATGTGGGGTAGGGCGCCATTAAACCAGAAAATATGTTCCTGGAAAGTAAGCAGAATCTCAGTCTCCTCAAAAGGAGTGTAGACCGCTGGAATGTTATCATGTATGTAATAATGAAAAGTTTTGGTTACAGCATAGGCTGCTGGGAATATAACCCATGAGTAGAATACCTCTGTTTTGAAATCTTCGTGCGCCTCTATCATGAATATTACTACACCTCCTCTGGGTTGTAGCCCATGTGTGAGTAGTTTTACTGTTAAAGTTTGTCTTACTTTGGGTGCAATTTGTATTGCATCTGCATCTTCCTCTGATTCTGGAAGTGGTTGCTCTAGTGGGTTCAGTGTCAGAGTAGTCATTGTGTATAAAACACAGACTAACTGTCCAATGAAATTAAGAAAAGGTTTTATGCACAATTTTGGGAATATTGTCCTTTCAAGTTTGATTAACCAACAGCCAATACATAGGATGTCTTGCCTACTCATCTGTGGCGGAGTTTTTTGCCCACTTACTCCAGACGTCTCTGGATTTTTGTAAGTAGGGTCTCTGAGAATAAGCACGACTGGGCTACTCAGATTCTATTGTTGAGTAAGTGTGCCATCAATATACCACATTGGGCGCCATCTAGTGTAGTTCCAATAGTACCCTTTATGCAGGACCTACGCATTTGCGGATAACATAAACTCTGACCCTGTTGGCAGACTGAATATGTACACCCGCACCGAATATATTAGCCTGTTTTCGCATTAGCTAGCTTGTAGTGCTACTAAAATCTCCTGTTATCAGAGAGATTAGTTTTTGCAACCTCAGAACACAATAATCTCAGACTCATGGATACAATATACTGCTTTTCACCCAGTCACTTGTGCATGCTTGTTTTGCTCTCAGAGAGATAAAGAGAAGAAACAGTAGAGCATTTTTACAATAAGAATCTATTGTACCGGAGTTCTTCTCATGTAGAATAAGTGCGCTGTTACAACTGTCACAAAGCAGCTGAGATATAGTACAAGCAGTACAGTGAATGAAAAGGAATAGTATTGTTCTACCATTTTACAAAACTCAAGAACATATACATGAATAAGAAATGCATTTATAAAAATAAAATGCGTACTCCTAAGATACCTGACTAGATGTACCTAAGTGTACCTAGCATGTAAGTAGGTGTGAAAGAGCTACTGAGCCTAAAAGCCTAATAGTCTAGAATCTAAGAGCCAAGAATCCCGCTAGGATTGAGTCTAACCCCAATACCTGAATAGTGAGAATGTGGGGCTTCGTCCTGGACTTGAGCTGGACACCCCGCAAGGGATAGTTAGACCACTGTCAGCTGGAGCGAGGTCATGCCGGAGCTGCAGCGTCTCTGGTCAGTGTTTTGGCCTTGAAGTCTCGGGTCTCTCCTGCTTTCTGATAGCAAGAGGTGCTGTATTTATACAGTCTATGTACGTGTGTTACCCATTGTTCAGAATGAGGTATGATGTTGGGGATTAAACCTTGTGCATCAATGGGAGAGGTGAAGTATGCCTCCTGGAGAGTGTAGTCATCAATTATTCATATGAACTAAGGATGACGTCTTAGCAATATAGATTGGGAAAAACCCACGGCATGGAACTAGGTGAAAGGTTTAGTCCATAAAATCTGCAATCCTTATAAGGTGTGATGTCCTTATTTGCAGTTATGTCCTTATAAGGCTCGTTCATATAAAATAACAGGAGCTAATGTAGGGAAAGTGTACGATGTTTCCTGGACCTATGTTAGGGTACCGATATGAAATATAACAGCACAACTTTACTAGGGACTTATACGTACATTAAATATGCTAATTAGGTATAAGTCAATGTAACCATGGTTAAATGAGTGGACACATGCACTTTAGCACTGGTTACCAGTGCTAAAGGGTGCAGAGTCCTAAGGCCAGCACAAATGGAGGAGGAAGGCAAAAGGTTTGGGGGAAGACCACCCTAAGGCTGACATGTCTAACATATGGAAAACACAGTGAGTGGGATATGTGATATTACGCTTTCATAGTAAAAATTCACACCAGCGGGGTACTTACAACACTAACATGCTGTCAAATGGGGGTAACAGGTCAAATAATGATTAACAACCCAACTTAATGCCAGGGCCAACTACACTCCAAAAATCATCCTCTTAAACTCAAATAGGAACAGGATAGGAAAATATTGGCACTCCATACAAATCTATATAGCATAACATGACACAATATCATATTGCATCTTCTCATCTTTCCACAGTGGGATATTCCATTGTGCAACACAACAGATGCCTTCAAGAAACCTCAGAGACAAAACACACCTGTGCATCAAACAACCATACAGCCTTGCTCAAATGCAACAAAACACCTCAACACATAGAATATAACAACATATCGACTTCTCATCTGACAACAGGTCACAGCATGACAACCCATCACACACATCATATTTCACAGTGCAGGAACATCAAACTCCTGCTTACCCATATATCCAATAAAACCTATCCTGTAAATCAATAATTCCTCATACATGTCCATTTTTAGGTCGAGCGTGAGCCAGCACGTAAGTGGTGCTCTGCGAAGAGCTGTGGAAGTGGAGTACAGAGAGAAGCCCCGCCCACTCCTCCACCCCTATTTTTCATTGGCTTGTGTGTTTGTCCTTTGTAAATGCTGTCTTCTGATTCATTATGAGGCTTGTAAGTCCCGCCTTATGATGGCCGTGTCTTCATTTGTATCCTACCATCACTACTGGCCCCTTTACTTCAGTTCTTACACGTAAGTATTCTATTTTATTATTGACTTTCTCCTACGTTAGGCATGAAAATTTCGGCCGCTTATGGGCATAAGAAACAGTTGGCAGCCGCGCCTACGACATCAACCGAAAAGTTTCGGTTTTCAGATGAAAAGGACGCGTTGTGTTTGTAACTTCCCATTGAAAATTTCTGTCGTGAAACAAATAAACAAATCTGTTGGAAATCACATCATCCGCACACTCTTGCTCACAAAAAAGACACGGAAGAGGTATAATTCAATTTTCAGTATGTACTGTTTTTTTTTTATTAGAGCAAGGCACGCCCCTTTACCATTTAAAACAACGTGCAGGACTGTGTAAACACATTGATCTGCTTAAGAAACTCTCAATGCGGTTTCAATGAGTGGTAGTGCAGTAATAATGCATGTGCTAATCTGGCATGTAATTAGCTGTTTGGTGGGGATGAGTGTTATGGGAAGCTGAATGAACGCAGTGGGGCTCTAATACATTCTGGCCTCTCTAGGCGGGTTCTGGTGCTGAGGGACCCGACAAAGAGCCACCTTTGTTCTGCGCCTCTTGTGTGGGTGGGCGCTACTCTGAGAAAGAAAAATGTGCTTTGCGGTCCTCTTCAGAGTAAACAAGCTGCAAGTGGCTTTTCTCTCCCTCTTTTTTACGTGTTCCTTTATTCAACATTCCTGTCGCTCAAACTTTTTTCTTTCCATTGTAAAATGTTGTATGCGCGTCACAGCAACAATTGAAACACATGTGATTGCTGAAACACCCAACATACGTGTATTACACTTTTAAAATTGCTAACACCTTACACACCTCTCTCACACCCACCGCCGCATCAAATATACAAAAAGTCAGTTTTCAATTGTATTTGATAGTGTAAGAGGCCTCCTGTGATGACACTGAAATTTGCCAAGATCTGTCCGGCAGCAGAAGCGCGTGCTGCCAGAAATGCCACCACGGCACCCACAGCCTCATCAAACACCAGCGAGTATTACTGTGTTTAGGACATACAATCCCACTGCTCCGCTTCAGGGCCAGAAAGATTCCAGTCCTCTGACTGTGCTCAAACATCAAAGCAAATGGCCCAGTTTGGGTAAATCGGTTTGGCAGATATTCGCCAAAAAAGCAAACGTCTTGATTCTGTGTCTACAAGCAAATGCATGGTAGCGTTTGTAAAATGTCTGTACATGCTTTGTATTGAGAGACTGGACCTCTGGTTTCACTTTACAGAGAAGGCCCTGTGCGCTGAGGGCTTTGCCGGGGACTCGGCATCACCAGCTTGTGGATCAGTCCAGTGGCACTCTTTTGGGAAGAGAAGGTACTATCTTTTGTGCCCTGTTACAGCCATTTCTTGTCCAAGGGGATCATGGTGTCTAAATCGAGTCAAAGCATACAGTCACATTGGGCAAAAAGGGAGATGTTGTATTCAATCTCAAAACAATGAACAATTCAGCTGGAAGCCCTCACCCCAACCACAGTTAACTGTAGCTGCCAGTTTACAACCCCCAGCACACTGTGCCTTCTATAATCTCATGATATTGTCAGCTCAATTACAGCACATCTCTCCCGTAAACCAAATAACACGTCGATAAACTGTATATACATTTATATACACACTGCTAAGTTACATTAACTCTGTAGGTCATAACGTACTCTTTATGACACAGAGGCACAGATTTGTTTCACTTGCCAATTTTTCCACCCTCATATTTCTGTTCACACAGCTAGCCTCTTGTGTTGTAGAGCTCAATCTGAGTCATTGCTGCACTGGCAGTGACTTTTGGTTTTCTGGACTTCACTGATTGCTGTGAGGACGAAGGTTCTTCATGGTCTGGCCTTTTCCAAGCTGGTTTCACGCTGTGTAACTAACCCGACTGCAGACTGCCGAATTTTCTCTGCGCTACAAAACGTAACAGAATAAACTTCTTCAATTGAGAAGTTGCTGGGGACTGGAAATTTAATTACACCATCCAAAAAGAACCAGAGTTCACTTACCTGTATCTTTTGACGATTATTCACCTTAAACAAAAGCTACAGTACAACGATCGATTTGACATATACGTATCAATTTAATTCTATAATTCTTGAATCTTTGGAAACACCATTCAGAGGTCAACTGTTAAATTTATGATAGTCCTGAAGATGGTCTCATTGACAAATGCATAGAGACTGAAACGTCGACATTTACATAGTGACATTGAAGGATTATACAATTGTATTTATTTTCCTCTTTTTACATTGTTTGTATAACTGTGTAGTACCCTTGATAAATTTCAAAAGATAAAACCTTTCTCTATATATACTCGTGTTTTGAATATTTATTGTTTTGTGATTGGTTCATTGGTTCTTATGTCCTCACAAGGAAAAAAAAGAATTTCTTAGTTAAAATACAATTGAATAATATCTCTCTGGCGAGTTTATCAATAATTATTGCAGTTAAAAATATATATCAAAAGCAATAGAACAGAGTATTTCAAATAAATCCCTTAAAGGCGCCTTTTACCCGTTCATTTGATTTGCCCAAGCCCTCAAGGGCATTGGGTTTCCCATTATATTCAATAGTTTACAACCCCCAGCACACTGTGCCTTCTACAATCTCATGATATTGTCAGCTCAATTACAGCACATCTCTCCCGTAAACCAAATAACACGTTGATAAACTGAATATACATTTATATACACAATGCTAAGCTACATTAACTCTGTAGGCCATAACGTACTCTTTAAGACACAGAGGCACAGATTTGTTTCACTTGCCAATTTTTCCACCCTCATATTTCTGTTCACACAGCTAGCCTCTTGTGTTGTAGAGCTCCATCTGAGTCATCGCTGCACTGGCAGTGACTTTTGGTTTTCTGGACTCCACTGATTGCTGTGAGGAAGAAGGTTCTTCATGGTCTGGCCTTTTCCAACCTGGCTTCACGCTGTGTAAGGATTTCTGCCCCATGTCCTCTGCACCAGAGTAATCCAGCCCCAGGGGGAGTGGCCTCCCTGATTCTGCTTGACCTGTCTGCAGCGTACGACACTGTCAACCATGATCTTCTGCTTAATCGTCTTATTTCCATCGGCGTTTCTGACAAAACACTTACACTGTTTTCATCCTTTGTGGAGTTCCTCAGAGCTCATCCTTGAGCCCCACATTATTTAACATTTATGCATCCGAATTGCCTAAACTCATAAGATCTTCGGCCTAACGTTGACATCCTACGCAGATGATACACAAATTGTATTATCTTTATCAAAAAACTTTGCACCACCAATGCAAAACTTCAAGGACTGCATGTTGGCAGTCAGTTCCTGGATGAATTCCCATTGTCTGAGATTAAACTCAGACAAAACAGAAGTAATCACAATCGGCAACTTCTTGCCTAACTGGTCACAGAATTGGTGGCATGATGCATTGGGATCGGCACCTATTCCAGTCACCAAGGCAAAGAACCTTGGTGTGATCATCAATGACAAATTGAATTTTAAACCACAGGTGAATTCTTTCTTCTCATCAAGCTTTTTCTTGCTGAAAACCATTTAAAAAATACCTTTTATCCCAATGGATAGGCAGAAAACCAGTGATTTCTTCCCTTCTCCCGGCAAAACTCGATTACTGTAATGGTCTTTATATCGGGCTACCTGAAAAAATACTCAACAAATTGCAAAAGATCCAAAATGCAGCGGCTCGTCTCCTGTTAGGTATCCCTAGACACGCGTCAGTCCAATATCATTTGTATAAGCTGCATTGGCTCCCAGTTAGGAATTGCATCATTTTCAAGGCCCTCTGCATCACCTATAGAGCACTTCAGAATACTGGCCCCATGTTTCTGAGGCACCTACTCTACTGGTATGTTCCAAAAAGGCATTTACACTCCGATGGAGCTAAACTACTAGCAACTCCGAGAGTCTTCAAGGCTACATGGGGCGGTAGGAGCTTTAGGGCAGCTGCCCCCAAACTCTGGAATGCACTCCCTCTCTCCATCAGAACCCTCCCAACTTTACTTGCCTTCAGGAAGGCCGTGAAAACTTGGCTGTTTGAGAAATAATCACTTTGTCCTTGCAAATACTCGCTTAATCCACTGCTCAGCGCCAAGACACCCCCGGGTATTCGCGCGTTTAATAAATGTATTAACATAACATAACTGTCAGTGTTTCCGATACTCTGCCCGAGAGGACAACAAGGACAGACACCACCAGGCCGATGTCCTTAAGATATGAATTTTCTTGGTAAGCCTAAGATTAGACAAGTGGTTGAGGGGACAGAGAGACAGGGGACTTCTGGTTGAAAACGTGTTGATTGGTGAGAAGGGCTTATGTGAGGCAGGGAACATCAGAGTTCAAGGCCAACTGATCACCAGTGGTTGCAAGGAGCTGTGAGTGAACTGCCATCACTCTGTGGTAGTCATCCATCACACCCTCCACCCCCACCAGGGGTATGAACCTTACTGACCATGACCTCCATTACTCCCTGCAGGGTTCCCTGTTGGCATGCCCCTAACTAACCTTGCACAACCAACCCATTCCAGACCCATACCCACCCTCTACCTCATTCCCCATATACCTCTTGTCAGTCCACAGCTGTGTTCTAGTCGAAGGATGTCCCGCCCTTTACTCTTTATGTGCACAGTTGTGTGGGCACTGCTTTGGTGAAGTTGGCAAATCCTAAAACGTTGCAGAAGTTGGCAAATTCTAAAATGTTGCCAGTGTCACCAAAGCAAATCTTAACTGAATTTGTGAAACTGTGTGGGTGTGAGATGGAAATGCCCCCTTGCATGGCTCTGGACAGTGTGAACCTCTTCCCTTTGATAGACAACTAGTAAATTATGGTATGTCCATGCAGTGTTTTTAGGTCGAGGCTGGGTAGTGCATGCGCTGCTCTGCGAGGCATGCTGTATTCAGGAATGAACTTGATGCTCTGCCCACTCTCCGCCCATATTTTTCATTGGCTTGTGTCATTGTCCTTTGTAAATGTTGACTTCTGATTTGTTGATAGGCTTATTAGTCCCTCCTTAGTACCTCCCTGTCTTTTGTTGTTACCTTCCATTAGGACTGGCCCTATTACATGTGTCCTAACTCAGGAGCTTTCATAAGAAGTTTGGAGAACTATTTAATTAATTAATATAGACAGGACTCGCGGGACGCCGACAATGGCAGACGCTATGCATTAGCAGCGTGCCTTGCGTGCTTTCACTATGGCAATGCAACAGATCTCACATTTGAGCCATTGGCATTGTAAATGACAATGCCTTTTATTTATGTGTTGGTTTTTAAAACATAAAGTAAAAGGCATTGTCATTTACAATGCCAATAGCTTAAACTCTTGCAAATGAGAGACCTATTGCATTGCACATGCTTGTTTAAAATATCTTGCTGAGATTCGGTTATTTTCAGCGAACATAAAAAAACTCTAAACTTATTTTGCAATGTTTTTACTTCGACTTTCTCAACATGATGAATCTAAAGGATCCTGGATTGTGTCATCCCACCCTGTTGATTAAGAATTTACCAATTGTGAGATATAGTTCCTATTGAGAGACAGTGAGATAAATGAAAAAGGAGAGAAGCATTCCAATGACTCGATCAAGATGAGCAAATAGAAATTAACAAAACATTCAAAAAGGATAGACAGACTACAGAGGAATGGAAACAGACCAACAGATATATAATAGACTAAGCAACATGATTTAATGCAGAGTTCACCAAAGAGTTACAATGATTATGAGCCTGATTCTCAAAGGTAAATTACACTTAAATATAAGTTTACACTTTGTTGTAAAGTTATTTCTTTCTCTATGCACAAACTCCGAGTGTAAACTCAGAACAAAAATGTACGGTACGTGTTTTCACTGCTAATTGGCTTACTCTTGAGTGGTTGAGTGATGTCTCTCCTTAAAAACTCTCCCTGACCATCCCTAAACCCCTCTTACTCCTCCCTGATCCCATCCCCTTTAGTAGTAAGTCTACCCCTTTCCTACACCCTCACCTGTGTCTCTCACACATTTACTACTAAAATATATACTTACATGTGCAAAGACTCCACATAAATCAGCATAGGCAAAACCTACCCTTTGGAGTGTGTTTTGTAGTGCAATGTGTGAATCAGAACCCGTGTCTTCCAAAATCTCAATAGCACAGAGGTCAGAACAAGGGCAATCACTAAATGTATGTAAACTATAGAGAGATAAAGGGAAACACATTTTCATGGAAGAAATACGGGTAGAAGAGAGAGAAAGTTGGACAAAGAAAGAGACAGCAAATTATACTTTTATTCAGTATATATACTTATAATTGTCATGTAAATACAATGGGGCAGATGTACGTTTCCTGGCGCATCCCTGCAAATCAGCAGGGATGCGCCAGGAAACTTGCGACACGCATCTCAATCCTTGCGCCACCATGGATGCGCCGCATTTACAATGCGCCGCATCATGGCGCAAGGAAATGCAGATGCGAGTCGCATCTGCTGCTGTAAGGTTGCAGCTGTGCTGGAGTTGTGTCACGGGCGCGACGCAACTCCAGCACTTTGCCAACCCTGCCTTTGTCTAACATGGTGCGTCAAGCCTTACGCCTGCTTCAAGCAGGTGCAAGGTTTTGACGCAGGGGGGTCGGAATAGTGACTCAGTGAAATCTTGTAGATTTCACTCAGCCACTTATCCGAGGTGTTCCTGCGCTGGAACGCCCCCCCTGCGCCAAAACGCCCACATGAAACCTGACGCAGGTTTCCTGTGGTGCAGGGTTGTACAACGTGACACATCTCCTTAGAAGCGTCACGTTGTTAATACCCCGCAGCATGGCACTGGCTGTACGTTGCCACTGCATCACAGAAGTGACGCAACGGCGGTGCAGAAGTGGTGTACGCGTCTTGTAAATCTGCCCCAAAGTCTTATATCCCAGTGCAGACTACTGCAGGAAACAGGAGCAGCAAAACGGAATCAGTTTCAGGCCATTCGACTCATTCGAAGGTGGTGCAGCCAAAAGTATTGCTTCCGAAGAACTTAACCATTGTTTTTTTTTCTTCTGAAAAATCATCTGCGTTCTCTGAGTGGCAGTAACCATTTTGTGTGTGGTTACATTTGTGTAGGGCGTGATCTGCATTTGGTATAGTCACGATAGTGGCATCTTCACCACTGAGCGGCTATTTTATTTTGTAACCTAAAACCACCGTCCTTGAGTACTACAGGAGTTTCCAAACGCGAGCCTCCTGCTGAAGTGCGATCTAGAAGAGGAGAAACTGTGCTTTCATTGTTCTTAACAAAAGAAGATAAGCTGTGGAAGCCAGTGGAAAAAAAATAAAGAGCTTCTGTCTTTGCATAATTTATTTCTCCGTCACCAGAAATGGATAATGCTCTAGTCAGTACCCTTCAGTTCTTCTGCAGCCTCCACGAGGAGAGAAGTGACATGGTCTGCCAGTTGCTGTCAGATGGTTTTATTACATGCCGTTTGAAAGTGTGATTGTAACATAATCTACAAGAGAAGCAGCTGCATGCAAACGTGGCGAAAGTCCATCAGTGTGAGCAGCAGAAGAGACACGCGTCAATTCAGCCAAGCTTGCCTTGCCCTGCAAGCTCATTACACAAATGCAATTTCCATGGCGACGGCCCTCACTTTTAAAATGGAGGGAGGCACTTTTAATGCAGAAGGCAGCTGTGGGCGTAGTGGTTTGGCGTTGTTACTCACCAAATACTGGGAAACCCTGCAAAGGCTTCACGCCGTTAATTTATTCACAATGTTAAGGAATGTAGGCATAGTGATGTAGTATTGCCCTCCAGGCCTTTTGCTATTGTACTGCAGCGAGGTTGTAGGTCTCACAAACCTTTGACTGACGTCTGTTACTTGTAGGTGATCAGGCTGCTCAATCTCCATTGAAAATCGCAAGGTGTTCTGGTGAGTCAGACTGTCCAGAGGAAGTTCGGTGTTCAAAGCAAGAGTGCACAAAAGAATGTCGAAGAAAAGCTTACAAATATTTGCAGAGTCAAAATGTTTCACAATAGTTAGGTCTTGCCTACAAACAGCTTTAGCTGTTTTGTGAATGAACAATAGTTCTTTGGTCAGCCTCCTACTTGGGACTGGATGGCTTTCTTGCTTATCATACTTCAAATTTGAAATTTAAATGTGAAATATCCAATTTCCCTGTTACTGATTTGATGGGTTCGTCTGTATTACTGTGTTTGTTCAGCCTCATAGCAATTCACCCTTAGGGCCTAATTACGAGTCTGGCTGTCTGAGGACCGCCAGACTAATGGTTGCACGGCGGTGGCGGTCTTGCGACTCCCACATTACAACCCTAGTGGTTGTGCCGGCGTAGGACGCTGACTCCACCAGGGAACCGCCGTTTCCTGGTCGCTGTGCGGCGGTCAAGAGGCATCAATATGCTTGGTGGGACAGCCGCAGTCCTGCCAAGTATATTACGACTTTCATCTCCGCCACTGGTTTCATGGAGGTCTTTACTCCATGAAAACAGTGGCGGAGATGAAAGAAAGGGGCCCCCTTGTGCCTCACTCCTTGTGGATGCACACATTCAGAGAGATATTATCTTTAGATATCTCTCTGAATTTTTGGGAAATTATTGAGAATGACAACAAAAATGATTCATGATGGACAGGCCATGATTAACTTGTTTTGATGCCACTTATAACCAGTTCCACTATAATAATTGTAATCGTTATCTGTGAAAACCCCATCTTTTTTCACCTTTATCTATTTCACACATGAGCACTACTACTTCACGCCCCTTCTTTTGGAGTAACCGCTCAACTACTATAGAACGTGGTACTGTGTTCACCTGTTGAATATGTGTCTGTGAATAAAAACAGATGTTTTTCTGAAGAATCAGTGGGTGCCATTGTTTTTGTGTGAAGGTGCACATTTGAGAACTTTGTATGTATTTGGTACCTTTTGCTGATCATATGCATACCTAAATTGGACTTCAAATCATAAACGTCTCTTGACTTAATACGTGATAAATAAGTCTAGGACCAACTGTTTTCCATACTACATGATAGCCAGGTCTGCGGACAATGATTGGGTTACCCCATTAGGTTAGAATGGCATAGGGGTACCTTGGGCCTACCTTAGAGGTGACTCATATATAATAAAAGAGGTTAGTGCTTTGCAAGTAGGGGCACTTGCCTAGTCGACATGGCAGTAAAAACTGTGCGCCGACACTGCAGTGGCAGTTCTGAGAACCCATTGAAAGGCTGCTCGTGTGGGTGGCACAATCAGTGCCGCAGGCCCACTAGCAGCATTTGATTTACAGGGCCTGACACTCTCAGTGCACTTTACTAGGGCCTTACCAGTAGATCAAATATGCCAATCATGGAAACACCAATCCATAATCCAATTGACAATAGGAGCACTTGCACTTTAACATTGAACAGCAGTGAGAAAGTGCGCATAGACACTACACCAGCAAACAAAGAGTTAAAACCAGGAGGTAAGAAAGCAAAAAGACAGGGAAAACACACCAAACGATGCCAGTTCTCACACAGCCTCTATGACAACCTTGTACTGACTTAAGCTTCAACTTCTGAGCTCTCAATCGTGTCCTGTTGAAAACACCTGAAGGCAACTCAGTTCATAGTATGCATTCAAATGTAAGATTAAGTAAAATATGTGAAATGAAACTGGGAACTAAATCGTTCACTTGGAATAATTTGAAGTTTTTTACATTCACTGTTTAGAGAACAAGCAGTGTCTTTTTTCCCCATATACTTAAAGACATGCTCATAAGGCCCAAGAAGGACCTGTTTCAGTTTCAACTTTAATTACTATCTTGTCTGAGACCTGAAGAGACCCAGCCTATGTAAAGCCCAGGCAGTTTGTACACTTTTGCTTGCATATGGATGCCATTGTCTGCACTTTTCCCTTGCGCTGGTGCCATTTTGGCAGCCTAGTGCCAATGCAGGCACCACTGCACCATGATGCAATGGTGCCTGTGTTGTAGGCAGGATTGTTTTAGAGCAGGAAGGGGTAGCCTAAGAGGCTTTTTCCTCGTTCTATGTGTGCAGAATGCAGCACACATAGAAAGAGGAAAAAACAAGAAGAAATAAAGATATTTCTCCTTGTTACACCTCCCCTGGGAAAGCCTATTTTTTTGGCACATTCCCAGGTTTACAAGATCTTGAAAATCTGGAATGCATCAAAAACATGGGAGTTGCGTGGGAACACCTACACAATGCTCATGGAAACCCTACCCAGGGCAGAGTAACGCAACGCATCTATCTATGCTGTGTTGCGTTACTCCATATTGTTGAAGCCATTCAAAGCCATGTAAAGTTCCAGGCCTGCAAATTTCCTTCTAATCTTAATGTCTGGGACATTGCACCTTTGGGCAGAGCCAACAATATTTTCAAACATTTACTTTCGCACCTCTCCCAGCTTCCCGCCATACTTAAGGCTGATAACTCAGCCCCGTAGAGGCATTGCGTGGGATTTTTCCTGAGAGGCAGGGCCGTTTCTACCGTTAGGCAAGACTAGGCGGCCGTCTAGGGCGGCAAAAGGGGGAGGGCGGCAAAAAACATGCGTGCATGTACGTTTGTTAAATAAATATACCCCTTTTATTTGTGCTGTACTCGTTAGAATACAGCGTACCGCCTGGAGAGACTGTGATTAGAGTGAAATATGACGGCTACCATCGGCAAAACGCATTTGACGCATCTCGACTTTTTAAAAATTATTCTTATGCTTTCATAATCCTGCCATATATATGGAGATCTACATAGCGGCATCTGTAAAAATATGATAATAAAGAGCACAGATTGGCGTTTGGGAAGAAATCGTTCCAGCCCCAGGACCCGCTAAAAGAGACACGATTTAGACTTCTTGTTGGAGAGATCTGGAACAAACCTCCGTGAAAGGCAATACCGAGTGGGCCTATGAACGAGGTATGGTCAGTTATTTTTGCTGTAACACTTTCTATTGAGCTAAACACAGGCCTCTGCGACTTTGCATTTACATATCATATTATTTCCAGATTAATGCAACTTTGCATTCTGCACAGTTTTTTTCTTTTAAAGAATTTATTTCTTTTAGCAATTCCGACAGTACAGTACAAAAAAACCCACTACAATTGTAGCCATTATCCCAAACACGTAGTAGAGCAGGAATATTCCCACTCCCAGGAACCAGTGATTACATAACAGTTCATTAGAAATTTACCATTAGTTTATCCTTCTTCTCAGAAATGCGCCTCACTCCCCATGATTGCCAATAAGCCCCTACCCCTCAGATTCTTAAGTCTGCACAGTTATTTCAGAGAGTAAGCAGAGTCTAAAGATTAGACATCACGTAAGAGTGCTTTTTCGGATAATGAGAGAGAAAAGCGGCAGGAAAAGAGCTTGAAATACGTAGGTGTTGTTGAGCTGTGAACAGTGCCAGATCAGTATGTTCAATGTGTGACTGCAAACCCCCTCCTGTTTTGAGTGTGTTGTCTATATGTTGGATTCTATAACCATCTGGGATGAGGATGTCCAGGATGTGTGTGAAGGAGGGAGGTTGTGCACTAGGTTTCAGTGATGAAGAGGGCACCTAGGTTATGTTGGGGGAATACTGAAGAGTGCGCATTGATAAGCACTCCTCCCACAACACCCTCAGTTGATGCTTATCTAGCAGGCAGAAGTATTTGCATGCCTGAATCCAGAAGTGGCCCCGAAAAAGATTATCCTGACATTGCTTGATATCTTGTCTAAGATAAAGCTTGCTCTGTCTCGAGAATCTCGCTCCATAAAGCAGCATACTATGGGTTGGTTTGATTCTGCATGGGTCTGCGTATCTGCCTGTGTTGGGTGTGATTGGAGGTGGTAGAGGCCAGTAAGCCTACTGTTCTCCCAACTCAAGCCCATGATAGCATAACTGAGCTAATACCCTCAGAACAGGGGAATAACACTTATATAGCTGCAACAATTGACACAGATGATTTACTTTAATGCAGATTTGACAGTCCAGACTAGATAGAGAGGCACCAAAGCAGGCATCTATTCCCCAACACCTGGATGAAAGGGGAAGAGAGTGATGGTAGTAAAAGGGATGCATTTTTCAATACTCGCCAAGCGCGGCAAAACACCTAGAAATGGCCCTGCTGAGAGTGGCCCTTTGCCTTCTGTCCCAAAGCCCATAAATTGAAACAATGTCTATTGTTGATTGCCCAGCTTTAAAGCCCCCCTGCTCCATGGGAATAATTCAGTTTTCCTCAATCCAATTCTTTAAAGACCTTAACATAATGTTAGAGTATAGTTTTACACCTACATCTAACAGACTTATCAGGCGATAATTACCTGGGTCATTCATGGCACCTTTTTTGTGTATGGGTTTGATTATAGCACCTTTCCAACTTAGAGGTATTTTACCGGTCTTGGTTATGTATATAAAAGCTGGTCCAACTGCCTTAGTTAAAATTGGAAGGTTATCAACTTAGCAATAGATTGGATGGAGAATAGCTCCAAAACTTCCACCCCTAAAATTGGCCAACACTTGCTCACCACCATCTCCCTTGGCTTGTAGGTATTAGTTAATTAAGCTACCCAATCAGTTTCTGACACCAAGCATCTTGTCGGTGGGGCAGCAATACAGCTTCCCCTCTGGACCAACTTCAAGAACTTCCTCGTGTCCTTTCTTGTAGTATCCTAATCATCAGGTCCCAATTAAAGTGAAA
This sequence comes from Triturus cristatus, assembly GCF_964204655.1. NCBI lineage: Eukaryota > Metazoa > Chordata > Amphibia > Caudata > Salamandridae > Triturus > Triturus cristatus. Next base: position 251,238,644 of record NC_140584.1, read on the forward strand.
TAAAGCCTGCTTCTTTCTCACCACCAAAGCTTCATACTTCGTTTTCTTACAGCAGTAGATATCATTGGTCTTTACATGGCCATCTTCTCGCCTTCACCTACCTATTTTTCTTAACTCCTTCCTAGCAAGTGGACACTCCTTATCGAACAACTGCTGCTTAGAATATTGGCATGGCAGATGCTTTTTTATTTTCTTAATACATTACCTTACTACTGGTATCAATTGATTTACAATCTTTGTAATGGTCTTTGCATACCAGAATTTGGCTCTCCTACGGCCCTATCCTGGTCCATCTCATGAAGTATTTGATACTGTGTTAACTGATCAATTTATTTCCAATCTAATCTTGTTGTTAAACGTTTGGGAAATCTATTTCATTGGGATAGTCTGTCTGTCAATATTGGATCTGCCTCTATGGCAAATTTTAGTCCCAAATGATCACTTCCCTTTAATTTTAACACCTTAAATTCTATACAGAAATCAAAGAACCATGCTTGTATAAACATATAGTCAATAGAGCAATTCTGTTTCCATATAAAAATGTTTGGGTTGTTGGATCATCCTCTTTTAAGTGGCCTTTTCGGCATACAAACACTAACTCTGCGAGAAAACTCGTCCACATATCGGAAAATTTGCATTGGGAATTGTGAGAAGTTGGCCTGGTATATGATGTTCCCTAATTAAAGTGGGCACCTTGCACCAGTCCAAATGACCCTCATGATGTATGAGGTCAAAGATAACCTTTAGAAAGCTATCTTAGTGGTAGCTGTGGAGAGCAGCCCTCAGGCTTAATCCTGAAGGAATGTAAAGTAGCTTGTTTTACCAGAATATCACCTCCTGATTAAATCAAATGAATGGAGAATCACACCGTAGTTATGTAAAAATATGTATTTATTAATATATCACTCACTAGTATCCTCTACACGAGGATAGAACACAAAGCACACAATACGAGATCAATAGAACAGTTGTAAGTAGCACAATACACAGTGGGCCCCAGGGGAACCCCAAACCATATACTGAAATAGTGGTATAACAATCACAACTCGGGTCCAGATAAGGTCTGGAACCCAAGGAACCACCCAAGATGAGTACATAGGGACCCCACAGAGGACGGGTGCAGTGTGCGAACATGACCGCGGGCTCCGTACAATTCTCTGGGGAAGTCGCGGTTGCAATTTTACAGTTTAAGGACCCCTCTTGGAGGATATCGAGGAAACCCTCAAGAAATTAAGAGGTTAGAGAGACACCCCACCCATGGATACCGTAGTATCCGAGTTACATATCCCAGAGGAGCCGGGTGCATAGGTCTGGAGAGGTGTCGGAAACCACTGTCATTCTCAAATGGAGGGCTGAGAAGAAGTACTGCTGCCGGGAAGGTGAAAAGGGTTCGGTGGAATCCAAGCCTGGATTCTGGAAGGGAGGCACCTGAGAGCAGAGCGGACAGAGTCTGGGTCACTTCAGAGTGACCAGGGGCTCGGTAGAGGAATGCCCACAGATGTCGGGTGCTTAAGGTGCGAATGGATACTCGACTCTGCAGCCACGAGGACCAGGAGATATCGATGACAACCAGGAGTCAGATGTGAGATGTCCCATGAAGGATGTCGAGCGCCGAGGGGTCGGTGTCCGGCTGGAGCACCAGCAAGCCTTGGCAACAGCAACCCATGCAGGAAGGTCAAACAGGTCACGGTGTGGACTTGCAAGGTCCAGGGGACTCACCAATCAATGGGAAGTCAGATCACATCTGAAGCAACCAGGAAAGCCCAACAGAAATCAAGATGACCCTCAGGAGGACCCTCAGGCCGAATGACCAGGAGTCGCAAGTGGACCTCAAGCAAGAATGCAAAGTACCAGCCCACGGAGCACTTGGTGTGAGGGGGCCAGATTTCTTTGGTGCAAATACTGCTCAGGGTCAGGACAACACGTAGTCCAATGCACAAGCTCGGGAATTGTCAACAAGCATATGCAACTACAAATAGATGCGGTGCACAGGGGTTCAGGTTATGCAGTCCCCACAAGGGATACTTGCCTCAAACTTACTGAGAGGGCAGATCAACCTCAGGGATCCTCAAAACTCACCTCCTCTGTTGCTGGAATCTTCGGAGTCTGCAGAAGCTCAGGAACAGAAGACCAGTCAGTTGCATTGAGGTGCCTGCGAATGCAGGGGAGTGACTCCTTCACCCCAAGGGAGATTCTTCAGTTGTCCTTAGTGCACCACAGGTCCTGCACAGAGCCTTTATGGAGCAAGGGAACAGACAAAGCTTTGGACAGGGAGGGGGACAAAGTTGGGCCCAGTCGCAGTTCACCAAAGTCCAGAGTGTCCAGACGGTCTATGCACAGTGACACCAAATGTGCCCCAGGTGCAGGCTTTCAGGCACTCTCAGAGTGCACCCACCCAGCCCCAATACACTAAATCCTGTATGAGAGGTGGTCACACCTCCCTGTGACAGGATGCCTATTGTAGTGCCTTCTGCTGCTTGAGTTTGACACAGCAGCAGGAGGGCATAAATGTGTCTCAGGTCAGCAGCATCAATTTTGTGCTGTCTGGGTCGAGAAGGCTGCCACCGGATAGACCAGTGACCCCATGAAGCTCGCTGCAGAAGGGTGGAATCATACTTTCCACACCGGTTACCGATGTGGAGGTATGATTCCAAGGTGTTTGATACCAAACACGATATGTTTCTATGCAGCCGTTTTCGAGATAGCATTTACCGCGAGGTTATCATGCTCCTTTACCTATATGTCAGGCTGAGTCACAGACAACCCGGGAGAATGGTCTCCGAAGGCTGCAGAGGGGGTCCGCTCATGCAGGGGCACCCTCTCACATAAAACCCAGCACTCTGCCTTCAGGATTGATAAGGCCTGCTATAGGAGTGACTTATACGTTTTAAGTGTAGTGACTTATAGATATACAGAACCTATATATAAAGTAAGTGGTGCAAGCACCAGCTTACACTGGTTGCAGTAGCAGACCTGTAGTTCCATTTTGCATGGCCTCTCATGGGTGGCATGATACATGCTTCAGCCCATGGGAGGCCTCTGGGGTACCTATGCCCTGGGTACATGGGCACCATAAGCTAGGGATGTATAAGGGTACACCAGTATCCAATCTGGAGTGTACCAAAGTACATGAATGACAATTTAAAGGAGAAAGCAGATATACCGCGGTCCTGATTAGCAGGATCCCAGTCGGACTAGTCAAAAACAGTGCAACATCAAGCAAAAAGTGGGGGTAACCATAAGAAGCAGATCCTACTTTCCTACAGGAATACAGTAACAATCTAGCATATCTAAAACCACAGAATCAACCTTCCTTGGATCTAAGCGTGGGTTAAAGTCCCCTAGTAGGAGAATCGGGTATTCCCCGGAAGTTTCCTTAGTTCTTCCAGATCCCTCTATAACACCTCCTATGACTCCTTCCGATAAACATTCACAACTTCTTTTGCCGCAGACAGACCTCATAAAGATCCAGTGAACAAACTAATAACCAATTGCTAATTGTTTCTATAATTTTTGCCCCCGTACTACTTTTGGTAGATACCAGTGTCAATAATCCAGCTTTCGCCCACCCAGGACCCGATTTGGTTACATCTTTAAAAAAAAAAAACTATTCTGGTGGAACTCCTTACCCGCCAACCATGACTCCTCGAAACAAATGGTCTCATTTCCCTCCCATAATCCCAGGAGGCAACCCGAAAGCCAGTGGGTGCGTCGCTTCCCTAATCGATCTGTCCCCCCCATGAAAAAATACTCTCCCTATCAACGGTTAGATACACAAACCTATTGCGTAAAGGGATCAGATCTGTCAAAATCTCCCTTTCCTGGGACAGGATAGTTACTATTAGGGTTCTGCTATTCAACCCCACCACCCAGGATGGGTTTACCTCTCTCCCAATCACCAAGTTTAGCTGTTCCTGACTTAGACCTGCATGATTTAACAACATGGGTGGCTTTAAGCGGGAAGGTTCCACCACAGCTACCTGCACTATTCATAATCCAAATTTATTCAACTCATCACTTGCTCCTAATTCTAGATCAACAAACACTGGAGAAGTAAAGCAAACTTTTGTTATCTCTCTATCTGCTTTGGACTATATGAAGGCTATGTATTCAATATATCTTGACACAACCTCTTCCAGTACATTGCGGTTTGAGAATATTGTCAGGATACATGACCTGTTTAGAGGATTCTACTTGTTTGCTTTTTTTCTCCCTCTAGGTCACCTGCAAGTAACACATATTTTGCTTGTGACAATCTACGCATAATATATGCCTGGTCTAACTGTTCCTAGATCCCAAAGGGTCTCAGCATTCTGTGTGATTCCCAACACAGGGTATCATTCCCTTGGGGCTTCTATTGGGATAAGCTCTTCTCCTTGGCCTAGTGCCCTCCCATGTGTTTACACTGCCAACTAGTACCTCACCTTTCCTCATCACTTTTAACAACCCATTCATCTCAAGACCTGCCCTTCTTAATCTTTGCCGCCTCTTTATCGGTGTAGGTGTTGCAGCTAGTGCAAAAGCTTGGTTCAGCCTGCGCTTGCAGGTTAGTGATCTTAATTTTAAGCCCTGACTCCTTTTTCTCCCTTTTAATTAAGCCAAACGCCAACTTATTGCCTACCCACTGTTCCTTTTCCTCACCAACATTGGCCTTTTTGACACGTAAGCTATTGTATGTTCATGTTCCTCTTGATCTAACGGCTCCTCATTAGATGCCGGTTGAGGAATTACTGGTTAAGGAATTACTGGTCTTACTAATGAGGGTATACAATCGTTAATTTCTTTTTGTTCCCACAAGATGTCCTTTAAAACTCCGGCCTCCTTTCTCAATGATTCATTTGCTGCTAGTGATGCTTCGAATAAACCATGTAATGTTTTCTGCATCAGCAGAAGAATGTCCATGATGGAACTGACAGCAAAAAGTCTAGATTTACTGTGGGGTTCCCCAATGTCCCTTGGATGCCGCTACAGGAAACACCTCTAGTTATCTTGGGACCTCCTGGTAACACCCTCCTCAATTGACCATCTGATGACAGATCTTCTATAGTGACCTCCGCTCCAGACCCTATACTGTCTCCAGAGCATGCAAAACTCAGCTCTGAGGGCTGAAACAAGCAGGGAGAGGAGGAAAGCCTTGGCTGCATCACTCCTCAAGGCACAATTAAGTCCTGAAACTCCTCCTCATGAGTAGCTGATGTCGTTTGAGGACTACTCCCCAATGAAGCCGCTTGCCTCATTTTTGTACCCTCTAATACAATGGGCTTAAAGTGCTTACCTACAAAGTCTTTAATTGAGACTGCCAATGATTTGGCGGATGGATGAGCTTTGTCTGTTCCTGGGGTTCCCAAGGACCCTGCTTGGGCTCCGTCAAGAGAGGGGGAAAATACAGATTCTCCTTTTCTCCATTTCACCTATCTCTTCTTTCCTACATTCTTTCCTTTCATTGAGCTTTTTTTCTTCAATGGAGGTATCATTTTTCCAATAGGTTGGATCTTCAAGTGTTACTTGAAAAGGCACTTTTTTATTTTTTGGCAAGATGGCCGCTGATCTGCCGTAGCATGAAGTCGCAGATCTCTCTCCCCCCTTCCTTTGATCTAGCGGTGATGTAAAGGATGCTGCTTGTCCCTACTTGGCTAAAATATTTGCCTGGCTGGACGCAGGAACACGACCTACTGTGGTGTTTGCCTCGTCAGCTCGCTCCGTTGGCGATATTTGTGCATCGTGGGATTGGCTGCATACTAAGGCTGTTTCGGCGGTGGAGTGCCGAGGGCAGTATGGTGCCGAGGGGTCCCAAACAGCAGAAGAAGCAGAAAGACCAGAAGGATTCAAGTGAATCCAAGGATGCGCAGAAGGATGCTGCGGCACTGGCTACGTCCCTGCGAGGTGCAGGGCAGCCCCGTAGAGTGATCCCTAAAAAGCTGGATGACTCGCAGGACATTGGCAGCGGCAGTACTGTTATCACTGGCGGTAATAAGGATACTGGTGGGACAACTCGGAAAACCACTAAGATTGGGCAAGATGGGGGCAACAAACCAAGGGAAAACACACTGCGGCAGCCTACTTTGCTTGAATCCTTCTCCGCGAGGTTGGCAGAGTCCGCGGGAGCTTCCGTCCCTGAGAACGTCGGAAATCTTGAAACTCTGTTACGCGAGGATACAGTGTTGCATCCTCAATCCGGGTCTTCTGATAGACAAAGGGAGCTGAGCGGTGAGCTCATGGATGTAACAGGCAGAGTACAGGACACACTAAGTTTGGAGGTAGGAAGCGCCGCTCTCAGCGACTTGGACACAAACAATGTGGGAAATAATGTCGGGGGCTCTGAGCTGCTTGTTGCTGGGGATACGGCGGGGGTGAGAAGGACCCTGCGAGTGTTAAGCTGAGTAATCAAGCAGTAATCCCCCCAGTAACCCTTTCAGTAATTCCTCCAGTAGCTCTAGGGGTGGCAATTCCAAAGCAGACACAAGTTCTTACCCAGTCTAAGGCAATCACTGGCTCACCTGATGGGGATTGTTTTTTTCCCTCAATGACGACACAGACTCCTTTCTCTCAAGTGAGGGAAATCTATCCAGTGACTCAGACTCAGTGGAGAGCTCATCGGTGCAGAGGGCGCCCACTGCCCATAGGATTACTCACCAGAAGAACAGGCCCAAATCGAAATCGAAATCGACAATTAGTCCTTCAAATACTGATGCTGCCAGGAAACTTTTATGGGATTACTCAGCTACATCCCAGCTATATCAGGAAGATGGTGGAGCAAACGTACAGGCAGAACAGAATAATCTGAGCAGCCCACCTCAGACTCCCTCAATGGACCTCCTCTACACTACTTTGAAACAGATGCAGGGAGAAGCCAGGTCAGAGACCTGCAAAGCAGGCAACAAAGAAAATACAGGGATCTCTTAGAAAGATGAATACATTATACGAGGAAATGGCGGATAGGGTTACCCATGTGGAGGAAAGAACGGGAAGATTAGAGGATGATATTAGTAAGTGGGAGGCATTCAAGGAGACACAAGAGGATTTCAAGAACCGCCAGAGGCGGAACAATATTAGGCTGCTGGGGGTGGCTGAAGGGGTTGAAGGCCAAGACGTCAGGTCCTTTGTCATCACCTTGCTGAAAGGAGCTTTTCCCGAGATGGATTCCTGGAACTGGGAGAATGAGGTGCAGAGAGCTCACCGGTTCCCTCTGACCCAAAGGAAAGTGCAAGGGGCATCTCAAGCTGAAAGACCTAGGGCGATCCTCGACTACGTTGGCAATTACCTTCTCAGGCAGGAAATCATGGACAAGGCAAAGCCTGATGCTAGACGGGCATTCAACGGTACTTTATTTTTTTCCCGTCCAGACTTTTGCCACGTTACTGTAGAAAGGAGGTGGAGGCTAAGGCAGCTGATTGCTGCATTTCAGGGACTTGGTTGTGAGGTATTTATTGTACCCATCGCGGCTTAAGGTTATAGCCAAGTGGCAAGTTAGAATGTCTTTTTCTGAAGTTAAGGCCCAACTGTATTTGGCAGAGCTGAAGGAGCAGAAGGGGAGATAAGGGTGGGGTCTTGTCGGAAATCAGGGTCAGTCAGGAGTTTGCTACTTGAGATTTAGGGGGGCACAAAGGGTGGATAAAACGGGAAGGGGGATGCGACTTGCTGCAGGCTCAAGCTGTCACACATATGCCATTATTGACCTATTTGCCTGTAAGGGGGAGGGAGTGCTCTGGGGGGGAGGGATCTGAGGGGTGGGGGGGACTCGGGGGACGTTCTGTGGTTCACATGGTACAGCACAGCACGGCATCTGAGATTGGTGGGTGGACACAGGAGGTGTAGCAAAACAATCAAAAATAATGTAACAGGGAATCAAGAATGGAGGAAGAGGAATTTGTGTATTGATTCGGTGGACAACTGGTTGGGACAGGTATTTGATGTGTTTTAATGAGTATACGGATTGCCTCAGTTAATGTGTGTGGGTTGGAGGACCATCTTAAAAGGCAATGATTCTCAGCCACTTTAAGATCAATGCGATTGGATTTTGTATGACTGCAGGAGATGCACGTAGAGGGGACAAGGGGGTATTTATTGCAGCAGCTTGGGTTTCACTTGATTACACATTCGAAACAGGGGACCAAGACTAGAGATGTTGCTATACTTTCTAGAAGAAATGATGTTATAGTCAAAAGAAAACTGGAAGATCAATGGGGCAGATGAGTTTTGGTGGAATGTATAATAAACGATGAAACGGTTACTCTAGGGTCGGTGTATGGATCTACAGAAGATGATCCAGATATTTTTGAGTTTTTTAGAATTAGAGTTAGCTTCATGGCCCGTACCGGTTATCCTCTGTGGAGATTTTAATGTGAATGGGGTTGGGGGGTTGGGTACGGAAGCAGGACATCGTTATGTGGGTCGTAAGAAAAGAACGTGTCGGGCAATTGTTAGTCTGGCTCGGAATAATTCCTTAGCAGATGTATGGGCACGTTTGAAGCCTCATGATCCTGGTAGCACTTACTACTCCGCCCCACATAAGGTCTGTGTTAGGCTTGATTATTTTTTTATATCTAATTGCCTTCTGTCGAGAAGCCAGATCGAGAAATTGCCTCGGATTATTTCTGACCACAACCCGATAGTGTTAACATTAATAGTTACTAGGGCGGCTAGGTGTGAGCGGATATGGACCTTCGAGAGAGGATTACTCAAAGATGAAAGCTATCTCAAACACATGAAGGATTGGATAGTAGGCTATTGGGATATCAATAGAGGTAGCACTTCTTCAGGGGTTACTTGGGATGCTTTTAAGGCGGGTATCGCGGGGAGACGCTGAGTTTTAGCTTATATAGACAAAAGCAGGATGAGTTAAGAGCGAAGAAGCTGTCTAAAGCAGTCACTGATGCAGTGGAGGAATTGAACTCAGCAACTCTTTCAGGGGCACCTTTGGATCATTGTCATGAATAAAGAGAGCATGTTGGGCACACTCTGGCGGTGCACACAAGACAGAAAGTGGCCTTAGGAGAAGTTAAGGGGATCTTGGATGGAAAGGGTGGAACAGTTATCGACCCTGACGGGATCCAAGAGGTTTTTAGGCAAATCTACACTAGGTTGTATAGTGAGGATCAACCAAAGGACCTATCGGCTATCCAAGGGTACCTTTGGGATATTTCTGCTCCTTTGCTTTCTGAAGGAGATAGGGAGGCTCTTGATGCAATCTTGGCTCCTGAAGAGCTTTTTACAGCGATGAACAGTCTCCCATCGGGTAAAGCTGCGGGCCCCGATCAGATCCCCATCGAATTTTATAAAGCTTTCCAGGAGGTAATCCGTTTAGATCTGATAGATACAGTATTGCAGGCACAAGCAGGAAATTCTGTTCCAAGTTCTTGGGCAGGCGCCGATATAGTGGTTATTAACACAGTTCAGGCTCTCTATAAAGCTCCTACAGCCCGACTTAGAATCAATGGAGGTTACACGGCGCCCCTGAAAATTAAGCGTGGCACTCGTTCGCTGCTATTATTCGCAATATATATTGACCCAGATTGTAAAGTTTTGGTATACGCAGATGACGTTGCTATAGTGAACCCATTACCCGCTACCGCTATAGCTGTTGTGAAATTAGAAGCCCTGGCATTTGGTCAGGTTTCAGGATATGCGCTTAATGGGCCTAAGACCCAGATAATTAAGAACAAGGGGGCAGTGTGTAATGATACACGAATTGTTGACTCTGCTGTATACTTAGGGATTAGTATTTCGGCAGATCTGGATAAGACTGTTGATAGAAACGAGCCTATAATATCTAAAGCCAAAAAAGACCTGGTTAGAATGCACAATCTCCACCTCTCTTTAGTAGGGCGGTGCAATGTAATAAAAATGATTCTTTTGCCCAAGTTTCTTTATCTTTTTAAGGCAATACCACTGGTATTTGAGGCAAACTGGTTTTCGGCACTGGAGCACTTAATTAATAGATTTATTTGTGCACATGGAAAAACCAGGAGGGCTCTTCGTTTTATGTCTCTATGTAGGGCCAGGGGAGGTTGGACTGTCCCTGATTTTAAAATGTACTACTGGGCAGCAGCCCTTCAGTATATGTGTGGTCTGTTAGGGAGTGATGCGTCTGATCCGCAGGTCAAACTAGGATCTATTGATATATATATATTCCTTAAAAACACTGATCCTAGTTACTTTAAAAGAACCAGGTTTAAGACCTTGCTGGCTGCGTATAAAGTCTGGGCGTCACTCCGTAAAAAAAGTGGGCTTGGTAGGTTCAATGCCTATACTCGGTTAGTTAGGAACCCAACCCTCCAGGTGGAAATATTCGCAGACTCAGTAATGGTAGAATGGGGATGACGGGGAGTCCGGAAACTGGGTGATCTGATGGGTCCTAATGGAATCTTCCAGTTCTCTGATATACAGGGTGCTTACAGTATTGACAGGAAGAATTTTTTTAAGTACTTACAAGTTCGGAGCTTCTTAGTGAACAAACAGGGTGGCCCTGCTGGGTTTGGTAAAAACAAGATATTGGATGTTATTGAGGGTGGTATAGACTGTACTATACGAAGGTTCTATTCTGAGGTCTCTGAAATGAAAGAGGATGATCTGGGAAAATATGGGAATAAGTGGGCAGATAAGCTTGGGGTAGATCAAGACTGTTTCCGAGACATTAGAGTTAGGATGGACTATCTTGCGTACAGCAGGGCTACAGGCCAAGCAATATAAAACAATATACTCCTTGTATTATACTCTCGCAAGGATAGCACAGTGGGCAGGAACCACAGGCACTAGATGTCCGCGATGTGATAGTCTAGACACAGAAATAGTTCACATCTTCGTATCTTGTCCTCAGTTACAGCGTCTACTGAGAGCTATAGAATTTTTTCTTGACAGAACTCTAGGAATTAAGATCTCTCTTGCACCATCTTGGATATTACTAGGGGTAAATGGTAATGATAAGCAATGTCCTTCGCAATATTTCTTATTTATGACCATGTCGGTCTTGCGTATTTGTATTACAACAGCATGGCTAGATAAAGTACCTCCAACTTTTCAACAAAGGCTTGCTAGGTTGCTCTCTGTGTATTATCTCGAGAAGGGGATTTATGCGAGGAAGGGCAAAAGGGGGAGAATACTCGGGAAATGTATCTGGGAACCTATCTCAAGCTGGATGGAGAATTTGTAAAGTTTTAAGTTATGCCTTTTTCTTTTTGGAGAATTAACTCCCATGATTAGTGTGGATGTTAACTTTATAGTTGAGGAGAAATAATATTTATTTCTTAGTTTATTTTCTTTTTTTGTCTTTAGCTCTCCCCTATTTTGCTTTCTATGATGGTTGAAATTTTTGTAATATCCGTTTTTCTGTGTTACTATGTATATCTCAGATGTTTGTTTGTTTTATTCATAATTATTTTGGTATGTTGCTGTGCTTAAAAAGATGAAAATCCAATAAAAATATTTTTTTTTTAAATGAAAAGAAAAGGCGCTTTTTAATTACACTTACACTTACACTTATACTCTCCCCTTTATGTTGTCTCACCGTAATTCTAGTCTTTTCAGTGTTCTGGGAGAGTTCTGTTAGTGTTTGCACAGAACAGCACCGTTTACACTGCACCGAAGACACGTACGAGATCACTAAAGCAGCTGAGTCAGGCTCCGAGAGGGGTTGCCCAGCCCGGCCACTCCCAGACCTGCGACTCCTTATCAGCTATTAAGTGCCCTTTACACCAAGCACCTCCTCCTGGGCAAGGCAATGGTCCGGGGGATGCAGCCCCCCTGTAGCATGGGCACAAAGAATCAGGGCAGTAATGTTCAGTGGCTCCAGGGAAGCTCCAGGGAGGCGCAGTGCCGCAAGCCGCAGCAAGACTTTGCTCAGCCACTACCGCTGCGCTTGCTCTCTCCTTCCTGGGGCTGGCTCCCTACTGTAGGGTCGTGCCTGTGACGTAACAGGCACGCCACGTTTGGGTCATGTGACCCCAGTTTAATAAATATGGTCAGCGAGTAAGAACGCCAGTTAGGCGAACGGCGAGCACGGCCAGCAGGCACCATAATACCGGCTCCTGTGATCATTCCGGTGCCACAGTTACCCCCACGAAGGTTCAAGCAATCAACGTTCTGAGGTTGCTGCACCCGCGACCGCCACAACATTACATTGGCGACGAGCGGGGGACATGCCCCGCGTTCATACCGGGTGGCGGCCGCGAGGGCATCCTACCTGCCCTGCGGTGCTCGTGCCACGGTGTGGGTGTGTTCCTGGTGGGCCGTCGTGCCGTCGCTGGATGCGGCGCCCGGCGTGAGGATTCGGCCGCCGCTGCAGTGTCCCGTAGGTGAGCCCCTTCGCCTCTCATTGCATCGCAGTGCGCATCGGTGCACACGCGCACACTCACCCACGTGTGCGGCACGGTGCCCGGCGCTGAACCAGCTGATTCACACCGTCGCTGGGAGGAGCGCGCAGGAGAGGGAGAATCCAGCAGCCTACCAACGCGCTGCCTCACACGCGAAGTGCTGGGGAAGCACAGGCATTCCTAACTCTGCCGAGCAGCGTTTAAAAGCGTGGCAACACAGGAGCAGCCTGAGAGGGAGTGGCTGCTACAGCAACGAGGGGCCAACTGTCCACTGCTGGTCTGAGGGGGGGGATCTGAACACCCCTGCATCAAAAAAAAAAAATAATAATAAAAAAAGAAAACCAACAGGCAACTCAAAGGGGGCAATCCCAGTGACTCTGTACCCTGACAAAGCAGGCCAGGTGGAATAAATAAAAACAAAAAAAAAGGAAAACTATAAGCCCACTGTCACACTGCAGTCAAGGACCAGCTGCGGAGCAGAAAGGGACATTGTGCGAGAAGCGAATCAGGACAACACCACCAGCAGGTGGGTGAGTGCCACCCACAGGAGTGTCACCACCACTGCACCATCGTTAGCCACTGCAGGACATCATGACCACAATTCCCCCAATAGAACCCTTCATCGTAGAAGGCTCCCCGTCTTCACTTGCCCCCAAATGGAAAGACTGGGTGGAAAGGCTACTAATCTTCTTTGAAGCCACCAAAGTACACCGAGATCAGAAGAGAGCAATGTTGTTACACCTCGGTGGTAAAGACATATACAATATCACCAAGACGCTTGACGAAGCCACGCCAAAGACCCACAACACCCTGATCAATGCTCTCAATGGCCATTTTGAGCCAATGGCCAATCAGCACTATGAGAAATTCATTTTTCGGCAGGCGCGACAACTTCCAGAGGAGTCCCTCGACACGTTTCACGTTCGCCTCAAAAATCTGGCGGTGACATGCGGCTTTCGGGATGAGAAGGAGGAGATTCGGGGACAGATCATCCAAGGCTGTGCGTCGGCCAAACTCCGTGAAAGGATCCTGGAGGAGTTGGGAAAACCTCTACAGGACATACTAACACTGGGGTGCAGAAAGGAACTGTCCAAGGCTCGGGCGACACATATGGAAGCGGCTCTCCAATCCCCAGTCAAGGCGGAACCAGTGAATGTCGTAGCGACGAAACCGACAAATCGCTGGACGAAGAAGGACGTGGGCGCGGTGCCCCAAGGGCCGACGAAAACATGTGGCTACTGTGGAGGACCACCCCACAAGGCTGTGGGCTGCCCCGCTAAAGGAAAAAGGTGCTCAGGATGTGGGCGGTTCAACCACTTTGAAAAAGTGTGCAGATCAAAGCGATATCAGAGACCTCGCCAAGTGGTAAACATGGTCCCGGAAGGAGACAAAGGACCGAGTGACATGGACGATGATGAGGATGAAGAACGAGTAGTCCACAAGATACACATGATCGGAACTGCTACCAGGAAAGTGCGACGCCTACCTCAGTGTCATGTCCAGATGGGCACGCAGGATGTACTAGCAGAGGTGGACACTGGGGCTACCATCAACATCATGGCCTCGGCACTGTATGAGACCATGCAGCCAGCACCCCCACTCAGTCATACGGGTATCACAGTATTTGCCTACGGTCAAGAGTCACCCCTAAAAATGCGAGGCAAGTTCAAGATACGGATAGCGCATGGCTCTCACTCCATCACTGCCAATGTGCATGTCACAGAAGATGGACAGGGCATGCTCTTTGGGTGCCGGGCCGCTGAGGACCTAGGGGTCGTCAAGTTTGCATTTGGAGTACACCAGGAGTCCGTGCAACACATATTGGAGGAATTCACAAGTGTGTTCGAAGGGATCGGAAAATTCAAGGGCAAAGAGGTGCACTTACACATTGACCCCACTGTACAACCGGTAGCTCTGCGCCACAGGCGGATAGCTTTCCACTTACGTCCTCTGGTGGAGGAAGAGCTAAAAAAGCTAGAAGCAGCAGGCTTAATCAAGAAGGTCTCGGGGCCCACACCGTGGGTTTCCCCATTGTCGTCACCCGAAAACCAAAACAACCGGGCGCGGTGAGGATTTGCGTGGACATGAGGCTACCAAATGCCGCTATTAAGAGGAAATGGCATATTACCCCAACCATAGACGACCTCATTGGCGAGATGGCGGGAGCCTGTTGGTTCTCCAAATTAGATCTAAGGTCAGGGTACCACCAACTTGTACTGGACACCTCCTCGCGAAACATAACCACCTTCTCTACTCATGTGAGCCTACGGCGATACAAACGCCTGAGTTTTGGAGTATCAAGCGCGGCAGAAGTATTCCAAAATACAATACAGGAGCTGATCATGGACATACCTGGTGTTATAAATGTCAGTGATGACATCATGGTGCACGCCACAACCATACCTGAACACAATGCCAGGCTCACGCCGGTGCTTCGTCACATCAGGGATGCCGGCCTGACACTCCACCGGGAGAAATGCGAATTCTTAAGAACAAAACTGCAATCCTTTGGATACACTTTTTCAGCCGAAGGTGTAAATCCAGATCCTGAGAAAGTTTGTGACTTCAAGGAGGCGGTGACCTCTACCAATGTGGTGGAAGTCCGAAGTTTTCTCGGAATGGTAAATTATTGTGGGCACTTCATTCGGGACCTCACCACACTCACCCAGCCGCTGAGAGAACTAACGAAAGAGTCCACGCCCTGGAAGTGGGATCAAGAACAAGCCAAGGCTTTCAAAGACATCAAAGAAGCGCTGTCAGAAGCAACCACGCTAGCATTCTTCGATCCGAGGAAAGAGACTCAGATTGCGGTGGACGCCGGCCCCACTGGGCTGGGGGCTGTACTCCTACAACGACGAGGTCCAGAAGAAGATTGGGCCCCAGTGGCTTTTGCCAGTAGGTCGCTCACTGACACAGAACAACGCTACTCGCAAATTGAAAAAGAAGCCATAGCCATACACTGGGGTTGTCGCCATTTTCACTTATATGTATATGGCAAACCATTTGTAGTCGCAGCTGATCACAAACCTCTAGTCGCCTCTTCTCCGTGACGTCGTCCAAGCCTCTGGCATTGAGAAATGGATGTTGCAGCTCCAAAACTATAACTGCAAGGTGGAATACCAGCCGGGGTCCCGGAATCCGGCGGATTACTTGTTGCGACATCCCCGAGCTGCCACGGCTCAAGAACAGGAAGAAGCGGCGGATACGGAGGAGTAGGTGAGATGCGTCATGGCTCGATCCTGTCCTATTCCTCTCTCCCTGAACGACCTGAGGATTGAGACAGAGAGAGATGATTGCCTGCAACGAGCCAAGGTGGCATTGAGGCATGGACGCTGGCAACGGGCCAAGGAGGAATGGAAGATTCTAACTGGGGAGGCCCAGCGGATTATGGACAGCTTATATAACGTTTGTGATGAGCTCACAGAGGACTCCTCAGGATGCCTGCTGAGGGGACACCGGCTGGTGATCCCGACCGCCCTTACGGACAGGGTTGTCCAGCTAGCTCATATCGGCCATCAGGGGGTGGTCAAAACTAAGTCTAGACTCCGAACCAAAGTATGGTTCCCCTCATGGAAGAGATGGTAGAGGCCACTGTTCGGTCTTGCATGTCATGCCAAGTGACGGGGGATGCTCCTCGCCCTGCTCCCATTATTACGGAACCACGGCCGGTGACGCCATGGACCTGTGTGAGCCTGGATTTCAGCAGTCTACCTGATGGCCGGCACCTATTCGTACTTATCGACGACCATTCCAAATATCCAGAGGTCGAAATTGTAGCCTCCCTGAGCGCAGCGGAGGTAATACCTAAGCTTGAAAAGGTAATGGCTACCCATGGCTTAATCCAAGAGTTGAGGACCGACAATGGACCCCCTTTCCAAGGACAAGAGCTGATGGGGTGCCTCCAATCATTAAACATTCGACATCGGAGGATCACCCCAAGATGGCCCCAGGCCAACGGGGAAGTCGAAAGGTTCATGCGAACCTTGAACAAAGTGATAAGGATTGCGTCAGACAAGGGTCAGTCCATAGAACTCGCGATCTTCTCATTCTTACGGAGTTATCGCCAGACACCACATACCACAACGGGAGTGGCTCCGGCGCACTTGATAATGGGCAGAGTTGTTCATGATGCTATCCCCCATCACCCTCAGTGGCGCCCTAATGTTCCAGACGACAGCCGTGTGGATGATAGACGCCTCCGAGCTCACGCTCAAGCCAGTAAGAAACGAAGGGCAAAGGCTAGATGGCTGGCCTGTGGAGATTTGGTGTTGCTTAGAAACCGAGTAACGAGTGGCAAGTTCCGATTGCCCTATGAAAAAAACCCTTGGGTCATCGTGGGCGTCAAAGGCACCCGAATTACTGCTAGGCGAGGGGGAGAATCTGTGACGAGAAATATGTCTTTCTTCAAGAAGTACCAACCTCCGCTCCTCCCGGTGGAAACCAGAGATGGGGATCCAGAGCGGCCAAGAGTAACATCTCCAGCGGTACACCAGGACCTCTGCGCCCGGTCCACTGCCCCCATGGGTGAGAATGGTGAACAGGAGGACAGTCCTGCTCCGGAGGGTGAGTCGAGAACTGATATCTCCGAAGATGAGCCCGACGCAGCTGCCAACGGACCCGGTGTCCTATTGACGAATGGTCCTGTCGAGGAAGCTGAGGGACGTAGCCAGGTCCGGTATCATCTGCAAGAGCATCCTGAGCCCAGTCGTCGACTGAGAGACTATTTCACATAAGACTGTTCTGATTTGTAAGAGCGAATTGTTGTTTATAATGAGGTCAGGGCCAGGGACGAACTTTGAACTGAGGGTGTAGATGTTATTAGTGTTGCGTCTGTTTTATGTTTGTTGGGGAGGAATGTAGTGTCGTGCCTGTGACGTAACAGGCACGCCACGTTTGGGTCATGTGACCCCAGTTTAATAAATATGGTCAGTGCGTACGAACGCCAGTTAGGCGAACGGCGAGCACGGCCAGCAGGCACCATAATACCGGCTCATGTGATCATTCCGGTGCCACAGTTCCCTCCACCAAGGTTCAAGCAATCATTGTTGTGAGGTTGCTGCACCCGCGACCATCACAACATTACACCCTACCAGAGTCTGGTGCCACGGGTACTGCGCCACATGTCTTTCTCCTTGCTCTCGCTCGTGATATCTCAGCTGCCGCCCGCTCACTTAAATCACCTCACAAAGCTGGGACAGCATAGCTGGTGTCGTCTGACCTCTGCTGACCTGGAAAGTATCAGAAGGTTGCAGGGTGCCGATCCTTGCTAAACCGAGCCAGTCCAGACGTCTCCCCCCGAGGTCCGCACTGTGCTGCTGCACTGAGCTGTGCTGAAGCCATGCCCACCGATGTTCTCACTTCCGTCATGTCTCGAGCTTACGCAGCATAATTGCGCGAAATTTGCTCTTTATTAGCCAAGTGAGTTTTCAATCCGGTGACTGAATTCAATGAGGGGTTGAGTACTCTATTCAATGGACATATTCATGGTTCAGAATATATAAGGTCGTTGTTTTTAGGCTACTGGCACTTTAAATGTCCTTGTAGCTTGACCTAATGATTCTGCATTGAGGTAACTTCTGTAATTAGGCTCTAAAGAATATACAAAAGCATAGAGGCACTTTATTGTTCATTTACATGATGGTACATAATGTTTACAGCCCTAGCACTTAGGCACATTATAACTTATTTGCACCATGTTACTTAATGTCTACAGTTTTTAATGTATATTTCTGGGAGCTTGACTATTATATGTTATTTGTTTTATGATTATTGAGCGACTGCGATAAAAGGTGTGAATATGTGATATCAGTGTTCTAGTGAGGCATGTAACCATAGAATTTTTTTGGGTGTGTGTATGCAGAGTTGTATTTTAATCAGCGTATTTGGGAATTGTTTTTATCCATGATATTAATGTTTTAATTGCAATGATATTTGTTAATCAAGCAATAAAGGTTTGTTATTCCAGATTTTGCGCTAGGATGATTATCGCCGGCTATCGTGGAATTTTATCGCTGAGATAGCGTGCTCTCAGCAACGCTTATCTCAAAAGCGATAAAATTCCTCGCGCTAACAGCCGAAAGTGAGATTATCGCTGGAAATCCAGCGATATTCTCACACATGTTAGCTTGCTGATAAGGCAGGGCATACTTAGTAGGGGTGGGCGGAATTTGCGAAAGTGACTTTCGCAAATTATCGCGAAAATGTTAGAAATCTCCGCAAACACGCAGAAATATCACGAAGATGCGGAAGTTTTTTTCCCGCCCGTTCGCGGTATTTTCTGCGTGGTCGCGGCTCGCCAACTTCCCCATGCGGTTGCTCGCGGGCGCGGCCATTTTGTTTTCACTCTTCTCGCGGTGCATGATCGCGAGAAGAAAGACGTGATCGCGCGACCAATGACATTACTGTGGGCGCGAACTGTCGCGAGACAGCACAAATGGCTACCAACAATCCAACATCTCGTGGAGAACGCGACCGGATCGGGAAAACTTGTCGGCGAACGCGGGGATTCAGGTAAGGCGATCGCACGCGCGCGAGAATGTATTATTTTACAGCGCGAGCAAGAAACAAATTATCGCTAAGCTGCGGAATGCGGAAATTTTGATATTTTCGCGGAACGCGAAAATGTCAAATTATCGCAATTTCCGCGAGCGGAACGGAAATTTAGCCAAGGCTAAATACTTAGCCATTATATCCACCTTACATTGGATATAATTGCTAAGTCAGGGTGAAAGCAGGCATAAGGAAAGTAGCGTTAACTGTGGTTAGCGCTACTTTTCTTATCGCTATGCCTGTTACCGATTCCCTTGATAATTGGAGAAATCTCGGTTAGCGACATTTCTCCAGTTATTTTGGGACGGAACGCCCACTTTGCATCTCATTAGAGATGCAAAGGTGGGCGTTATGGGAAAGAGAGCTAAAGCAAGGAATCACGCGTTAGCGTGACCTTGCTGATTAAGCGATAAAATTATCGCCGCTTTTCGTCCGAAAACGGACGCTAAAGCGGCGATAATTTTTCATCGCCAGCTTGCTGATATGCCCCTTGGTCTTAAAAGTGGATTGCTGTGAGTACAAGAACAAAGCCAAAGCGAGTTTGCTTTCGTTTTTTAACATATATGACGATATGGAAATGTCTTAACAAAAATGTAAACTTACCACTGAGAAACTGTCTTCATTTCAGCCACTGAAGATGGACGTCAACTGCACCAAACCAGTCCCTCTGACACATGATTATTTCGGATCAGAGCCAATATTAACATAGAAATAGCCAATACTGACTATGTTAGACCTTACTCTTACCACAGCAACGCACATAAATAAGTTCCAATTATCAAAATCTGTTTTGGACCAGTAATACAGTAAACCATTTACACATAAACCCATTTTATTCGCTGTAATAAGGACCATATGCGGAGAAAATTAGGATGGTCACATCTGAGATACTAGTAAACAACCTAAAAGTCCATTGCAAACCACCACCCTGTACATTTAGCTAGCACTCCTCTGGTCCTTTTTTGTAGACATATTTATAGGTGGGCGGTTCTTCACAATAATGTATTTAGGCATGTGAAATCAGGTCACAGCACAACTGGAAATAAGGGAAGCAATACCAAGAACTCACGCACCAGCTCTTTAGTGAAGGTTTTTAGCATTAAATGTTACTACTGCATCTCAAATGGCACAGAGCCCTCAATTTCAGAATTAAAGTGTTGCAGAAAACACTGCTCCAGTGGGCCCCAGCTTTGGCCCAAAGAGTAACATTATCCAGGCGCCAACGTGATAAGAAACAGCATGGTTGATAAGTCCTTTGGAGGCATCTATAGTGCACAATACCCATATTTTGACGCTTTTAATGCCTGTAATAATGACTGCACCAACGAAGACAGATGAACGGCTGCAGCAGTGAGAGTGCCTTACTAACTCCAACCAGTATCCAGAGGTTCAGTGTTTACTTACAAAGATAGACCAGGCCCAAAAAGCTGAAATGTAGGGAGTCCTAGAGAGGGCAGCAGCTCTGATGGGAGCCAACAGTCATGCTGGTGTCTCTTTGGGTCCCATCTTGGAGGATACAGCACTGTAGCAGCTCAGCATAGGCAGATCGCATTGCCTGTCAGATGCGGTAGCTCATGAGACAAGATGCCATTTAACAATTTAGATGTGTTGTCTGACAGTAATTCACCGTATAATGCAAATGCATGCATGATTTTCCATGATCTATGTGAATGTTTAGGTTTTTATCAAGCTCATGGCTGCTCTAAGGCTTCACGGTGCTGAATGAGAATTGCTGACAGAAAAAGAGGTGAATGACCAGATTAGGGAGCTACTGGGGGAACCGCCAGGCTTTGAGCTTTTTCCTTTCAGAAGTCTCAACTCAATAGGCGGGACTAGGTGTGAAAATGAACCACCCCCCCATCTCGTCCTCTTAATTCTCGAGGTTCTTGGGAGGCGGTCATGTGCCGATCTTCCAGTTGGTACATAAGGGGAGATGAGTCTTCTGATTTTATTGCTTTGTGTGCAAGGCAAAGTGATTTAAACTTGATCCTTGCATCAATCGGCAACCAATGCAACAATTTATGGCCTCCTTCACCGGTTTTTGGCATGGAATTTTGAGAATTTAGAAGGTCAGGGATTGTAGACAGGGGGTTCAACTTTCCCAGTCAAAATAATGATTTACCCTGGGACGTGATTGGCTGGGTTACCATTTCAAAATATTTCTTTCTGCCATGCAAGTGAACCACTGTTCTCCATTCCCACTCTTTTTCTTGCCCAGTTCAACAACTTTCATGCATCAGGGCAGCAGTTTAGCATTACATAACACTACGAGTGAGGGAGTGGACCGAAGGGTGGTGGGCAGAGCAGGAGAGTGACAACAATAGAAACCTACAGTGGTAGGGCAGACATGGTAGCAGACAGTTATGGAAAGTGTGACAGACAAGTGAGGGCAGTGGGACAGACAGACAGGTGATGACAGTGGGAGAGTAGAGTGGTAAGGCAGTCAGGACCTGGCAGTTGGATAACAGCGGGGTAAGGCTTAAGCAGAGATGTTGGCGCAGTAGAGTTGTAGTGCAGAAGGATGACAGAGGAACAGTACAGTGGTGAGACTGACAGGTTGGGGCAGTGGGACAGTAGACAGATGGTATAGTCAGGTGAGGGAAGTGATGTGGAATGGGTCCATAGGGGCGGAGTTACAGAGCCCTTCTCCTCTAAGTTTGGATGGGCTCATGTTTTAGTAGAGTAATTGTGAGAAGTTGGCCTGGTATATGCTGGTCACTAGTTAAAGTGGCCACCTTGCACCAGTACAATTTGACTCTTATGGTCGTAGGTTTAAGATAACCTTTTAAAGAAAGGTATACTAGTGGTAGCTGTGTAGAGCAGCCTTCATGTTAAGTCTTTAGAGGAATATAAAGCAGCTTGTTTTACCTTATAATCTCTAGAATTGCTAAATGAAAGGACACCACACAGGTATAACAACTCTCTGCTAATCTCTTTATGAGATTAGAAGTCAGGAACATATGCACAAATCAACATTTCACAACAAGTTAAGCACAGATATGGCTGGGGCCCTAGGGGCGTACCAGACCATATACTAAAAAAGAGACTTAAGAATATATGTGTGTGCAGGGTGAGATATAGTGAACCTATATCTCAGTGAGGAGTGATAACACTACCTCACTCAGGCTGCAGTAGCAGGCCTGTGGTGTCAGATTTAGTCTGCTTCCCAGGGGTGGCATAATACATGCTTCAGCCCCTGGTAGGCCTGTGAAGTACCTATGCCCTTGGTACCTAAGGTACCATATATTAGGGGCTCATGAGGTACCACAGTATACAATCACTAGTGCATCTAATATGCACTCCAAGTTGCTTGGAGAGAACAGAGAGGCTGGGGCCCTGATTAGAAGGGTCCCAGCCAGAGTAAAGCCATGAAACCAGTGTTAACATCCGAAAAAAAGTGGGGGCAACATAAGAGGCAGATCCTACTCTCCTACAGTAATACAGATAGCCTCAGGGATCTGACAATGGATGCAGAATCACTCCATTCTAGACCACATGTTTCAGATGCCTCTGCTCTGGGTGCTTACTGAAACTGATTTGGGTTTCAAGCAGTTAAGTCATGCTCATCCTCTTTGTGGTCTGACCACACACATACCGGATGTTGTGACGATAAATGCAGAGTGGTATGTGAGTCAAACCTGCACTTCAAGAGTTAATCACTGAAGGAGTGGAAAGGGACAGTATCTCTTTTGAAGCTGCTGGAAAGTGGCCTACTGTTTCCTAAACCTCTTTCCCCTCATATCTGAACAAGGAGGAGAAAAGTTATGGCAAGAACATGACTAGATTGATAGTTGTGAATTCTAACCTTTATATAACACAGCCTGGCATGTTTTCTATGGTTGACAAATGCGAAAACATCAAAGTTAAATAACTTTAGGGCTTTCTGCAACCAACCACTGTGTCATTACGGCAATGCCACTGTAGTTGGCATCGTGATGGTGGCTGGCAGAATCATCACAGAGCATTCATTCAAGCCATATCAGAATTATTCAGAACTTTGGAGTTAAACTTTAATAAGTAGGGATGTCCCTATGCACCACTTTGTGGCCCAGAAGTAGGGTGCTTAGCATGAAAAGGAGCACCGGACGGAGGAGAGAGAGGAGGTATACATTTGTTTACTAATACACCAAACCACCCGTCTTCTCCTAGAAGAAAACAGCATAATTAGAGGAAGATTTATTTTGGGATCCTTATCAGCCACCTATTGGTACTAAAGTCTGATGCTCTGAAAGAAAAGAAGCACTTTGTGACATCAGGGGATGGGCAAGAGGAAAGGGTTATCGTGAGGGGCATTGATCTCTGGCTGAGGGGCAGCAAGAGGTGTGGGCATAACAACATCAGCGATGTAATTGCTGTTATGAAAGCAATTCACTCTGAACACTATAGCCTAGTGGGAGCACAAGTAGGACAAGACAAAGTAACCATCCGCAATATGTTGTAGGTTTCGAGGACAGCCTCTCCAGTCAATGGCAAACCATGAAAAGCGCATGAGAGCCAATGGCTGAACAGGGTTGAATCAAATCCCATGCTCTGTATATAATTATACACTTATATTTGATGCTTCGTTTTCCATTCAATCAATCAATCAATCAATCAGGGTTCTAAGAGAGTGTGGCTATTCACCTGTTAGGGTCTCAAGGTGCTGGGGGGGCGGGTTCTGCTGTTCAGTGGAAAACAGTGGTCCTTCCTGAACTGAGGCATTTTCCATGTATTGATGGCAATAGCTTTTGCGAAAAAAAGCTCACTCTGTCTGTAGAAAGCTGAATAGTGAAAAAAGACTTGCAGAAGAGAATAATGTTAAAAACCCAGATACTTTGTTATATCTCAGCGTAGGCAGTGCCCAGCCCTGGCTTAGAAGATAAGTAGGAAACAACACCAAGAATCAAAGTTAAGTATGTGACTTTGTAATCTTTATATAATTAAGAGGGTCAGTTCATGTGGGCTGATGGTCTGAGTCAGGCCCATACTGGAACAAAAAAAAATAGGCCTGGGCACCAAAATAAAAGTGTCCCCGTTAGCAAACCAGATAGATAAAAAGTGGCCCACGTATGGACATCAGGCCAGTTTTGATCTCGTAAAAACACGTTGCATTGGTATTGTCCAAGGATTGGGAGACTACATCCATTTTTGCTTCCTGCAGGCAATGTTTGTGGCAATGTCAGGGAAATCAACAGTAAAAACCCATCTGGCCATAAAACAAGCCCACACACTGCATAAGACTGGCCCACACACTGATCTGTCAGACCAGCTCAGCAGGCACTGCTTGATTGCCCTATAGGCCAGTTCGAAGCTGGACTGAGTCAGAGTGCATTGTGCTGACAGGGTAGTCACATGTTCTGATAGTCAGAAATTGATTGTCTGAAAAATGTTTCTATAAGTATTTTGGTCTGATGTGGCACATCACCACCTCGTCAGTCTTCTTGGATGCAGTCCTTTCGCATGAGATACTTCTCCTTTCTGGGAGAACCAATTCCTTAGATGAAACCAAAAAGATCCTTCAAGATGGCCCCATTACCCAGGAGCTACCATAAAAGGGAGGAACTAATGATGCACTTCTTGTTTTTTTCTTTCTGGAAATGGGCCCTATGCTGCAGTTCCTTTGTTGGTTGGGTTAGTAATACTATTCAATATACATACTTAAAATGTATAACTATTGTTGGATTGCCGTTTCAGTATTCCTTTTGGTTCATCTAATGTGCCCTGTGCTCAGCTTTAGCTAGCAGGGCTTTGTATTTTTTAAATGCTTGTGCTTCAGTGCTGGGTATTGTGACTAGCTGCTCGCGGTACCCTGCTTCAGCGAGTGGCACGGGTGGGAAATGCAAGCTCCAGCACAAGCTATCGATTTCAGAATCCTCTTGCCCGGGTTGCTTTGCTTTTGTGGAGTGGGGCCCGGGCACTTCCACATTATGGGGCAAATTTAAAAAGCCCCTTACGCCAGATTTGCGCCGCCGTTGCATCACTTTTGTGACTCAGCAGCGGCGCAAAGCCAGCGCCATGCTGCGGGCTATTTACAACGTGACTCATCTAGGGAGATGCGTCACGTTGTAATGCCCTGCGCCACATGTGGGCGTTCTTGCACAGGAGGGGGGGGTGTTCTGGTGCAGGAACGCCTCCGAAATGTGGCTGAGTGAAATCTACAAGATTCCACTCAGTCACTTTCACGGCCATGCTGCGTCAAAACCCTGCGCCTGCTTGAAGCAGGCGTAAGGATTGACGCAGCATGTTAGAGATAGGGGCACCCGAGCCTTACTGGAGCTGCGTCGCGCTTGTGACGCAACTCCAGCAATGCGCTGCCTTTCTGCGGTTGGGATGCGACACGCATCTGCCCATCTGTGCACCACGGTGCACCGCATTGTAAATGTGGCGCATCAGTGGTGGCGCACGGGTGGGCAGATGCATCGCTACTATTCTGGCGCATTCCTGCCGATTAGCAGAGATGCGCCAAAAGTAGTAAATCTGCCCCTCAGTTTTTTCATTGCCCTGGCACTCTGCTATAGTGGGCGGGGCTTGGAGAACTCCTCACTTGGTTCACCCTGCTGTTGTGGGAGTTTTTGTTTGCCTCCTGCCAGGACTCACTGAGCGGTAATTTTGGAAGGCGGGAAATATCATTTAGTGGCTCGTTTATTTTCCCCCGTGAAGCATATGGAGATTAAATAAAGATGGCACCTACCCTGGCCCGGCCTCTCTTGGCAAAGTCATGTGACCTGGTTTCCTTGGAAACAAGTATAAAACATCCAGGAGGTTGGTTTAGTTGGTATTGGAGTTTGTGGAGTATGGAGGCTGTGGAGAAAGAAGCTGGTCCTTCTGTGCAGCCATCCTTACAGTAGTTGCAATATATGATTGAGGCTACGGTTGATGCAACTTTTAAGGCCCCAGACAGGCAACCACCACCTAAGATTAATAGGCAAGAGATAGAAGAGCCTGAGGTGAAGAATCGGAGGGGTCGATGTGTTCAAGATTCCGGGCTGGCAGACCTCTCAAAGTATGTAAGAGAGAACTTGAGTCTCCCTGCAGCTTGCAAATCATCTGATAAGTATGATTGTTTGATCAATTATCAGCAGGTGAAGCTTCAGACTGTGCCCTTAAAGAATGCAATTCGGAGGGTGCTATTGTCTGAGTGGAAAGAAATGGGCAAGTCTGCTTTCCCTAGCTTTATGTCAAGGAGTTATCGATTGGACAAGTTTGAAAGGATTTTCCATCTGTGGTCAAAGTGGGAAATCTGAATGCTTACATGTTAGTTCAAGGAAATGTGTTTTCCGAGAATGGCTCCCACCCTGATGTAGTGGATTGGAAGGTGGATGGAGCTGTAAACAGTGTTATGGTGCTGCCAATTTCTCTGTTCGTGCTAATACTTGCACAACTGTGCAGTCCTTCCTCAAAGACTTTCAGGCAGTGCTTAATTTATAAAACAATGGGCCATATTCTCAAGGAGCTATCGCCGAGTTAACCGCACCTTAATGCAGCCGAACCTGCGATAAATTTATCAACCCATTCACAAGCTGGTGCTAACAGCCTATAGCACCAGTTTACCTGCGATAGCACTCGCAAAAAACATCACCACAGATGACCCCGGCAACTATCACTAATGAGATACAGAGTAGGCGTTCCTGTGCAAAAAGCCACAACAACACTACTCCACAACATTCTCAACGACAAGCCACATCGGCGAAAAGACCACGAAACATGTGATAAGGCACTTTAGCAGCAGAAAACTAACACCTGCTCTGACCTGGTGCAACCTGCAACAGAAAAGGGAGCCCAGCCCAGAGCAACACCTGAAGAACAACAGATGCAATGGAGCCACTGAACATGTATGCCAGACACCCAAGAGGGCCACAACACCCACCGCCACCACCACCAGGACCCCCCTCCCCGCCCCCCTCCAGCCAAAGACATGCCACATCAACTACATGGAATCATGTACCAAATAATCAGCCTGATGTTGCACAATCACAACTGGTGACATGCATGTTTCGTCACAAAAATGAGCATCACACATTCACCTTCAAAGCAACAAATGAAAATGTATTAAAATAAACACAGAACAGAAATGAAGACACATGGCGGCTCCCCTCGGGACATTCCGTAGGTCACAGCCTGCAAGACAAAAATCATGATGAGAAGGTGTGTCCTGCGCACATCAAGGGTCAGAGAGAGAGAAAGAGAAGGAGAGAGAGATAGAGATAGACGGACAGAGAGGGGGAGAGAGAGATAGACAGACAGAGAGGGGAGAGAGTGGTAGATGGACAGAGAGGGGGAGAGAGAGATAGATGGACAGAGAGTGGGAGAGAGAGATAGAAAAAAAAGGAGAGAGACAGGGAGATAGATTGCCGACACTGTGCACCCAGGCCACACTGCTCACCTGCTGCCACCGGTGTGTCTCCAACCACGTGCCGGTATGTAGTGCAGTTCACCAGGTCCCATATCTGAGACAGACCCATCATCTGTAACAGATACTTGAATGGCACAGTACATACAAGTGCCTGTCTGCCCCTGTGCACCCAGGCAGCTGCACCCCAGCCCCTCCCACCACCCAGCGGTGCATGCCCGCCCCTGCACACCCAGGCCTCACTGCTCAACTTCCGCCCTTGGCGTGTAGCAATGAGAGCCCACCACGTGCCACTGCAAGTCACAAGCACAGGGCCTGTGGACATGGCACCCTCCACATCATGCAGCCCGCTCCACAGGCCACCAGGTTTCCCTTTTGGTGCTGGGTCTTGATTTCACCATGCCAGAGGACATACCCGTGCACCCAGGCTCATTGCAGGCTGCACACCCACTCAGCCCTTGAGGTGGCACTAACTCTGTGACCTGTGAGGCCACGCCAAGTCGCGGTAGGCCTCCGTTGTCCGCTGGCTCAGGCCTACACTGCGGTCCAGCAGGGCACACAAAACCTGAGCAGTCCGTACCGCCGGGACGGGGCATTATCGCAGGCTGCACACCCGCTCAGCACTTAAGGTGCCCCTACGCCAGTGCACCGGAAGTCACCATCCCGTGGCGGTGTGCCTGTGCCGGCTGCAGTGTATCCAGTGCCACCAAGTCGGTGTCCCGCAAGTCATGGACTCTCTATGATTGAGTCATGTGGTGCGGACGCCATCATGTCACCTCCGGGCCTGCGGAATGTGATGTCGCAGGGCCCTGGGCCCCCATGCCTACATGCACACCACATGGATACACCCCGAGAGAGGTTGGAAATAGTGTCGAGCACGTGTGCCCGACCCTTTTTATTGGCAGGGTCACATGTGCTATGACGCGTGTGCTGGATGGGTGTGGTGTGGGTGTACACTAGCTGTGAGGGAGTGGCTGTGGCATGCTGACAACTAGACCTGTGACCAGCAGATCCCTACAGGGAAGACCTGGGACATGTAGTGTTGTCGTCTCCCCCTATGAGCGTAGGCGGATTGGGCTCGCCTGGCGTATGTCAGTCCAGCATAAGGGTTTGTACAATGACCCAGGGGCTCTGGCCGTTGTTCCGTACGGGGCTGGACAAGGAAGTAACAAATGCGTGTGTCGCTGTGGTTGCCTTGGCGCCACCCAGACAACATTCGGCAATGTGTCACCCTGTGACCCAAGTCCAACGATATGAGCCACATGGACGTAAGAGGAATTCACTGACCCTACATTCATCCATACTACCACACTTGAAAGACCATAGACACAACACATATGTGTGATTCGGAATGTTTAATGCACATTCAGTGGAGTGTTGCATCTGGAGCAGTGCAGGGCCTTGCAAACTCCACTTTCAAATGTTGGCCCGTGGAGGGCCAGCCAGAGTCCTTCAGGGAATGACAAATCCAAAGGAAGAGGAAGAGTTCAGTCCGCAGTCTGATAGCTGTGTCATTGGCGATCATACAGAAAATGGCAATCCACTGCGAGCTCCAAGGTGAGTGTCGCAGAGTGTATCGGGGACAGTGGAAGATGATGATGCAGAGGGCAGAATGAAGCTGAAACCGGCCATGTGGCGGATATGAATGCTACAGTTTTCTCCGTACCAGTAAGGCGGTTTCATCCGCATCTTCGTCCTCTGCTGTGCCATGTGCCTCACGTGTGGGTGGTGCTGGCCTTTCTCCAGCACTAAGTGGCAGTGACTCCTCAGGGACCGGAGGTGAAATGTCTGCTGCACTGTGCGGCACTGACACTTCAGGGGCGGAGATGTGGATGTAGTGGTAGCAGCAGCATGCATCGGCGCCAGGCCTTGTGGCAGCAATGCCATGAGGATGGTTTTGAGGTCATTGTGGAACCCAGCTACCTCTTGCTGTTGTGCAGCCATGCATTGGCCCATTCCATTTTCTCCAAATGAGTCCCAACTCCTGGGCGAGCTCATTGGAGGCACTCTGACTAGACAGTTGTTCTTGTCTCAGAGTCAGGACTCTGGCGATGTCAGCCATGGTTCGTTGGAGTGCATGGAGCGGACTGTGGGTGTCCGTTAGAGACTGTGAGTGGCCTCTGATGGGACTTAGACACCCACGCATGTGTAGTTTGTCTGCCATGCGGTCGAGGTCTACCCGCACCTGTTCAGCCACTGCTCCTGGCATCCCAACACACAGCATTGGAAGGCCAAGTGTTTGTGGGGGTCCTGGGAGGCAGCCCTGGTGGTGGATGCTGCCTGCTCTGTGGTCTGTGCAGGGGGTGGGGTGTCCCTGTTGCAGCTGGGCTGCCCTGCTCCTGGAGGTGGGCTGCAGAGACTGTCAATGAACTCTTGGAGGGCGTCAGAGTCGAAGCTGTGGTGGTCCTCTTCGTCATCAGAGAAGAGAGGTTCGGGCTGCTCTGCAGGAGGTATTGACTGTCCCTCTGCAATGTGAAGGGGAGATGCAGTTTGACAATGTGTTCACATGTGTGTTGTTGGCTTGTACATGTTCACATACAGTCTGCATGACTGTGTACATCGTGGCTGTTTTCGGGGGACTGCCTATTTGCTGCGAGACAGTGGACATTTTGACAACATGACAGATGTGTGTTTGAACTTGTGCATTGTCTACTCACATTTCCCTGCAATGCCACTTGTGATTGGCCAGTGGGCGCCAGTTGTGTCCTGTGTTCTGTTGTGGACATGTTGGGGTTTGTGCCACTTTGCTGTCAGTGTTTATGTGCTCTGCATGTTATGTGTGTGTGCTGCATTAGGGGGGTGGCCCCTGCTGCTCTGTTTTGCTGTCCCTTATCCCTTTCATGCGGTTTGCCTTTGACTTCTGTGCTTGTACAGTGCTGACATGTAGCATACTTGGGTACATTGTTCTCTTGGTTGGAGTTGGAGGTCTGGGGCATGGTTTGTCCGCAGATGCGGCCAGCTCAATTGTGCATGTGCACCATTGTGCCCATCTCCCCCTGTCCCCCCAGTCCCTTGTCGTTACTCGCCCCGGTGCTGTTGTGTCCGGTCCTGTTGAGCAGTGTCCGGTCCCCCAACTCCTGCCACCATCTTCCCACTGATGACTGTGGATACCATTTACTCCATATCGTCCAGCTCCTCCTGTGGCACAGGACTCCCAGGCAGTCTGCATTGCTGCCTTCCGGTTGTTGGCGAGTTTCATCTTTGTTTTGTGCTTGACGTCATTCCAGCGCCTCCTGACCTCTTCCATTGTCCTCTTCAGCACTCCGACTGCATTCACCTTGTCCACAATGGACTACCATAGTCCATTTTTTGTTGCCAATGACACAGTGGAGGTGATGAACAGTAGTTGATGGTGTTCCACCACCTCCGGTATCAGGATCCTGTTTTCCTACGGACTGAACCGCTCCTTCCTAATCTTCTTGTCCTTGCCCTTCCCTGACCCCGAGGTCCCAGGCAGGTCCTCCGGGGGGCTTGTGGGGTTCTGGTTCTACTCCGTACTTGCTCCGGCAACATCCATTGTGTTTGGCTGTTGCTTGGCATATGTTTGTCATTTTTTTTTCTACTTTTGTGGTGATTGTTCCCACCAGACGCGTGTGAATTGCAGGCCTCTAGCTGGTTTTCGGTCATTTTTGTATCGCGATTGGCCTCATCACAGCTTTTTTTGTGTTTGCGTTTCACATTTTTGTGGCGTGGTGTTGATTTAATCGTGGTCAGTTGATGCGTTATCTGTGGAGTATCGCAGCAGTGTTGTGAATACTTGGTTAACACGGGGTAAATTTCCCGCGATGGACTGCGATGTTGAGGGTTGGTTAAGTTACTTTTGCGATGGTTATAACATGTTCTTGAGAATATACCCAATATGTGCCAGGGCTCTCGTTAGGAGGCCACTGCAGCTTGCCCCAGACATAGCCCCTGCCATGCTGCCAATGATAGTAACAGTACAACTCCTAACCATCACACTCTTACAATTGTGACAATTTGGAGTGCAGCATGCCCTCAATGCTATAAGAATAGCTTGGACGGCAGGTAATAGTAATGTTTAATGTACATGGAATTAATATTTTACTGTTGTTGTGGTCATCTCTAAATTAGCCAGACAGCACCATCTTGTGGTAGACTGGCACAAGCACCAGTGTTGACAATTAGGTACCAGTGCCCAGCACCGGAAACCACTGGCTCAAATTAAGCACTGCTTTCAGGCCTTGGCGGATTGCATGTCTGAGGGTTCAGATTGTTCGGGTCTTCTAGCACTGATGAAACAGCAGGTTTGCTTCATATCTGACCTGTCCTTCGTCAATTTCTGCGCAAAAGCAGCTACTTCATGGGCGGCTGTTGTTGCTTTAAGACATTTTGGATGTGCAATTGGAAAGCGGATGCAGCTCCAAAAGCTGTTTGGATGAAACTGTCCTTTTAAGACCCAAAAAGTCTGTGGAAAACAAGAAGTTGATGGCACCAGCGAGGCCTTTTCAAAGGGATAGAAGTTTTGCACTTAAAATAGCTTTTCGTTCCGGCTCGGTGAGGGGTTCTTCCCAGCCCTTTCGTGGTAGGGGTCATGGCTGGGGCACCCCAAATCTAAAAAGATCCTGGTTCTAGTCTGCCTCCTCAGCTGCCAACTCTCAGCCTCCCAATGTGAGTGGGTGCCTTCTGGACTTTCAGGGCAAATGGCAGAGGACCAATTTCAGATGCCTAGGCATTACAAGTAGTGTACAAGGGGTATTGCTTGAAATTTGTGGAAAGCCCAGGATTGTTCTTCCACAGGAACTGGTTCATCACCTAGCCCTTTTCAAAGGAGTCCAGCAACTGCTGGACAAAAAAGGCAGTTGTTCAAATTCCCCAGATGGAACATAGGAGGGAGTTTTACTCTATTGTCTTTCTAGACTGGGATTTGGTGGAGTGGGTCACAGCTCGTTAATACAACAGTGGTGGTCAAATAGTCAATGAGTCCTCATGTATAGTAAATCTTTTTTTATTTTCTCAGAAATAGTTTGCCAGCCAACGCGTTTCGTTTAAAAATTGAACTTCTTCAGGACATAAATGAGCATTCTTGTAGAATCAAAATTGTAAGGTGGCAAGTGTTCAGCGCGGGGGGCGCCTTGATAAGGGTCTGTGTGCGCTAAGTCTGTCAGGCGAGCTGGAAGTGGCGCTGTCCGCTTGAGTGAAGCAAATCTATTGTCTTTCTAGTACAAAAAGTATCAGGGGTCTACCACCCTGTATTGGATTAAAAGGCATTACATTGCTTCCTGGCCACAACAGCTTTCAAAATGGCCACCCTACAGAGCATATTTCCCCTGTTGACAGAGGACCACTTCCTCATATCTTTGGACATACTGGACACTGATTTGCATGTTCCAATCTATCATCTTCATCAACAATGACTAAGGTTTTCAGTGAATGGCCGCCATTACCAGTTTCAATCTCTCCCCTTCGGTTTGGCATTGGCTATTGGAGTTTTCACCAAGCTTCTGGCTCCACTGGTAGGTATTTTGTACTCTCGAGGTATTTAGGTGTTGCATTATCTCGACAATTGGTTAATTGCTTCTTCTTCTCTTTCCAAGACTTACCAAGATGTTGAAGAGGTGTGTGTCCTATTTCACATGCATGGATTCTGCTCAACACCACAAAGTTCCAACTTCAACCATCCCTGTCTCTGCAGTTTGTAGGGGCCCTCTTCCGGATGGACTTGGGGAGGTTTTTCACGCTCCAGCATGAAGAGACAAACTGATGTTCGACCTATCAACCCTTTTGTCTCTCCCATCCGCTCCAGTGAGGCTGTGGCTGAGGAGTCAGGAAGAAATGACATCAACTTTGGCTCTGGTTCGTTCGAGCCGTTTACATCTCTATCCCATTTTATATCATATTCTCCATCACTGGAATCCAGTGTCTCAGGATTTTGAAGCACAGGTTCCAGTTACTCGCCAGGCTGTGCAGGACCTGCAGTCGTGGTTGAACTTGGACTATCTATCTCAACAAAGGTCATCAGTTGAGTGTTCCCTCTCCTGTGATCATCTCCACCAATGCCAGCAGTCAAGGTTGGGGATCAGTCCTGGGGAGTCTTAACTCTGGTCTATTCTTCCAAATGGAAGAAGCTGGATGCTCTGTTTCATTTCCTCCCATCCATCAGCAGTCAGAGAGTGTGTATCCAGACAGACAACAAAATCATGAGGTCTTATGTTGGTCATCAAGGGGGGATGATTCCCTCTGTCTTTGTCCAACCTCGAGAGAGGGGGCTGTGGGCTGAGCAGAATCTTCTCTATCTGTCAGCAGTTTTACTTCCGGTGAAGGAGAATGAGACTGCATACCAGCTCAGTCAGAGGTTCTGATCATCTGTATCTCTGTGTGTCTCCCCCAGGATCTTTCAGGAGATGTGTCAGAGGTTCAGGTACCCCTGGCTAGAACTTATTGCCACATAGAGCAATACCCTTCTTCCCATCTTCTGCTCGTTGATTCCCTCTCAGAAAGCCTGGGCGATGGATGCCCTTTCAATTCTCTCCCCGGGAGGTCTCTTTTATTAATTTCCTCCCACCCCCTTGATTCACAGAGTGTAGTAGAAGGTGAAGTCCAACCACGCTCAAGTTCTTCTGTTGGCTCTAGCATGGTCAAGGAGGTCTTAGTTCTCTTTGCTTCTTCAGCTGTCAGTTGGTTGTCCTTGGGTGTTTCCTCTTTCTCCTTCTCCTCTGAGTCATCAATCCTCTGGAGACTTGGTCCCTACAGTATCTCAATCTGAGGGTTTGGCTGTGGAGCGGATGACTCTGTTAGATCTGAGTTATTCGTAGGCTGTTGCCACCGCCATCTAGTTGTCTTGCAACCCTCCACTTGCAGGTTGTACGATCATCATTGGGGTTACTTTGCTAAGTGGTGTGATACTGAGCAGTTGATTTGGACCTCTTGTCCTCTTTTACAGCTTTTAGATTTCTTAAAGGATTGCTTTACCCTGGGTTTGGCGGTTTCTACCCCTAGAGCTGAGTGGGCGGCTCTTCGAGCCTTTCGGGGGTATTATCTCTTCGAATTTGTTCCTTTAGCCTCTCGAGCCCTTAGGGGTTCTTTCTGCAGTGGCCTGTTTCCCATTCTCCAGTTCCTCCCTGGGATCTGCCTCTGGTGCTTCAGGCTCTGACTGGTACTCCTTTTGAACATCTGGATGCGGTTTATTTAACATTTCTGATGGAGAAGTTGATGTTTCTGGATGCTGTTGTTCGGGGAGAAGGGTGGGAGAAATTGGTGGCTTAATGTCAATTACTCCGTTTCTCTGTTTCCTTCCAGATAAAGTTGTTCTTCGGCCAGGGCCGACTTTTCTTAATAAGGTTCCTTCTTGATTTCATTGTTTGGAGGACATTGTCCATCCAGTTTTCTTTCCTGAACCTTCTTCGGCTGAAGAAGTTTACTTCCATTCCCTGCATTTTTGCAGGGCTTTGTCCATTTATTTGAAACGTTCTCTTCCTTTCAGAAGTGTGATTCCCTTTTTGTCACCTTTGGTCTTCCCAATAAGAGTTCACGTGCTTCCACCGCTACCATTTCGTGGTGGACTAAGTCTGCTATCATAAGGACTTACTTGGTTTTATGGTCTTTCAACTAGGGGTACGTCTTGGGGATGTATGTGCAGCGGCTACTTAGAGTGCACATCACACTTTTCTGTCCCACTATCAGTTAAAACTGGGTGGGCATTTTTCTTCCTCCTTTCAGGATCATGTCCTGTCTGCAGTTGAGGGTACTTCTGCTAGTTTTGTATCATGAAAAGCAGTTTCTTTTGTATGAGGTCATTAAATCTGTTTAGATTCAGCATACTATGTGGTTAACTGATGTTTTGTTTCCACCTTAGTGTCTGGAAATGCCACTGATTTGCTTGGTTATTGTCTCATGCGTAAGAACTGCATCTAGTAAGATGGACTTGGGGGTAATGCCCCTTTTACTTACCGTCAATCTTCATTACTCTGAGTCCAGGTATTTCTTGATACAGTCCTGAACGGTCCAGCATGATGGTTGACTATTTCCAGTTTTGCTCTTTGTCTTGTGGCATTTACTTGGTATGTTACAGGAAGTGAATCATTAGGTTGTCCCTTTTGTGGTGGCTCATGGATAATGGGGGTCATCTTGGAGGAACATTTTAGTTTCAGCTAGGGAATTTGGTCTGCCAGAAAGGAGAAGTATCTCATGCGTAAGAACTGCAACAAGGATGACCAGGACTTGGAGTAATGAAGTATACGGGAAAGTAACCAGGGCATTCTTCTCGCTTGGCAGGTTGCTACATCGGTTTTTACACACATGCATAAACCCTTTCAGACTCACAAAACATTGGCAGCAATTTTAAAATAGGCACCGGTGCCTTGATGTATTTAGATCACTTTGTT
This sequence comes from Triturus cristatus, assembly GCF_964204655.1. NCBI lineage: Eukaryota > Metazoa > Chordata > Amphibia > Caudata > Salamandridae > Triturus > Triturus cristatus. Next base: position 251,274,172 of record NC_140584.1, read on the forward strand.
GTAGTAATGCTTTCAGATACATTGTTTCTATAATATTTTGTGCTTAGATTGTTTTCAAACCAACACTATAAAAAATTATCTGCGCTTCAAATTATGTAAAACACACAACGATTCCACCAGAATACATTCCTTTTTTACCATGAGGTCACACACTGCCTTAGTTATTGACTTGATCAAACAAGATACAAAAAATACACTTTACTGCTATCTGCATCCCTAAGTTTCCTCTGGGGCTTTGTCTCGTCTTTTCAATGTTAAATGTTGTGTGCAGTTTCATAAAGAAAAATCAATCCTAAATGTTGAGGACTCAATTTACCATGACAAATTATATATAAGGACAAGGACATTACAACAATTCAATGTTCTCATTTTATACCAATTAAGCGACAGAGTCTGCAGAAATCCTTCTCATGATGATGCATTTTGGACTCCTGTTTTTGGGCTTGTTACCTTTCATACAGTGAATTATTATGTTAAGCTTGCAAAATAATATAATCTGAATTATTAATTAGCACAATGCAGTGCCCAGTACTTTAGTAGTTTTGAAATTCTAAGCAGAGGCAAAATTAGCATGTGCACAATATTTAGTTAGCAAGCAATAATTAGTCTTAGTTCATGAATATTGTAAAGGTCTACGACTGGTAATTGCTTTATGAGGGGGGTTGGCGAGTTGGGAACACTAATTCATAAATTTGAGAGAGTTGAAAAACTGCACATTGACAGTTCGGAGCTTTTATAGGCACTGCTGGGTTTTGTCATCGAATTGATGCTTACAATTTGTTAATATCGAAAGAAGCCGTATTAAAATCCATCATTAGTGGAGGAACGGATGTACAGCCACTAAAAGAGAATAGCCGGGAAAATGTTGGGATCCTATTTTAAGTCGGAAGTATCTGTTGGACTTTATGACAGCATTACTACAAAGATGGCAACAATCCCAGGAAAACATGCTGACTAGAAGTCGACCTTTCTATAAGTGAAAAATCATGAACTTCATTTGAAATTTAATTTATTATTTACATGCAACTCAAAGTCCAAATGTGTATATACATCATAATCACATTTGACTTTTATTTTAATTTTATTTGTCACGTATATATGTGCACACAATCACACTTGCACACACCCACATATGCATGCATACGTTCATTTACTTACTTATGCAGATGTTATAGTGCAGAGCGTATTATGTTATTAATTACTGTTTTTGAGTGTAGAAGGGATATGAATCAGGTGAAGTCCATCCGCTCACTCAAAAATGTTAGGTTATATTTATTTATTTATTTAGTAATTTATATTTAATAATTTATGGCAGAAATCCCTGGGGATCGTGAACAAGTGTAGACCGTTCTTTTGATATTTAATAAGCAATGACCTGTGTAAAGCATTTAGACTGTTCTGTTCTGCAATGGATTTTTAATGGTATAACATTTGTTTTTGACCTGTATCTATGCACTGGTGTATGTATGGTACATGCTGAACTTTTTAATTCTTTTATTCTAGATCTGAAATGAAAACATAAAAAAAAAAGTGTGTAAGCAACAGTATATTAGACTCTGCGCTTCTGCATATATGGTTTAAGCCATCACATTTTTCCATGCGTACTTGTTGCCAAAAAATGTTGTTGAAACAAAACCGTGAGGAATAGTATTTGTGCTCTAAACTAAAATGACTTTGAGAGTAAACAGCGTTTTTCTTTTGTCAATTCCGTTGCACTGTGGCGCCACTTACACAGAAGGTGACCCTTGCACTGTAGTAATAAATGTGTAAATGCGTATTAGTACAGTTGCTCTAAATACCATGCTACAGATGAAGCATAATTATATTCATATTAAGCAAGTGGAAATAATTGTATATGACTATAAAACTATAAACAAGCATTTATTAAATACATATGCAGACCTGCGTTGTGCATTATGCTCCTTTGTTACTATTGTTGAGGGAAAGACCACTGCTCGCGCTCAATACACACAAACTTGTGCATCTTTGTGATTTCTCCCATGCAGATTCGCCATACATAGCAGTTGTAAACGAGGATAGCTAACCATGACATATTGAATTTAATGCTTGCGGTAAGATAAAATCAGAATGATAGGCTTTGTCATTATTAGCAGAGTTGTTTTTTTCTGTGTTTTCTCTGTAACCTGTGATCTCGGAAACAGTGAACAGTGCATTATTTTATTAGGTAGATGGTACTAAGGAAATAATGTTAACTTTGCACTGTAGTGACAAATCAATTATTTACATTCATTAGCATGCTTGATCCATATAATGTTATGTTTCATATAGGTACCCTAATATAGGCCCGGGTAATATCATACACCTTCACCTACATTATCTCCCTTACACCACACAGTTATGAGCCTTTAGGATTGAACCTTTACCTAGTTCTTGTCCTGGGTGCAGAAGGAGGGTTTTTCCCTGAACAATAGCATCCCATAACTTCATCAACAGACTCATACAGTATGAATGAATATTCATAAGTGTTCTTAGAAACCAGGCAGAGGCTACACCACCTGCATAATATCTACGTACAAGGTTCATCCCATGCGTCATCCTCAAATCCAAAAATGGCTAATACAAGAAACAAGGGACAAAGAAACCATAGATACTGTCTGTATAAATACCGCACATCTTGCTAGGGTTCAAGAGAGGGAACCAAGACTTCCAGGCCGACACACTGACTAGAGACACTGAGGCTCCTGCATGCAGACGCTCTAGCAGACAGTGGTCTAACACTTCCCTCGCGGGGTGGCCAACTCGAGACCAGGACGGGGTCCCACACTCTCACTCTTCAGGTAATGGAGTTAGACTAAATCCTAGAGGGATTCTTGGCTTTGCACCTACTCACATGCTAGGTACAATTAGGTACATCTAGATAGTCATTGTAGGAGTACAGGCACTTTTATCATGCATTTTATATTCATGTATGTATTCATGATTATTGCAAGATGGTAGACCTGTACTATCCTTTTCTTTTCACTGTACTGCTAATCATATATATCTGCTACTGTCTAACGGTTACTGCAGCACATCTATTTTACACTTGAAAAACAACTGTGCAATAAATTCTTAATTTAACACGCCTGACTGTTTCTTCTGTGTAACTCTCTGAGACCGAATAAGTGAGCACGAGTGACTGAGCAAAAGTTAGGACATTGTTTCCACAATACTGGGGGATCAGGGTTGTTATGTTCTGATGTTGCCAGAAACTATTCTCTCCCCGATAAGAGGAGATTCTAGTGGCACTGTGAGCTAGCTAAAACAGAAAGGCTAACTTTCTCGTGGGGGTGTTCAGTGTCAGTCTTCCACCAATCCTACAGTTTATGTTATCCAAATACGCAGGTCCTGTATGGGTAATATAAGAACCACACGACATGGTGCCACCAACGTTTGTTGGGTACTTATTTTACAGTAGAATCTGAGTAGTTTCAGGTGTGCTAATTCTTAGAGACCCCTACTCCCAAAACACCAGAGACATCTGGAGTGGGTGGCACAAACTCCGCCACAGCTGAGTAGGTGAAATATTCCACCAATCCTACAGTTTATGTTATCGAAACGTGCAGGTCCTGTATGGTTAATATAGGAACTACACAACAGTAACCTGTTTTATTGGATCACTTTATTACACTTTTGTGGTATAAACTTAATTACAAGATAAAAAGTACATATTAATCCAGCAAACATTTATTATTTAAGGATGTTGCTTTGCACATTTTCCGCATAATCAATAAAAGGTGTAACAACTGATTCATTCAATGGCACTAGTTTATTGAATGCTAAGGTATAAATAAAAGCCTGGCGTGCTCATCCTGGCTCTCCATTTCACTCCGGGTCATCCCCATATCTCTGTAAAGTTGAGTATTGAAATATCTTACTAGTTTAATGTGTGAATCTTGATTATTAAGCTATTATCCATCAAATCGATATTCTTATGAGCTTGTCAAGCCCACAAAAAGCTTAACTATGGAGAGTGATGTACTAAGCTGGGTAGCAAAGCATAACATTTTTTTTGCACTTTTGCCTTGCTTCCCCAATTTTAGCTTAATAATGTAACTCACAGGGAATCCCAAAAGCACTTGTTGCATTAATATTTGAGTCAAGGGTCCTTTTGCAACACTCTTTGAATGGTAGTGAATGCAGGGATGGAGTTCTGTAAGAGACAGCAGAATCATCCATCCATTTGCATTCACTCCATGACAAGTTTTTAAAAAGCTGTCCTAGGCGGAAGTTGCCCCATGGGGGCATGTCTCACTTTGCAAAAAGGATTCTCTCTTCATTGGGGAGTTAGTAGAAAGAATAATGGTTTGTGGCTGTAAGTACAGTTACAAACCATTGATATATTTCCTCATAATTTATTTGGGAGGAGGTGGATACCCCTTTCGAGCCTCCTTCTCTTTCCACTTCTCAGTCAGTCACAATTAGCATTTTTCAAGGTGGGAAGTCATTTCTTACTTGCATGTGTCATTGGAGCATTTGAACTTGCCTTTTTATTGGTAACTGGGCCTGTGATTTTGCAATTTTCAGGCTTTGTCACTGTAAAAAGGCTTAGTATAACAGCAGCATTAATCCTTTCTTATAAACAGATTTCTTTGACGGACAGGTTCACCCTTGGGGTCTTAGAAAATGCATTTGTAACAACATACAACCAACACTACAATTTAGAAATAGGTGACATAATTCTACAAACATAGTCAGGTAAAAATAAACAGGCATAGTAAATAACATTTGTGTAGCACAAAATTCAAAATGAAATGTAAGAATCGGAAAGTACTGTAAAAACAAATACATTCCACAGGAAAGAACGGGAAATGAAAAATCAATGTTGATCTATGGGTTGTGGTAGGCAGGGATCCGGTATCTTTCCATAGATGTTTTTTTTTTAAAAAAGAGTACCGCAAGTCCTGGAAATGATTTTCCTTTAAATTACCAAAGCTATGACCAACCACTGCTTAACAAATTAAAATATAACACATACGCAATCTGGGCTGAAAAAGGCTTGGGACCTTGATGGACTGACCTGAAGATTATTGTGGAAATTGAGAAAGGCTGTTTCCTAATTCACTTCTTAAGATTAGTGTAAGAATCTACATGCTGTCGGAGACATGTGTCTGCCTTGCTATTTGGTGCTCAAGTACCTGGAATCCTCGGGAGCAGGCCTACAAGATGAGAAGTGATGCAATGAATCATCAGCATAATGTTTACAAGATTGTAGAAGCGATGCATCAAAACATGAATTAATCTAGAATTGTAAGTTTCCGTATTCAAAAGACAAAATACAGCTTGGTGGTAGACTAGTGATGGGAATCACCACTTTAGTCAGACAGTGGAAAAGCTGACATTCTTGAGATAAGACAAAGCATCATCTAAATTGCCTAATCTGAATGAGCAACCCTATTTCAAGATTCTTACAAAAATATGCAGTGCTGGATTTCACCCTAACAAGCTGCTAGGAAGAGACCACAAAGTGATCTAAAGAATGTACATACCTCTTTCCCTTCCAAATTATCTTCATTAATGTGGTGTTAAAGCTGAGCTTTTCTGTTTTATATGTCTAGGCACTTTCCTTTTCCTAGCCTTCCATATTGTTCCACACAGACACCTGTCCTTCTAAATATACAAATGGCTACAGAGCTAAAATATCTCTGGACGTTGTACCAAAGATATATTAAGAGACCGTGCCTAAAATATATTTTTGAACACAAGAAAGTTATTTTGTGAACAAGACAAATATTTCAAATTTACCTCCAAATTTGAGAAGGAGAGATGCAGTTTTAATAAAAAGTGGTTTGGCCACATTGGTTTCAAAGCAAGAAGCTTTTCTGTAGAAATGTACAAGACTTTTTTTAATCGTATAATCATAAGCCATTCATGGATAAATAGGAACAACTGCCAACTGTACCAGAACAACTGACATTACAAGCATGCAAGCAATTCAAGTGATTCAACAACATTGATAGTACATGTATTAGCTAAGGTCTTAAGAATTATTTTCTGTCTTCTGCTGTGTACTTCATCATGATTACCAACCAATAAAACACAGCAGGCCAGATTTTCATATACACAGTGCATCACAGGGGCACCCGACAAGGTATCCCTTCATCAGTTTTTCTACCTGCTGTATTTATGGAGCCATTTTAAGTATCTCTCTAAATGATACAAACATACTACCAGTAATATTTTCTCAAGGATTATCTAATCTTACGAAAAAGATTTTTTCTGCACAAATTGTTCACTTTTTTATGCCTTATACATCTTACATTAACAGAATAGGCTCTAAGATCTCATTGTCAAAGTGGTTGCATAAAAAAAAGTAAGCACAACTATATTAACCATTAACCTTTGCAAAATATAGTTGTGCCCTCCCTAATTTTCAGGGATACTATTGAGCATATTTAGCAAAACACTTCGCTAAATTGATCCAGGCGGATTTTTCAGATATACCAAGCTTAATTACCTTTTCTTTCTTCTTCACCCTTCCACAATCTTTTTCCCTTTAACTTCTCTAAGATCTAATATCATCCTGGATATGTACAATTCAAGAGTATCACAGATCTTTCCCATGCCTGAAATGATGACATAATGCGAATCAATTTAGTAAAACTCTGCTGCTTTATGGATAGTCACCTATCTGGAAAAACACATCATAACTCAGATGTTTTTAATTTATACCATTCCACCCTGGTCAAAATCTGGTTTGCACCTGTCACACCAATTATATCACCAAGAGCTACTAAAATATTTCAAGGAAATTGTGATTGAGTTTGGGATCCCGAAACATAGTTTTTTTTATCCCCATGGCCTACTTTCTAAATATATTACGTTTTTTTATAGAAACTAGATTACATATGATCTCAGACTCACTCGCAAAATCTATCTACATCTCCCTCCTTTTAAGATAGGACTTAATTAGCATAAAGTGTTCTTTGATTTTAATGTTAACCCTTCAAAAATTTCAAAAGTGTATTCAGATCCTGGATCAGTGACACTGTGTCCTCATATCTATTACTGGAAGCAATAAAGTCTATGTTAGCTATCTGTCCAATCCTAAACCAGTTTTAAGAAACTGTTTTGAACAAATGTTCGAAGACAACAGATTCCTGCTTCTTTTAAACCAGCACTGATGTGGATGGGAATTACTAGTAATTTTAAACAAGATGTAATATATATACCTATTCTGCTGTCTTGACGACAAATTGTAGTCAATTGCAACACCCTACCAACCTTCATATGGATAGATCCTTAGAGGAAATATTAGAAATATATTACTTTGATATAACTCAATCTGATACACTTTGATCAGATTTGGGGAACAATCCCGAAGGCGCGCCTAAGGAAAGCCAGTCTGCGCCCGTCCGCGCTCAGGCCGCGCTCAGCGCCCGAACCCCTGGTAGACCGAGGTCAGGTGAGCCCCCAGTCTATACATACTACAGATCGTCATTGTTGGAATTGAAAGGGATGTATAAGACTACTGATTGTATATGACTTATTTTCGATTCAAGGCCTGTGGTTCCTCCGGGGACTTGTCCTAACTGTAAAACTGTGCTACCTGTTATATGTTACCAGCCGATTAGGTATAGAGGGTTAGTAGGACAGTGGTGGCCGGACCTAATAACAAATCTTTCAAATGTATTCTGATTAACGCTAGGTTTCTGGTTAAACATAGCCTGGAGTGCGCAAGTCTTATAGAGGATAATGATATAAAGATGGCGTTTATCACCGAAACATGGACGGACGAGGCGTCCGGACCTGATTTGGTGATAGCTACTCCACCAGACTTCCTCTGTCAGGTACTGAACAGGCCAGACAGGAAGGGAGGTGGGCTGGCAGTTATCTACCATAACTCCATTCAAGTGGTTTTTAGACCCGCATTCTTAACAGCCTGCGAAGCCCTATCTTTTAATTTCAGTTTAACTGACCATCACTCTTTCAAAGGCATGCTACTGTTTAGGCCACCAGGGGCCAGACATTCGTTCACTGTTCCTTTGGGGAACATGCCGGAAGAAGGGCTTTGTTGTAATACTTATACCATCCTGGGAGATTTAAATTTTTATTTAGAACTCCTGAATGACCCTGATACAGCTATGTTGATGGATTTGATGGACAGTGGTGATCTTAAACAACACGTCAGGCGGCCAACTCATTTAGCCGGACATACCCTGGATGGAATTTTCTCAAACCATCCAGGCATGTCGTTTACGGGCCTACTACCTCTTGTATGGTCTGATCACGCTGCGGTTTAATTTGATCTAAATGTGGAGGACCAACATATAAGGAGCAGATATCATAAAGAACTGATAGAGACTAGAGCCTGGAACAGAGTTGACGCAACTACTTTCCAGGAGCTCCTAACTTTCACAGTGGGCCATGTAACAGATGGGGTAGAAGAGGCTGCCGCCTCCTATACCAGATGGCTTACACAGGCATGTGATGAACTGGCTCCATGTAAAACTATCTTACCGAAAAGACTATATCCCTCGGCCCCATGGTATACAGAGGAGATAAAAATTCATAAATGTAACTGTAAACGTCTAGAACGCAATTGGAGAAAATGCTATTGGGATGCAGAGTAGAAACTGTATAAATCTAGCCTGCAAATTTACAAACAAGCCATTTTCTCCGCTAAGCAAAAATTTTATGCAACCCAAATTGATTTGGCAAAGAACTCACCTAAAGAGCTCTTCCAAAGGTCTCCAAATTGGCCTCTCAGAGGCCAGCTACCGTCCAGTCTAGTCCAGACCTTTGTGAGGAGATTGCCAATTTCTTCCGAATGAAACTGACAAGCATATTTTCAGCCTTCAGTGATTCCAATGATGATGGTTTAATCATGGTGAAGGATGACTTTGAACACATAAGATTCCCTCCGTATGCCCTGGATAAATTTAGGCCATTGACTGTGCATGATACATCAGAGCTCCTAATGGGAGCCAAATCGGGCTCACCTTTTGATCCTTGCCCAGTAAAGATCACTAAATTGGCCCCTGATCTAATTGCCTTATCTCTCACAGCCATCGTTAAGGTCATGTTTGAATTTGGACAGTTTCCGAAGCAGTGGAAGGTGGCTTCGATACTACCCCTGTTAAAAAAGCCTAGCCTTGATCCTAATGACCCAAACAATTTTCGGCCGATCTCTCGCCTTCCTCTCCCTGCTAAGATGGTTGAGAAGGCGATGAATGGTCAACTTAGTGCTTTCTTGAAGGAAGCCCAAGTGTTAGATCCCTCCCAATACAGTTTTAGAGAGGGACACAGCACGGAGTCTGCTCTTATCAAGGCTACAGAAGAGATTAGAGTAGCAGTGGATCAGGGAGGTAGGGCAGTCCTATTGGATCTTTCTGCTGCATTTGATACTGTCAATCATGGGATTCTGATGGACCGACTCAGATACTGTGGGGTACAGGGTAAAGCCTGGGATCTGCTCAAGTCTTTTCTATCAGACAGAGGCCAGATTGTATCCCTGGGGAAATTTCAGTCAAAACTCTTCTCACTGCCATGTGGTGTACCGCAGGGATCTTCATTGAGCCCAAACACTCTTTAATGTGTACGTCTCGTCTCTGGCTCCTGTTATTAGTGCTCAAGGGTTTGGGATTACATCCCATGCGGATGACACACAAATTGTGGTGTCGCTACTACCCGGCCATGAACTGGGAATAGACATCTGTTTCCATTTCTGCATGGAAGCAGTAGGAAGATGGATGACGGGAAACTGCTTAAATTGAACTCTGATAAAACCGAAGTGATGCTATTTGGGAATGATCCTAATTTTTGGACTCCCATTTGGTGGCCGGCAAAGGTGAAAAACTTGGGTATTTTGCTGGATGAGAAACTGTCCTTGGGAGCCCGGGTCAATGCAGCAGTTTCAAAAACAGTCCATGTTTTGAGAACAGTGAAGAAGGTCGTGCGTCTCCTTCCGTTGGGGTGCTGGAAAACAGTAGTCACAGCTTTGGTTTTATCGAGACTGGACTACTGCAACAGCCTATATTTGAATATTCAGCAAAAGTTTTTGTATAAACTTCAGTTGCTCCAGAATGCCACAGCCAGACTTCTTACGGGCACATCTAAATTCTCCCCAATCTCAAAAGAGATAAAAATATTGCATTGGCTCCCGGTGAGGAACCGGGTGCAGTTTAAGTCCCTCTGTATAGTTTTTAAAGCTCTGCAAAGGTTTGGACCTGACCATCTAAGACGCCAATTTCAGTGGTATAAACCGATGAGAACTCTAAGATCATCGGAAGCTAAATTGGTCGTATTCCCACCCACAAAAAAAGCACAGTGGGGTGGCAGAAGCTTCTCATTATGTGCGGCAAAGGCCTGGAACAGTCTTCCATTTCATTTGAGAAATATCACCAATCTTCTATCCTTTAGGAGGGGGCTGAAGACCTGTTTTTTTGACAAATAACTCCTTTTTACAAGCTCTGCTGCACGAGAAGTAACTAGCGCCAGGACACCGTCGGGTAATCGCGCGCTTTAGAAATCTCCTTAACATAACATTCAACAAAGAAGAGTTTATAAAACCTGTAAATCTCAGAATGTACACTGGGAAGAAGCAGAAGTTATTTCAACTGAATTAATCATATCTAATTCTCCTCCATACTCCATAAAATAATTTAAGGACATACGACCATGTTGCAGAATTATTTCTGTTGTAAAATATAAAGAGACACGCATGAAGAGCTACAAGTATTCAAAATGGTAGCACTGTAGGCAAAGGAAATTCTAAACAGGATGTCAGGATGTCAGCAGCACAACAAAGCAGGAAGTTGAAAAGGAGCGAGGGAATGTTTTGTTAAAGATCACTCTTTAGATAGCATTAAAGTAGAGCTATGGGAATTACACACATAGGCCTACAATGTCAGTTGGATGAGTATCCGACCGACATCATAGCAGAAACGGTACCGCCCGACTAGGAGTCAGCGGTCCTGCTTCCATCATTATGATGTGACCGCCTTCACAGCAGTGGAAAGTTTTTTCTATTGAGGTTTGTGATGCGGGCTGCAGCACAAGCCTCAATAGAAAACATACACTTTTAAAGTGTCCATTTACTGTTTGGCATGCCAGTCCTCATAGCAGAGGCTACGGGGGCACGGGGACCATGCTAGGGGCCCCCAAAGTCACTTTTCGACAGTTTTTCCATGCTGGAAATGTCGATATAAAAAAGGCTGTCGGAAACTGACATTATAATCACCACAGTGGTGCCTGAGCAAGCACAGCCGCAATTTAGGGATTATCTGTCTGACCGATGCCCTGATGGGATCTCTAATCCGGTCATAGGCATCGGTCTTTCTCCCAGCCTGCAGTGGTCTGACCGACTGCATCGTAATGCGGAGGTCGGACCCCTGCTTCTGATGTTGGACGGATCGCCACCGACAGCCTGTTGGTGACAATCCACCCGACATCGTAATTAGGGCCTTAGTAAGCATGTTATTAATATACATGTTATATTGCCTCCCCCAGCTGGCCTCCTGAAAATTTCAGTTATCAGACACAATAACAGAAGGAAGATTATTAAGTTAAGTTCAACGATTTATAGATGTAATACCCTTAACTGAAGTTATGTTGGTGTTACACATATCTTAGTCTTTCACCCTTGTAAAATTATTATGTATACTGAAATTGACAGGGCCAGGACATCTTGTACCCACCGCTAGTGTACATTACAGGCCAAGTGGGACATTAGTCAGGACGTTACTTCTATATATCTGCAAAAGTGTAGGTTATTGTGCCCTGTCGAGAGGTCCACTTGGAGAGGTGTGACTGCTAAGTGAGGGTGCAATATGCCTGTCATAATACACAACAGGACCGAGGTCAAGCCAACAGTGACCACATATTCTCCACATTTATGTGATCTTTTATACCTCATGTGTGTCTGGATCTTCCCAACCTAACCAAACCATCAAAAAGAAGGAAAACTACGGATTTAGTAGTGCTCATTGGCAGAGTTTAAATTTGTTGGGATATAGTTAGCAGTTTCATTTACAGGCTTTGTATGAAATATCGCAAAGCATAAGTTCACTTTGACATTTATTATTAAAAATGTTCCATCCTAAAAGTAAAAGCATCACCCAATTTTGAAAAGCTGACTATAATAATATCACAATAATGCCTGTCCAATTGTGCATGGCACATTAAAAAAGACAATGGTGCCGATCACGATCCTGCAAAAACCGGGTACGAACCGTCGGACGGAGCACAATCTCCGCCCGACGCGTACCCGGTCGTCAATTTTCACAAACAAGGAATTACGATTCGCACGGGTACACCATTACCGTACGAATCGTAAAAAAGCCCGACCGAACAAAAAAACTCCTACCAATGCGATCCGGGAAAGCGCCGACCTGACGTCGGGACGCTCGCAGCCAGCCATTCACGACCCAGGAATCACGATTCGCACCGACGTCACCCCGCACGGTGAATATTTTGCGGCAGCCAAAAACTGCCGGGAAATCAGGACGACGCGAACAAGGACCACCAGTACGCGACGGACAGACGACGACGCGAACAAGGAGGACCAGTACGTGACGGACACACAGGACGACGCCACCAAGGAGGACCCGTACGCGACAGGAAGACGCGATCAAGGAGGACCCGTACGCGACAGGACGACGCGAGCAAGGAGCACCAGTACGCGACGGACAGACATGGACCCGAACCTACGAGTCATCCCTGCCCTCATAGCAGTACACCTCCTCTACAGGTTACGACGCAGACGCCGCAGAAGGTCAGAATAACTAAGGGAGGGGGGAAAGTGGGGTGGGGTGGGGGTGGCACGACCAGGGCAGGCCACAAAACAACCACATAAGTCACACACCACACATGGCCTGGACATACCTGACTCCCATGCCCTGGTCACCACGAGGGGGTGGGGGCGTGTCCTGATAAGCCAGCGACCGCCACAACGGAAGTCCGTCACCACGCGAACCGGCAACACAACCAGACAGGTACGTCCCGTACCCACGCCTGAAGAGCGTGGGTACGAGTTGGACCACGCCCACACACGTCACCCCAACAATGGCGGGACGGATCGCACCCACGTGGCAAAGGCCTGGGTACGGGCCGCACAAACATCACAAAGCGTGGGGACGGGTATGTACGGACCCTACCCCCACCCCGTATGCAAGGAGCGTACCCCCCAGCCCAACAGTGCAAGTACGACCCGTACCCCCACCCGCGAATGCAAGGAGCGTACCCCCCAGCCCAACAGTGTAAGTAAGACCCGTACCCCCACCCGCGAATGCAAGGAGCGTACCCCCCATGCCAACAGTGTCAGTACGACCCGTACCCCCACCCGCGAATGCAAGGAGCGTACCCCCCAGCCCAACAGTGTAAGTAAGACCCGTACCTCCACCTGCGAATGCAAGGAGCGTACCCCCCAGCCCAACAGTGTAAGTACGACCCGTACCCCCACCCGCGGACGTACGGAGCGTACCCCCACCCCAACAGTGTAAGTTCGACCCGTACCCCCACCCGCGAATGCAAGGAGCGTACCCCCCAGCCCAAAAGTGTAAGTACGACCCGTACCCCCACCCGCGTCTGCAAGGAGCGTACCCCCCATGCCAACAGTGTCAGTACGACCCGTACCCCCACCCGCGGATGTACGGAGCGCACCCCCACCACACCAGTGTCAGTAGACTCGTACCCTCACCTCGAATGCATTGAGCGTACCCCCACCGTGTATGTGCCAAGCGTACATATCCTGAAATCGGAGGTGTGTGTGCAGAGTCCACCCAGCAGTGCCCTGAGACAGGAGGGGTGGGTGCCTATCACTCCCAGCAGTGCCCTGAGACAGGAGGGGTGTGTGCAGAGTCCTCCCAGCAGTGCCCTGAGACAGGAGGGGTGGGTGCAGAGTCCTCCCAGCAGTGCCCTGAGACAGGAGGGGTGGGTGCCTATCACTCCCAGCAGTGCCCTGAGACAGGAGGGGTGTGTGCAGAGTCCTCCCAGCAGTGCCCTGAGACAGGAGGGGTGGGTGCCTATCACTCCCAGCAGTGCCCTGAGACAGGAGGGGTGTGTGCAGAGTCCTCCCAGCAGTGCCCTGAGACAGGAGGGGTGGGTGCAGAGTCCTCCCAGCAGTGCCCTGAGACAGGAGGGGTGGGTGCCTATCACTCCCAGCAGTGCCCTGAGACAGGAGGGGTGTGTGCAGAGTCCTCCCAGCAGTGCCCTGAGACAGGAGGGGTGGGTGCCTATCACTCCCAGCAGTGCCCTGAGACAGGAGGGGTGCGTGCAGAGTCCTCCCAGCAGTGCCCTGAGACAGGAGGGGTGTGTGCAGAGTCCTCCCAGCAGTGCCCTGAGACAGGAGGGGTGGGTGCCTATCACTCCCAGCAGTGCCCTGAGACATGAGGGGTGTGTGCAGAGTCCTCCCAGCAGTGCCCTGAGACAGGAGGGGTGGGTGCCTATCACTCCCAGCAGTGCCCTGAGACAGGAGGGGTGTGTGCAGAGTCCTCCCAGCAGTGCCCTGAGACAGGAGGGGTGTGTGCAGAGTCCTCCCAGCAGTGCCCTGAGACAGGAGGGGTGGGTGTGGAGTCCTCCCAGCAGTGCCCTGAGACAGGAGGGGTGTAACACATGTGTGTGAGGCCAGAATTATCCACATGCATACTGGCTACAAGGGAACATGTCCCCATGAACTCATGTCAACAGACTCCACACACAAGTACAGTGATCACCAAGGATGCCACGATTGTTGCAGGTGGAGACATGGCCCTGCATGCATGGCCAAAGTAGAAGGGCTCCGTCACACACACAGCTCATGTAGACACAGCTCTGCGCTAAACATTGGGAACACCCTGCAGGGAAGAAAGCTGGGTACACAGAGGAAGGAATACACCCTGGGACAAGTGCACCATGCAGTAACTGCTTACATGAACAAAGAAAGTTAGCCAACACCTTGTGATGGCACACAGATCACAGGGTCCCACCAATGAGCAGTACACTACTACATATCCCACACACCCAAACCCTTACACACCACCCAAAACCATGTAGCAGCCCCACCAACACCAATACCAGCATAGCAGTAGTGTGATAATGAAAACAAAAGTAAGCTTTATTCAGCATGAGCACAATGTCCGTGGATCGCAGGCAGTTCAATCTTCACAAAGCCCATAGGGCAGTCAATGATTCTCAGCTGGATGGGGGACACAGTGGGATGCGTGTCCCCTACCTTGCCTGCACAGTCAAATGGCATCGTCTTCCACACTGGTGAGGGCATCAGGGGGGGGGGAAGCAACAGGCACCGCAGGGACATCAGGGCAAAGGGTCGGCGTTGTGGGTGCAGGGATGGAGGACTCCACCACAGGGGGTGGGTCAGTGCCAAAGGCGGAGGCCAGGATGGCACTACACACCTTTGCAAGGTCCTCCAGGGAGTCCCCTGCACCCGAAGGGACCTCAGGCCCCAAGGAGGGGGGGGGTCAGAGGGATGGGTCGCAGCGCCACCGGGGGAGGGTGGAGACAGGGGGGGAGACTCAACCACCCTGACCGGGGACCTCCTTGACCGCTTGCGTGGTGGTGTAACTGTGGGGCTCAGGGACAGAGCGGCCATGAAGGAGTCCTTGGGGGAGATGTGGCCAGGAGAGCTGAGGGGAGGGGATTTGGAGGGAGTGGACTGGGTAGAATGCGGACTCCCACTATGGCTGCGTGTCACACGTTTTCCCCCCGACCCAGTGGGTGTGCCTACCTCACCCTGTGTGTGCATGTCAGGAGGAGTGCGGTGGACCTTCCCTGCTGGTGTGGTGCCCGTGTCCGTTGATGTGGGTGCATGCCGACGTCTGGGTGTACGTGGGACAGGCATGGGAGTGGGAAGTGTGGATGGGGCAGGGGTAGGTGGGGGAGGTCGCGCTGCAGGAGACCCACTGCTGCAGTCAGTGTGGAGTCTATGGACCTCAGCAAGTTGCGTTGGTCAGCCTGCGATGAATGAATGCCCTCCAAGAAAGCCTCGATGTTGGTGAGGGTTTTGCCGTGGGCATGGAGGACATTAAGGATCGCAGCCTGACCAACCTGCAGTTGCCGCTGGATGTCCACAGACTCTGCATTGGCGGCAGCAGTGGAGAGAGGGGCAGGGGGTGCGGTGCCTGGCAGGAAGGAGACATGCTGTGACCGGGCACGCTGGGAAGGGACACGAGCAAGTGGGAGGCGGCTGGTGAAAACTGAGGGGGCGGTGCGAGGTGTTGTTCCGCTGTGTGCTGCTGGTGCAGCCTCCGCCCACTCGGAGACATCGTCCTCGGACCTGTCAGCTTCGTAGTCTGATGTGCCAGTCGACAGGTCCTCGGCCACACTCTCCTCCGCCTCTGTCCCACTCGATGTGCCAGACCCGATGTCACGGCTGGCACTGGTGCTCGGTCCCTCCGCCTGGTCTGTGTCCATGTCTCCCTCTGTGTCCCCCGACGATGCTGTGGGCAGGGTGGAGAGACAGAAATTAATCAGACACCTGTGCACATCTGTCACATGAGTCCAATCTACATAGGTAACATTGCATGGCCTGAAAAGGAAGATCCCTGACATCTACTGAACAGGGTACCGATGTAGGGCATGAAACACACAGTTGGTTGAGCCACCATGCCACTGAAATACCATGGAGAGCATGAGACAATAGCTAAACACAGGAAACGGAGTCTGACATAGCACCCAGGCCCTGGGGACAATCCAGCACTGCATCTGCACCACACAGCGTTGGCGAAAATACCGATGACCAGGGACCATATCCATGAACTTGAGACACATGCTGCATAGGTAATGCTGAAAACATGCACAACATGACTCGGTCACTGCACATTGCGTGTGTGTCCAGACACATCACACACTGCCCAGACCCAGCAAGTGGAAATCAGGATTTAACACATAGGCATTGCCCGCCCCAACAAGACCCTACACGAGGCAAATTGTTGAGACACAGGTGGCACCAACATTCCATAGTCTGTGTTAGAAAAGGTAGACGGACCGGGAGGGCCGGCCGGGGTCAGAGGGAGAGGTCTCCGGGGAGAGCCGTCTCCAGCGATCGTACAGACAAGTAACTTCCCCCCCACAGACAGGTATCACACACGGATAAGGTTCAGTGTTCTTTATAAGCACTTATTTAAGATACGGTGGAATGGTACAAGGAGGTCTGGACTCAGGGGTCCCCTCGATTAGAGTCTCGCAAGGTAGGGAAGGGGGTAGCGTGACAGTCTATTTACCAATCAGGTAGTTCGGATGAGATGATGACGAGCTCACAATCCTCGAGCTTGGTGGTTAGGTGGTACGGACCGCGGCAGCGCCAGCAGGTCCCGGTGCGGGTGGTCGATACAACGGGCCGCGGCAGCGCCAGCAGGTCCCCGGAAGATGTACGGTCCGCGGCAGCGCCAGCAGGTCCCGGTGCGGATGGTCGTTACAACGGGCCGCGGCAGCGCCAGCAGGTCCCAGGAAGATGAAGGTTGCAGAAGGCCGCGGCAGCGCCAGCAGGTCCCGGTGAGGATGGTCGTTACAACGGGCCGCGGCAGCGCCAGCAGGTCCCAGGAAGATGAAGGTTGCAGAAGGCCGCGGCAGCGCCAGCAGGCAGGACGATGGTTCACAAGAGCGGCTACGGCAGCGCCAGTAGACCGTCAAGGTTGAGTTCACTCGGTGTCTCTCGACTCCAGGATACAACTGCCTTCCTGCTCCGGAGCTGCCTCAGTTATAGGGCTGGTGCCCTTTGATGTCCGGACCCTCGCACTGGGAGGTCGGAGGGTCCGGGATGAAGGTGTCCAGACACCCAGCAGGGGGTGGAGCCAGTGCCTGGGGGAGCTGGGGGCGATCGGCACCTGGCGGGGGAGAGTCCTTGATACTTCGTTCTCCCATTGACCTGCCAAGTGGTCCGCTCACCTCCTGGGTGGATGGTGGTGCCGGGATGTCGGGGCCGGCCAGGCCCGGGGTTAGGGTCGAGGTGAGGCCATGCGGCCGCGTGGTGCAGGGCCCAAGAGGGCGGCTTGACTCGGCCGGGGAAGCCGGTGGGGCTGGGCCCCGTGATGAGTAGGGGTCCGAGGGCAGAGGGTCCGTCGGGAGACGGAGTACGGGTGCTTGTCGCGGGGATATGCCAGGTGGGCCGGAGTTCGGGCCCTGTCGTGCGGGGGGGAGCAAGCCGTCTGTGAGGCCTGTCCAACAGTCTGGGTGATACACACAGGGGCAGGCAAAAAGCAAGATTGGACGCCAAACAGCCAAGGTGCGCCTGTACAAATAATGAGGTACCAGTGCCCATCCTCAGATGAGTATAACAAGACACACAGGCACTGGCAACTGTGAGTATGAAGAAGGACAATCAGGTCAGGCTGCACAGTGGACACCTGTACACAATAGCACGTCTATATACATGGTGACAGGGGACAATGGCACAGAGCACAACCTACGCTGTAGACACTGAGATTGGCCACGTTCATGATGACACATACACCACTGAGGAAAAGGTGCCCCAGGGGACAGTAGTGGGCACGCAACTACATGCTACTGAATGGTAATGACTGCAACACACGTCACCATCCCTGCACTATGTGTATCGCACACTCATGCACATCATGTCACAGGCCACTACATAGGACATGCGCGCTGTAAGGCATGACACATGAGAGACCAACTCCCATGTCTGGAGTCAGCATCAGTGCCAACTGACATGGAACCCACATGCAGTGAACTTGACAGTGCACAGGCAAGGTCCCACAACCTGTTACACACCACCCCCACACATGATGCTACAGTCATTGTTCTCGTGGACAAAGCGCCAGCCTACATTACCTTGTGAAGGAGTGACTACACACAGACCAGGGAACACATTGCAAGGAGGGGAAGGGTGGCAGGGGCGCAGCGCTATACTGGGGCAAACAGGATCTGCACAGCACCTTTAAACCCTGCCAGTGAATTCATGCTACTGTGCCCTTACAAATGCCGGTGACACACAACAAACACACATGTACCTACCCCCTTCCGGCTGCTGCATCGCCTGTAAGCGCCTCTCCAGGTCTGGAAAGACCACCGGCAGCACACGCCTGTGGAGGTGGCTCAGACGGCGGCGGCCGCGGTTCTTGTGGCTCTCAGGTGAGTCCCCCAGCAGGAGCCATGCAATCCTCCGCGTCCAGCACCGGATATCCTGCCAGCGTTTCCTCACCTGGGGCAGGCTCCGCCTCCGACCATCCACACCCCTCACGGCACTGACGGCGGTCAGCCAGATCTGCTCCTTGGCAGTGGCGCCTACCTGTGAGGAGGAACAAGTGACACCACATCAATACACCAGCCACATGTCACAGAGAGACATATGGGTACAAATTAGCTGGTTACAACAAGGCATGTCATGCAGCCAACGCATTGCACCTTTGTCATAGGGACATCATCCCCTGGTGAGGGAAGAAGCAGTACGTGCCACAGTGGGTACACAGGTGGAATGATGGCAATGTCACAATCAATGATCAAGGCTCACACTGTGCATCACACCCACCCCTCCTGTCTCAGGGCACTGCTGTGAGTGATTGGCCCCCACACCTCCTGTCTCAGGGCACTGCTGGGAGGACTCTGCACACACCCCTCCTGTCTCAGGGCACTGCTGGGAGTGATAGGCCCCCACCCCTCCTGTCTCAGGGCACTGCTGTGAGTGATAGGCCCCCACCCCTCCTGTCTCAGGGCACTGCTGTGAGTGATAGGCCCCCACCCCTCCTGTCTCAGGGCACTGCTGTGAGTGATAGGCCCCCACCCCTCCTGTCTCAGGGCACTGCTGTGAGTGATTGGCCCCCACCCCTCCTGTCTCAGGGCACTGCTGGGAGGACTCTGCACACACCCCTCCTGTCTCAGGGCACTGCTGTGAGTGATAGGCCCCCACCCCTCCTGTCTCAGGGCACTGCTGTGAGTGATAGGCCCCCACCCCTCCTGTCTCAGGGCACTGCTGGGAGACATCAGGCACCCCCCCCTGGGACCCCCCCGACAGTACATGGCATGTGTGTTACACCTGGACGCAATGGCAGAAGTCACAGTCACAACATAGGGACAGTCTGTGGCAGTGGCCTATGCACTCACCTGATACCCTGGTCGCCCATACAGCATGGAGTACTGTGGGAGGATCACATCCAGCAGAGCCATGTTCTCCTCCAGGGTGAATGGCTGTGTCCTCTCCACAGCCCTTGACATGGTTCCAGGGAATCAGTAGCAGCAGCTGGGTCGACGAATGCAAAGATGTGCAGGCAAGTGCTCCCTCATGGGACCTGGCTGCCTTATATGTGCCCTTCTGCCCAGTCTCATGCACAGGAGTACAGAGTGATTGGTCACTCACATTTGCATCCTATGTTTCCACCAATCCCTTCAAACCTAGCAGTCTGTGGGTTCTCTATCGGTTTCATTCTCCTGCATGATGTCAGCCCCACATACACATTGCAACAAAGTAGAAGAATTCCAACTGACTTCTGCTGTGCACCTTCCAGAACAATTTCGAAATTTGAACTTGGTCTCCATGACAACCAGCATGCATGTAGGCCTTAATACTTGTCCCCTATGTAATTTGGAGCATCACACACAGGTACGTTGCGTTTGGGGGCCCTAGGGCACCTCAAATGCATGGCAACGGCCCGTACATGCATGCCTACGCTCTCCATCACTATGGGTCTGCACGCGTATGCGTACCCGTAGTGGTACGGACCGTACACACGCATGTACGCTCTATATCACTATGGGTCTGCACGCGTATGCGTACTCGTAGTGATAGTGAGCGTAGATGCGAGTGTACGGTCCGTACCACTACGGGTACGCATACGCGTGCAGACCCATAGTGATAGAGAGCGTAGATGCGAGTGTACGGTCCGTACCACTACGGGTACGCATACGCGTGCAGACCCATAGTGATAGAGAGCGTAGATGCGTGTGTACGGCCCTATCACTATGGGTCTGCACGCGTATGCGTACCCGTAATGGTACGGACCGTACACACGCATGTACGCTCTATATCACTATGGGTCTGCATGCGTATGCGTACTCGTAGTGATAGTGAGCGTAGATGCGAGTGTACGGTCCGTACCACTACGGGTACGCATACGCGTGCAGACCCATAGTGATAGTGAGCGTAGATGCGTGTGTACGGCCCTATCACTATGGGTCTGCACGCGTATGCGTACCCGTAGTGGTACGGACCGTACACTCGCATCTACGCTCTCTATCACTATGGGTCTGCACGCGTATGCGTACTCGTAGTGATAGTGAGCGTACACTCGCATCTACGCTCTCTATCACTATGGGTCTGCACGCGTATGCGTACCCGTAGTGGTACGGACCGTACACTCGCATCTACGCTCTCTATCACTATGGGTCTGCACGCGTATGCGTACCCGTAGTGGTACGGACCGTACACTCGCATCTACGCTCTCTATCACTATGGGTCTGCACGCGTATGCGTACCCGTAGTGGTACGGAACGTACACACGCATCTACGCTCACTATCACTATGGGTACACATACGGCAGCACTCCCACAGTGATTTGGGAACATGCACAGGCCCTCTCAGCAGCAGTACGGCGGTTTTTACACATCACTGTGGTGATAGGCGACACACATGTAGGAATAGGGCGGACATACTTGTCCATGGATGGACATACTTGTCCAGGAATGGACATCAAGGCATCGTCTGTGCATTACTACATGTGTGGGGCACAGGTGTCACAGGCTGTGATGTGGAACATGCCTCCTGAGTGGAGAAGGCACCAGATGTATGATGAGATGTGTACATGTGTACTGTGTGAGGGTGCAATGTGTGCCAGGCATGCCCTTGACTCCTTTGACATGTGTGCATGTGGGACTGCGCACTTGGGGTGAGCGTCACTGGCATGGCACGGACACCAACACACGGAAGTGTCCCATGATGCCCGGTACAGGGGTCATGACACATGACTTGTCACTACCCACAGTGCACAATGTGACTATGCCATATATGTGTCCGGGATTTACATCAGGTTGATGTTGTAGCACCCTCAAAAGCTGCAGCCGTTGCAGCAACCAACATGTGGCTGTGTGTAGATTGTCATTGCACACTGTTCCCAACACCATGCCACATGTGTTATTGGATGTGAGGTGCACATGTATGCATGGGACACGGAGTGGCGTGACAAGGCCATGTCAGCAAACTCACAAGGAATGTGTGGTGAGTCATGACATGTGCACCTTCATGGCAAGGTGTGTGGGCTGGACTAGTGTAATGTCATGTGACCTGTGGCTCAAGTGTTCCGCTACCAGTCTCTGCAATCGGCATCACACTTCTGCTGATGTGTGGGTGTATGTCACTCCTGTCTTGCGTCGGGCAGTGCACTTGCACTGGGACACAGCTATTTCCATGGCGTGGCATGGGGAGGTTCTCAATCACCGTGTGTAGCTGGGTCTTGGAAGGAGTGTCAGCTTGCATCCATACGTGTCCTGGGCATGTAGCACATGCCTGACTCCCTATGTGGCATGTGTGTATTGCCAGATTTACATGTGCTCATTAGACATGAGTTGTTCTCGTAGTGCACTCACGCTTCCTTGTCACTTCCAAATTACTGCAGAGCGCCTCCTGTTGCCCGAAGAATTCCAGACTTGGCCACCATGCAGGAGAATGACAGGATCCGGCTCTACCGCTTCACCCAACCGTTGATTCTGGAGCTGACGGCGAGACTGGCACCACACCTGCAACCGCAGCACAGGTATCCTACGGCACTGACACCCCAGCTGAAGGTAATGGCTGCCCTACATTTCCTTGCCACGGGTACCTTCCAAAATACCATAGCTCATGTTGGTGGCATGTCCCAGAGCATGTTCAGCGGTGTGCTGCATGATTTCTTGGAGGCCATGTTGATTCACCTGGATGACTTCATCAAGTTCCCAACCCCTGAACAGATGACTGAGGTCAAGCGTGGATTCTATGCCCTGGGAGGGATGCCCCATGTCATTGGGTCCATAGATGGGACACATGTAGGTTTGGTACCACCACACGCACGGGAGGTGGCGTACCGCAATCGGAAGCACTACCACTCCATCAATGCCCTTGTGGTGTGTCTGTCCAATATGGTGATTTCACATGTCTGTGCTCGTTTCCCAGGATCAGCACACGATGCCTACATCATGAGGCGTAGCGGGATGCCTGATATGATGATGCAGCTGCGCAACGAACGGGCATGTGTTGTTGGTGGGTACAGTCTGTCTGTCCTGTATTCTGTATAGCCGACCAGCACGACCGCTACACCAGTTCTAACGATGTCCATGTGCTTCCCATGTAGGGGACGCTGGCTATCCCAACATGCCTTGGCTGCTCACACCTCTCCGCAACCCCATCACGCCGGCCCAGCTCCGCTACAACACCGCACATGGCCGGACAAGGCGAGTGATAGAGAGGACGTTTGGCATGCTGAAGAGCCGATTCAGGTGCCTCCACAAGACCGGCGGTGCACTCCCTTATGCCCCGGCGAAGGTCTGCAAGATCTTCATGGTCTGCTGCATGCTGCACAACATGGCAGTTGAAAGAGCTGTGCCACTCATCCTGAATCAACATGACGAGGACCATCCACCCGTGGAGGACGAAGGGCTTGGCAATGGGGCTAGTGATGTGGAGGATGTGGAGCCGCAAGAGGACATCCGGACTCGGCTCATACGCGACTTCTTTGCTTAGTGGTGAGTACCAGGGTCTGAGTGTGCACGCATTGGTCCCCGTGTGGCATGCGTTGTGATGTGTGTCTCCACCTGCATGTATGGCACGTGGGTCAGAGGTGTGTGTGGGTGTGTCACTGGAGTGATGGTGGCAGTGATGGTAGTATTTCCCCAGTCATAATTGTGACCTAGCATGTTGTCATCCATACATGTGTCGAGTAACTGCACATGCAAGTGGCTGTGCTTTTTGTGGCTGACTCCTTGTGTGTCTCTCTTCCCCAGGTACCTGCGCATGCCGTTTGCTGGTTGCATTGTTGTGGCACTGCTATTCCTCATGGACATGACATCGTGGGCTGACTCAGCGTTACAGGCACGGACACGTTTGGAAGTCTCCATGGGGTAAGGGATGCATCTGGGGTGTATTGGGTGTGGCAGTTGTTCACGATGTGTGCACACTGCCCCGGTCGGGGTTTGGTTCCTCTGCAGACATGTGGCATCCCCATGGGACACGACATGCAGCTGGGTACACCTGAATAGATGGGCTGCCTGGTTGTCAGTCATCAGTGATGGGATAGTGGATTGTGATGATGGCATCAATGTGTGTGACACTGCCCTCGGACACATACGGTTAACATTGTCTTGACATGGCGTGGGACTTCCACATCAGCGGATGTATGGTGTATGGCAGTCTCTCCGTGAGCAGCTGTGGGTATTTAGCTGTTAGCCGACACTTGTGTGCCAGTTCCATGGCTATCACACATTTGTGCTGCAGAAGGGGGGTGCCAGTGTTGGAGCCACATGTTACTCCACATGATGTGTTCATGTGTACTTCAAGTTGCCTCTGCAATCCCAAAAACATGACTATTAAAGGTGTCCCTCCCTATGCCTCCAAGGTGCCTCTTCTCAGTCAATGCTGGTGTGTTGGCACGGTGCATCCTGCATGTCTGGCATGGTATTCCCTGATTGTGGCTATGTGTCAATGTGTCGAGTGGCAAGATGCAAGCTGTGTGTGTGTGCTGAGACTGTGTATTGGGCATGATGTCCATGACTGTGTGGGTATTGTGACATGTGCCATCCCCATGCATCCAACGTTGTCCATGACCCCATTCTCTGCATCCACCGGACTCAAGCTTGCAGGACATGGTTCTGCCACCTGTCTACACATACCTGGGTGCCCCCCAGGACACGGGCCAGGATCCCTGACCTCTGCGCATGACTGTTGCTGTACTCAATGTGTCTGTCAGCACGGTTGTTCGGCCACCCCCTCAGCTGGTTCTGACCATCACGGGTGTGTATGGTGCTCCATGTCTGTCTTGCCTAATGAACTGTGACCCATGTGTCCTGTGCCAGACTCAGGCCCCAGGGTGTGGATGGTTGAAGTGAACAGATGACTCAGGCATGTTTAGACTGTACAAGACACATGTTAGGTAATAATGCTACCAGCAGGCATCTACTCTTAATAGTGTGATTTATTATTGGGGGGGGGGGGCAAAGTGAGGGGCTTTCCGGGATTAGGGAATCCAAAGTTCAGTAGGGGAGTTGGTGTCCTTGCCATTGGAAATCCTCAGAGTCCATGCCACAGTCTTTGTCAACATTGGTCAGCCAGTGACCAGCAGGGCCATGTGGCAGAGAATGT
Source organism: Triturus cristatus (assembly GCF_964204655.1). Taxonomy (NCBI): domain Eukaryota; kingdom Metazoa; phylum Chordata; class Amphibia; order Caudata; family Salamandridae; genus Triturus; species Triturus cristatus. Next base: position 251,299,385 of record NC_140584.1, read on the forward strand.
CTCTTGATGCTGTGATGCTGTTGCTCCAGTGGGCCAGGTGCCAGGCCAGGTGTCCTGGGAGATGGTGATGTAGCAGCCACCCTCACGGCCCTTTCCGTGGACGACCCGGCTTCCTGCGGGGAACCTCAGCAGCAGGCCGTGACGACGTCTGGGATGCTCCGTCGGATGTTTCCTCCTCCTCCTCATGATCCCTCCCTGTGGGTGGTGATGTTCTCCGCCTTCTGGCACAGGGAGGGTCGGCCATGGTGTCGGCCATCCGACGGAGTTCAGCGTGAATCCCCTGGGACGCCGTCACTTGCTCAGCCTGTCTGTCCTCCATCCTCCGTTGGTGTACCTGTAGACAGGCTATTAGCTCCGCATGTTGCTGGGCCTGCTGGACCTTGATCCCCTCGAGGACGGACACAACCTGGGCCATGCCCGTGGTGTCCTGCCGGTATGAGTCCAGGATGTTACGGACATGGGAAAATACCGGATCCCCAGCCAACTGGTCAGGCTCGCGCCTCCGCCGTCCTCCACTCCCACCACCCCTGCCCACTTGCGTCTGGCCTGCACTTGTGGGCACATCGGGTCTCCGGGACCCCTGAGGGGTGGCATTGGCGTTGTCGCCTGCCTCCTCCTGGGTGCCCGGGACACCGTGTCCCTCCTGGCGAGCCTGGCTGCATTGTGGTGTTGGGGCAGGGATCCTGGGTGTCTCCTGGGATGTGGCAGGAGTGGGGGTGGTGGTTGGCACGGTTGTACCTGACGCAGGTGCTGCAGGTGGTTGGACACCAGAGGGGCCAGGTCGGTCGGGGTCGTCCGCAGAGTGGTGAGAGTGGTCGCTGCCGGTGGGATCGGTCTCCTGCAGATCCGGGTCCTGTGAGTGTTCCCCCCCAGTGTTGGGGGGTGCAGCACGACGTTGACCTGTGTGTGAGAGAGAAAATGTTAATTTTGATCCATGCAACATCCATGTTTCATCCGTTACAAAGTTGGCACATTTCCTCTTGGAATTAGGATCTGTCTTGCATTCCACTCACAGTGCACTTGTGCATGTGTGTGTCCCTTGGGCACCAATTTGGCCCCTTTAACTATGTGTGGCACAGTCTTACTTGCTGCGTCAAGTGTGACTGCAGTCAGCAGTGGAGTGTGCATGTGTGGCGAGCCATGCATTTGCACCTTCCTTGTAGCACTGTACATGTGCACATGGAGTGGATCCACACACTTATATGATGCAGGTGGCTGTCCTTGTGCTCGTGTACAGGTTGTGACATGGCCCTGCGTTTTGCCATGATGAAGAGGGGGGGTTCTGGCACTGGCCACCCTTGTCTACATGCACGCAGTCCACCTGCTGACGAGCAGACATTCCCACACACCACAGGACTGATTTGCTCTCCCTGTGTCTCCCTCCTTCTCTGTCCCCCTCTCCCTCCCTCTCTGTCCCCCTCTCCCTCCCTCTGTGTGTCAGCCTCCTCCCTCTGTCCGTCTCCCTCCCTCTCTGTCCCCCTCTCCCTCCCTCTCTGTCCCCCTCTCCCTCCCTCTGTGTGTCAGCCTCCTCCCTGTGTCCATCTTCCTGTGTCTCCCTCCCTCTCTGTCCCCCTCTCCCTCCCTCTGTGTGTCAGCCTCCTCCCTCTGTCCGTCTCCCTCCCTCTCTGTCCCCCTCTCCCTCCCTCTCTGTCCCCCTCTCCCTCCCTCTGTGTGTCAGCCTCCTCCCTGTGTCCATCTTCCTGTGTCTCCCTCCCTCTCTGTCCCCCTCTCCCTCCCTCTGTGTGTCAGCCTCCTCCCTCTGTCCGTCTCCCTCCCTCTCTGTCCCCCTCTCCCTCCCTCTCTGTCCCCCTCTCCCTCCCTCTGTGTGTCAGCCTCCTCCCTGTGTCCATCTTCCTGTGTCTCCCTCCCTCTCTGTCCCCCTCTCCCTCCCTCTCTGTCCCCCTCTCCCTCCCTCTGTGTGTCAGCCTCCTCCCTCTGTCCGTCTCCCTCCCTCTCTGTCCCCCTCTCCCTCCCTCTCTGTCCCCCTCTCCCTCCCTCTGTGTGTCGGCCTCCTCCCTGTGTCCATCTTCCTGTGTCTCCCTCCCTCTCTGTCCCCCTCTCCCTCCCTCTCTGTCCCCCTCTCCCTCCCTCTGTGTGTCAGCCTCCTCCCTCTGTCCGTCTCCCTCCCTCTCTGTCCCCCTCTCCCTCCCTCTCTGTCCCCCTCTCCCTCCCTCTGTGTGTCAGCCTCCTCCCTGTGTCCATCTTCCTGTGTCTCCCTCCCTCTCTGTCCCCCTCTCCCTCCCTCTCTGTCCCCCTCTCCCTCCCTCTGTGTGTCAGCCTCCTCCCTCTGTCCGTCTCCCTCCCTCTCAGTCCCCCTCTCCCTCCCTCTGTGTCCCCCTCTCCCTCCCTCCGTGTGTCACCCTCTGTCACCTTGGCCCAGCTTCCTGGGCACACACTGTTAGCAGATCTTTGAGTGGCCCTTGGCCTGTTGATGTGAGTTTGTTTCTGATCTCCAGGCACCCATTTTGTCTGCTGTGGGTCTGTGCGCTGCTGCTGTGGTGGTGTGTGCTGCCACTCTTTCACACTGTTGGCTGTTCATTAGCTGCTGGCATGTGCAAAACAGTGCCTTCACCCCCATGTGTTGATGCAAGGCGTCCGCCATTTGCTGGCAAGTCATTCCTGTGTTGGGACACAGTGTTTGTCTGGCTGTGACCTAGGCCATATGGGCAGAGGGCATTGTTGTCTGCTTTGGAGTCGCACTATGTGATTCTTGGTGCCCAGCCTCCCGCCATCCGGGTTACCGTGTCATGTGTTGTTGTCTTCTGTGGCCTGTGACTTGACATTGTCCAACTGGGTGCATGGGGCATGGTGGCAGCAGTGGCATGTGCCTGCTCATGGAGTGTGGTTGAGTAATGCGATGGCTTGTGGTGGTTGCGTGCCTGTTATTAATTTGGGTTGTGGTTGCAGTTCCCCCCATGTGAGGTGCGTTGTTTGTGTACTCACCCGGGTCTCGGAGTCCTTCTACTCCTTCAACTGCCTCCACCGGCAGTATGGCCATCACCCTCTCCTCCCAGGGATGGTACTGTACGGCTCTGCGGGAGGGCCCTCCTCTGGTGGCGTTGGCCTGGTCGTGTTCCTCCTGTCTCTTGGCTCTGACCCTCCTCCGCAGATCGTACCACCTGTTCTGGCAATCCTGCTTGGTCCTCCTGGTGTCCGCAACAGCATTCACAGCATCGACGATGGTCTGCCACATGGCTGTTTTGGCTGCCTGGCTGGTGCTTCTGACCAATGTTCCAAAGATCTGTGGCTCGACTCTGAGGATTTGATCAACAAGGACCTCCAACTCTCGGTGACTGAACTTTGGATTCTTGGTAGTGGGCATGGTGAGGGGTGGGGGTGGGGATGGTGTGGGTGTGGGGGGGGTGTGGATGTTGGGGGGGGTGTGGATGGTTGTGTGTGTGTGTGAATGTGATGAGAGGGTGTTTGTGAGGGTGGTCGTGTGAAGATGTGCAAGTGTAAGATGTGGTGTAGCTTGTAGTCTGGTTCTGTGGTGTCTGGCAGCAGTGGGTCTGTTGCAAAGGCTCATGGTTTGTGTGTGTGGGCCCTTTTCATTGGTCCATGGGTGGGTGTGGCAGTGTTTGAATTTAGGGTGGGTGTGTTATAAGGAGTGGTGGTGTATTGGGCCTCTGTTTGTTTTTGACAGTTGCAGGTCAGTGATTGTGTTCTTTTAGTGGTTGTTGGCCATGTTTAGTGGCTGTGTGCCTTTCGAATGGTGTATTCTTGTGTTGTTTTGTTTTGTCCTTGTTGTGTACGTGCGTTTTGAGCGTGTGTACGGTGTGTACATGGGCCATTTGGTTGTACGATTATGTCCTTGTGTGTGGCTTTGTACGACTCGTACATGCGGTTGTGATGTTGGGGCATGGGGTGCGCTCCGTACTTAGGAGGTTGTGTTGGGGGTGCGCCAGGAACGTACTGGGGTGGGGGTATGACTGGAACGTACTTAGGGTGTACATGGACGGTGGTACGACACGTACAGGGGTGGGGGGGTGTACATGGACGGTGGTACGACACGTACTGGGGTGGGGGGGTGTACATTGACGGTGGTACGACACGTACTGGGGTGGGGGTACGACTGGAACGTACTGGGGTGTACATGGACGGTGGTACGACACGTACTGGGGTGGGGGGGTGTACATTGACAGTGGTACGACACGTACTGGGGTGGGGGGGTGTACATTGACGGTGGTACGACACGTACTGGGGTGGGGGTACGACTGGAACGTACTGGGGTGTACATGGACGGTGGTACGACACGTACTGGGGTGGGGGGGTGTACATTGACGGTGGTACGACACGTACTGGGGTGGGGGTATGACTGGAACGTACTGGGGTGTACATGGACGGTGGTACGACATGTACAGGGGTGGGGGGGTGTACATGGACAATGGTACGACACGTACTGGGGTGGGGGGTGTACATTGACGGTGGTACGACATGTACTGGGGTGGGGGTACGACTGGAACGTACTGGGGTGTACATGGACGGTGGTACGACACGTACTGGGGTGGGGGGGTGTACATTGACGGTGGTACGACACGTACTGGGGTGGGGGTGTGGCTCGCACGTACTGGGGTGTAGGTACATGGGGGGTACGACACGTACTGGGGTGGGGGTTGGACTGGAACGTACTGGGGTGTGGGTAGACGGGGCTATGACACGTACTGGGGTGGGGGTGTGTCTCGCACGTACTGGGGTGTAGGTACACGGGGGGTACGACACGTACTGGGGTGGGGGTTCGACTGGAACGTACTGGGGTGTGGGTAGACGGGGCTATGACACGTACTGGGGTGGGGGTGTGGCTCGCACGTACTGGGGTGTGGGTACACGGGGGGTACGACACGTACTGGGGTGGGGGTTGGACTGGAACGTACTGGGGTGTGGGTTGACGGGGCTATGACACGTACTGGGGTGGGGGTGTGGCTCGCACGTACTGGGGTGTAGGTACACGGGGGGTACGACACGTACTGGGGTGGGGGTTCGACTGGAACGTACTGGGGTGTGGGTAGACGGGGCTATGACACGTACTGGGGTGGGGGTGTGGCTCGCACGTACTAGGGTGTAGGTACACGGGGGGTACGACACGTACTGGGGTGGGGGTACGACTGGAACGTACTGGGGTGTACATGGACGGTGGTACGACACGTACAGGGGTGGGGGGGTGTACATTGACGGTGGTACGACACGTACTGGGGTGGGGGTGTGGCTCGCACGTACTGGGGTGTAGGTACACGGGGGGTACGACACGTACTGGGGTGGGGGTTCGACTGGAACGTACTGGGGTGTGGGTTGACGGGGCTATGACACGTACTGGGGTGGGGGTGTGGCTCGCACGTACTGGGGTGTAGGTACACGGGGGGTACGACACGTACTGGGGTGGGGGTTCGACTGGAACGTACTGGGGTGTGGGTAGACGGGGCTATGACACGTACTGGGGTGGGGCTGTGGCTCGCACGTACTGGGGTGTAGGTACACGGGGGTACGACACGTACTGGGGTGGGGGTACGACTGGAACGTACTGGGGTGTACATGGACGGTGGTACGACACGTACTGGGGTGGGGGGGTGTACATTGACGGTGGTACGACACGTACTGGGGTGGGGGTACGACTGGAACGTACTGGGGTGTACATGGACGGTGGTACGACACGTACAGGGGTGGGGGGGTGTACATGGACGGTGGTATGACACGTACTGGGGTGGGGGGGTGTACATTGACGGTGGTACGACACGTACTGGGGTGGGGGTACGACTGGAACGTACTGGGGTGTACATGGACGGTGGTACGACACGTACTGGGGTGGGGGGGTGTACATTGACGGTGGTACGACACGTACTGGGGTGGGGGTGTGGCTCGCACGTACTGGGGTGTAGGTACACGGGGGGTACGACACGTACTGGGGTGGGGGTTGGACTGGAACGTACTGGGGTGTGGGTAGACGGGGCTATGACACGTACTGGGGTGGGGGTGTGGCTCGCACGTACTGGGGTGTAGGTACACGGGGGGTACGACACGTACTGGGGTGGGGGTTCGACTGGAACGTACTGGGGTGTGGGTAGACGGGGCTATGACACGTACTGGGGTGGGGGTGTGGCTCGCACGTACTGGGGTGTAGGTACACGGGGGGTACGACACGTACTGGGGTGGGGGTTGGACTGGAACGTACTGGGGTGTGGGTTGACGGGGCTATGACACGTACTGGGGTGGGGGTGTGGCTCGCACGTACTGGGGTGTAGGTACACGGGGGTACGACACGTACTGGGGTGGGGGTTCGACTGGAACGTACTGGGGTGTGGGTAGACGGGGCTATGACACGTACTGGGGTTGGGGTGTGGCTCGCACGTACTGGGGTGTAGGTACACGGGGGGTACGACACGTACTGGGGTGGGGGTACGACTGGAACGTACTGGGGTGTACATGGACGGTGGTACGACACGTACAGGGGTGGGGGGGTGTACATTGACGGTGGTACGACACGTACTGGGGTGGGGGTGTGGCTCGCACGTACTGGGGTGTAGGTACACGGGGGGTACGACACGTACTGGGGTGGGGGTTCGACTGGAACGTACTGGGGTGTGGGTTGACGGGGCTATGACACGTACTGGGGTGGGGGTGTGGCTCGCACGTACTGGGGTGTAGGTACACGGGGGGTACGACACGTACTGGGGTGGGGGTTCGACTGGAACGTACTGGGGTGTGGGTAGACGGGGCTATGACACGTACTGGGGTGGGGGTGTGGCTCGCACGTACTGGGGTGTAGGTACACGGGGGGTACGACACGTACTGGGGTGGGGGTACGACTGGCACGTACTGGGGTGTACATGGACGGTGGTACGACACGTACAGGGGTGGGGGGGTGTACATTGACGGTGGTACGACACGTACTGGGGTGGGGGTGTGGCTCGCACGTACTGGGGTGTAGGTACACGGGGGGTACGACACGTACTGGGGTGGGGGTTCGACTGGAACGTACTGGGGTGTGGGTTGACGGGGCTATGACACGTACTGGGGTGGGGGTGTGGCTCGCACGTACTGGGGTGTAGGTACACGGGGGGTACGACACGTACTGGGGTGGGGGTTCGACTGGAACGTACTGGGGTGTGGGTAGATGGGGCTATGACACGTACTGGGGTGGGGGTGTGGCTCGCACGTACTGGGGTGTAGGTACACGGGGGGTACGACACGTACTGGGGTGGGGGTACGACTGGAACGTACTGGGGTGTGGGTTGACGGGGCTATGACACGTACTGGGGTGGGGGTGTGGCTGGCACGTACTGGGGTGTAGGTACACGGGGGGTACGACACGTACTGGGGTGGGGGTTCGACTGGAACGTACTGGGGTGTGGGTAGACGGGGCTATGACACGTACTGGGGTGGGGGTGTGGCTCGCACGTACTGGGGTGTAGGTACACGGGGGGTACGACACGTACTGTGGTGGGGGTACGACTGGAACGTACTGGGGTGTACATGGACAGTGGTACGACACGTACAGGGGTGGGGGGGTGTACATTGACGGTGGTACGACACGTACTGGGGTGGGGCTCGCACGTACTGGGGTGTAGGTACACGGGGGGTACGACACGTACTGGGGTGGGGGTTCGACTGGAACGTACTGGGGTGTGGGTTGACGGGGCCATGACACGTACTGGGGTGGGGGTGTGGCTCGCACGTACTGGGGTGTAGGTACACGGGGGGTACGACACGTACTGGGGTGGGGGTTCGACTGGAACGTACTGGGGTGTGGGTAGACGGGGCTATGACACGTACTGGGGTGGGGGTGTGGCTCGCACGTACTGGGGTGTAGGTACACGGGGGGTACGACACGTACTGGGGTGGGGGTATGACTGGAACGTACTGGGGTGTACATGGACGGTGGTACGACACGTACAGGGGTGGGGGGGTGTACATTGACGGTGGTACGACACGTACTGGGGTGGGGGTGTGGCTCGCACGTACTGGGGTGTAGGTACACGGGGGGTACGACACGTACTGGGGTGGGGGTTCGACTGGAACGTACTGGGGTGTGGGTTGACGGGGCTATGACACGTACTGGGGTGGGGGTGTGGCTCGCACGTACTGGGGTGTAGGTACACGGGGGGTACGACACGTACTGGGGTGGGGGTTCGACTGGAACGTACTGGGGTGTGGGTAGACGGGGCTATGACACGTACTGGGGTGGGGGTGTGGCTCGCACGTACTGGGGTGTAGGTACACGGGGGGTACGACACGTACTGGGGTGGGGGTACGACTGGAACGTACTGGGGTGTACATGGACGGTGGTACGACACGTACAGGGGTGGGGGGGTGTACATTGACGGTGGTACGACACGTACTGGGGTGGGGGTGTGGCTCGCACGTACTGGGGTGTAGGTACACGGGGGTACGACACGTACTGGGGTGGGGGTTCGACTGGAACGTACTGGGGTGTGGGTAGACGGGGCTATGACACGTACTGGGGTGGGGGTGTGGCTCGCACGTACTGGGGTGTAGGTACACGGGGGGTACGACACGTACTGGGGTGGGGGTACGACTGGAACGTACTGGGGTGTACATGGACGGTGGTACGACACGTACAGGGGTGGGGGGGTGTACATTGACGGTGGTACGACACGTACTGGGGTGGGGGTTCGACTGGAACGTACTGGGGTGTACCTAGACGGGTGGGGGTATACATATACGGGGGGTACGTGTCGGACGTACGGGGGCTGGGGGGAGTGTTGGGCGCGTATGCGGGCACATGTCTCCATGGTTGCTGTAGGAGTTCGGTGCGGACAGTGTTTTTTCCTTACGGTTGTAACCTCGGACGCACGGGATGGATCGTGATTCCTCGGTCGGACTTGGTTTTTCACGTTTGTAAGGTAAATCGTCCGAGGACGTGTCGGACACATTTTCCGACCCGAGGACGTGTGGGGAATGATTCCCAGTGCGGTTCGTATGGACTTTTTACCATGCGAATCGTGATTGCCAGTTCGTACGGCACTTGTACGATTCGTACGGTAAAAAGACCCGATACGAGTCGCACGGGGGAATTTTTTACCGGATCGTGATCGGCACCAATATGTCACTGTGGCCAACATGGATGCTTCCTCACAGGTAATGTGTTTTTTCTCTCTGCTCACCTGCCCTGAAACCCTCGATGAATATTACTCCTAAAGTCTCTGCTAGAGAAAATATTTATATTCTCATTCTGTTCTCTGAGATATAACTACTGCGTTTGCTGAGTTGAGACTTGAAGCTCCTGTACTATAGCTTTTACTTGCAGAAATCCATTGCATTGCTGCATGGGAGTGGCTAATACCCGTCTGCGCATTAAAAAGATGATAGACCAGCAAGGATATATCATAGCATACCAATCTTAAAACAACCCACATGCAGGAAACTGCCTTTACAACGAGGTGTTAACCATGTTATGCCTCAACTCTGCATTTTTAAGCACCCATGTTTTCACCCCGTATATGTTGTTACATTGCATGCATTTACCAAGCATTTACAGTAAGTTGGGGGGTGTGGGGTCTCTCCCACAAATACTTTGTTTATATATATGCATACATATATAAACAATGCGTGATAGAGGCATACTTTGTAAAAATACATGTGTTGTAAAAAAATGTGGGGTAAAAAAAGTGAGCTTAAGGCATGAACTGTTTTTTCCTGCGTTGTTCGGTCGTTCAACCCCCACATACTACTGCTGTCAGTCATACTACTAATGACAGCTGTCAATCTAATTTGTTACTACTGCCACTCCCAGGACATCAAAAGCACATAACAAGCATTTGCAATGCAATAGGTCTCGCATTTACGGGAGTTTGAGCTATTGGCATTGTAATTGACAATGCGTTTTATTTGTTTTACAAACAAAAACATAAATAAGAGACATTGTCATTTACAGTGCCAATAGCTCAAACCTGCGTAATTGCGAGGCCTATTGCATTGCAAATGCTTGTTGTTTTTCTAACTTTCAGCCATGCTGCACAGCAGCTAATCAGGTGTACAAAACTGATAAGTAAATGTACATAGCCTATAGCTCTCCCACAGGTGAGACCTATTGGCACTGCCAATGCTTTTTTTTCCTGGGTGGGTTTTTGCAGGTTCTGGTGCTTTAAGTGGGAAGCTTGGGCCACTGCGAGTCATGTGCTCCCAGGTTAAACCGTGTCCAGTGCTCCCTTTCACTCACTTACATTAATAAAAAATAAAATAAAAAGCAACGCTTGGTAGCAATCTTGCGTGTGGATCAATTGTCATGGGACTCGTTTTAGTTCTTTCACTTTAGGTGAACCTAAGTCCTTACGTCCAAATGCAAAATGCGCACTCCGATGCTCGCTCACAAATAAAATGTACTGAGACGCGCATGCATAAGGAGCAAATACACAGATTCGGGCCCCTCAAAAATACACAAGTGCACTTGATGCACACCCAGAACACACTAATCGAGTCAAAAACTGACACACACACAAAGCACACGGACGGGGTCGGACAGGCAGATATGTCACAGTGCGTCCCCAGTGGCACCTACTGATACACATGTGGAGCAAACGCACACACTCAGAGTGCTCAGTTTTAAGCAATTTATAAATAATAGCCTCCTCCAATAGCAGCGAGTCGATTTAGATTCCGTCAGAAATAAAAAAAAATTTAAGTATTATATAAAAATATAGCCGCAAAATAAAACATCATAGATTGCTGTTAAGAAGCATCCGTGCTCAACACTGCCTTCCACACACAATAATATTACGAATGTCTGTTCTTCTTTAAGTCACTTGTAGCATAAGATACACGCCGAGCGGTGTCATGGCGCTAGCTGGGGCTTTGTCTTGCTTTGCTCCGTTTTGCTGTGATGTACCTGTTTGCCGGGCATACGGTTTGTTTATTTAGACATTATTAAATCACGCGAGTTGTTTATTCGTTTATGCGTAAAGTTTTATATAGCGCCGGACATTATCCAAAGATTCTAAAGCGCTTTACAAGCGACCAGTCACAGCTGCAAAGACCGGAGTTTAAAAAAAAAAAGAAATGCTTCTGTTTCACCACCCTTTTGAGACATCTATTGCTAAGGTACTGGAAAGGTGGGCAGGGATTAAGCATCGTGGTGTGTAGGCTTGGGGTGATAGGAGCTGCAACCTGACCCTGGTCCAAACTGCGAATGCAAACACAGAAAGCAAGGGGGCTGGCTGCGTCCTTGATAATTCCAGTGAGGTGCGGGGAAGGGAACCTGGCGACTCCCCCTCCAGATGCGCCGACCTGAAACACACATTAAAGGAAGTGGAGACAGCAGCCTGTAAGTGTGTGCAGGTCTCCCAGCCAGTGATAGAGGGGGTGGGCAGCGAGAGCAGCCTGTCCTCCCCGTGACCCTGTGCGCTCCGTGCCTGCTTCAATGTGAAAGAGGATCTCTTGTCTTTATGGTGCCATGTGTTTGAAACACATGGCCCCATAAAGATAACACCCCACCAGCGCTAAAGCCGGCCCTGTTTCGAGTAGTCCCACTGTGCCAAGTGCTTGGGTAGATTCGCACCTCGGCTACAAGATACCCTCCCGGGTGACAGTGCATGCTACAAATCTGCAGGGCAGGTGTGAGTCATAAAGTGGAGCCAAAAAAACTATTTTACAATTCATTTTCCCCTTTCAGGGAACCCCTTGGGCAAATGAAATACTGAAAGAATAAAAACACTGGAGAACAAGCCTTGACAAAGCTAATTGGTCTTGCTATTTAGGCCTACTGGCACATCCAATGGTATTAGCTAACCTGTGCAGCATCTCCTCAGGTGCTTGAGAAGGGGACGGTAGGTGTTGTAGGAAGGTTAAGACTCAAGGGTAAAATAGTTCATGTATTTATAGATTGTTTTTATAGCACAAAACTCGACCCGTCCAGGTTTCAAAGCGGTAAACGAAACTTTGGTATAAGAAGCACAGAGGAAGTCCGTGGTGATATAAATACAGAGCACAGTACAATGCCTTGAAAGGCCGGAGCATAAGAAACAAATGAGCTGCGACGGTTAGACGCATCACATTCGCAAACGGAGTAATCACTGAGTAGGAGACAGAAAAGATGTAATACCAGCATGGGCATGAAAGACAGCGTCACAATCTCCGACCAATGCACAAAATGCGTCCAGAGATGACTAAGTGGAACAGGGGCAGGGTGCTGGAAACGAGCATTTAAAACAGGTGTAAAATGAACAACTCAGTCCAGGAAGATGTCAGCGAGAGGTAAGGAAGTGCACTTCTGTGGCAAACCAGCTGGTACCTGGGTAAAGCGGAATTAAGTAGTAATTATATCCTAAACTGGAAGTCACCTGTAACCCGTGAGCTCACGTCAGACCAGATGCATAGATCTAATTAACAGAGGCTCCCGAGCACTGCAGAGGGAAGGGGTGTTCTGCAGCTGCAGGAACGGTACCAGGTCCAGTCTGTTTTTAGAAGATAAGTGAAGCACAGAAAAGAGGGGTGTTCCTGACTTGGGGAGAGTTGCACAACGGCCGCGAAAGTGAAAGTGATCGCGATCGCGAGATCGCGATCAAACATCAAAGCGGCCGCGAAAGTGAAAGCAAACGAGTGCTTTCAGGCTGCCAAATGGTGCGCGCGACCGGCGCACATGCACTGTATTTGGAGGCCTGAAAGCACTCGTTTGCACTTCCAAAACTCGCTTACTATAAGTCTCGGCCAGAGCAGCGCTAAAGCGCTGACTCAGGCGAGACCTAAAAAGGAAGAGAAAAAGCATTATGCTAGTAGGAAAGCCATAAAGAGAATCTCTACACCAACATGGTCTTACATAGTTTCGAAAACACTGTAGTGCATGCACATGACTACTATCATGGTGCAGGGGTTTATGCAGTACTAAGTACCACAGATTATGGAGCAATGGCAGAATATTGTGGTAAACAATATCGTTGAAAAAAATATTGTGTTAAAAATATTGTTTACCACAATATCGTGTTACTATACTAATTGTAAGTACCAACTGTATTCTAAAAGAAATATCGTTGACATTAATAATGTACAAAAACCTACAAAAATATATAATTTTAATATAATGTAAATACATTCCACTAATGTTTAATACTATATATAAATATATACTTATATAAACACACACATATATAAAGTGCAACATAATTAATAAAAATATATATTTTACACTCTTTTTTTTTAAATATTGAATAACTATGAAGTTGAACACCATATATATTAAAATAAAAACAACAGATATAAAATATAAAAGGCAAACAGGTAATACTATAAACTCTATTTAACTAATATTATGAAACTATTGGAGTCTAGAATATTAAATATACTACTCCCACTCCAGCTTCTGCAAGAGTAGGGAGAGTGTAGGACTTTGGAGGGGTTAGATTTGCTATTCGAACTCCAGTCAAAGCAATAGTATGGAAACTGTTGGAATTCAGAGTGGTTAAATGTCTTATTCACACTCCAGTTTAAACAACATTAGGGGAAGTGTTAGACTCTTGAGGGGTTACATTTACTATTCCCACTCTAGTCTAAATACCAGTAGGGAAAGCACTGGAATTTGGAGGGCTTAGAATGACTATTTCTACTCCAGTCAGCAAAACAGTAGGGAAAGTGTTGGGCTTTGGAGGGGTTATATGTACTATTCCAACTCTAACCACCACAATAGTAGGGAAAGTGTAGGACTTAGGAGGCATTACATTAACTATTCCCATTCCAGTCAGCGCAACAGTACAGAAAGGGTTGGACTTCTGAGGGGGTCGATTTACTATTCCCACTCGGGTCTAAGCAACAGCAGGGAACGTGTTTGACTTCGGAAGGGTTGCATTTACTATTCTCACTCCAGTCTAAGCAACAGTATTTAAAGTGTTAGACTTCAGAGGGGTTAGATTGACTATTTCTACTCTGTCTAAAGAACAGTTTAGACTATTTCTACTTTCTACTTTCTACTGCAGTCAGCACAACAGTAGGGAAAGTGTTGGACTTTGGAGTGGTAAATTTAGCATTCCTACGAGGGCAACAGTTCAGAAAAGGTTTGACTTCGGAGGGGTTAGACTTACGATTCGAACTCTAATCAGTGGCCGAATATGAAAAGTAATGGGCTTTGGAGGGGTTAAACTTACTAGTCCCTTCTCTAGTCTAAGTAACAGCTGGAAAACTGCTTGACATAAAAAGTATTACATACATGTATACAAATCCTACTAAATATTTTTTTTAGCACAAACTTCTAAACATTGTCAAAGTACATCACAATATATATATATATATATATATATATATAAACCGCACTCCTCTCGTAACAAAAGGACACGACGCTGTGTCTTTGACAATTCCAACCAGGGTTTATTCAGTGGCTCTGTCGGACGCGTTTCGCCTGAACCAGCAGGCTTGTTCACCAACAAAGTTTTGCCAAACAACTTCCACCATTTATGCTGTGCACGTGATACGTTAAAAAGGTGAACCAACATACCGTGTGTGGCGCCTCAATTGTGGTGTGCTTGCATATGGATATATAGCGGTCGGCTCCGGATCGCGAGACGCCCCGCTGCAGATGTGCGGCTCCAGCGCGTTGAGTACAACGAGCTACTTAGGAACGGTGTGACCATGTTGGTGGGATCTACAAAGGCGGGGACTCAGCCCTACCTGGGACAGTAACCTACTATAGGTCTAAAGCCACTTGGGGCTACAGCGGCAAACCACTATGGATCAAGAACAACAAAGACCACAATGCAATTTTGAGACACGCCCATTGGGGCGGACTTACTTCAAATAGCTGCGAATGCGGCGAAAGAACTGTTGCTGCTTTCTCCCCACCGGATGCCAGTGAACAAGGGTGACTAACCTGAAACGCGTATGGCCATGAACTTTGCTGACAAGGTGGTTCTGTTATTTCCCTGCCATCCTGCCAATTAAAAAGGTGAACCAACATACCGTGTGTGGCGCCTCAATTGTGGTGTGCTTGCATATGGATATATAGCGGTCGGCTCCGGATCGCGAGACGCCCCGCTGCAGATGTGCGGCTCCAGCGCGTTGAGTACAACGAGCTACAGAGGAACGGTGTGACCATGTTGGTGGGATCTACAAAGGCGGGGACTCAGCCCTACCTGGGACAGTAACCTACTATAGGTCTAAAGCCACTTGGGGCTACAGCGGCAAACCACTATGGATCAAGAACAACAAAGACCACAATGCAATTTTGAGACACGCCCATTGGGGCGGACTTACTTCAAATAGCTGCGAATGCGGCGAAAGAACTGTTGCTGCTTTCTCCCCACCGGATGCCAGTGAACAAGGGTGACTAACCTGAAACGCGTATGGCCATGAACTTTGCTGACAAGGTGGTGCTGTTATTTCCCTGCCATCCTGCCAATTAAAAAGGTGAACCAACATACCGTGTGTGGCGCCTCAATTGTGGTGTGCTTGCATATGGATATATATATATATATATATAAACCGCACTCCTCTCGTAACAAAAGGACACGACGCTGTGTCTTTGACAATTCCAACCAGGGTTTATTCAGTGGCTCTGTCGGACGCGTTTCGCCTGAACCAGCAGGCTTGTTCACCAACAAAGTTTTGCCAAACAACTTCCACCATTTATGCTGTGCACGTGATACGTTCATGTGAGGACTACAAATTGAGTGTAACAGAAAAAAGACTCGTAGTTTTTACCTATTACAATTGATAAAGCGATAACAGGATGCAACTTTAAGTAAAGTAAAACGCATTCACGATTGATCCACATTAGTAGATCTCTATTTACAAATATATTATAACATATTTATACACTTTTTTATAAACCACGGTCCATTTTCTAAAAAAGGCGCCCTGCAATCAGTGGCAATTGCCGTGAAGAGACCATTCACCCATGTGGATTTGCCACATTGTTTTGACACTTTACTAAAATTCAGCCCCAGTGGGCATACCTGATTTTTCTGGCTTATCTTGTCTAATTCAGCCCCAGTGGGCATACCTGATTTTTCTGGCTTATCTGGTTCCTAGATACCTCACATGAATCAAAATTAAAGTGATGTAACACAATTCATTAATTCCTACTTAACAAAA
The DNA here is from genome assembly GCF_964204655.1 of Triturus cristatus. Classification (NCBI taxonomy): domain Eukaryota; kingdom Metazoa; phylum Chordata; class Amphibia; order Caudata; family Salamandridae; genus Triturus; species Triturus cristatus. The sequence goes on from NC_140584.1 coordinate 251,315,408, forward strand.
CTAATAATCCATACATTTATAAATACTCCAATGTGCTATTCATAAATAAATAAAAACGGAAAATCCAGAAAGGGTATAGCAAGCTCTACAAAGGCCCTATAAATGTGTATACAAATCTTCTTCAATGTTCAGGCCCATTGGTGCTTTACTATTCAGTTCCACAATATAACGTGATTCTAATTTTCTTAAAGCTCTCTGTCTGTCACCACCTCTCACATTGGGTGGGATCGCATCAATGACAAAGTATGATAAGCCTGTCACATTACTATCATGGTAAATCGCGAAGTGGCGTGCTACCGGATATGTTTTATCCACGTTTTTGATGGCCCTTAGATGCTGCAATATTCTTTTGTGAACAGGGAGAATTGTGCTGCCCACGTACCAAAGATGGCATGGGCAACTCAGTACGTAGACGGCAAACTCCGTTTTACAATCGAACTGCCCTCTGATGTTTTTTTCAATTTGTGAGCAGCCTGTTGTGAACTTCTTGGTGTTCACACCATGCTGGCATGCCTTGCACTTCACGCATCTCAGGAAACCATCTTGTCGTTTTAACCATGAAGTTTTGAGGGGTTGTTTGCAGGATTTCGGTGCCATATTGCTGACCAGCAATTGTTTAAATGATTTGGCTCTTCTAAACGTTATTAGGGGTTTGTTTGACACAATTTTTCCTAAAATGGGGTCATTGCGTATCAGATGCCAATGTTTCGACAGAATGTTACGTACTTGCCCATGTTGCTTGTTATATGAAGTTACCAATCTACATTCATTAGAATCTAGTGATTGTTTCTGTTTGCGTTTATTTGTTTCAGAGGGCTCAAATAAAACTTCTTCTCTTGTTTTGCATTTGACCTTATGGATTGCACTCTGAATGCATTCAGCTCCATACCCTCTAGATTTAAAACGGAAACGTAAGGTCTGGAGTTCTTTTTCCCTCGTGTCCACTTCACTACAATTGTGCATTGTTCTTAGACACTCCCCGTAGGGGATACTCTTAATAAGATTACTGGGATGGAAACTTGTTGCATGTAGCAACGTGTTTCCTGCCGTTGGTTTCCGAAATATCCGTGTCTGTAAATGGCCATTCTTCACATAGACTGTGAGGTCTAAAAAATTCACTTCATTTTTACTTATGGTACTGGTAAACTTTAGATTAAGATTGTTCGTCTGAAGTTTCTTAACAAAATCATTGGCTGATGTTTCTGTTCCCCTCCAAATAATAAACAAATCATCAACAAAACGACTCCAATGGAGAATATTATTGTCCCATTCAACATGACACTGCTGACGGACCACCTGCTCCTCCCACCAGCCCATGTGTAGATTGGCATAACTGGGGGCGAAGCAGGTGCCCATCGCAGTGCCACAGAGTTGGTGGAACAATTCCCCATTGAAGAGAAAGAAATTGTTCTTCAGGCAATATTCTACCATAGAGCATAACATTTGACTATGAGCCCATAGTGAAATAGGTCTTGTTCCTAGATAGTATTTTATGGCATTTAAGCCATCTTGATGTTTTATACTCGTATAGAGTGTGGTGACATCAATCGTCATTAACAACATGTCATTTTCCCATGGTACATCATAAATGCTTTTTAGGAAATCACCTGTGTCTTGAATAAATGACGGGAGTAGTTTCACCATGGGGCATAAAAATGAATCAACAAATCTAGACGTGTTCTCCAAACTACTGCCAATGGCCGAAATAATCGGTCTTCCTGGGGGATTATTGAGATCTTTGTGTACTTTTGGTATGAGATAAAAGACTGGGGTCACTGGATTTTTAATCTCTAAATATCGGAATTCGTCATGTGATAACAGACCTTGATCGTACCATTGCTGTAGTTTGGTATTAAACACTGAATTGCTATTCTGCATCATATTCGGTGAGATTCTTGCATAGTTATTTCTATTGTTTAGTTGTTTATACGCTTCATCAAGGTATTTCTGCCTACCCCACAAGACTACATTGCCGCCCTTATCAGCATTCTGAACAATACAATCGTTATTTAAAGATAGTTTCTTAATAAGATCCATGCAATTTTTTTGTTGCTGTGACCATTTTTTATGCACGGAACCTGTACATTTTTCCAAATTCTTTAAATCATTAGTCACCAATTCGTGAAAAATGTCCACTGAATCCTTTGCAGTAGTGGGAATAAATTTAGACCGAGGTCTAAAACCTGTCGACACATTTTCTCCGATCACCAAACCCTGTTCTGATGCAGTTGATTCCGCGTGTTGGAATGGAACTTCTGCAGTGTCTGCCTGTTCAAACTCCTCTTCATTGCCCATTTGTCCTAGTTCCAATATTAGGTTCATGTCGTTAACCTGTAAGTTCTGAATGTCATTCTGGAGCCCAGTGCCCCTTTGAACTACTGGTACTTTATATTTGTTAGGATACATTGCGAAATGTTTTTTTAATTTCAACATTCTGGTGTATTTGAATGTGTCAATTCTGGTGGAAACATAATTAAATTCCGCAGGAGGGCAAAATGACAGACCAAGTTGGAGTATTTCTTCTTCTTTGGCTGATAATGGAATTGTGGTTAGATTAATGACTGCAGTGGTATTTGTGGAAAGGATTGTATCATTTACTTTCTCTTGTTCTTCCCACTGGTTGCGCCGCTGTTTGGCCCCTTTGCGCCTTTGTTTCCTCTGCCTCTTCCCCTTCCTGGTCCTGCATAGCTGGTTGCAGATCTTGGGCGGAGATTGAATCTCCGCTCTTCTTGTAAAAAACCGAATTCGTCTAATACTGAGGGGATTTGATTGTTAGTGGCAGTACTGGGGCCCTCATCTGCGGATGTCTCAATTTCGGAGCTTAATAAGCTGCCAAGTTCTGACTGGGCTCCTCCTGTTTGTTGCATTCCGGGATTCATTTTTTGTCTACGAACATTTTCGAATTTCTTAGCGAATGTGTATATTTGTCCTCGTTCATAGTCGCCCTTGTCTCGCAAGAATTTAGTTGCTTTTCTCTCTTTGATTGAGGCTTCTAATTTTTGCAGACGGTCTGTCATATCTTTTTTATATTTTCTGATCACATCTTGATCCTCTTCTTTTTCCAACATCTCCGTAATTTGGCCAATTTCTTCCAATATCTTGGTTCTATCAATATCAGCGTATTTGATTAAAATGGCAAGCATTCTACGTGAGGACTCTTGATTATTATCAGCCCATTCGCGTAACATGTTGGGGTTGGGATCCTCATAGGTCGGGGCTACCAAGATTCGCAAGCCCCTCGGAATTCTCTTAACTTCTAAGTAGCGTTGTAGAGATTTCGCTTCCCACCACTTCGACATTTCGCTGCGTTTTAATTTCTCCAGTCTTTTAAGTCTGACTAGCACATCAGATACCTTGTTATTGGGCGTTATACTAGCTGAGCTTCCCGCACCTTTCTTTGCGACCTGTTGATTGTCGTCAAAGATCGATAGAGCTGCCTCTTCCCTTTCTTTCATTTCCGCAGCCGACATTTTAAACCCTCTATTTGTTTTCGTCAAGAACCGCCAGCTGCTGCTCTCCAAGCTGGAAGCTGCTATTACAATCAAATGCTGGCTTCCCCGCTTCCCCTCACGCCCACTCGATATAGCTCACCTGAGAAACGGAGTTTCCGCGGGTCCTCCGACTCACCGGACCACCGTGACTCACTCCGGTTGCTTTTGTCGAGGAATTCTTTGGCGTTCTCTTGCGTGAGGGGGGGGGCGGCGGCAACAAAATCCTTTGCCACGCTGCTTAGAACAGCCGCCGCAAACTCCAAATCAGCGGGTGCGTCGTCAGGCGGACCTCCAAGCTCGGTCCGCTAAATATAAACCGCACTCCTCTCGTAACAAAAGGACACGACGCTGTGTCTTTGACAATTCCAACCAGGGTTTATTCAGTGGCTCTGTCGGACGCGTTTCGCCTGAACCAGCAGGCTTGTTCACCAACAAAGTTTTGCCAAACAACTTCCACCATTTATGCTGTGCACGTGATACGTTCATGTGAGGACTACAAATTGAGTGTAACAGAAAAAAGACTCGTAGTTTTTACCTATTACAATTGATAAAGCGATAACAGGATGCAACTTTAAGTAAAGTAAAACGCATTCACGATTGATCCACATTAGTAGATCTCTATTTACAAATATATTATAACATATTTATACACTTTTTTATAAACCACGGTCCATTTTCTAAAAAAGGCGCCCTGCAATCAGTGGCAATTGCCGTGAAGAGACCATTCACCCATGTGGATTTGCCACATTGTTTTGACACTTTACTAAAATTCAGCCCCAGTGGGCATACCTGATTTTTCTGGCTTATCTTGTCTAATTCAGCCCGGAGTTTGCCGTCTACGTACTGAGTTGCCCATGCCATCTTTGGTACGTGGGCAGCACAATTCTCCCTGTTCACAAAAGAATATTGCAGCATCTAAGGGCCATCAAAAACGTGGATAAAACATATCCGGTAGCACGCCACTTCGCGATTTACCATGATAGTAATGTGACAGGCTTATCATACTTTGTCATTGATGCGATCCCACCCAATGTGAGAGGTGGTGACAGACAGAGAGCTTTAAGAAAATTAGAATCACGTTATATTGTGGAACTGAATAGTAAAGCACCAATGGGCCTGAACATTGAAGAAGATTTGTATACACATTTATAGGGCCTTTGTAGAGCTTGCTATACCCTTTCTGGATTTTCCGTTTTTATTTATTTATGAATAGCACATTGGAGTATTTATAAATGTATGGATTATTAGTTTTGTTAAGTAGGAATTAATGAATTGTGTTACATCACTTTAATTTTGATTCATGTGAGGTATCTAGGAACCAGATAAGCCAGAAAAATCAGGTATGCCCACTGGGGCTGAATTAGACAAGATAAGCCAGAAAAATCAGGTATGCCCACTGGGGCTGAATTTTAGTAAAGTGTCAAAACAATGTGGCAAATCCACATGGGTGAATGGTCTCTTCACGGCAATTGCCACTGATTGCAGGGCGCCTTTTTTAGAAAATGGACCGTGGTTTATAAAAAAGTGTATAAATATGTTATAATATATTTGTAAATAGAGATCTACTAATGTGGATCAATCGTGAATGCGTTTTACTTTACTTAAAGTTGCATCCTGTTATCGCTTTATCAATTGTAATAGGTAAAAACTACGAGTCTTTTTTCTGTTACACTCAATTTGTAGTCCTCACATGAACGCATCACGTGCACAGCATAAATGGTGGAAGTTGTTTGGCAAAACTTTGTTGGTGAACAAGCCTGCTGGTTCAGGCGAAACGCGTCCGACAGAGCCACTGAATAAACCCTGGTTGGAATTGTCAAAGACACAGCGTTGTGTCCTTTTGTTACGAGAGGAGTGCGGTTTATATTTAGCGGACCGAGCTTGGAGGTCCGCCTGACGACGCACCCGCTGATTTGGAGTTTGCGGCGGCTGTTCTAAGCAGCGTGGCAAAGGATATATATATATATATATATATATAGAACAAAAGGTTGCCCTCTGAGGAAAGGCACACACCCGGGAAGTAAAGTCCTCCTTCGTGAGGATAGCAGCAAAGCCAGCCTCCACCTCCAACCAAGCGCCAAACATGTTTCGGACGTAAGTCCTTGATCACTGGCAATGGAGGACAGACAACAGCAAGTAGTGGAAAGTGCCTCTTTATTTGATAAAGTCCCGCCCCAGTGGGCGTTGAGGTCTCGCTTGTAGGCGTGTGCAGTGTTGCACCCTGGTTATCGTAGTCCCACTGTTAATTTATCCATGTTGGTGCTCCTGGACGCCCTCCATTAAAACAATATTCACCCCAGTGGGTTTGGTAAAAGAAAAAGGGTGCAACACTGCACACGCCTACAAGCGAAACCTCAACGCCCACTGGAGGAGGACTTTACTTCCCGGGTGTGTGCCTTTCCTCAGAGGGCAACCTTTCGTTCTACATATATATATATATATATATATATATTAAAGTTCATATAACTTAAAAAGAATACATATATTATCAACTTCACTAACTCCCAAAAAACTCAATCACTAGTCATCACTTATCTGCTTAATTTAAATTATTACATAAAAAACAGATTCATTTTAAATAATCTATATTATCTCGAAAACAAAGTCTCACTAAAACCACTAACTGTTTTTAAATACATCTAATAACATTGTGCATAAATATTTTCCAATTAATAAATTAGATAAATATATGAATTCATATAACAACCAAACAAAATATTTTCTTAGCAATCTGCTAACCCAGAAAAATAACAATCATTTCAAAATACATGTCTAATAAACATACCCAAAAAATACATATTAAAATAAGTAAAACATTACAACGATTACACAGTTATTAATAAGTTAATATACATGAGTAAAAAATATTGGTTACAAAAAATGACGTTATATTAAAAAACATTTAGGGCCTGATTACGATCTTGACTGTGACAGTCCTGCTGTGGCGATAGCGGTAGATTCCCCACCTGCTGAGTAGGCAGTCTGCCCACCCTATTTAGATGTGTGCGGTTTGTCAGATGAAAGAATCCCTCTGGCTCAGCCGGTCTTGCTCACCCGCCCTGACGGCGGTCTCAGAGAAAAGCGGCTGAAATTGGATGCCCAGACACTTTCTCTGAACAGCCAATCACGATGTGCTTTCTCACGTTAGGAACTGTGGTGGTTCAACCTCCACACCTAAGTCGGTGGAAAGCAATGCATAGAAGGCTGAAACTCCCCTTCACTCACTTGTATACTTCCTGTACCTCCATGGACCCAATCCTACAAGTCATGCTGATGCTGCTTCAACAAAAACAAAATCAACACCATTGTCACCACAATCAAAGGTAAGCCCCACCATCACCTGTTACCGTCTGACTTGGTGAGTCACATTTGCAAATAATTCATGCATTTTTAAATGACACACACAAGCCATAGCATACTAATGTGTTTTTCCGATGTCAGTAATGTTGATGTTTACGACATATAAAGTAACACACCTGTATGACTACAATGCATGATTGAATTTTGGGCAAGCTGTCTGACCAAAAATGTGCACTTGCTAAAAAAAAACATCAAATCATAAAGTGAAAAGTCACTACATAGGTGTGTTCAGGGAAATTACGTAAAATGGCAAATTAAACTAAAATGGCAAACCACATCATTGTAAGAAGTGCAATGTAAGTACATATACACATTTATACTAGAAAAGGTGAAGGCCTCACTTCAACAATTCTCAGGAAAATCAATGGCAGTCCCAAGTCTTAACCATCCTACATATTCAGCACCTCAGCATTTGCCCTTGTCTAGTGGAAGTCCTGTATTGCATACAGTTAAATGTGTTGCATTAGTCCACATGGGACAATGCATATATGCTATGCACATACATAGCAGTAATCAATCGACAACAAACACTCCTGTATGAAAATATCATAAAATTACGTTGAAATATCTATTTGTTAATGCATATGACCATTACTATGATGAATGCTTTCATCTAAATGCACATGACCATCACTTACCATGGCAACCAGTGTATGCACCTAAGACAGTAGAAATCAATATATATAGGCTGGATTAGCTGACATCATGTTAAAGACAAATACTTACTACACATGCCAGTTTCAAACATAGATGTGAATCAAACAATTGTGATGGAAGGAAATGCCAGGACTAACTTGTTGAAATCAAAACCATAGATGTATTTCAACAATTGAGATAACTCTCTCAAAAAAATCATGCCGACTGTCAGTCCAAAATGCTGTTTGTAAAGTCCTGTGCACTTTAGTGCCATGTTGCAAAGCTTGCCTCCTATGTCACTGCCAAGTGGACCCTCCTCAGGAAGAGGCATACAGTGGGCCGAGCAGGCTCCTCACATAACCTACACGGGTTCGGGTTTGGAGGGGTGGATTTGGATTTCAGAGGGGTGTCTTTGGCTGTGGGAGAGGCGGTCTTGGAAAGGGCAGATTTGCATTTGGTATGGGGGTTGTGGTTGTGCAAGTGGAAGGGATGGATTTGTGTTTGGGAGAGTGGGCCTTGGAAGTGGAAGGGGTATATGGGCCTTTTTCTTTGAGTGTGGATTGGGATATTGGATAGGTGTGTTTGGGTGTGGGAGGTGTTGATTGTTTTTTTAGGGGTGTGTCAGTTATGAGAGGGGACATTGGCAAGGGTAAAATGGGGATCCTCAATGGGGAACTCGGGAGGCTGTGTGGGAAGGAGTGGGCTTTTTGAGGCAGAGGGACAGACTATGTGTGAAGTGCATATATATGTTGATGGTGCTATCACCTGTGGGTCTGGTGTATGTCTGGTAAGTGTATGTGTGTCTTGTGTCCTAGGTGTCTGTTATGTGTATGATTGAGTGTACATCTGTTTCTTAGGTGTGCACTCTAAGGATGATGAAATAGTGTATGTGTATGCTCTGGATATGATGGGGGTGTGGTTGTTGACTGTGGATTTGTGTGCTGTGGATGTGATAGTGGTGTGGCTGGCGAATGTGGGTGTGGTGGTGTTGGTGTCATTTGTGGATGTGATGGGGTGTGGCTGCTGAATGTGGGTGTGGTGGACTCTGTGGAGGTGATGGTTGTTGTGGCGGTAACTGTGGGTGTGGTGGTGTCAGTATGTTTGAAGGTGCTCATGTGTCTTCTTTTGGGGTCTGTGTGTGTGTTTTGCTAGTGTCTGTATGAGTCGGTGTGTGAAAATGTTTGCATGTGCTTGGTACAGTTTTGGGGATAGGGAATAGGGAAGAAGAAGGGGGAATGATGGCCACAAGGTTGGGGTAGATGGGAGGCTGTGGTGAGAGAGGAGGCCAGAGCCTGAAAACACCTCTGTAGGCCAGACATTTACTGTGAATGCCTTCTAGGTCGGCCACCATCTGCTGCAGATGGTTGCCTTGGAACTGGATGGCATCCAGTATTGCAGTGCGAACCACAGAGATGTTCCACTGGAGGTCAATAGCCTCCTCACCTAGTGCAGCCAGGGTGACTGGGGCAGGGGGAGGTGCCTGGGGTGAATAAAATAGCAGCCTTCTTAGGACTGAGGGCCCAGAAAACTAGGTGGGGAGCAACAGGGATGGTGTAGATGGTAGTTTATTACAAAAGGGGAGGCCTTGCCTTTCTGTTTGCATGCAGTCTTTCCCACATTGGCCAGAATATCTGATACCAATCCAGATGGGACTGAGAAATGTGACAACCCTATTTACTTAGTATTGATGGTCTCAGTATAGTCAGCAGCTACAAGAGGGTTTTTTTAATTTCCTTTTCCTGTATCCCATTCATCTCTTGATGACAATCATAACAGGACCAATTGCAGACATTTCACCCCCATGATTGAGAATTTATCACTCCAAAACATCCACCAGAACCTTGATAACTGGGCACCCCTACAGGATATTTACTTGAGTGTCCACATCTCCTCACTTAATCCAGCACTTGTTAGGAAATCTATTATTAAACTTATATGGATTTGCTGGAGTGAAATGCTATCTATTTAAAGTCTTATCCTCCTTGTTTGCCTTATACTTTTATCTAATGGTTGCCACTCAATATTCCCTGGAGAGATTCATTCCTAACCTTTTTCCAAGCAAAAGGAACAAATGATGGATGGAATGCTGAACAATGCAAATATTCACCCTCGGTCACAAAGATCTAGGTTTAATCCATCTTTCTTTTGCTTACCATGCCAACCCAGTTTTGACCCAGCCATATTCAAATCATTCTTGACCCTGTGCCTCATGGGAACAGTCCAACCCAAACTGCCAAGACAGGATCTTCCCATTAATGCCTAGATTTTTTCCAAGGTTTCTTAAAACGTGTATGCCTGACTCTCTTAGAGTTTGGTATATATTTGAGGTTAGATGTGGCTGTGTGCTGCAGGAGCTTTTTAAACACTTGAGCTCTCCGTTGGCTGCTGGTTTGATTGTTTCATGCAAAACCAAATGTCTAATAAGAATGCAGCAGAAGCATTCAACTACTGACAACACAAACTTCAATTTTATTTGTTCAAAAGATATAACATTTCTTTTGTGGAAAAGGTTCTCTAATTTGATAAATCCTGCTTTTTCTCATTCTTGAAATGTATGATTATTCAGGCCTGAATGAAAATATGGGTTACAAAATAAGAGACTAAAGGGTGCAATGTAGTTAGTATGTTTTTGTCCATGTTTCATCCCACATGCTCAGTCTCACTCATTACCAATTGGTTTTATGCCCGAGAGTGTCCTATCCCCTTTATTTCCATGGTAATTCCCAAGGGGAGCAGCCCGCTAACAGGGTATCAAGGGGGCACCATTGATTTCCTGACTCTCCAGATAACCCCAGCAACCCTCAAAACCTGGGGGTGTGGATGGACTCAGCCCTCAGTTTTCAAGCGCAAACAAAAAAGGTGGCAGGGACATGTTTTGGGTTACTGCGGGGGCTCAAACCTTTACTGTTGTTTTCTTACCCGGTGACCCGGCAAGTCATCCTCCAGGCCTCTATTCTATCAAGACTGGACTATGCCAGCTTGCTCTATCTGGGAACGAATACAGCAGAAATTTTGAGATTACAGAGGGTCCAAATTCGGCTGCCATGACCCTTCTTGGTTTCCCTAGAGCAGGTTCTGCGGCGGTAGCCATTCGCCGGCTGCACTGGTTGCTGGTGGCCAGACGGATAGAGTTTAAAGCTCTGTGCATGGCCTTTAAGATTCTGAAATCTGCCTCCCCAGGGATCTTGGCCAACCTGCTTGTGCCCTATGTACCCATCCACCAACTCCGCTCTTTGTGGGCAACACCTAGCGGTGGTTCCCCGGCTAAGAAGGATACGCACTGGGTGGGCGCTCATTTCGCCACATGGCGGTGAAACTCTGGAATTCTCTCCCTTAACAGATACGCAGCTCGAGCATTCAGAAGGCAATTAAAACACACCTCTTTCCTTCACCATAGGTTCTGGTCCACACCAGGGCCCCAGTTCTTTCACTGCTGGCAGTGCCGGGACACCTCTTTGCTGGGGCAGCTTGCGCTATACAAAATTTTATAACATAACATAACATTTATAAAATAACTAGTCCCTCACGAATCACAGCTGTGCAGCTCTGTACTATTTTGTCAGGAATTCGCAGTTCCTCCAGACCTGGATGCAGGAAGCCTTGTCCCTGGATAAATCTGAGCCCCTCTCCACCCACCGTTATAAAGGAAGTACACACCTTCTGTATCTCTTGAATGATTCCCTTAGTGATTTCTACAAGGAGGGCCCACAAAAAGAACAAAGCTACAGGCAGCAGTATCCTATTTACTGAAGCAATGGGATCAAGATAACAGTATGCAATGCAGACATCCAAGAGTGCTCTTAAAAGAAGCTGCTATTGGAAGGTAGCTTGCTTTCATAAAAGTATTTCCCTTTGAGGTCATTTTTATCTCTAGGTACCTAATTTCTTTTAATCAAAACAACGTTTCTTCATGCAGCTTTACCAGGGTGTTGGGCGGTGTTGTTATATGTAGTGCTTCTGATCTGATCGTAATGATTTTAAACCCAACCATTTTTTTGAACCCATCAAGTTCTTTAAGAAGTATTGGCAATGAATCTATAAGGTCCTAGAAATCCTGGATTTAACACAGAGATGGATGGCTAACTGTTAATCTCATAAATACATTCCAGATTTCTTATTTTACTTTAATAGAATTGTACCATATAAAGTGAAAGACTTGTACATAACTTTCAGAATAGACATCCTGCTGGTGAACTCAATCTCTGCTAAATGGTCAAAACATATTGCTGCATATGACAATTGCCCAGTTTGTCCCACACTAAAGGAAACTGAACATGTTTTATTCTTTTGTGCACCTAGGAAAACATTTAATAAGTAGGATGTGTACAAAAACACAAAAAACATAACCTAGAAAGCATTGTCAGCTGTGGAATCGTCTTCGGGTGAGGTGTCTGTTGTCTGATTGACAAAATGTGTCTTTGTCTTGATGCGGTATGAACAATTTCTTTCAAGGCATTGTTGCAAAAAGTCAATGTGTCCTGTATTACTTGAGCGATGGTCCTTGTGAAAGAAAGACTTTAAAAGCTTTGGTCGAAGGAATGGCAGGCAGCGGCAGTGTTGGTGCACTTTCAGCTCGATAACGGACCAGTAGGATAAGAGCTGTGGTTTTGTGTGTTGCTCTGGAAAAAATATTTCAAACCTGCTGTTGTCTGGAAAATCCCCACATTTACATTTAACTGATGCTCTCAATGGTTTAGCCATGAGCAAAATATTTCCTCATGGGGTACTAGAAAGGAAGTTCTAAGGTTTTTAGGAGGAGGGCGAATTTTAAACTGTTGTAAGAGGTGCAACAATTTTAAGGGAGTAGTGGGTATTAAACTGTTTTAATGCTCTTATATTTTGGTTTCCCCCTCTTGTAACTACAGTGGGGACCAAACTCTTTTCCTGTGGGCTGTTTTTGTTTAAAGGTGTGACGCTTTTGTCAGGGGCTGAGGTGTCCTTTTGACCTGCATGTGTTGTGTGCAATTGTGAAGGGAAGTGGGTGTTTGGATTTTTGTTTAATTGTTCTGTTGGCATATGCATATCCTTTTGGCCTTGGCACATGGCATGGAGCAAGGTCTGTCTCTAATTAAGCTGAGTTATTGGGCTATGCCCTTCTTTTGAAAGGGTTGAGAATCTTTGGGTTGGTTTGAGCTGCTCTATTCGGATCCCAGTGGGCAGTTACCTGTGACTTTGGGCATGGTTTAATTTTAAGAGAAGGACTCTGGCGGTGGTCAGAAGGTCACGTGTGGGCCCTCATGGGAACCTGCAGGGAAATGGCTGGTTCTGTGTATGTTTGCAGTGTTTTCTCAACAAGAATAGGGGGTATCTTTGGAACTTTATGTGCTCGGCCTGATGGTGGTGGCGCTAAGGAATTTGATGGATGTTCCCATGGACACGGGTAATATGACTCGATTTTCCAAGAGTTTTCAATGATTTTGCTCCCATCTGGGCCATTGCTGCCCTCTTTGCGTTGAGGAGCCTGGCTCCCAAGTCTGATGCTGGAGCATTCACCTCTCTTTGGAACTGAAAAGGGACCTCTATTGGGCTGTAAACCCTGAGGCGGTGGAGACTTACATAGTCCGCCCAAAGTTGGATTTGGGTGAGTTGTTCTAGGTGCCTGCTTTTATGCACAAACTGGATGGTCAGCACTGCTCCCACATCAAATTATCCTCCCCGGGGGTGGGGTCATCCAGCCTCACCCTGGCAGACCAACAACATTGGAACCCTAGTCCCCCTGCAGGTACTTGGATGGTGAATTCTAGTGCGGACTCTCAATTGACATAGCATGGCCATCCTGAAGGCTGGCACTGGTGGCAGGAAAATAAATTTGACTGAGAGTGGTATGCAGTGGTTGTTACGGTAACTAGACATAATATCGAAAAAAAAATATCGAGTAGCCAGAATATCGAGTTTTTAATATCGAATGGACAGAATATCGACTTGCAAAAATATAGTGGTGAAGAATATCGATAAACAGGTAAGAAATATCGATTGCAATAATATAGAAGTAAGTAATATCGACAGTCATAATATAGTTGTTAAAAATATCGAATTTTTTATAGTGTTTTAAGTGTTAGTATATGTGTTAAAAGTATGTATTAATATTGGAATGTATGTTAGAATATTTTTAAATTAATGAATTTTATGTTTTTTATTTTTTTGTAATTTAATTCCGTAGCGGGTTGTGGGTTTATAGGGGAGTAGGGTGGGAAGTAATTTAATTATAGTACATTAAATAATAATTTATAGGAATTATTAATTATTTTTAATTTAATTTTGCGTTTTACTTCTGTAGCGGGTTGTGGTTTTATAGGGGAATAGGGTGGGAAGAAATTAATTATAGATTATTAAATAATAATTTATAGGAATTATTAATTATTTTTAATTTAATTTTGCGTTTTACTTCTGTAGCGGGTTGTGGGTTTATAGGGGAATAGGGTGGGAAGTAATTTAATTGTTATTAGTTAATTATTAATTGGTATTGAAAATTAAATGGTTGATGATGAATTATTAATTGGTAAATAATTAGTACTAATTGGTAATTAATTTGTATTAATTGTTTAATTAATAATTATGTTAATTGTATTCATTTATTATTTGTAGCGGGCAGTGTGTTTATAGGGGAATATGGTGGCAAGTAATATAATTGTAAATAAATAATTATTTAATTTATTTGTGTATATTGTTAATTAATATATCTTTAATTTAATTTTGCGTTTTACTTCTGTAGCGGGTTGTGGGTTTATAGGGGAATAGGGTGGGAAGTAATTTAATTGTTATTAGTTAATTATTAATTGGTATTGCAAATTAATTGGTTGTTGATTAATTATTAATTGGTAAATAATTAGTATTAATTGGTAATTAATTAGTATTAATAGTTTAATTGATAATTATGTTAATTGTATTCAATTAATATTTGTAGCGGGTATTGTGTTTATAGGGGAATATGGTGGGAAGTAATATAATTGGAAAAAAATATTTATTTAAATAATTTGTGTATATCCTTAATTAATATATTATAAATTAATTATTAATTGGTATTATTTGCATTTATTAATGTTTGTTATTGAAAAACAATTGTTTGTTAATTAATTATTAATAGTTAATTAATTAAACAAAAATGTATTGGTATTTATAAATAATCAATTCTTGTGTGATTGGTAATTAATTGTAATACTTGTTTTTGTATTAATAAATAATTAATAAAAAAAAAAAATACATTTATTATTTTCTCTACTATTGCACTTACTTGAGTGGGAATAGTAATTTTTACCCCTACGCTATCCAATGCTTTCCCTATTATTGCACTCTCTGGAGCGTGAATAGTAATTTTTAACCTCCCGCTATCCAACACTTTCCCTACTGTTGCATTCTCTAGAGTGGGAATAGTAATTTTTACCCTACCGCTATCCAACGCTTTCTCTAGTGTTGCACTCACTGGAGTGGGAATAGTAAATTTGACCCTCCCGCTATCCAACCCTTTCCCTACTGTTGCACTCTCTGGAGTGGGAATAGTAATTTTTACCCCTACGCTATCCAACGCTTTCCCTACTGTTGCACTCTCTGGAGTGGGAATAGTAATTTTTACCCTACCGCTATCCAACGCTTTCCCTACTGTTGCAGTCACTGGAGTGGGAATAGTAAATTTGACCCTCCCCCTATCCAACGCTTTCCCTACTGTTGCACTCTCTGGAGTGGGAATAGTAATTTTTACCCCTAAGCTATCCAATGCTTTCCCTACTGTTGCACTCTCTGGAGTGGGAATAGTAATTTTTACCCTACCGCTATCCAACGCTTTCCCTGCTGTTGCAGTCACTGGAGTGGGAATAGTAAATTTGACACTCCCGCTATCCAACGCTTTCCCTACTGTTGCACTCTCTGGAGTGGGAATAGTAATTTTTACCCCTACGCTATCCAACGCTTTCCCTACTGTTGCACTCACTGGAGTGGGAATAGTAAATGTTACCCTCCCGCTATCCAATGCTTTCCCTACTGTTGCACTCTCTGGAGTGGGAATAGTAATTTTTACCCCTATGCTATCCAACGCTTTCCCTACTGTTGCACTCACTGGAGTGGGAATAGTAAATGTTACCCTCCCGCTATCCAACGCTTTCCCTAGTGTTGCACTCTCTGGAGTGGGAATAGTAATTTTTACCCTCCCGCTATCCAACGCTTTCCCTACTGTTGCACTCTCTGGAGTGGGAATAGTAATTTTTACCCCTACGCTATCCAACGCTTTCCCTACTGTTGCACTCACTGGAGTGGGAATAGTAAATGTTACCCTCCCGCTATCCAATGCTTTCCCTACTGTTGCACTCTCTGGAGTGGGAATAGTAATTTTTACCCCTACGCTATCCAACGCTTTCCCTACTGTTGCACTCACTGGAGTGGGAATAGTAAATGTTACCCTCCCGCTATCCAACGCTTTCCCTACTGTTGCACTCTCTGGAGTGGGAATAGTAATTTTTACCCCTACACTATCCAATGTTTTCCCTATTATTGCACTCTCTGGAGTGGGAATAGTAATTTTTACCCTCCCGCTATCCAACGCTTTCCCTACTGTTGCACTCACTGGAGTGGGAATAGTAAATGTTACCCTCCCGCTATCCAACACTTTCCCTACTGTTGCACTCTCTGGAGTGGGAATAGTAATTTTTACCCCTACGCTATCCAACGCTTTCCCTACTGTTGCACTCACTGGAGTGGGAATAGTAAATGTTACCCTCCCGCTATCCAACGCTTTCCCTACAGTTGCATTCTCTGGAGTGGGAATAGTAATTTTTACCCTCCCGCTATCCAATGCTTTCCCTACTATTGCACTTACTGGAGTGGTAATAGTAAATTTTACGCGCCCGCTATCCTACACAGAAAATATTGAATATTTTTAATTAATATCACGTTAAGATATATGTATTAATTTTTTTTTTTTACTTTAATTATTCATTAAGTTTACTGTTATTTAAGTATTTTTAAGTATGTGTCAGTTAATTATATGTATTATTTCATTAATTTAACATTACTTTTAAAACATTTAAAAAATTCGATATTTTGACTAACTATATTATTTACAACGATATTTTGGATTCGATATTTTTGTAATTTCCTGTTTGGAGATAGGACTTCGATATTTTGGTATTCTATATTTTGGCATCGATATTTTTGTAAGTCTATATTTTTGTAGTCGATATTATGTCAGTGATCCGGTTGTTACACTTAGGTATTGTATTCACTACATACTTGGCTGGTTCTAGGGTTTGTTTGGTGGGTAGGTGCCTTGGTAATATTCTGTTCTGTTTGTGGTACATTTTTAGGCTATAATACTTGGCTATATGGTTCTTTTGCCAGCAGTAGTGGCAGTCTTCAGAATTTGGAGGAAATTGTCTTTCGGGTGCAGGTACTCTGTTCGATCCCTCTCGGACCCTGCAGTTGAGACATTGTCCATTAGTGTCCCCCTGCCCTACTGTGGTTGTTACAGCACATGTTGGGGGCACTCTTGCCTTTCTTCTGGTCCCACCAAGGGTTCTCCTGCATCAGGGATCAGGCCGGTGGACTATCAATTGCAGGTTCAAGGACTGTTCCCAAGTGGCAGCTGGAGACACCTCTATGAGGTGTAACTATGCCATTTGAGCAAGTCTTGTTTGATGACAGAGAGGGGGCTCCTGGTGCGGGTAATGCACCCCTTGTCATGGTACCACCTTGCCTGTACGACTTCCTCCCTTGGAAACGGATGGTGACAAAGGCTGGACCTGGTTCCCTTGCACAAGCACATGGTCTGGTTACTACCAATGAAGTGGGTCGGTATGCACCGTGATATTGGGCTTCTGGCTCCCATCGACCCTATATGCTACCTTCTTCGTTGCTCTTACCAAGAAACGGTGTGTGCGTCCAGTCCACTGCTGAAATAATTTACATAGTTCTAAAAGGTTCCCCATATGGTCCGGGACTTTGGAATTGGCTCGTCAGTCTGGGATTGCCCTGGCTGGTGTTCCCCGGATGAGGGAGGAGGTTGCCGGTTTGCCAACTGTCTAATGACCGGTGGTCCAAGTCTTTTAGACATTGTCAGTTGAGAAACTGGCAGTCCCTAAGAAAAACAATTTGGATAAGAAATAAGATCAAAGTGGCATCTCTGTATAACACTCAGGGCCCATGCATACCTCTGTACCACAGCGAAAGGTCTAGGTGATCCCCTTCTCACCCCTAGGGACGAAGTGTACATTGACGCAGCCTGCATGGTTCTAAATACATTGGGTGAAAGACTGTGGACTTGGTGGAGTACTAGGGACTGCTGACGTGGAGGGACGGTGTAAAGACAGCCAAGATCGTAATCAGCCCCTTTGTGTGGATATTGAGGTCTATGTTAAGCAAAGACACCCATCTATAAGATCCCCAACCTTCCCCATCTTTTGCTAGTTAGGAAAATATCACTATTATTGCCTTAGTCATAAACTCAGGTTTTGCCTTTGTCAGCAAATGAGTTTTATAGGTGGTTTTGTAAGTTTTACATGCTGTGCCAGAAGATTTTATAAAATTGAAGAAGGGACCCATTGGGGGCCCATGACTTATAGGGTTTACGCCCTTTAATTGAGACTATGATCTTTTCTTTTGAAATTGGTTGATCAAGTTAATCTAGCTGGCTCATGACAGTTTATTTGGTTATGCTGACTATATTCTTTATTGACTGTAAATTGGACACAGATGACAAATGTTGTTGTTGGTAGTAGACGTGGAACCTTTCAGCAGCATCCTCAAATAGATGCAAATTCTTGTCATTCATTGATGGCAACTATGTCTTTGCACTTTTATAGCTTTCAGCTTGTCAATCAATATTTTCCCCTCTTTTTTTCTGCCTTCATAGTATTTTGCCTTGGACTTTGCTAGGGCATATTCAGCTCTGTTCAAATCCAGTAGCCTCAATTGTACCCCCAGTGTTAGAATTTTCAGTTATAATTGAAGTTTGCCTTTGTGTAGTTCTTACGCTACTTCCAGTTCCTCTCTAAGTTAATCATCGTGGTTTTTTAATCTTGTTTAGACAAGATCCCTCTTCTGAATTCCTACCTCCGTATATGGATGACGGGGCATCCCAAATAACATTTAGATTGTTCTCATTAGTGTTGCTGAATTTGGGGTACTTCTCAGCTTGCTCAGCAAACGTGCCCTCACTACTCAGTCCCTCAGGATGACCTAATTTATGCACTACATCCACATACATGGGTGCATGTGGGGCTCCTTTTTTAGGTAATCTACAGCTGCTATATGGTATGTGTAATAGTTGTATCCATTGTAAAAAGTGTCTTGCCACTGGCATGGAAATAGTTTCTCTAATTTAGGTATAAGAGTCTTACCACCAAAGTGTTCTTTAGCAAATGGCATAGCCATGCCCCCTATGACAATATGTGTCCTGCATTCAAATGAAGTTCTGAATCACTGGTCCACCTGTTATTTGTTTGCCCTCATTAGGAAAATTTGAGGTCTAAGTGGATTAACCCCTGTGTAGGCCCATTGGTCCTTGTCATTATTTGGAAGTGCTCAGAATACTCAGCACAGATACAGAAGAGTTGTAGTGTTTCCTTTAGCCAAATTCTTGATGGCCCTGTGGATTAGATGCTCAAAGTGTTCTGTGTAATACATCCAGCTCATTGTTTTTATCGATTTATGTTTTTATGACTGTTGGACTTGGCCCTTCTGGCAGGTTCACCCCTGAACTTTTTGCTTTTTATTGGTGACTTGGTGTGGTGATTTTTGGTTTCTGCGCACTTTCCCTGTGTCCCAGGGTAAAGTGCGTGCACACTCGGAGTGCATGTGGTGAGATAGGCCTGCCCTCCCATAGGAATGCATGGGGAATGTATGTGTCCCTAGTAGTTCCTGATGCGTGGGGTGTGCAGGCCCGAGTTTGGTATGTGCGCACTCGTGGGAGTGAATGCTGCGCGATGATGTGTGCGGCGTGCATGTACCTAGTGTGGAAGTGCCACTTCTAGAAGTGGGCACTTCTGTGTGCAGTGTGTCTGTCGCGTGATTGGCTGGTCGTGTCATGTGACGGGCTAGGGATTCCCCAGAGTCAGGATGAGTCACCCAGTGGTGAATGGGGAGATCAACAGCTAGATGGGTGGGAGGAGTACACCTGGGTCCTGAATAGGACAGGGTTTTCCACACACAATGCTGGCCCCGCCCCCTGTGGTGCGACTGACGACCCTAGCCCTGCCAGTGAATAGAGTGAGGGGCTGAGCACATCAAGGGTGCTCCCCAACCAGCTGCGACTGGTTTTCCCCCTCACCCTGAACCCAGAACAAAGGGATTTGGTGTATAAAAAGGGGCTGTGTCCCCTTACAAAATGTTCTTGTTCTGACTTGAATCTGCCAGGGGCGCGCTGCTGCTGGGGCCCAGGAGGGACCGCCATGGGGGCTACCTTCCTGCTGGAGGGCCCTGTGTGCTGGCCCCTGGGCCCTGCTTTGCCCCCTGGACGCCTTCAGGACCTTTTGGCTCGTTTTGCTGGTCCTTTTTCACTGCCCAGGCTTGGTGCAGCCTTCTAGCGCCTGGAGAGCGCTTTTATTTCCCCAGAGAAAGGAGCTGGGGGCGGTGCAGCATCACGCTGCGATGGAGAAGGAATCCCCAGACTAGGGATTCCCCCATGACGTGTGCCTGGCGGGAGCCCACCCCGCTTATTTCGTTGCTTTAGTGCGCAGGTGCCCACCCTGCGTCTTCGTCTCATGTTCTACATACTACGGGTGCCCACCCCGCTTACTGGCATCCCACACGGGTGCCCACCCCGCTGCTGCAGTTATTGTCACGCTCGAGGGAGCCTACCCCTCATTCGAAGCGAGGAAATCGCCGCCGCTGCCAACCGCGGCCGCCCGGAAGTCAGGCAAGACTGCCTGTGACGGGGGCGGGGCCAGCGGCTGGAGCGGAAGCAGCGCGAGAGTTGCGGGCCCGGGTGAAATCGGAGAACAGCGCGAGGCTCCCATCTGCAAGGGAAGCCCCGCGCCGCCGGAGAAGTGCTGCCGCCGCAAGAAGTGGAGTCCCCTGCGCCGGAGCCCGGTGAGTAAGGGCTGGGCAGGGGACAGGGCGGCACAGTGCTCGCGCTCCCCCAAGGGAGCAGGCTTGGTGTTGGTGCGAGGCACCGAGTGGGAGCAGGCTTGGTGTTGGTGCGAGGCACCGAGTCAGAGCGGCCCCGTGTGTGCAGCGGGCCGCTCCAACGACCTGGGCATCATTTTGCCTAGAGCCCCCGAGGGGGCCAGTTTTGCCAGTGGCGCCGCCGTAGCGGGCCACTAGTTCATGGCGCATGTTATCTCTAGAGCCAGAGAGGCTCCCACATGGGCATGTTGTGTTTAGGCGCCCCCCGCCCCCTTGAGGGCACGATTGTTTCTCGAGTCTGTAAGGCTCCAATGTTGCGGGGCACAGGTGGTTCCGAGCGCGAGTGCGCTCCCTCGCTTGGGGGCATGTTTGTTTTAGAGCCCCACAGGCTCCAACGAAGGGGGCATTATTATTCAAGAGCCCTGAGGCTCCAACGAAGGGGGACTTGGGGACATGTTATGTCCGAGCCTAGGTGGCTCCAACGTTGTGGATAATGATTATGGGGCTAGTGAGAGCCCATGCCTCCTATTTGCCTTCCCCAGCTGCGCAGCACTTAGTGCCAGCTGCAGCGTTTAGGCCCTGCTTTGTCCCCAGCAAGTAGTGGGCAGCTGCTACGTTTAGGTTCTGGCGCAACCTGGACTCTATAATGTGATTTTGGGTGCCAGGAAATGTACTGTGTAGTATGTTTGGCGCACCCTGTGTTCATGCTTTTGGTGCTAGGAAATGTACTGTGTATAGTATGTTTTGCGCACCCTGTGTCTTATACCTCTAAATGTGGTTATTTCTGCCTAGAAGGTTGTTTTACCTGCTTAGGTTGATGGTAGGGAGAATGTACTTCCCTGTGCGATGTGCGCCCCTAGTATAGTTATACCTAGGTGGTTAGGTCTAATGAGTTAGACCAATGAGAATTGCATAATGTGATTTATGCCCCTGTGATGGATGCAGGATAGGTTTTATACCTGATGCTAGTGTGATGACGCTGAGGTCATTATTGCGCCAGTAGATACTGGTTATGTTCTACATGTACACTTGGTAATTTGTGTTATGTTCTAAGAGTGCTAATTCCGGACAGCGGTCCAGGTGGCCCTGTCCCCTGTATATATAATCCCTTGTAAATTCTGCCCGTGCCTGTTGGCACATTGTAGAGTGTGTGTTTTTATCTAATGTGTTGTGTATAATACAAAGGCTATTTTTATAGAATACCTTGTGTGGAGTTTCCTTTGTGGTGGGCCTTGGGTGTTGTTGCTGGGTGCGCGCGCAAACGCTTTACACATCGCCTCAGAGATAAGCCTGACTGCTCGTGCCAAGCTACCAAGGGGGTGAGCAGGGGTTATCTTTGGCGGGTAACTCCCCAGCCCTGACTAGAGTGGTGGTTTCTGTCTGGCTTTGGCGCAAGCCCTAGCCAACCAGAAATCCCATTTCTAACATTGGTGGCAGCGGTGGGATTTGGACTTGCGTTTGCGCTGTACCGCAGCAGCAACTGGCTGACAAATGAAATTAATTGCTTTTTTATATGCATTTCAGGCATTAATGGGATTTTTTTTAATAGAGTGCTGTGCCCTTTTGTTTATTGACCTTTTTGCTCCAGTTTTTAGGAAGACAATTTTGTTAATTTAACCTACTTTAATGTTTGTTATGTCTGTATGTATGTTTTGAAAGATACTTTATAAGATCTTGGTGATCGAATTTAGGATGATGATGATGAGTTGCAGTCTCTCCATTGTGCCAAACTCCCACTAGGTTCAACTATCCCAACCATTTATTTGGCTGCATCTGAGAGCATACTAGTAGCATCTTCTAGTCCTAACTACTTCACCATCAGCAACAACATACCAATCAGCTCCTATAATTAAAGACCCCAATCCATGTTTAAGAATTTCTTGTAGTGTTACTTTTATTTATGATTCTTGACCTAGGTTAGGTACATTGATTGACACTAAAAGAAACTTACCTCCCTCTGAGTGTGTCATATAAAAGGAGCCATCTGCCAATGTTATTGTCATACTTGCTCACAGGGGTAAACCCTGTTTGTGGACGCAGAAGTATTCTGACTCTTGCTTAGTTAAAATGCAGAGGCAAACAATTGCAAAGGATACCATCTTAATCTCAACCTACAGGATTTTCAGTTTTATTACTACCTAATCTTCTCAGTATTGTCTGCCCATAATACATTTTGGTGGGTCGTTTTCCAAGCTATTTTTAAAATATTTATAAAGAAATAATTTATAATTGAATTTGGGCTCTGTGGGTCAGCATGGGAGTGTGTACTGGGGGAACTGAAGGCTGCTTATATTTGGAGGGCAATTTGTTTGTAGACGGCTATTGTCGGGCAATTAGTGCAGAGCAGTTAGTGCTCTACCTGATTTGGGCCTGTCAGCTGCCTGCGGGCGGCGCCATTAAAATCAGCCATGGTGCAGGGATTTCTGGCTCCCCTCAAGACAACCAAGTTGATTTTCCAAGCTATTTCCTTTAAATCTTTTAAAGTTGATTTTGGGGTTCTGTGGACCACCGTGGGAATGTGTACGGGGGAACTGATGGCTGCTTGTATTTTTGGGGTAATTTATTTGTAGGCGGCCATTCTTGGGCAATTAGAGAAGAGTGGTTAGTGCGCTAGCTGATTTTAGCATGTCAGCTGTTCCCGGCCGGCATTATTAAATGTGGCCATGCTGCAGATGTGGGCACACCGATGGTAAGCCCATCTGCACCCATCCGCACAGGTCCAGATGCCCCTCTGTCTTTAGGTAAGCCTATGTGTTCTGCTGCTTAATTTCTTGCCCTGTGCACTTTGGTAACCGTAGCTTGTCCTCCAGAGTCTGACTTGAACCAGATGGTAGCAGTTAGAAAGTGTTCACACTGTAAGTTTATGACCACTCCCCTGCACACAAAACCTGTGCCCGCTATAGGGAACCAATTGGAGCACGGTGAGGCTGACCATGCCCTGAATTGCCATGGTTTTAAGCTTTTTAGCCTAAACTGTTGCTCAATCGCTAAACATGTGTAATTTACTTATAGACCATGACCCCGACATGGAGGCATATCATCAAGGGCTTTATCTCCGCTTTTCTGGCTTTAAAAGCCAGAAAAGCGGAGATAAAACCAACGCCCTATCAGCAATAGGGTGCTAACATGCGTATTCGCATGTTAGCACCCTTTTACACTACGCCTACCTTTGTATCTCTAATGAGATGCAAAGTGGGCGTTAATGACATACACTACATGTCAGTAGAGCAATAACGCGTCTTTGCGCTATCAGCAAGGATGCCCTTGCATTTTAGCAGACGTTAGTTTTTGGAGAAAACTGCTGTTTTCTCCAAAAACTAATGTCTGCTAAAATCCTGACAAAGCCACCCCTAACATTGGGGGTGGATTATGCTGATACAACCACAGGGTCGTATCAGCAAGGTTATCGCCCTTTTGCAGGGAACATCACTGGGAAACCAGCGATGTTCCCTGCAAAACGGCGATTACATCGCTATTTCGGGAATTTTTATCACCCTGGAGCAGCACGTTGATGATAACGCGCTACCAGGGCGATAAAAAGCAGAGATAGCCAGCGATAAGAAAATTATCGCTAAGCACGGCCAGCTATAATTATCGCTGGCCGTTGCTGATATGGCCCATGGTCTTCTTAACAGAAACCTGGCTCACTGAGGCTTCAGGGCCAGAGATCATTTCAGTCTTGTCCCAGTCGTGTAGGATTCAGAGACAAGACCATGAACACAAATAAGGCGGAGGCATTACCATTATTTTTAAAGAATGTTTTATGTGCAAATATACAAATTGGCTAATCCAGAGTGTGACGCTCTTCTTTTTGAATTGTTTTAACAAAGATTTGTACTTTGTCTGGAGCCCTTGTCTATCACCCACCGGGTAATATGACCAATTGGAGCTCTAGTATCTCCGATGCTCGGGCATCACCCATTCTTAAATTTTTTAACTTTTCCAAATTAGGCTACTTCAACACACATTTTGATAGGGAGACTGTGGCATGGCTTCATCTGTTATTAAGGACCTTGCAGCTCTAAATATTCATCTTATTTTGAACTCCTCTACCCATGTGGCTGGCAATATTTTGGATTGTATATTTACTAACCTTAGTGGTTTGCAAACCGATCAGCCTCTTCTTTTAACATTGATGGATCACTTTGCAGTTCTTTCTCATTGTCTGTTCAATCTGGACCACAAGTGAGAGAGGCTCCAAAGACATTCAATGGTAGGAGTGGGTCTAAGTTTAATGTGTGAGTCAGTATAAGTGGACGCTCATGCTTTAGACTCTTGGATTAGATCCTTTCTCAATTTGCTAGTTTCCACTGCTAGTTTAAAACTCCATCAAACTCTCCCCCTGACCCAAGGTTAAATGATTTTTTTGCACCAAACCAAAAAATTGTGCAAAAGGTTGCAAAGGGGGTGGCGTAAAACCTACAATTATGAGGACAAATTGAGATATAAAGTAGCTAAAAAATACTATCAGAAATAATGTAGCATTGCTAAAGCCCAATTTCACTCTGATGGGATCACGGTGGCCAAAACTGCCCTAAAACTTTATTCAGGGTAGTGAAGAATCTCTTGGATCAGGCTAGCACCATCCCGTCTCCTTCCTTCAAGCAAGCGCAATGTGATGAAATTGCACTCTTCTTTCTAAAGAAAACAGCAGTCATTCAGGTCTCTTTTGTAGGTGCTTCCTCGACTAGCCTCTCTGAAGTTTCTTCTGACTTAACCTGTGCACTGATTTTTTTCCAAGCACTAGATGTGACTTTATTTAGTTCTCTGCTTGCAACTATCAGATCAGACTCTCCGCTTGACCCCTGCCCCCCTTAAATCTGAACAGAATTGGGTTACCAGTTTTGGAGCAATTTACTCAATTATTAAATTCCTCCTTGCCAGAAGGCATTGCTTCACTAGCATGGAAGTGTGCTTAGTTACACCTTTATTAAAATAAAAAGTTGGACCCTCTGGTATGGTCAAACTATAGGTCCATATCACTCCTTCCCACATTTGTAAAGGTGTTGGAGAAACATGTTAATCTATAAGCTCTGACCTTATATTGAACTAAATGGTCCACTACATTCTTCACAATCAGGCTTTGATACAGAATCAGCCCTCTTTGGCATTACAGAATATCTTCGCTGCCAGCTAGATAAAGGGGATGCAGTGGCACTGATCCTATTGGATTTCAGTGCCACTTTCGGCACGGTGAATCATTACACTTTGATGACCAGGCTAGGAGACAAGGGTGTGTGTGGGTCGCAGCCCGGGTATGGCTTAGCTTGTTCGTACAAGACTGCACCTTTCAGGTACATTCTTATCATAATAAGTCTAGCACAAACCACCTAGCTTCCATGGTGCTGCAGGGCTTGACCCTGAGCCCCTACATTTCAACCTGTATGTGAGACCACTTGTGAAGATTGTAGAATCCCATGGGCTGACATTGTTCTTGTATGCAAATGACTCCCAAATTGTGGTATTCCTTATTTTCTTAGGTTAACCAAGAGGTTGAATCTCTTAACAGCTGTATTGCCCAAGTTTCATCTTGGATGAATGGAAATTCATTAAAATGTAATGGGGACAAGATGAAGGTTCTGCAGGTGGGTAACCAATCCTACATCTAGGGACCCTCATCTGTGGCCATCTGCTATGGGTGATACTCCATCACCAGTCCAGGTGATACAAAATCTGGGAGTATGGCAAAATGACAAACTGTCTTATGAGCCATCAGCTCAACAAAGTAGCAGCTAAGTGTTTTGGTATTCTTAAGTGTTTAAGGAAAATCTTGATGTGCCTTCCGGCCTCTGCTCAAAGAACGGTAGTCCAGGCCCTTGTAATGTCTAGACTGGACTACTGAAATGTTCTCTACTTGGGTGCTGCTACTTCTCTGTTTAAACGGTTTCAGACCATACAGAATGTGGCTGCAAGGTTCCTTCTCCATCCATCCAGATTCACTTCATCAGCCAGTCTGCTACAAACCCTTCACTGGTTGCCAATTGAACGACGGGTTCAATTTAATGCGCTACGTTATTTGCACAAATGTCTTTTCAAAGCAGTGCCTTTGTACGTCAGACCGTTAGTGTCCTGGTACACATCTAAATGACAGCTCAGCTTTATCCACCTGGAGCTGACTGTAGTCCCTAGAGTCAAGACAACCTGCCAAGGTACCCAGGCATTTGCATATTTTGGACCAAAACTATGGAATGCCTTGCCACAATCTTTGAAATCACGTACAGCTTTTCATAAGCTGCTCAAAGTGTGGTTATTCCCATATTTTCATTAACTGTCTTCAGTTTCAGCAATTCTGGTGGGTTCAGTGATGATGCCAGCACTGGGAAACCTTTTTTAGGTAGCCATGCACTTTATAAATTACATAAATAAATAAAGTAATTATTTAAGTAATTAAATGATTCACTCTCCTCACATTTAAAGTAAATTATCTTGACATTTGGGAGGTGTTAGGTTCCTTATATTCACCTTCGGTATATCAACCTGTGTCTGTATGCAGCAAATGCTGCCTCACATCTCTTCCTCTGCATGTCAAGATGTGTCCCAACCCCAACCGTCAACATTTTAGTCAACATTCCTGTAACCAAAAAGAGTTGTCTACACCCTAAATTTGACCATTATCAGCATGGATTCATCTGTTGCATTCCCCTATGTTTCCTCAACCCCAGTCAAACTCTTTCCTTTGACCCCTGCCCCCTGTTAATTATGAAGTTCAGAATTTTCTGGCTTCAGGCTCACACATCCACTCTGGAATCTGAATCATCTCCTGTGTAAAGCCCCCATGGTTGTCTTCAGGAACTGTTAGACCTGGTACCATTGGCGTGAGTCTCCCTTTCATTTTTCACTGATTGCCTCCTCTGTTTTTGATATGTTTTGCTGGTTTAGATGCTTTGGGCACTGTGCCACTGCTATTCAGTGCCACAGTGCAAGTGCTCCCTATGTTAAATTGATGTATTGATTAGTGACTCCATGATTGGCTTATTTGATTTACTTCTCAGAACTTAGTATAGTGCACCATATGTGCCCAGGGCCTGTAAATCAAATGCTGCTGGTGGGCTTGCAGCACTGATTGTGCCACCCACAGAAGCAGCCTGTAAAGTGTGTCTCAGGCCTGCCATTGCAGAGCCTGTGTGCAGTCTAGTACTGCCACGTTGACTTGGTAAGTACACCCACTTACCAGTCCCTAAACCTTCCCTTTTCTACATATCAGACACCCCTAAGATAGGCCCAATGGCAGGGTGCATTGTATGTAAAAGGTAGGACATGCCCTGATGTGTGTAGCATGCCCTGATAGCGAATTATAGCCATTTTCGTGTTTCACTATTGCAAGGCTACCTGTCCCCATAGGCCTGAATGGGCAGTTTGATTATAACATCTTATAATCCTAACTGACCCAGGGAACATGGTAGAAATTCGATTTTAGTATGTCTGAACTCAGAATGAAAACATACATCTTTTAGTGAAGTTGGTTTTATCATTCTGTGTTTGAAAATTCCACTTTTAGAAAGTAGGCATTTTCATACCTAACCATCCAGCCTGCCTCTGCTAGCTTGTGTATTGTATGTCTGGTTTTGTGAGTGGCAGGGGCTGGGAGACCCTAGGAGACAGGGTGAGTCAGCACAAGGCTAAATAGGGCTATCTGCATGTAGAGTGGTGGGAGGAGTAGCACCTGGGCCTGAATAGGGCTGTGCCTGCCTTCCACAATGCTGGCTCCACCTCCTGTGGTGTGTCTGAGGACCCTGGCCCACCCTGCCAAAGGAAAGAAGGAGTCCTGTAAACAAAGTGCTCCAGGACTGCACAGAACTGCTTTGGACTAGGTGCAGGCCCCTCTGCCTTCAGAGGATGAAGGATTTTGCAGTATAAATATGGGGACCCAGACCCCAAGACTTTAGATCACTTCTGCAACAACAAGACAAACCTTTGCCAAGGAGAAGAACCAAGGAAGCTGTAGGAGTTTGGACTGCCCCCCTGCCAGTGTGCTGTGTTGCTGGGTAGCCCGCAGTGGTGTCTTCATTGCCAAGGAAAGGAGAAGGAACTTTTAAAGAACTTTCATAATCTTGCAGAATATTTCTCCAAGGGCTAAAACTTGTGCTTGCCTTCCGCTGAAGTCTCAGGGACAAAAGACTTCACCACCAGCTCCCCTCTGAATTTCCTTGGTGGGCATTCTGTCTGCAGAAGCCTGCGTGTCGCTGGGAGCTGGAAACGCGACTCAACGTGAAGAAGCGTGTCGCAGCTGTTGCCATCGTATCACAGGAGAAGCGTGTCGCCGCCGCAGAGGTCACCGCCGTATCACCAGAGAAGTGTGCCTTTCCTCGCAGCTGTTTACCGACGCATTACCGGAGAAGCGTGTCGCCACCACGAGGGTCGCTGTCGCAACACCGGAGAAGCGTGCCGCAGGGCCTGTCGCGGCTCCAAAGTTACAGCCGCCGGCCGTGCACGCATCATCTTCACATCGTTCCATCGCATCATGGGCGCCATCTTATCGCATTGCACCGGATTGTCGCATTGCATCGAAACTCCATCTCTCCGCATCATAACCGGTACGCAGTACGAGAATCAATGCATCACCTCCTCTCCGGTAAGGAACAAGAAGCGTCCCCTACTCTGCGCAAGCATTGAGGAGCGACTCTTCCCCTCCCCCGAAGCAAGGAACCGACGCATCACCCTCCTTGCGAGTCTTTTGTGTTTTTTTGCATTACGCATCCAGGTACGTTTGTGAGAGACGTGTTGCATTTATCATCAACTTGAACTAAGTTACTTCTACCATCTTTAAGTCTATTTTGAGTACAGTTTTGTTGATTTTTGTCGCTTGTGGTCTTGTGTTAAGTCTATATAAAGAATACTTATTTTTATAAAATCTGTGTGGTGTCCATCTGTAGTGTTTTTACTATATTACTGTATGTGTTCACAAATGCTTTACACACTGCCTCTGAGATAAGCCTGTCTGCTCGTGCCAAGCTACCAAGGGGGTGAGCAGGGGTTATCCAGGAGTGTAATCCCCTTTCCCTGACTAGAAGCAAGGGTCTCTATTTGGTCAAAGGTGCAAGCCATTGCCAACTAGAGACCTCCAGTTCTAACAGGAACATTTTTGTGCTAGGTCAATGGCTGTCTTCCTTTTCTGCAACATTTCTTTTACATTTGACTTAGTATTTACACGTTGTCTTCTACCCTACATCTACTTCCCTTTGTTTGTGAATGCAGGTTTAACTCTAATTTCCCCTGGCATTCCTGATTTACATCTGTAATGTTCAGTAGTTCCATGGCTTCTTTTGGGATTTAGGATTGTACTTTTTCTGAGCTGCTCTCTACAGCTGAGAGAGATCCTGGAACAGGGTAATCAGTACCCCACAAGCTGAAAGTATTTTTGCAAACTGTCTGTGCCCATTATTTGTTCCTTTAGTCTAAACTGGTTTACTTTTGCGAAGATGTCTACAGGCAGCTATTTCGTTCTATTCTGTGCACTCTGTCTAGGTCAATCTTTGCCTCCACAGTTGGGCCTAGGTTTGATCAGAACAACCGCTGGACCGAGTTTCCAATGTTTGAGCCTTCTATCCATCCAGTCACTCATCAGCTTTTTATGTTGCTTTTATGTGATCAGTTTTCAAGGTCCTCCCTTTTGTCTTGGAGGATGTTGTTTTGTTGTGGTAGGTCTAGCACTTCTTGTTTCAGGAATTTCTGTTCTCAGGGCTGCCTTCTTTCTTTATCTCCACTGAGTTCTCATCATTACATTGTTACTCTCGCCTGAAGTCCATAAGGTATTGCAAATGTCAGGATTCTCATCAGCCAGCCCACCCAAGTATCTCCACTGGTTGGTCCCTCCTTAGGTTGAATGTTGTCTACTTGTGGTCAGGGCCTATGCTCAAACACTTTGATTGTTAAGAGGCGGGTGTTCTCCCCCATTCATAGCTCTCTAGGAAGCTTTCTCTTATTGTGTACCTCCACTCCCCTCTTTCACTAACAGAAAGGGCCAGTGTGGGCCCTGTGGGTCGACCTGAACCAGATATTATAACTTTTCTCCCTCTAGATCGCACTCTAGATTCCTATTGACTTATTTGCAAATCTTTACTCCTCTTTGACCCATTTGCAGACTCCCACACTACACTTTTACTGCTATGCCGTTCATTGTGTTGGGTGTGATACACTATACTGTCCACTTCTATTTGGTGCTTTTTTTTTTATTAATGACTTTGGAGAGCCTTCCTACTCACCACCTGTCTCCTCATAACTCGGTAGGATGCCCAGTATTAGGATCAGGGCTTTGTCTGTTTTGAGGGCCTCTCAGAGGGGCAGGCAAATTTTGGCCAGCTGAGGGATCATTCCTTCTCCGTCTCCCACTTCCTTGTTAAGCTAGGCCTGACTATTTTGGTGGACTGCAGCTGTAGGCAGCTGCCGCACACAGCCGCCACGCCATCAACAGCCCCAAACACATCTTCCGCACAGTTTGAATTTTGTCTCTGAGCCAGGGGGTAATCTTCAGCCCCCGTGGATGGGGCCTGCGTATGACACCACCGTTCCTCACACTTCTAACGCCACCATCTTAGTTCTCAGCAGCGGTGTAGTTTTGAAGATGAAGGTTGGGACTCTTGTTGCCCTGTAAGATGGTTCCACCTTTGAGCTGTTGCTGTGTCTTCCTGGGCCTGGAAAGCATTTCTAAAGATCTGTTAGTCCTTAACAGTTTGGTATAGCCAGCATAGCAAGCCAAATACATACACATAGAAACCTGAAGAGCTCTATGTGCATAGTTAAATGACCTTATCTCAAGCGTAATGTAAGGCAGATGGTACAAGACAATGACAAAGGCCCAATGTGAAGCATTTCCATTCCCCACTGTCAATCACGTTTCTTCATCATAAAAAAAATCACCCAAACTGCATCCTGGAAGAGGTACCTTTCTTGTCACTGTATATTGTGCATATGTTCCCAGGCAAATTACAATTCTGCTGGTTCAAACACTTGCAGAATGTGCCACAAACACTAAATCGTGTCAATGAGGAGGTAGGTGTTTATTATTAGGCGCAAAACAACAGGCATTTTTATTAATTCAGGACGTGAGCGTATTATATTATTTTCAGACTTCCCAAGGCCTTAAACAATTATGCACACGTTTTCATGGCTATTATGCTCCTAGCATTGAAGAGCACAAAAAATAGCATGATTCAGTGCACCCGAGGTTATTGTATTACATGGGTATTACAAGGTGGGAAGCTCAAACTCAATCTGTCATACATATAAATGCTGGATATTAACCTCAAACACTTTTAGTCAATTACAGTCAAAGGGAGAACCTTGAAATGTTCTGGAAAAGTGATTGGTTTCATAAACTATTATAATTTGTTTGCTATCTAACTTGATTTGCTTTTAGCAGTTTCTTATAAAGGGCAACGCATGTAGAATCTTTAAAGTATTTTAGATCTGACAGAAATACGGCAGAAAATAATTGCAGTGACCTTTAGATCACCTCAGATTTAAACAAAGGTTAAGCTGCCCTTTAGTTAAATAAATATTTGCTACAGTCAAATCGCTGTAGACACCTTTAGAAACAAGCATGTATTGCCAAACTAAACGAAACTTAAAATGGTTACAAGGAATAATTTTCAAACATAGCGAATGCAAGACTCCTCCGAGTAAACATCAGTCAGGCATCTTGGCATCTGCCTTTATACATTTACCTTGCCATGCATTCAATGTTCCTTTTCATGTTGTATGCAAAATGATACCTGGAATATTAAACACACCAACAAAAGGTTTGAGAATGTGTTGATTTAATCAGAGTAGAAAAAATAAAACGAAAATTCAAGTGAAATTTAGCACGGTGTTGGGCTATTCAAACTAATCACAATATACAAACATGTCGGGAGAGATTAACAAGGATTTTCCATAATCATCACTGGTGGAAATGGTAAATAGTACTCTTTTCACATGTTTATGTTCATAAAGCGAATCCCTAATTATTCAAATTGTGCATTGGAGTCACTGTTGGAGTCAATCCCGCTCTTGCTACATTCCTCATCACAAAGGAGTATTGTGGAATGCGTGCCTTCCACGCAGTCCTGCATTGGTGCAGAGCTGGCACAGTGGAATTCAAAAAGCTTTCTGTCATCAGAAATGTGATTGTATTTGAATTATTTGGGCTTTTTGTTAATCACGTTTTCATTCCAGTATGCTGTGGTTTACGGTCCTCAGAGCATCGCCAGCATTAAGAACCACACTTTTTCTGTAGAGTTGTGGGTCCTGGGCCCACGTGCTAGTCAATGATGTCACAAACACAGGTAGTCTGGGTGAGGAACTGGTCATGAGCATGTGCGCCAGGGCCCTTTTATTAACCAGGTCACCTTACTAGTGATGCCTGTGTGGGATGGGTGTGAGGTGGGTGTTAGCACTGTCCCTATGGAGGGACCGCTGCATAACATACCATGCAGGACACAACACTACTCCCACAAGCCAAACGAAAAAGAGCGAGACTAGCCTGTGGAAACAACACAAAAAAACTAGACACTCTACTGAGTCTTTAGGTCTCTAGAGTTAATCATCAGGTCATCAGGTCATCAGTTGACTGTGTTTACTGTTGATGCTTGCTGCAACAGGATATTTTTGCTCGCCTTCATGATTTAACCTCTGTGAGACAGGACAAAAACACTTGGCCAAAGAAGTCTAAAACCTCCTGGCCGTATGCCAGCCAGAGTCATTTCCATTGCGGTGCTTGGTCACCACTACTGATGCTCAGGATGATTGGTGGTTGGTGTCACAAATTCAAGCAAGGTGCATCAGGAAGGCTGCTGAAGTACACAGCAATAGGTCCATTAAAAAGCTTACTTTGGTGATGTTGTTTGGCAAGCGGCAAACAGTCTTTTCGTGCTGCAACTGGTTGTAGCCGTCATTGCAAAACCTTGCTAAATCCTGGAATCAGTTGGTCTGGCAGTGTCAAGGCCATCTCTCGCTCTTGTGGCTGCTCTAGGATGGGTTGCAACAGGACTGTGTGTGGTTAATTCTGTGGCTACAAGTTTGCCGTGTCTGGGCCACTGCAAGACTGTGGATGAGCCACTGTCTAGTCGCTTGTGTAGCTGGTTCTTCATGTCTGTTGACATAGCAATGGTGCCAGACTTCAGTATTGTTGGTCGAGGCTCCATTGGTGGTAGTGATGGTGCACTAGACGGGACTGACATGATGGTGCTGCTTGTTGTGTGCTGAACGTGTGTGACCTGGAGCAATGACTTGCTTTGATTGTTGAAGACATTCTTTCTTGGGTCGTCCAGCAGCTTGGATTGATGGTGGCTATATGTCTACTTTCTTCTTTTTGGAGGCATCTGCATCCTTTTGTCTGATTGTTTTGGGTTGCTGAACCATCAGTGACTGTGTCTGGATGGATATGCTGGGAAGTGTGCCGCAGAGATTTGGTTTGCGTGTCCTAGCGGCTTACTCTCGGTTCTCCCACTGTGCTGTCCACAGGTCCTCCTCGTTTTGCCTTATTGGCTTGGTGCTTGCATGGATACACCGGGAAACATGGGGCAGAGACTCGGATTGTGCATGCTGGTGGCATACTCTCAGCTCTTCTGCTGTGTTGTCACCAGGACACCCTTTTTACACCTCGGTAGCTTGTTGCTTCTGTGTATAGATACACTCCGTCTGCCACTCAAATCTTCTTGAGCATGCCTTTCAGGCCTGGCTTCTCTTGATCTTCCCTCCTGGGGTTGGTTGATCATCAAGTTTTCCAGTGTGACCCGGCTTGTCACACTTACACTTCTTCCTCCTTTCTCCTTGGTGCTTTGGCATTCACCTTCTTTCCAATTATGTAATTGAGACTTCTCATTGCTTCTTCTGGGTGCAGCAGCATGCTCCATCATCGGGGCTAAGTGGGTGAGACTTCTGGTTTCTTGAGTCTTTTCTCATTCTGGGTGCAGCAGCATGCACCTTCTTCAGGGCTGGCCAAAAGGCCTCTCAGTGGTCAACTTGCTTCGTAGTCCTGGCACCAGCCTCAGGTGTTGGGCTCTGGCATGGTGATGATCAGGGCAGTCACTGATCCTTTTCTCTACTGCTCCTCTGGTGCTGTGTGGTATCAGGGCATGCGCCACCTATCCCATCTTCTGGGACCTTCTTGGAGTTTCCACTGCATGAGTAGATGTGCACAGCTGGCCCTCTGCCTTGAGGGTCTTCCTGCTGCCTGGCCCTCCTCTTCTTTGGGTCAGTGCGGCGGCATGCCACATGTTGCACATTCCATTTTCAGGGGTCTTCTTGGAGTCCCTTATCCATGGTGTTCCCTCTTCTGGGAGCTTCTGCTGTGGTCAGTAGGGAGCTGAGGTTCTGACCCACTTTGTCTGGGTGGCGCAAGACTTGAGGCTTGAGGCATCGCTGCCATCAGGCATGGTTAGTGGTGTTGTAGCATGGTGTGCCTTGAAGGTGCTAGACAATGGGGTCCTAGTGTCTGGACCACAGTTGCATTGTGTGCTTATGTCCACCTTCTAGTCTAGTTGCATTTTCCATGGGCCTTCTCTTGCCTGGGGCTGTGTCCATCTGGCTGGCTTGGACAACCAGTATGGTGGATCTGGGGTTCTCAGTGTTTTTAGTGTGTGGCACCTTAAAGGTTACACTTCAAGCTCTGGGTGTCCTCTTGGGATGCCTCCTTCATAACATGGAGGCCAGGGTCGGAGTACTCTCCTCCCTTTCACTGCTCAGCTTCTTTCCTTTATTTCACTGCTCAGCTTCTCTCCTCCCTTTCACTGCTCAGCTTCTCTAATCCTCTGCTCACCTCGTTTTGGTAAACAGGCTTCAGTCTGCTTCCTCTCTGAAGCCAGCTCCCTGGTGGTGTTACAGTTGAGTAGCTGCCTCTCCTTCTGGCTTGCTAGACTGAACCTGGGTGCCTTTGAGGCTGACCGTTGCTGTTGGTCTAGGCTGGGGGCATTGTAAGCTTCACTACCCTGATTTACATATGCTGTCTCTCTTTGGCAGTGTCCTTACTTTTGTTACTAAGTTAATCAGGTGATGACGTGGTGCAGTACCACTGCTCAGTAGTAGGGATAGTATTTGCTGCTGTAGTTGTTGGACTTCATGAATTGTGCTATACAACGTGTTTGTGGTCCCTTGGCTGTAGGTTACTTACCCTGGATGTGACCTGCAGGGATTACAATTGATTAGTACCACACTTGTGTCCTCTTCAGGACACTGTCATGGCTTGCACTGTAGGGGTTTTTCTGTTCTGTTCTGTATGGTGCCTTGTGCCCCTTGTGTTGAGCATTTGCCTCTTTTTTGGCGTCCGTCCAACTGTACCAGTGCTGAATACAGATCCATGCAGTTATTGAAGGGGATGACTACCCATTGTCTTTTTACATGCAGAAACAACTGCACCCTTACCTGTTGCCTGTGAGCACCATACTGCCTCTATGAGTGAGTGGCAGCTGGCACAGGATGTCATGTAATGTGCAGTGTGCTTGTTTAGTGGCACTATTCTTTGCATCCACCCATGTGGCTTTTTGGATGAAGCCATTACCTGTTACGCCTGGCAGTCTGTTCTTTATTGCGCTCTTTCCTCACTTATGTGC
The DNA here is from genome assembly GCF_964204655.1 of Triturus cristatus. Lineage (NCBI taxonomy): Eukaryota > Metazoa > Chordata > Amphibia > Caudata > Salamandridae > Triturus > Triturus cristatus. The sequence continues at coordinate 251,351,472 of NC_140584.1, forward strand.
AGGCTCTCACACTGGGAAGATGAGCGGCATCTCCAACAGACCAGCAGGATGCTGATGCATGTGCAGAGCCTACAGCCAGACCTCACCCTTCTACAGCCCAGTCTCCCCACTCGCTCCTCTTTGCCCCAGTACTTGGAGGATATGTTGTTGAAGGGAGGGCAATGATGCACCATTGGAGCCTAATTTGTCTTCCTGCTCATGGTGAGTGAGGGGACAGTTGTTGGGGGTCCATTTTACGGGTCTGAGCTGCAGTGCTCACCTATTATATCGTCCCAATTTGGTTTTGTCAGAGGCAGTCCGGCCTAGGGGATACAACCCTACTCCCCCACTGGTGTAGAAAGGCTCCTTCTGGTGACGTCCAACGGTGTTCTTTCTTTTTCTTTAATTAAGTGAGCCACAAGCACCCTCTAGTGGCCAGCTGTGGATGCCGCTTCGCCTCTGTCACTGTCTCTTCACACAAGCATGATGGGCTCAGGGAAGGTACACGATTGCTCCAGCTGTTTGCCTTTTCCTGCAGTTGGCAGCATGTGCGTCAAGGCTCTTTTATTGGGCCAGATGTACGATGTTATTTTGCATGCTCAAATGGGTTTTAGACCCATTTGCGCATGCAAAAAACCTGTGGCCCATGTACTAACCCTATTTTGCGAGTCAATAATTAAATAGCGACTCGCAAAATAGGGTTAGCGACTTGCTATTAGGAAAGGGCGTTCCAAGGGCGTCCCATCCTAATAGCGTGTGTCCAACACCAATGTAAGAATGTTTTGCAACCGCAATTGCAGTCGCAAAACACTCACAGTTTACCACCCTCTTCAAGAGGGTGGTAAACCATCTGCAAAGGGAACGGGGTCCCTGGGGGACCCCTTCCCCTTTGTGAATGGGGACCCAAACATTTTTTCAGAGCAGGCAGTGGTCCCAGTGACCACTATCTGACCTTATAAAAGGAAACAAAAACGTTTCATTTTTTTTTTTTAAATGCATCCCGTTTTCCTTGAAGGAAAACGGGATGCAATTTAAAAAAAAACAGCTTTATTTAAAAGCAGTCCCAGACATGGAGGTCTGCTGACCCCAGCAGGCCACCACCCCTGGGAGAGCCAGCCATTCTCAATGGGGTCGCAAATTGCGACAGCCTCAATAATATGATTGAGGCTTGCAAATTGCGACCCCATTGGGAATCTCAAACAGTGTCTCAGACACTGTTGTACATTGGAAATTGCTACTCGCAAATTGCGACTCGCAATTTGCAAGTCGCAATTTCCAATGGTCGTACATCTGGCCCATTAATAGGGTCACCTGACTGGTGGGGTGGGTGTAAGCACTGCCACTAGGGAGAGGCTGCTGCATAACATGTCACACTAAATACTCCACTCCTCTGTTCGGGTAAGTACTAGTAGTGATTCATAAAAGAATGCATTATATTTACACATTGTCCAGACATATAAACATTGTTCAGTGCTTGTAAAGTGGTGAGATGACCCTTTCAAAGGGGATCCTCTGCTAAGGTGGAGAAGCTGTACCTCACTGCTCTCAGAGCAGAAAAAATAATAATAAAATGATAATAGCTTTGTTATTAGAATAATTTTTTTTGTTGCTACGGGGCTGGTTTAGGCCGGAGCTGGGGTCGGAGCCTAGGAGTAGTGGTGAGTGGACACTTTCAAAGTGCACATGACGATTTGGACGGCCGTCTTGGCCTGCCAAACCATCAAGCATACTTAGCATGTTCCCCACCATGCTGCATTACACAGCCTGTTGAGGAGAATGCTCAGGTTCCCTGTCCCTGTCTGAGCAGTGAGCCACGGCACTCAGACCAATCATATTGCTGCATTGCTGCATTGCTGCATTGCGATTGGCTTAGGGGACCCCTGGCACTTTCTGGTTCTGGACTTGCCAGGAAGAGAAAGAACAACAGAGAGATGACGGCCGCAGGAATGGTTTTTTTGTTTTTGTTTTTTTCAAAACACTCACCCCCACCACCCAGCCACTGCCGTTTCCTGACAGCAGCTACTGAACCCTTTCAGCAACATTCTTTTAGGCAATGTGGATGATAATGGCAGGCAATGTCCTTCCATTCTACCTACCGCAACAGGTGAGCAACAGCCCTGCTACTAAGGAGTGGCTGAGGAATGCAAGCATAGATCCTCTCCACACCCACAATATGCACCCTGTGGCCTTTTTTATGAATCAAAGATTATTTATTTATGACTTCAGCTTGTAATTAAAAAAGCTTCTTTACTATTTAAAAAAAAAAGATACCACAAAAGAACTCTGGATTCTCATTCCTAGACATTCTTTGAACAACCCTAACATCAATATTAACAAACATGAACACAACCAATGTCAATGACTTTCTTTTGTAGTCTCTCTCTCACACACAAACCTAGACATACAAACATATAGAATACCATTCACCCACAATCACACAGAAGCACATTCTTACAGATATGCATACAGTTACACAAGCTGAGCTTCAAACAGATGGACACATGGAGGCATGCACAAAAATATCTACATGGTCCACAAAAACATACACAAATATGCTTCTGCATGCACACAAACACCCACTCACCGTGGGTCCCTATATGTCCTACATTTATCCGTGATAAATGATGACTAAGTAATGCTGAACATATTATTTAAAAGAGTGGGAAACAGTCACATCATGAGGTACACTTCATTATTGGATTTTGTCCTGTGTACGAATGGACATGTAAAGTGGCTTAAAAAAAATCTACTTTCATGCCACCATTGCATAGCATTCCCCCAAGGATTTTCACATTAAAAAGAACTGTTTTAAAGGAATTGCAACATTTTTAAAGCACTCTGTTTCCTCTCCACCCCCAGTCAGTTTCCTCCAATGGCAGACCTGGCTTGATGGAAAGCAGAGACAGCATAATCTGAGCTCCACTGATGGGCGCTGCCAACAGGATGGGGTGGCACAGGATCAGTTAAGGCTCACATGATCTAAAACAGTATACACATGTACTCGTAAACTGACTTTGAGAAAGAATGTTGGATCGCATATCAGGAAACAAAGAGCTCTTTAACATGAGCTTGATGCAAAATAAAAGGACCTATATGAGAACACATTTATTATGCCAAAAAGACCGTGAAATAACCAATGTCTTCTGAAAGACACTGAAATATGATTAAGTCACAGAATACATTGAAACATTTATAACACCTATTTTAAATAAATCTCATTAAAGTTCACTCGAGATCAGTTGTTTTGGCTATGTGTTAGACCTGTCAGACTTAGTATGGTCTTCCCCACATCTTTTCGCCTTCCACCATTTTGTTCTGACCTTGTTTTTGCTGGCCTTAGGACTCTGTGTACGTTTCCACTACTAACCTGTGGCAACTTGCTTGTACTCTTTCCTCTAAACATAGTAATATTGGCTTTTCCCCATTTGGCATATTTATTTTACTCATACGTCCCTAGTAAAGTGGCACTACATATGCCCAGGGCCTGTAAATTAAAATGCCACTAGTGGGCTTGCAACAGTGATTGTTCACCAGCTTAAGTAGCCCCTTAAACATGTCTCAGACCGGCCATTGCAGAGCCTGTGTATCTAGTTTTAAACTGCCATTTTAACCTGGCAAACTAAACCTGTTGCCAGACTCAAACCTTCTTTTTTAATACATATAAGTCACCCCTAGGATGGGCCATGGACAGCCCAGAGGTCAGAGTGCAATGTATTTAAAAATTTAACATGTACTTTTAAGTTTTAAATGTCCTTGCAGTGAAAAACTCTTGGACTCGTTTTTCACCATTGCAAGGCCTATCTATCCCATAGGATAACATTGAAATTGCATTAATACATTTTATAGGCGTAATTTCAAAATGGGAATAAATAACCAGTACATGTTTGGTGACTCTGGAATCACAATTTAAAATACTAATTTCTTGTTTAGTCGGATTTTAAATTGTAGTTCTGAAAATGCCACTCAGAAAAAAAGGGCATTTTCCTTCATAATCCAGTTAGTGCCTATAGCCCGTCTTTAGTCACATGACTGGGTGTAGCTGACAGTTGGGCTTTGTGTATTTGTCATAGATATCCACACACAATAGGGAGCTTAGGTGTGTTTGGATGTGGCATCACTGGCAGGAGGGAAGGGAGGAGCTATGCACAACCCCATTTCACCTGAATAGACTGTGTCCCGCCTCTACATAAAGGGCTTCATACCCCCTGTAGTTAATCTGAAGCCAGGGCAGGGAATGCAGGATGTCTGGGGACTTAAAAGGGAAACCTTTAGACATTTCTCCCCTACTACAAAGGGGCTACTGGGTAAAAATAATGGACCTCAGACCCCCAACTCTTCAGTACACTTCTGGACTTGTGGATACTCTGCCAGGAGGAAGGAATATCGTTCTACTGATGAACACCCACACTGTTGGACTGCTCTCTGCTGGACTCCTGCTTTGCTGTGCTGGTCAGCTGCCCTCATGCCTGGTTGAGAAGGACTGGACCTGCATTCCTTCAACACAGAACCCAGAGTGACTCCAAGGGCTAGTTGACTGGCCTCCTGCTCTGAAGGCCCAAGGCCATAACAGACTTCCAACAACTTGGCATCTGCACCTCAACTCTGACATCTGTGAGTCTACCCTGCCAAGTGATGTCTCAGCCTCTTGGAAGTGGGCTTAAGGTGATTGACCAATCTCTGTATGCCCAGCGGAACCAACGCATCTCCTCCGCTGTGCGGCACAACCCCAAGCAGAACCAATTCATCTCCGCTGCTGCATGGAATGCCACCGCAAAGACCCGCATCGCCGCTGCAACCCACAAGGTCTTTGGAATCACCACTGTGTGACACATCCTCAGAGCAGGCTCTTGCATCTCTTGTCGATGGCAGCCTCAACAACAATGACAGACTCCACATCGCAGCCTCACAGCCTCGCAGCCCTGTGGAACCACTGTATCTCCCCAACTGTGTGTGGCATGCTCAAAGCTGGACTTCATATTGCAAGCCCCGTTGAAGGGATCCTCAATGAGGACACATGCCACTGCACCACAGCCTCGCTGCATCTCAGAACCAACACACCGATTTCGCTGTGTGGCTCATCTTCGACAAGGATCCACACATTGCCTCTCAACCCAGGATTTAAGGATCTTTTGTCCAGTTAGACTAACAGGGTCCCTGAGTCAGCCCCTACTCCTTCAGAGTCAGCCTGAACTGGAGACTTTGTCTCGGTCCAGAGCAACCAGATATACATGGTTGGTGCTGAATGCCTTTTGACTCTATTTTCCCGAACAATGTTAAAACTGAGTATCTCGGGTTCTACTAATTTGATTTTTGTTGTTTTGGTCTTTTGTAACCTGGTGTGGGATACTTTTAGGGTGGTGATTTCTCTGTTTTACTGTTTGAAGTGTTGCACTAATACTCTACACATTGCCTCTAAGTTAAGCCTGACTGTTCTGTGCCAAGCTACCAGGGGGTTGAGGACGGGTTCATTTGGGGTTTGCTTGTGTCTTACCCTGACAAGGACTGTGGTTGCTGCTTGACCAGGGTTCACACCCCAGTAAACTAACAGATCAATTTCTTACCTTATACATTTTGAGGTAAGGCATGTATATATAAACAGTGGTAGATAAAATAAGAAAGTGTAGAACTGTGCCATAAATGATCACACTTGACACTGGTTTGCCCCCTGCATAGTGTGCTGCTTGGGTTTCCCTGCCCTGAGTGCCCAACTGTGAGCAGCTAATATCATGGTTTTTGATTCTGGCCCTTTCTCACTCCAATCCATCATGGGATCAAAGGCCAGTCCTTTGCAATGAGATATGTCCTGGACCTGTCCTTGATCTGGAAGATTGCATGGTGTGCTCTCTTATTTTTATATATTTGTTTGATATTCCTAAGTACCCTTTTGCCACCCATTGTGATCCATGATCAGTTTTGGCTTTAAGTCATTTGGTTGTGGTTTATAAATGATACATACATAGACAGTGTATCAGACTTGCATAACAATGAGTGTTGGCATAATGGAAGAGTTAAGGTGGTCTCTTCAGTCAAGAAGAGTCTGATCTGCAGATACCTAATAACATTGGGGAAGATTTACAATAACTGACGCATCCCTGCAGATCAGCAGGGATGCGCCAGTTATTGTGCGTCACGGCTCCGCCACCATGGATGCACCGCATTTACAATGCGATGCACTACGGGGCAAAAAACGGACAAATGCGTGATGCATCTGTGCCGTAAAGGCAGCACATTGCTGGAGTTGCGTCGCAAGCACGACGCAGCTCCAGCAAGGCTCTGAAGTGCCCTATCCTCACAATGCTGCATCAATCCTTACGCCTGCTTCAAGCAGGCGCAGGGTTTTGACGCAGCATGGGCTCAAAAGTGACTGAGTGAAATCTTGTAGAATTCAATCAACCACTTTTAAGAGGCGTTCCTGCGACGGAACGCCTCGCCCTGCGCAGGAACGCCTACTTTTGGCGCAGGGCTTTACAACGTGACGCATCTCCCAGATGCATCACGTTGTAAATACCCGACAGCATGGTGCTAGTTTTGTGCCGCCTCGTGTCACAAAAGTGACACAACGGTGGCGTAAAAGAGGGGCAAGGGGCTTGTAAATCTGCCCCATAGTTTTTGTAATGGTGAAATTCTGCTCTTAATTGTTGAAAGGACTTCATTAAAGCATCTTGGATCAATTCTCCAAGATTTGAGTATCCTATCGGAAGCCATTTCAGAAAAAAGTTATTTTGAAAGAGACATGGTAGTTCATAGTTGTCATGTAATGGTGTTATTGAGCGAAAATAAGAAATAACTGACAATTTGTGAATTCTACATCAAATTTTCCCTATATTAGAGGGAGACTCGAACCTAATTTTTTTAACGCTTTTGAATCGTCAAATTTCAGCAGTGATATTATCTTAATGTCATTTAAAAAACAAGTAATCCAACAGCCCTCTAATCTATCAATTGAGTAGAGTTCACATTCTCTTACTGAAGGTAGCCCAATCATTTTGTCCCTCATTTATGAGGTTTTCCCGTATGGCAGCGCCACAGACCTTCCTGCTGCGCTGCCCTACGGCAAAAGAAAAGGGCAGGAATGAGCTGTTTCTACCAGATACGGCGCATTATTTTCCTTTTCCCCTCCGCAGGTGCATAATGGGCTACTGCGCTCCAACACAGGCACATTTGCACCATGGTGCAAGAGTGCCTGCGTTGCAGGGATGGTTATTTTTGTGCAGGAAGGGAAATCTTCCTTCACAAAAACAATCACAAGAGGCTTTTTCTGCTTTCTGTGTGTGCTGCAGAATTCAGCACATATAGAGAAAGGAAAAATAAGGATAAATAAAGATATTTCTCCTAGATGGGCCTCCCGTACGCCTCTCAGGGGAGGTATACATTTTTGGTGCTGCCTCAGAGTTACGATTTCAAGTAAATCTGGAGCAGTGTAAATAATCCATGGATGCTGCAGGGAACGCCCCCAGTAACACCTATTGCATGCCTCTTTAATGCAAAAAACTGTGTTAAAGGGAACAGTATTTGTGAGGCAGCATTAAACCAAAAAAAGTGGCTTAGTGCTGCCTCGTAAATATGGAGCAGGCTCCTGCGTCTCGGAACGTCCCAAAAAGAGAAGTTCCGGCGGTGCAAGGGACATCATAAATGAGGCTCATAGTCTCCAAATGCGCAACTTCCATCCTCTGTGGATTATAGAGAGATTGAGACATTTTAGAGCTCTGCATGGTGCTTTGTCTGCCAAATGACTGTAAATAATAGTAATGATTTTTCTAAAGAAAGAGAGAGACCTATACTGTGGTAAAGAAAGAACAAAACAATTGGGGAATAGGTTCCTTTTAACATAGTTTGAGACTTACCAAATAAATTGGCTGGGCTTTAATATTTCTAGTAATGATCTAGTATGCAGAAGTAAAACAGTACAATTGAGATTGAAACTGTTTTAAGTTTAGAGGAGAGCATAACCCCCACACACTCTGCAGGAAGAATAAACGGAAGGTCATATGCTGCAACTCCCCCAGCCATGATGATTTGACTTTTTGTTGAATCTAGTTTCTAGCCAGAAAGTAAACCAAATTCAATTGTTTTTCCACTATAGTTTTCATGTGAGAGAAGACACCTGTGTCATCAGCATGGGTTGCTATAGAGATGTGTTTTTATGTACAGGTTTTTGCTTCTGTTTCCATTCTTGTGTACAGCACTCTGATACTCTTGGATCATGTTCATTCTTTATAAAACATTTCAAATAAATACATAGATAGGGGGTTTTAATATAGGAAGTGAAAAAAGCTAAGATTGCATTAGCTTAATATATAGGGTTCCATATAAAGAGTATATATGTGGGAATGAGTGTTCACCCTTGCTGGGTTCCACAATGAATATTAATTGTACAAGTAAGTTTACCAGGCTTAAGACATATGATAGAAACATTTGGGATGAATCCTCTTGGCCTAAAGCACAGCCCAGAGAAAATGCCAGGAGACCAGATCAAAAACATTCTTGGCACTATGCTGCTTTTTAAATAGTGGCTCTTGCTGCATCTCTTTGTGATCAATCAGCGAGAAAGCGAAGTTGGTGTGTGAGATCGTGTGTTGCCCCCTATACAAAACTGTGTTGATAATCAAAGATCAGAGCAGAAATAATACCCTATTTGCTAATATCTCAGCAAATATGTCGGGGTCCTAATTTAACAGAGATATTAGGCCATAAGATTTGCACTCAATCAAATATTTGTTTTATTAAGAATACCAAAATCATAACTTCAGCCCAAGAAGATGGAATTTGATTCCTTAATATCTTGAAGAACAAATATGAAAAACTCACAATCCTGTATCGGGCCCAGTCAAGCTAGTTTGTAAAACCTTCGCTCATCTCTACGTAGCTGTGGCTTCAGGAAATCAGACTTTAACAAAGGAACATGTACAAAGCATTTCAAAGTACCAAAAAAATAAATAATAAAGAAAAGGGGTACAAAGAAAATCCAACACCAATTTGTAAAAATAGATCTTATTTTTATGAATTGTTAGACACTGAAATTAACAATATCCACCAGAGTATTAAGTAGCCATAAGTTATTAAGAACATTCTAAATCACTGCTTTTCACTCAAAATGCAAATAAGCACTGGCAACTACTGTCGTTAGTGGTTACTTTGAAAATGTATTACATTTTTTTATAATGTATTGTCCGGGTAGTCTGTCTCACTTTGGGTGATCAACTCCGGCAGGGAGCAAGTCACAGGGACCTGTAAAGCTTAGTAGTACTGTTATCTTGCAATCAAAGCAGTCTCCAGTCCAGTTCCAGGTTATATGGACAAACCACTATAGCCATCAATAGTGTGGTCTTGATGCAAGGGATGCAGGATGCTGAGAATGCTGATCCAGTCGATAGGGGACTTGCTGCAGCCACCCCTCAATCCACAAACATGGTGAGGCGACTGTGGCTACAGAGGTCGATGTCAGACAAAGTTTAGGTGAAATCTAGCAAAAAAACTGTTGCCACTGGCCTCTGGTCACTGAGAAAACAATGCTTCCCTTTAACTGCAGATAGTGTCAGTCTTGGGTAACCAAACTGCACTTCGACGACTTTCCTGGGCCAAGCAGACTCTGGACCAACTTTTGCATGTTGGGGCTTACTCGCCCGGACTGACCTCCGGCAGTCAGCAGAAACCAAGCAATTGTTGCACCCAACTCGTCAAGACGGCTTTTTCAGTTTTTGTGGCCCCAGGAGCAGTAACCGTAAATCAGCTAACTGTCTCTTGGAAGTAATCTCTTTTTTCTGGGGGTCGGTAACAACTTTCCCCAAGCAGGATACCACAAGACAGTCGTCTTTTTGCTAGCCCAGTAGTAGCAGGTGCTGTCCAGTCTTTGGTGCAGCCTATATTTATCAGGTCTAGAGAACATCAGGGCAGTCATTCTTTGGTCCTCTATACAGTACAGCCATGATCTGAGGTCTGGGTGCCAGGTGTGCCCCTTTTATTCCAACAACTTGCCCTCACAAATGTGGTGGCTCCTATCCAATTGTCCAGCAGGTCCTCTTCCACCAGGCTTGATGACGGCTTCCTGCAAAGTGTGGCATCTTGCTAACCCAGAGTGCAATATTTTTCCCACTCCCAAGATGGCTGGACCCTTCTCTCATTGTATGGAGCTTGAGCCCCACTTGTGTGTGTCCACCATTTGCCCTCCAAAGCTGGCTTACCCTTTGAAGTTTGCCTTTTGTGCTCACACCCTGTTTAATTTCCTGCAGGGAGAGGTGACACCTCTTCTAACAGCAGTTCTATATTGTTTCCTTTCCTGGGAGTTGTTCAAACCTCTCCCTAGGAGGGCAGAAGGCTGTCTAATGGCCAGCAACTGTACATAGCCACTGGAAATCTTGGACAATGGAGTGACAATTATCTAAAGTTGCCTTATGCTCAAAATGTTACATTAAATTCAACTTGGCGTATCACATTGGGTTTAACATAACAATTCTTTTGATACCTTGAACAACCAACGTTAGTAGTCCTATTCAGGAATTAGCACAGTTAAGTTGTTAGTGTGTAACCCTGTACTTGCCAATGGGGCTACTAGCCTTTCTACAGTGCAAACAGCACTTTGGGTTGTTACTGTTAGGACATATAGCAATACATGTCCTATTTTTAATATACAGCACCCTGCCTTAGGGTTTGATAGGCCTACCTTGGGGGTGACGTATACAGGGGTGTTTTCAATCCTGCCATTTAGCAGCTACAGCGGGGTTGGTGGTTCTTGATGGGCCTGGTCTGTCTGCAACTTGGCAGACAAAGCGTCATAATTAAAGTGAAAGGATGGATGGATGGATGACTAGATGGGTGACTGAAAGAGTGGATAGAGGCATGGATGAATGAGAGAAAGGATGGATGTAAGGATGAATGAGTGAAAGGGAGGATGGATGGATGAGGGAAATGTTGGATGGATGGATGATGAGAGAAAGGATGGATGGATGAGTGAGTGAACGGATAGATTGATGAGCAAAAGGGTAACTGGATGGATGGATGAGTGAACAGCTTGATGAATGGACACAGTAAAAGGGTGGATGGATGGATTAATGGATGGATGGATGGATGAATGAAGGGTTAATGTAAAGCTGAATGAGTGAAAGAATGGATGATAAGTGAAAGGGAGGGTAGATGGATGGCTGCATGAAAGGATGGATGGATGGATGAGTGAAAGGGTGAATGGATAAATGGATGAGTGAAAATGTGGGTGGATGAGTGCGTGAAAGGGTGGATTGATGAGTGAAAGGATGGATGGATGAGTGAAATGGTAGATGGATGGTTGGGTGAATGCAGTGAAAGGGTGGATGAATGGATGGATGAAACGGTGATGGAGACGTGAAAAAGATGGATGACTGAGTGAAAGGGTGGATGGGTGGATGGATAGGTTTGAAGATGAATGGATAGGTTTGGATATGGATGGGCAGAAGAATAAAGGGACAGAATGGTGACAGATTGAATGATGGTGGTGAATGAAAGGTGAAATGGTAGTTATCAGCGGGTGGATGGAAGGAGGAAGGGTGAATGGAGAGATGCTTGGATGGAAAAGACTAGCTAAGCTCTTCTGGGGAGAGTCACAATGACATGCTTCGCTTGCTTGGTTCTATAAGGGTTTAGTTCAAGGTGGGGGGTATTTTAATTTTCTGACTACTCCCTTGGACTTTTATATATTAAAAAAGAAGGTCTGGACATTGCCATTAGTTTAAATGGCACAGTAGAGTCAGCAGTTTAAAACTGCACTTCAAGTCTACGGTGGCAGGATGGGAGACACATTTTACTTTGTCACACAAAGTGCTGCAGCACAGGAGGGACACTTACAGTCCCTAGCTATACCTAGTTCCATATACTAGGAACTTACAAGTTAACATAAGCCAATTGGGTATAAGCCAATTATACAAACACTTTAATGATCAGAGCACTGACAATGATGTCTGGTTAGGAGACCTCAACACACTTCGAGTCGAAAAACCAGCAGCATCAGTCTAAATTGTCTCTCTTTCTGATCACTTGTTAAGTGTGGCTGTCAAAAGCACACTGCACTGCTATGATTCCAAAGCCGGTGGACTGTGGCACTGCCAAAGTGGGGCAAACACCTGTTTCACAATAAAGAGTGGAGTCAGTCACCCTGCCACATGAGAAGTTCTGACAGTAGCCCTGTGACCTCTGACCCCACCCAACACACCCCTTGCCCAGAAGAGGGCCTGCAATCATCGAGGACTGACAGCAACACTGGAACCAACCATGCACCAGTCCCCAGATAGTTGCTCCAGATCTGCTACAACCAGAAACTGGAGCTGGTGGGCTGTCACATTCACAGCCAGCATGTGTTTTTTCTGGACGAGCGAGGATAGACCAGATGTGTGCAGCGAGCCCAACCATGGCTTCCAGAGAAATAAAAGACTTGCATTGGTGAGACTGGCATTGGGAATAGATACTATAAAACTGAATGCACACGCTCTAAATTCCAGAGTGATTGCATTGCGCCTGTGACTGAAACTGTCACACTATCTTTACACAAAGTTAATGGAAATCATAGCGGTCAAGGGGACCTTAAATGCTGATTACAGTGTCCCTCTGCAAGTGGATTGGTACCTGAATATTGTAGTGTCTCATTTTTTAGTGTATTAAAGTGCTTTGTTTCCTAAAAAGACAAGATCTAGATTGAGCAAACAAATATTGATCCGCTGGGTGATTGTTGAGTACTGAGCTTGAGGCAGCATCATGCTAACTGCCTGAGATGACTGTGAATGCTCCCCATTGCTGTCACTGAAAGACAAGTGCTGAAGGTGTCGAACTTGGGACATTTTGCAAAGCCATAGCAGGATGACCCCGGGGCATCTGAGGCAAATGACTCCAGACCACAATTCTTTGGCCCCATTGACCCCAAAAGGTGTTACCCAGATTACATGAGCATCAGGTAACATCCTGAAACGGGAGGGCTTAATGGAGCTCTCATTTATAGACATGCTACATAAGCTGTTGCCCTGAGTGCCTACTGCAAATGTTTACAGCTGCGGCACAGTAAGTAGATAGGCTTTGGCAACGCAATTAGGGAAATGGAAGATATTCGAGGAGCGACTTCATGAATAGAGTACAAGCTTCCAATGTTCATCAATGATGTTCTGGTAAAATTGGAAAATCCGGAAAGCTCATTGCCACTTCCGCTGGATGAAATGGAGACACATAGAAAGGTGCCTGGTATCAAAATCTATAGCTCTTAATTAGAAGCGTTACTTGAATACTCTCCAGAGGAACAATCTGAGCCCTACACCGGTTCGTCTCCTTGGATTACAATTCGAAACCAGTGACATACCAGGCATTCAATTAAGCTATTCCATGCCCCACAGAGTGAATATAAACTATGCTCACCGTTAGACCTGGTTTCCTTGGATGGGTTCCTTTGAATATTTGCCCCCTGACTTCCTGTTTTGCTGTCTTCATGTTTGCGAGTTTTAGGATTCAGTGCTAAACTGCATATGCTCTGTACTCTAAGCATGGTACTATTGGCTTATCCACAATTGGCATATTTAATTTACTTGTAAGTCCCTAGTAAAGCGCTCTATGTGTGCCCAGGGCCTGTAAATTAAATACTACTAGTGGGTCTGCAGCACAGATTGCCCCACCCACTCCGTAGCCCTTCAAACATGGCTGAGGCTTGCCATTGCAGAGCCAGTGTATTCAGTTTCAAACTGCCATTTTAAGCTAGCAAGTTAAACTACTTACCAAGCCCAAACCTTTCCTCTTATTACATATAAACCACACCTAAGGTAGGCCCAAGGCAGCTCCAAGAGCACGTTGCAGTGTATTTAAAAGGTAGGTCATGTACTTTTGGGATTTACATGTCCTGGTATTGAAAACCTGCTAAATTAGCTTTTCACTACTGCAAGGCCTATCTCTCCCTTAGGTTAACATGAGGATTGCCTAAAACCTCTTTTAAGTGTAACTTCCCATTGGGAGAAGATGGAAAATTAGAGTTTGGTATCTCCGGTCGCCCAACTTAAAAACACATATTTTAGTAAGTTGGTTTTTATATTGCCGGTCTGAAAATGCCACTTTTAGAAAGTTTATCAAATACGAAAGGGGGGTACCTGACACCTTCAATACTTATGCTTTATCTCTTAGTAGCATCTACCAAACAACTTATTTTTTTTGTTTGATATTGGTTATTTATTAAACCATTCCATTGAAGATTTTTTAAATATGTTTTTAGCAAAATTCACAATTATGCAAAGAAGAAACACGTAAATTTAAAATGACATCAACAGACACTACATTGAACAATTCACAAATTACATTCATAAGCAAAAAACATTGAAAAGCGACATTACTTATATACAACAAAAATTCCAATCAGCGTTATGTTTTACACCATTATATTGACCACACGGTAATCCTTAGGGCTGTCACTCGAACCCCAACTCAAGGAAATACCTAACAAAGAGAACTACTTTCTGCTTGTGGGAAGGGAATCAATTTTACAGTCCAAGTCCCTCAATGGCAGAAATATAATATTTGACCATTCCTCAGTGTATGTTCCTAATTTACATCAGGTAAAATGCATTTTACCTGATGTACACTAACCATTCTGTGACTCTGCCTGTCTCCCAATACACATCTGGGTTAGGGGGACAGCTGGGTTTTGTGCATTCCCTCTTGACCGCCACACAAATGTTGCTGGGTTTTACATTTGCATCCTGATGGCCCATCACCAGCCTGGTGAGCCTTCCTGTGGTAGATTAAGAGGGAAGGGCTGACACCTCCACCTGAATAGGGATGTGCTCTCCCTACACAAAGAGCTGCATACTCCCCTGTAGTACGTCTGGAGCCAGGGAAGGAAGGTCAGAGACCTTGTGAGGTTCAACTGCCTCTTTGTTGTCTCCCCAACTTCAAAGGCACATTTTGGTATAAGTACTGGACCTCTAACACCCCCAAATTAGTTCACTTTGGGGTCCTGAGGAGACTCAGCAACTAAGAGGAGATACACTGCAATGAGGTTCTGTCACTTTGTCACTTGGTCTGCTGTGTTGTCCTGCTGCCTGCTGATTGCTGTGCTGCCAGGAAGGACAGCCACGTTGCACTGTGCTTTGTTGTGTTGGCCTGCTGCCTGCCACCTCTGCAGTGAGGGGAACTGATTCTGCCTTCTACAACCTCTTGATCCAAAGAAACTCAAAGGAATTGTTGACTTGTCTCCAGTTCTCTAGAGATCCCCAGGATATCAAAAACCTTGTGTGCTGGCTGATCTACTCTGCATGCACCCAGCTGCAAGAGCATGTCTATTTGATCTTTAAAATGACAGGGCACAGTGCTTCCCCTTTGCCTCAGTGACGTGAGCTGTGCCCAGATATTTATGCATTGAACAACATCCCTACGATGGGGCACAGAGAAAAAAATCGCCAGTACGGCATCACCTCTTCTCCCACGCCATGTCATCGGCTTTGGAGTCTTGTTGGTTCGATACCCCTCCTAGCTGTTTAGTGTCTACAAAGCACTGGGCGTGCACCTGCTAGAGTCTCTGGTCCACTGTGCCCAAGCCCCACGTGTACCGGCAAGAGCCTCGCCACAGCATGACCCTCATTCTTCAAACGCGGGCCCCGTGTGCAAGGCCTATGACACAAGGATCACTGGCCGTCAACCTGCCGCCGCTCAAGGACAGTGCCTGTGCCTGACTCCATGCGGGCCCCCTGGAGTGAGGTCCACTGACACCCTGAGGGGCTGCTCGTCCCATAGGTACTGTGACCTCTTCCCCTACATCTCTGAAAGCGGTTGGGGGATATTTGACACCCGCCAAACAAAGCCTGCCGCCACCTTGAACGGGAGACCAGCAGGGGCCAGGACTCATCGCCCCACAATTCTTCGCGCAACTGCCTCAGTGCGCAATGTCACTCTCGCGCCTGGAGGCGCCGTATTTAATCGCCAGCGGGCCCCCGCAGCGCAGGACGCCTGCCAAACAAAGCCTGCCACCATCTTGAACGGGAGACCAGCAAGGGCCAGGACTCATAGCCCCAAAATTCTTTGCGCTACTGCCTCAGCGCGCAATGTCACTCTCGCACCTGGAGGCGCCATACTTAACTGCCAGCAGGCCCCCGCAGCACGGGACGCCCGCCAAACAAAGCCTGCCGCCACCTTGAACAGGAGACCAGCAGAGGCCAGGACTCATAGCCCCACAATTCTTCACGCTACTGCCTCAGCACGCAATGTCACTCTCACGCCTGGAAGCACCATATTTAATCGCCAGCGGGCCCTCGCAGTGCGGTACGCACGCGGGCAAAGCCCGGGCCAAGGGCGGGCTTGTCCTTGCCCGTCATCGTCCGGAGGAGGCTGGGCAGGGCCACCTCCCTAACATCCAAAGGACTGGAGCATCAAGCCAAATCCTACTAAGGTACTGTTGTCGACCTGCCCTGCCCCTGCAGTTCCCTGCACTTGTGGAGTTTAAGATTGGACTAACAGTTATTTGCTGTTCTGTTGGGGCTAGTATTGTCTATAGTACCCTGGTTGAGGTCCGATTGATTAACTTGCCACATGGGGAAGAGGAAAGGGACCGACACTGGGCTGGGAGGTACCATTAGGAAAAGATCAAAAAAAGGACACCAGCCGCTGGTGCGGGGTACAGGGTGTGACAGGGGGACAAGAGAGGATGTTCTTGGTCGCATAGAGAACATTGTTGCGGATTGTGAAGATTTGTTACTCATACCTGCACCAATACCTTCCCCCCAATAATCATACCACCCACACCAAGACCCCATGTTCCTCAAATTCTAATGGATCCACTGTCATAGGGTACGGGAATATCGCCAACTTATTTAAGAAGGCAGCGCGAAAAAGTAAAACTACCTCAGCGGTGGAAGTGCGCAGTAGTAATATTCCAAGCCCCTCCTCTGCCCAAAGGGAAGAGAGCCTCCCTGACAGTGATAGTGTTATAGTTGATGAGATACCACTCGGCAATAGATTTGCTCTTCTAGCTGATGAACCTTCTACAACTAATGCTCACACAAATACGAACAGCTCCCATACAACTAACTACGATCTGACTCTACAGGGAGAAAGGGAAATTATCCCCGGTTGTATGCCCTCAAATCTCGAACTCCAAAGGGAAATTATAGCTCTATGAAATAGCGTTGAGACTTTATCTACCTTGGTATTCAAACTCCATCAGCAATTAGAAGGCCATATTAGTTCAAACTCATACCAAACATTGCAATCCCTACAATTGCCACACTTATCTACCACCGTTGGCTCAAACATGGAACCTCCAATGTCTTTTGGGAAGCGACTTGATTGCAATGTCTTGCCTTCGCATACCGACCATCAACCTATCTCCAGCTTAAGAGAATCCAATGGTGCTACCCAAGAGCTACGTGGGCCAAATGTTGAGCAGGGTAGGAAATGCATGAGGTTGCCACAGAACCGAGGTGGACATGGGCTAACGATAGGGCCACTAGTACAGAGTACGGCTACAAGATATAATAGTGTATCCCTACCCTGCCAGCCTCCTCTTCCTTTACATTGTAAGCAGAGCAACCCATCACCATTGTCAATTTACATGACTAATGTCCCTAAAGTAGACCCTCAACATACTAAGTACGAGAATGCTGATGCTCTTAAAAACAAAGCTATACATTGGTTGAGACATATTAGGGGGTGTAGGTCAGTAATTAGGGATGATATTGTTTATGCCAAAAAGTGTTCATCACATCTGAGCACAGATGATGCAATTGAGCTAATATTAGTGTCTGAGCATCTGGTGCATGACTTAATTGCCCTAGAGACCAGATCACATCCTAGCCCCTTCAATAAAATTAGGTTGAGACTAAACATCCCCTTATTACCAGTTCAAGCTGGAAACACACGTCTGCCGCTTGGGGATTCACCCATTTCATCCTTATCCTAGAACGATTGACTGACCTTGGACCCCAATAAGGTTCTCTCCTGCAACCCTACAATAGCTCCTATGAACAACATGGAACACGCACCTTTCCACTCTAACATAACATCTAGAGAGCAAGAGAGTATGTTAGACCATACAAAGTTTGCTTTAGTCCCTGATCCAGCACCGGTGATGAGTGATGGTATCCGGGCTAGTTGCCCGGCAACGACCATTGATTGCCAGGTATTGCCTAAACTGGATGTTCCTCCCTTTCATTTTAGCTCCTACTCCTAAAGTAAATGGACAAATGTTGAGAATAAAGACATGGAATATGGCTGGCGGGCATAAGGGGGTAGCTAGACCACCTGTACCGGCAGGAGCTCATCGCACAGACTGAGATTTGCCTACTCCAAGAAACTTTGAGTTTGACCCCTATGTTTATTCCAGGCTTTATGACCTTCCACAGACCCGCAATACCATCAAAACGTGGTCGGTTCTCAGGAGGGCTGCTCATTTTTGTAAGTCTTGAACTAAATTGTGATGTTAAGGAGTTGGTCACGAATAGCCCAGATGTCCTAGGGATTAGGATAAACAATGTTAAGGGTATTTATAATGTTTACGCTAGGGGTACCAAAGGTGGTAGTTCTCCAACCCTCCGGGTCTTGGATAATTTATTGGAAGCCAGGCTTGATAGTCACCCACTAATAGTTGGTGGGGACTTTAATGTAACCTTTGAACCACTCGACTGGGTAGAGGCCAATGATGCGAATGAGGATGATACATTTTGGAGGGTACCCCCGCTGGAACTCACTCCGATTAAAAAATGGTCACAATCTGCACTTCAGTTAAATGCGATATCTTTAGAATACAGGTTAAGGGCCACAAATGGTAGAACAACTTCAGACAGAGGAGAAGGAATGACCTTTGTTGGACCAAATGGGTCAAGTAGGATCTATTTATTTGTGGATCTGACATTTTGGCCATTGGTACAGGATATAGTCATAACTCCTTTGTGTGACAGTGATCACAATCCCCTTAATCTGTCTATTCATAATCCCTGGGGCTGTGTTTGGATAGAGTTTTCGTCACCAGTAAGTTCAAAGATTTTAGTTCTCACAAGCGATAAACGACGACTCAAATGGCCTATGGTATTGGCGGACAAATCCAAGACTAAATTGATTAAGGATGCCTTAATTGAACATTTAGTGACTCTAACATCAGTGACCACTGACTTACATAAACAGAACAGTTGAAGTACCCTTCATAGGGAATTCTTTGATCGTCTGGCCTGTTTTTTCCATGCCCCGATTAATAAGCCCAGGTTATCACAGGGAATACCTTTGGGAAGAAACACATGGTTTAATAAAGAGTGCAGGACCCGTAGAAGGAGACTGACTGTTGCTATTAAGAACAAAGAGCCAACCAGTATTCGTAAAGCTAGGAAAGATTATAAACAGGCGCAGGATAAAGCGAAAAAAGAATGGGATGAGAGGAAATGGGAGGAGCTAGGAGAGGCCATCGGGCATCCTGATGGTCGGATGTTTTGGTCCCTGGTGTCCAAAAATAATTTTGAATGTACACCTCCTTTGGCTAATAATATTCTGGCTGTCGAATGGCACAAGCATTTTAGCGAGTTATATTCTAGTGGTCCCCCTATCGACAGTTCCCAGATGCTCAACGATATAGGTCTTCCTGCATGCACACTCACGTTCACTAGGGAGGAAATATTGCGCTCCCTTGATGCCATTATTCGAGCAAAAGCCGCCGGCCCCGATGGCATCCCTGGAGACCTTTTCCGTGCTGACAAAGAACACTAGGCAACCTATTTTTTTAGACTGGCCAATGACATTACTAGCGGGGGGAGCATCCCAGACACCTGGAAGGGGGCAGAAGTAATACCCATTTTTAAGAAGGGGGACAGGTCGAAGCCCGCCAGCTACGTCCAATTAGCTTGCTAGATTGTGCCCAGAAGGTCTTCTGCCGTTCGCTCCTTAATAAAAATCCAGACCTGGATGGAGGCGAATGACATCCTTTCTCCTCTCCAGGCGGGTTTTCGGCGGAAGACGGCACCATAGACCAGGCGTTTCGCCTGGTTCTGTTGTATTGGAAGGTAGTTGTGTTGGGCAAAGGCAGTTTATATCTTGCCTTCATTGACCTTAAAACTGCTTTCGACCTAGTCCCCTGGGATTTACTCTGGCAGATCCTTCGGGACATGGGCATGCCCCTGGAATTTTTAGAACCACTTATCAGGCTACATGAGAATAATTTTGCCTGTGTAAGGTGGGGAAACCAGGGCCAAAACACTGAGCCATTTAAGATCAGGCGGGGGTACGCCAAGGGTGTGTTCTGGCCCCTACTCTTTTTTCCCTCTATGTAAACCAGGTGGCCGACCTTTTGTGTTCTACCCCGGCCGATGCTCCCTCGCTGGCAAACCATAAAATAGCTACCCTATTGTTTGCAGACGATACCCTCCCGGTGTCTAAAACTCCTATGGACCTACACATTTTTTTTAACTGTTTTAAGACTTTTTGTGATGAGAGGGGTCTGGTCATCAACACTACTAAAACAAAGTTGATGATGCTAAAGGTAACTTGGCCCTTGATAATGTTCCGCTCGAAAGAGTGAGTTCCTTTGATTATCTGGGAATCAAGCTGTCAGAGGGAATGGCATGGAAAAAACACCTAGAGAGGGCGTCCTTGAAATTTTCCCAGTTAACTGGGGCTTTGCACGGGAGCACTGCCTCTCTCACACCAGGCCTGTATCCCCCGTACTTAGGTTGTATAGCTCCAAGGTAGTGAGTAGTGTGCTTTATAAGGCAGAACTCTGGGGTCCACAAATGTCAACATCCTCTAAACAATAGAAATCAAGTTCCTTAGGAGTCTGGTATCACTCTCACAGAGCACTCTCTTCCTTCCCCTGAAACTTGACATGGGTATTAAGTCTATTAATGATCAGGCGAGCTTACGCCCATCGGGTGGTTTAAATATATAAATACCATGCAGGCAGACATAGGTATACCTGAGGAGCAAGAAGGTCACCCGCCCACATACTCTAGGGACACATTAAAATCACAGTTTTGGGCATGGGTGGAACAGATGAGTTTCTTGAAAATACGTCACAGTTGTCTAACTGATGTGTTCACTGATATTAAATCAGGCAGCTGGCTAGAAAGTTACCTTGATTTTATAAAAGTGCCGGCAGATAAAAAATTATACAGCCAGTTCAGATACGGCTGTCTACCAATTAAAGCTTTTACTAATACTTGGCTGACAAATACATCACAGCACAAGGGCTCTCCCTCCTGTCCATGCCCAAATAAAACAACAGGCCATGTATTTTTTGCCTGTGTTGCTTATGCAAGACCCAGAAGGAACTGACTAACTCCGGTATGTAAAGAACTCGGGACACATAGTCATAAAGATGCCCTACGCATCTTAAAGTCAGATGCGAGACCACTTTATGCATGTGCCGTAGCAAAATTCCTTGGTCAATTTTGGGCGATAAGAAGGAGGGCTCTACCCATTCACCCGTTTGGTGCAAATAAAATTTACTGAGATCTAAATAACCAGACCAATCGGGTATGTACCCTGAACTTGCATTTTGGATTGTAAATAAGTGGTTTTTAAACTATTATCTTATCTCAAATTTTTAGCTCCTTATTTGTAACTTGGAACATTTGGTTTTAAAATGGAAGCTGTTTTGTAATTGGGTTGTATATTTGTAAATTTGACATAAAAACAAAAGTCATACAGGCACTAGCACTTTAGCTCTGTTTTAATAGGACAAAGCACTTAAATACTGAAACTTACTGAGCTTTGTGCCTTTTTACGTATTTGTATTATTGTGTCAAGCTGTATCTCTTTTTTAATAACTTCAAGAGTCTGTATAAGGAATATTTTATAGTACGTTTTATCTTGTTTATTGTCATATAAGATTATTGTGGTTGCTTCTTTTATGGTACTGTAAAACTGAAATAAAGACTTTGATGATTGATGATTTGGCCACATTCTGGTCCCTTCAAGGCCGATCTTGCGGACTAAGTACAAACATGCTAAAGGCTTGAGAAGGAGCCCCCTCGCAATTGCATATTGCTCTTTGACCACACAGCCTGTCCTTAGGTAATTCAGACCCATACGGTCCCTACAGCGCAATGTTGCTCACTTTGTGATCGTGGAGGATTTCCTGCTCCATTCCCCACAGAAACTTACCACTAACCTTAGAATAGACCTCCTCCGGCACCCCCATGAGCATTAACTTCATACGAAGATTTAGAGACCTAGATACGGAGCGCACATTAACATATCGGCTCTAAAAGAAGACCCATCATGAAATACTGCTTTTTGTCCATATTTGTGTAACAGTGCATAGCTCTTGATTTACTCATTGGATTGTTGTTGTTTTGGTATTGCTTTATTTATTAAACCAAGCTCTAATTTGCTAACCTGGTGTGGACTATTGTTGTGTGGGGTTTTCACTGTTTTAGTGTTGCACAAAAAATAATTTACACATAGCCTCTTAAGTTAAGCCTGACTGCTCTGTGCCAAGCTACCATAAGGTGAGTGTAGGTTAATTTAGGTTGTGTATCTGACTTACCCTAACTAGAGTGGTGGTCTCTGCCTGGCTTAGGTGTAAATCCTAGCCAACCAGAAGCCCAATTTCTAACACTCACCTATTGACAGATGTGAAGAAATATTTTTAGTCATGGCATTGAAAATATTTCTCATGACTGGGAAGGGCGGCCACTGTAAAAAGTAACAAAAGAAACGATAACAAAAATCTTATATCTGTTTCAAAGATTTCCATTAGTGGTACCCTCCCCAATCTTAAAGCAAGTGCAATCTGCAAATAATTACTTTGCCTGGATGGAGCAGGCCCCCAGAATAGTACGTAAGATGTTATATCAACCAGTAGAAGAGGGTGGCACATTCCTGAGAAAACCTGTGCCTATTGACTGGCTGACGTTTGGTAATTGAGACCAAATGTCTGTGCCTATGGCTAAAATTCTCTGAGGGGTAGTAGATGGGAGTTTTGTTTTCTCTAAAATAAAGATACTGCAAGAATTTGGGTTGTTGGTTGACTAGGGCATGAGCCCTGGTCACACAGCAATCACAATCCTTGTCAGGGTAAGGCACAAGCCAACACTAAATTATCCTGTGCTCATTCCTCTGGTAACTTAGCATAGAGCAGTCAGGCTTAATTCATAGACAATGTGTAAAGTATTTTTGAAACACTTCAAACAGTAATAAAGTGATAAACAGCACACCAAAAAGGATCCCACACCAAGTTAGACAAATCCGAACCTGAGATATGCAATTTTGAAAATGCTAGTGAAAATGGCGACAAAAGGTGCAAAGGACCAACTGAAGATATCTGTTTTGCTGGACGGGGATAAAATCACAAGTTCAGGCTGACCGCGATTGAGCAGTTAGGCCCACTAAACAATGTACCTCAAATCCTGGTTTGGCTGTTGTGAGGATCTACGTCGAAGATCTGTTGTGCAGCCGTAGCGATGTGTCTGTTCTGAGATGACATGAGCCTGCGATGCGAGGTCCTGCATCGTCCTTGAGAATCCCGTTGAAGAGGGCTTTCGATGTGAAGAATGGCATCAATGATGTATTACGCAGCAAGGGTAATGGGTCAGTTGAGGAGCTGCAAGGTGGCGATGCGGAGTCCAGCGCTGTCATCGAGGTTGCAGTCAACAAGGACCTGTGGCAAGGATGCATCACACAGAGAGGATTCTGAAGGCTTTGCAGTCTGCGGAGGCTATGCAGGTCTGCTAGGGGTTGTGCCTTGCAGCAGAATTGGTGCGTCGGTTCCGCTGGATCCACAGAGGGTGGCAGAGGAACTTAAACTCACAGACTGGGGTGGCACCACTTGGCAGGGTAGACTCACAGATGGCACAGATCAGGTGCAGGTACAAGGCTGTTGGATGCCTGTTATGTCCCTGAGGCTTCAGATCAGGAGGCCTGACGACTAGCCCTTGGAGTCACTCTAGAGTTCTGGGTTCAAGAGATGCAGGTCCAGTCCTCACCCAAGCAAGAGGGCAGCAGGTAGCAGGTCAGCACAGCAGGGTAGCAGTCCTTTGGACAGCAGGCCTCGAGAGTGGCAGTACTTTCAGCGGTGCAGCAGTCCTTCTTCCTTACAGAGTAGCCACAGGTTCAGAAGTGTGCTGAAGAATTTGTCTGAGTTCCATTATTTATACCCAGTTGTGGCTTTGAAGTGGGGAGTAGCTTCTAGAGGCACGCCTTTGACGTGCACAGATGCCCTGCCTTTCTGGACCTTGCTTCAGACTAACTACAGGGGGTATGCAGCTCTTTGTGTAGTGGAAGGATACAGCCTATTCAAGTTTAATTGGGTCTGGATTCCGGCTCTTCACTCTCATCCTGCCAGTGATGGCCCATTTAGGCACACCTAAGCTCCCTATTGTGTGTGGCTGTCTAGAAGGAACACACAGCGCCCAACTGTCAACTACACCCAGTCATATGACCCAGAGACAGGCTGCAGGCAGCAAATGGCTAAGGCAGGAAAATGCCAGCTTTCTAAAAGTGAAATGAGAAAGGTTCTGGAACAACCAGTTCCTACGTGAATCACAGCTCTGACCAAAAGGTCTCTTCAAATTTAAATACAAAGTTCAACATATATCATAAAACTATGTAAAAAAGAATTCTTTACAATAAAGTTCATTCAGAAAATTGAAAAAAGGATGCAGAGGTAAATTGCTTGTTACTTGAATATATTGAAATGCTCAAATATCGATGTACTGTTAATGTCACAATTCATCTAATGTATTACATATATGACAATAGTCTTAAATCAAAATACAATATTACATGACAGGTCCCAATGCATTTCGGGTAAAACCCTTCGTCAGGGGATTAATAAAGTCGCTGTAAGTTGTGTATACTGTTCTTTTAGTTTCGTCTAGTTGACCTCCTGTGGGAACTACAACAAAAAGCACATATTGTGCTATTAGCAAAAATCAGAGTACATATTTGAATAATTAGAATTTGCACTCGAGAAAAGAAAAAGTCAGTGACCCTGGATACCAATAGTAGTGGGAGCTAAACAGCGTAAAAACTGTTTGGAACTGTAATGGATCACCGAAAGGTGTACGAAAGTCATAAAAGAGTGCGAGAAGAGATAAATCAGAATGAGGTGACTAAGCAAACATCCTAGTGGATGGTTATCCGCTTACCGAAAAGGGAACAAGCCTTGTCAAATGCGAGGTGCTCAACATGTTGGTAAAGAAACCATCTGTAGACAAAATGTGAACTGTAAGATATTGCCGCCAAGTGCAGCATTCCCATGTTATCCAGCGTCCTAGAGAGCTACATTATATTAAAAACTCACCCGTCGCCGTTGTTAGGTGTATTTAAACCGTAACACAACTCCACCGTGATCTACGCGAACCGTGCCTGTAATACAAGCACCAAAAGTGACTCGTACACTGCGATATTAATTATAAATCCTCTGTCGCTGTCGATTACTTTAGAACGCATGGGTTCTCTTGATAAACCTCCCTTCACTGGGTTTACGCACACGCTCTCCCGAGCCTGCTAATGCCGGAAGCATCGTTGCAGAAATACAGACATTCTTCGAAGGTGAGACGCAGTAACGAATTTTGGTCACATAGCCCTAGGCTGTGAATTTATAATTAATATCGCAGTGTACGAGTCACTTTTGGTGCTTGTATTACAGGCACGGTTCGCGTAGATCAAGGTGGAGTTGTGTTACGGTTTAAATACACCTAACAACGGCGACGGGTGAGTTTTTAATATAATGTAGCTCTCTAGGACGCTGGATAACATGGGAATGCTGCACTTGGCGGCAATATCTTACAGTTCACATTTTGTCTACAGATGGTTTCTTTACCAACATGTTGAGCACCTCGCATTTGACAAGGCTTGTTCCCTTTTCGGTAAGCGGATAACCATCCACTAGGATGTTTGCTTAGTCACCTCATTCTGATTTATCTCTTCTCGCACTCTTTTATGACTTTCGTACACCTTTCGGTGATCCATTACAGTTCCAAACAGTTTTTACACTGTTTAGCTCCCACTACTATTGGTATCCAGGGTCACTGACTTTTTCTTTTCTCGAGTGCAAATTCTAATTATTCAAATATGTACTCTGATTTTTGCTAATAGCACAATATGTGCTTTTTGTTGTAGTTCCCACAGGAGGTCAACTAGACGAAACTAAAAGAACAGTATACACAACTTACAGCGACTTTATTAATCCCCTGACGAAGGGTTTTACCCGAAATGCATTGGGACCTGTCATGTAATATTGTATTTTGATTTAAGACTATTGTCCTATATGTAATACATTAGATGAATTGTGACATTAACAGTACATCGATATTTGAGCATTTCAATATATTCAAGTAACAAGCAATTTACCTCTGCATCCTTTTTTCAATTTTCTGAATGAACTTTATTGTAAAGAATTCTTTTTTACATAGTTTTATGATATATGTTGAACTTTGTATTTAAATTTGAAGAGACCTTTTGGTCAGAGCTGTGATTCACGTAGGAACTGGTTGTTCCAGAACCTTTCTCATTTCATGTCACAAATAGGGGTATAGACTCACATCCCTCACACGTGAAGGCACGCTAAATAGAGAATCCATTGCGCTGACACATTGAGGATTTTACATTTTGAAAGAAGTTTAGGTGTGCAGGCCCACCCACCACAAATAGATAGCTTTCTAAAAGTGGCATTTTCAAAATTGTAATTGA
This sequence comes from Triturus cristatus, assembly GCF_964204655.1. NCBI lineage: Eukaryota > Metazoa > Chordata > Amphibia > Caudata > Salamandridae > Triturus > Triturus cristatus. The sequence continues at coordinate 251,378,052 of NC_140584.1, forward strand.
ATATCTGACTTCACCATAAATTAGGATCTGAAATAACAATTTCAGAGACAACAAACATGAACTGGTTACCTGTTCCCATTTTGAAATGACACTTATAAAATGTGTCACCATTTGGAAATGACACTTATAAAATGTATTTAGTGAATTCCAATGGTATCCTATGGGAGAAGTAGGCCTTGCAGTAGTGAAAAACAAATGTAAGAGTTTTTCACTACCATGTAAAACTTAAAAGTACATGCTCTACTTCTTAATTATATTGCATCCTGTCCTCTGGGCTGTCCAGGTCCTACCCTATGGGTGACGTCTATGTATTAAAAGGAAAGGTTTGATACTGGCTGAAAGGTTTATTTTGTCAGGTCGACGTGGCAGTTTAGAACAGCACACATGAGCGCTGCAGTGGCAGGCCTGAGATATGCTTAAAGTGCTACTTAAGTGAGTGACACAATCAGTGCTGCAGGCCCATTAGTAGCATTTAATATACAGGCCCTAGGCACAGGTAGTGCCACCTTACTAAGGACTTACAAGTAAATAAAATATGCTAATTAGGGTTTAGCCAAACTTAACATGTTTTGAGGAGAGCCAAGTGCTTTAGCACTGGTTAGCAGTGGTAAAGTGTGCAGAGTCCAAATGCCAGCAAAAACTGTGTCAGCAAAACAGGAGGTCTGAAGGCAAAAAGTTAGGGCGAAAACCACGCCAAGGATGCCAGGTCTAACAGATACCAATATTTATTGTCTTGCTGGCCAGTTGGTTGTAAACAAAGGATTTTGTATATTTCATTTCATATAAAAAAGAGTGAAACCATAAAAGTCAGCACAGTAATAAAGTTGTACAAGTGCTTCAAATCCATAAAGGGTACAACATTACCAAAAGGTTTTACTACTGCAAACATGATGGAGCAGAATTCTATGCCTCGTTGGAGATGGTTTTTTATGGCAATTGACATTTTGTCCAGCAGATATGATGCACCGATGTGGAGACTTGCCTTTTTTTCTGCGGCTCCTGGCTAAGTGATGATTCAGAACCAAGTGTCTGGAGGTGGGGATCCACATTCCACATGATATCAGAATTCCACCACCACAAAGGTCCACTAATCCTGATTATAAGTTTTCCAAAAACTAGAAATTTGCTGCAACCATCTGCCTACTGCACTCTTCAACCACCCAGCATAGGCATGGCTAGGGTTTGTTAAGTAAAGGTTTTCTGGAACCAGTCACGCTTTTTCAATAAAGGCAGAACCCAGGCTGTGGGCTCACCTAAGAAAGTTTGGGCTGCTAAAGCTCCCTTGTTGCAACTAAAGCAGTTGCTGCTGCCATTGAACAAAGTGGAACACTAAATGGATAAAGAACCTCTGAATGGTTATAGCAGGTGCTTATCTTAGGTCTACTGTTTCAATATTTCATCAAGTAAGGGTGAAACAATTTGGGTCCTAAAAAAGGGAGTTGAGAAATGAGGAACTTCTGTGCAGCACCTCCTTCCAAGAGCACAACCATAGATATCTGCAATCTGAGGGTACTGCTTCAGAATATGTAGCAGCCACAGCCACATATGGTCTTCTGCAGGAGGTAGAAGCACCTGCTCTACTGTGCGGTCTCCTTATCTAGTCCCAGCTGTGGCATGGTAGACTCCCACCCTTCTACAGCATAGGATGCAGCCACCAAAACCTGAATCACTGTGAGACAATTACTCATCAAGTGTGTCTTGTAAATATAAACGTGCAGAGGTGAAACATGAAAGAAAAGGCCTAGCAACGGATAGAGACAGAGAGAAAGAGAACATTGAAAGGTGAGCAGTAGGATTATGAGACGCTAGAAGAATAGAAAGAGGCAGTAAACACAAAATTGGGCCATGTCTTAAGAAGTTCCATGAACAAAAATACTTTATTTAGAGATTGCAGGAGTGAGGGAGTAGGTATTCTCTGTCTCGTGGGTGAGGACTCACCTTCATGTAGTTAGGACTCAAATAAGAAGAAACTCATGAGAAGGTAAGGTGTAGTAGATCATGAACAACATGAGCATACTACACAAATACAGAACTGCACACAATCACTAGAAATATTGACTTGATTTGTAACTCTGCATGGAAATGACTGCCAAAACGTGACTTTGGTTCACAGATTGCCAACTTAACATCTCCTTTTGGAGAGACAGTGTGTCTCCTGTTCAAGCTCTCACTGTACAGAGGTTAACACCTTTGGCAGTGAAATAAATGCATAATTGAAAATGTTAGGAAATGGCTTTGCAAACTTTTTATGGGATGCATGCATAAAACAGATAATTGACCTTCAAGGTGAAAAGGAAGAAAATTTATGTTGAGCTACTTAGCCACAGCAGGGAAGACATTAATGTAACTAACAGTGGGGATTAGTTTACTGCAGTGAATGGTTAAAGTGAAGTGGAAAACATATTATATTAATACTTAACTGGAACGATAGAAACTAAGAAAGAAGCTGGACCTTTCATTAACAAAGCAGTAAAACCAATTAAGACCGATACAAAGGCAAGCAGAACATCTCTATGCATATTTCGCATTAGTGTATAACTGTATATGCAGATAAAATGGAACTCCTAATAAGCCAATAAAAATGATATTGAGAAACACAACATTGTAAATTCAAAAGAATAAATTAAGACCCTCCAGGAACATTTTTAAATATATCTATCAGATGAACCACATCGAGTGGGGAAAAACATTTTCTTTGTCACCAATGTGACACAGGGGCATTTCTTTAAAGAACTGCCTGGAAGTGTAGTTACAGAGTAATGGAGAAGGGTAGATGTGGTTCATAGATTTCCACTAGATTACCCTGGAAATGGTCACCATTTGGGCTTGATATTAATACCAGCGGCCCTATTATGCATGGGGCAAACTTTCCCTAATCTGTGCCATGGCGCAACTTCAAACAGAAGCGTAGTTCGCAAACAGGGAAAGTGCGCGCTATTAGGTTAAGGACTGCTGCAAATTTGTGCTGCCCTAGGAAAATTCAAGTGAAATACGTAGCGAGTGCTTCAAAGCCACTCTGTCTCTCACTGTGCAGGTGACATCCACTTGCACTTTAAAGAGGGGAGAGAGATCCCCTTGTAGGCAGGTGCAGAGAGTGACTGTACCCGCTTGCAAGGGGTTGTCTGGGAGGTCAATAGGGCCCATTGACTCCCTCCATAGGGCTGTCATCAGGGGTCGCACTCCCAGTGCACCATCCTTTTGTGGCGCACTTTCAGTACACCTCCTGACAGCTTCTTTACCTCTGCACCCATGTTCATAATATGGCACGGGCAAAGAGGTAAAGGAAATCCCTCATTTGCATAAGGCCACATCCCCATGCAAATGAAGGAACGCCCCCTTGAGATAGAGCTGGTGCAACATGTACTCCAGCACTATCTGTATTACAGAAGGGGCTGCACAAGTGGCCCCTTCTGCAATACCAAAGTGGCCCAGGGGTACATAAAGCAGACGCAAACACCTGTTGTGGCCCTGGGGCACTACTGTAATATGGGTCATGGAGAACGCTAAAGCAAATGTTGAATGCCATTATAATGGAGCACCTGGAGTTTGGCTACCTAAACAAGAAAGCACTACCTCATTACATTGCAATACTATGCAGCTGGAAACAAAGAATAGTATGATTTGCCAGGCATGACACAATATCAAATTAGCAAACCTGTGTATTATGCCCTGGGCATGCTTATTTTGTGGTGGATTAATAATGTGTTAGGAAATTATATTTGGAAAATAATGGCAAGTGGAGTGGTATAACATCTGAATAATGTTATAAATTAGTTCACAGGTCTCCTCAAGGTGTAGTTGCTGTGCAAAGAACATCAAAGTTAGGGGCATATTAACTAGAGAATGTCAGAGCACAGATCTGCTCCAAATTTGGCAGCGCCATGCTCCAGCATTTCCAAAACACAGGGATGCAGCATATTTACTACAATATGGCGCACCCCTGTGTTTTACCTAGCGCTGACACTAAAATTAGCTGCCTAGCGCCAACGCAGTGTGCCTGCGTTGCAGGGAATGATTGTTTATGTGCAGGAAGGTGTCCTACCTGCACATAAACAATCCATAATGGCTATTTGTTACTTCTATGTGTATTGGATTCTGCACCACACATAGAAATAGAAAATTGTCATTATTTAATGATTGTTTATGTACAGGAAGGGACACCTTCTGGCACATAAAGAATCATAAATGGCTTTTTGCTTTTTGTACATAGGAAAAGCAAAAACAAAGAGATATAAAAGCATTTCTCATTGTGGGCCATTCTAACGCCTGCTCTTGGCGTTAGTTTGTGAGGTTGACACAGATTTACACCTCCTTGTAAAATCTGGGGCAGCATCAAAAAGCTTAGGGTGTTGCGGTGGAACACCCACAGCAACAACCATTGCATACCCCTTTCACGCAGACATCTGTGTGAAAGGGTAGCATATGTACAAAGCGGTATTAAGCCACAAAACATTGCTTAACGCCATTTTGTAAATATGGTGCAGGGCATACCGCCACCAAAGCGTAAAAAAGATGCTCCAGTGGCACTAGGGACTTGTACATATGCCCCTTAGTAACTGTCATCTGGCAAACCATTAATTAAATATTACCCACCAAAGCCATGCAATCATCATCATATTACACTCCATCACATCTTTCAAAAGGTGAGTGGAAACATATTACAGATTCTCAAACATTTTAAAGCATCAAAACAATTGCTACTTGCCCAGGGACTCCACCTTTCAAGGGTCTCCCTAATAAACTGATTAGAGCAGACAAGTCTCCCAATTTTAACTGTGTGCATAAAAAACAAATTCAAACTAGATTTTTTATATTTGAGAACTGTTTAATTTTTAGAGTGTGCTTCAGGGAAGCTTAGTATGCATGCCCAGCCTGTCCACCAATAATCATTAGCGGCTGCTACTGGATAGGGCTGGTGGTGGGGGTGTGGATGAAGAATATCATTCAACGGCCAGCGGCCACCTCTCCTCCGTCCTCTTCATCTTCCTGTCCCAGCCGGCAGCAGGAAGCATCTGGGCACACATGCTCCCCTGAGCCAATCACAACGCTGCAATGCTGTTTTGTGATTGGTCTGAGAGCCGTGGTTCGGTGCTCAGATGGGAACAGGGAGTCAGTGCAAGTTCCTCACCAGGCTGTGTAATGCAGCCTGGTGGGAACATGCAATGTGCGCATCAACTGTTTGGTCGGCCCAGGGGGCCCAAACAGTTCATGCACACTTAGAGAGTGCACACTACTCATCCCCTTGCTCTGGCCAGCTCTGCCCCGCCATTGACTGCAATACGAAAGCTCGTAGTTGAATCTGGGGTCCCTGAGCCAGGTCTACTACTTCTCATCGTGGGCCAAGAATAAAAGTCAAAACAGTGACATTTGATGTCAAACAAGATAAAGAGTGAGAGAGAGAGAGAGAGAGAGAGCGTGCGCGAGAGAGAGAGAGACACATCTGATAGCTGAATTTTAAAATGTGAATCCAGATAACTTGGAATCAATAGGACTTCCCTGCTTGTCCAAATTGTGTGATCCTAGGCATTATTTCACAGAGCCTCCTTTTTCTTTATTACCACACATGGGATCACTTTAAAATACTTTAGATCAGGATATGCAATTTACAAGCACCTCATATGTTTGATTTAATAGACTTTTAACGTTTCTGCATCTAAAATAGGAATCTAGGCTTCCCTCTTAGTTCACTAAAGTCATTGTCGTTGGGGGGGCAAGCCATTAATGTTTCTAAGTTCATGTTTAAAAACAATCACTTTAATAAATGTCTGTCTATGCAGTGATATCATTGGTTGAACTAAGATGAAATGCTTCCGGATGTTAAAGAAACACTTTTTCTTAATTTTGAAGTGACTGTAACAAATTTTCACAAAAGGGTTTTTGCATGACATTTATAGCCAAGCTAGACCCTTGCCTCGACTCTGGCTCGCCTCACCCACCTCTATATCCAACTCTGACTTAGTACATGAAGCAGTCATTAACTTGAAAGAATAATGGGGGCGTGGCCAAGCCGCGGCCTAAGATGGCTGCGCGGTGTTGAAGCTCCGCCGGCAGCCCAGCAGAATCAATGATGTCCCTGGCTTCCTGAAGCGAGAGACAGACGGTGGGCGATGCCGCTTCGTCCCCTGATCCCGGGAGCCTAATTTGGGGGCTCTGTGTCCTTGGAGGCGCCCGTTGGCGGCCCGGATGCGGCTCTACCCGCGAAGTGGACAGGACAAGATGGCGGCCTGAGGGGACGAGATGAAGCGGACGAGGTGACGGCGGCTGCTGGTGCGGACACAGGTACCCTGCGGGGGCGGCTGAGGTGGTGGGTGCCTGGGCGCGGGCTTGGCAGGCTCTGCTTCCCCCCTCGCCATTGCACAAGCGGCGCCTATCGTGTAGCTGGACGGGATCGGCGCCGCTTAGCGGTCCCGCCCGCACGGCTCCCCGTTCTCTCCCTGTGTACAGCAGGTTGAGTGTGGTGGGGCAGGCGGCGGCTTGACTGCTGCGTTGGGGGGCGAGGGTGTGGGCCTGCTAGATGCCCCTGCGCCTGGGTGGTTCCTGCCCCCTGCGTTGCCCCCCTCAGTGGTGGACGTGTGCACTGGCCGGAGGTGGCTGGTTGACCTGCCTGATTTACCCGGCCCTCGAGTCCTGCCACATGAGGAGTTGATCCCTGGAAGATTGTTCTTTTCCCCCTCGGTGCCTACTCTTGCCAGTGCTGGCCAACAGTTCTCCGTTTGCTCCAGCCAGTGGTCTGAGTTTCGCAGTGCCTGGGGGCTGTGCGGGTGATCATCGGCCCTGGGCCCGGAGTGGGGCTGCGGAGTTAACCGGCCTCTACATCGCTGTAGCATGGGTCTGCGGCTCGGAGATAGGGGTGACATGCATGACACCGCATAATATGTGGAGGTGCTTTTGAGAACCACGCATTGTTTTGGGACCGGGGTGACCTCACAGGTCCTATGCTATCCTTGCCTGTCGACACCCTAGAGGAACCCCAGTGGGCTGGTCGGAATCCGGTCGCTTTGCGGAGGCATGGGTCGCAGGGACCCGAAACAAAGAACACTTCCATTCAAGAAGCTTGCGGATCAACCATCAGAGAGTGCCCCTGCCATGGCGGAACATGCTGAGAGCCTGGCTTGTGGCGCGTTGGCCCCAGCCCCGCCCGCGGACTGGCTGCAGGAGATGAGAGCTGGGTTCCGATCCATAGATAGTCGCTTTGACTCCCTGGACAAGATGCTGGAATCAATGGGCGCCAAGATACAAGCCCATGATCGACGTCTGGATGCGGCAGAAGCCAGGATTTTCGACATTGAGGATGGTGCTGCGCAGGCAACTAAGCGTCTCAACAGAATGGAGTGCATACTAAAGGATGTGGCCATTAAAAACGAGGACCTTGAAGCGTGCAGTCGTCGCAATAATATTCGTATTCTTGGGGTTGGACCTGCTTTCTGGCTCCGGGGTGGGATGAAGTGGTGCACTGTATGATCTTTCTTTATTGCATTGTTTACCCTTTGGGGACTCATGATATTTTTGTTGAGAACGCTATGCAATGCTGGGCTGCTGTCGTGGCGTTGCCACCCCCTCTGGTGGAAACCTCGGGGTTATTATGCTGGTTCTAATGTTCCTACTGTTAATTGTGTTTGCACATGGCATAAATGTATGGTGCGGTTTTTTTTGTTTACAGGTTGGGGTTGGCCTCACATTTTTTGTAGTAAGGCTGGGTGGGGGGAGGGGGGATGGGGAAAGTAGTTTTGATCTCAGTAGCATTTATTTGGTGTGTCGTATTTGATGGTATATGGGCGATATGATGACACCTGTTCTCGTTTGTTTCTTCACGCTTCTGGATGGCTCGGATAGGCTTAAATGAATGCCTCTCAGACTTGTCACTGTTGTCTTGGCATGTCAGGGGACTTAATAATCAGCGTAAATGCAGGCAGGTGGTGCACTATTTAAATAGGCACAATGTGGACGTTGCCTTTATCCAGGAGACACACTTACCCACTACAGACACAGCACGTTTTGTGGCGAGCTGGGGGGCGCACAGGTACTTTGCCAATTTTAGCAATTATGCTAGAGGCACAGCAGTATTAATCCATAAAAGAGTCCCGTTTCACTGCCAACAGGTCATTGGAGATAGAGAGGGGCGCTATAACAAAGTGAGGGGGGAGTTAATGGGGCACGGTGCCGTCTTGGTAGACATCTATGCCCCCAACACTGACTCCCCGGAGTACTTCCATGCGCTACATGCTCAACTTTCTAAACTAGAACCTGCTTTGCTCCTGATTGGTGGAGATTTCAATCTCTTGCTGGATGTGGGCCTGGACGGTACCTCGGGTGCGGCGGACACTAAGCCCAGAGCACGGCGCGCTATCCGTGAACTCTGTGACCATTTCTCCCTTATTGACATTTGGCACAGGTGCACTCCTTCCACCACTTGCTACACACACTTTTCTGGCCAACGCAATACTTGGACTAGGATTGACTACTGGCTGCTCTCCCCTGGGGTGTCCTCCTGGTGCCGGACATTGAAGACCCTCCCTAGGACGTACTCTGACCACTCTCCTGTGTTGCTTTGCCTGCACGTACCGCGCCCAAGGGATTTGAGAGACAATGGCGCTTCCCTGGACGCGCGCTGTTAGACGACCTTTTCCGTCATGAGGTCAATGAGGCGATTGAGGAATATTTAGCGATTAACACCGGCTCGGTGGATTCCTGGGACATGCTGTGGGAGGGGTTTAAGGCCTACATTCGGGGTGTTTGTATAGCCAAACAAGCAGGGGTCCTTAAGGCGTTGCGTACAACACTTACACAGTTGGAGGCTCAACTAGAGTCTCTAGAAGCGGAGGCGCTTCGCACTCCTCCTGGCTCTGTACTGGCCAGGAGGTTGAGCCTCCTATCTGATTATAGGGAGGCTGCAGATAAGGAGTTCCTTTATCTGGGTAAATATCAAATAGCCCGTAGATATGGGGAGGGTGACCATCTGGGCCGCATCTTAGCTCAGACTCTGAGACCACCGTACAGCAATGCATTCATCACTGAAATCCGTGGCCAGGACGGATCGCTTTGCACGACACCCTCGGAGATCAGGGATTAATATCTTGCCTACTTCTCGGCATTATACACGACTAGACACAGCAGTGACACTGCTGAACGAGAGGACTACTTATCTGAAATTGCGCCAGTGTTCTTAGAGAAAGGCATGCAGGAGTTTATGGCAGAGCCCATAACGGTGACCGAGGTACGAGGGGCGATTAAAGTGCTTAGGGGCTCCTCTGCTCCGGGCCTTGATGGCCTGACCGGTGAGTTCTACAAGGCCTTTTTGGATCTGTGAGCACCGAAACTTATTGAGGTGTATGCTGAGGTCTTGGAGCGGGAAGCCCTTCCTCCCACCTTGAGCGAAGTGGTCATTATTCTACTTCCAAAGCCTAATAAGGACCCAGCGCTTTGCGGGCCATACAGGCCCCTTTCGCTATTGAACATCGACTACAAAATCCTCGCCAAAATCGTGGCCAACAGACTCTCACAATTGATGGAGTTTATTATTTTGCCGGCTCAATCAGGCTTTGTCCCCCACCGCTCGACCTCATTGAACTTGCGGACTTTGTTCTCAGTACTGCATAGAATAAACCCCGCTACTCCAGCGGCGGCTATACTACTTGATACAGAAAAAGCATTTGATACTCTTGAATGGCCCTTCTTCTTATCCATAATGCGGCGGATGGGCATGCCAGCTGGCTTTATTGCCACCACGAGGCTCTTATACAGTCGGCCCACGACGAGACTCCGCATCAATGGCACGTTGTCACGCCCATTTGCTCTTACCCGTGGCACCCGTCAGGGTTGTCCGCTTTCCCCGCTTTTGTTCATTCTCGCCATGGACCCATTAATTCGGCATTTTCAAGAGCGGCATCTTCACAGAGGGCTGCAATTCAGGACAGGTCCCTTATTGGTTTCATTATATGCCGATGATACTATACTTTATGTTAGTGAGCCACATCTGAACCTTGCACCGCTTATACGGGAAATACTTCGTTTTGGGCTGGGTATCAATTGGCATAAGTCCATAATTTTTCAGTTAACCAGCTGCACCTCCCCTTGGCAATGCGAGTTTCCGCTGGAGTGGTGTGCGGACTCTGTAAGGTATTTGGGTATTCACATAAACCTGAGCCAAGATCAGATTCTACAACTTAATTATGGCTGCGCAATTACGAAACTCGAGTCGCAGGTGAACCAATGGATACGGCTTCCTTTATCCATGGCGGGTAGAATCGCTATCATAAAGATGATAGTGCTCCCTAAATTTTTATATTTTTTTAATAATATCCCCATACCCCTCACTCAAAGTTTTTTTGCTACGTTGTGAGCCCATTTGGTAAGATTGGTCTGGGGCGTTAAGCAGCCCCGGGTCCGGTGGAAGATACTCACTCTCCCGTATGATAGAGGCGGACTTGGAATACCAGATTTTTATCTATATTATCTGATTGCACAATGCGCCCATGCCTACACCTGGTATCCCCCGGATGCGTGGATTCCATTTCTGCGCCCGGAAGCTGACTTTGTGCTTCTTGACCGCTTGGCAGCGGTACTGCCTAGAGGTGAACCCAGAAGTCCGGTCAACATACAAACGGTTTCGACCACTAGCTGGGCTTGGAACAGGCTCCTACGCTACACGGGCCAATCCACTTTATATTCCTCTTCTCTTCCGTTGCCAAATGCCCGCTGGCTCCCTGTCACCGGCGAGAAACTCGTGCAACGCACATTGACTAAGCAATCACCAAGATGGGTGATTTGTACCCGGGCAGGCACATATTCTCGGTCTCGGAAGAGGCACGCTTCAGGGACGGCACATTCATGGACAAATTTGTTCTCAACCGTCTTTATTTAACAGCAAGATCTGAGATAAAGGGATTCCCATTGGAGCCTGCCTCCTTCGAGCCACTGACTCTCCTCATTGAGCAGGAAACAGGGGCAAATATAATTTCCAAACTGTATAAACTGTGTATAGCACAGGTTCCCTGCATAGACGATAAACTGCGTTTGGAATGGGAGTCTGACCTGGGACATCCTATTTCAGATGATCAATGGTCCGCCTGCTGCAAGGTCACCAAAAGAGTATCATTAAATAGTCTCCATAAGCTTTTACATTATAAGTTTTTTCGCAGAAGCTACATGACACCGGCAAAGCTACATACTATTGACCCGGAGAGACCCCACACATGCTGGAAATGCGGCGCCCCACACGCTGATTTCGCCTACATGACTTGGACCTGTCCACGTATACAATCGTCAGGCACATGCATCAATGTAAAAACTGGTCGCAAACGGGCAGATTCTCAGAATCTGCCCCTTTGCGACCGGTATTTTTGCATTTGGGATGCCTCATCCCAAATGCAAAAATCGCAATTTAAGGAATCTCTAAATTGCGATTCCTTAAATTGTGATTGCATTCAAGGAATCCCAAATTGAGATTCCTTAAATGCAAAGTGAAAAAATTAGCGATTTCGCTAATAGGGTGAGCAAATTACCATGAAGTTGAACTTCATGGTAATTTGCAAAAACTTTGAAAAATGCACTTTTGTGCATTTTTAAAAGTTTCATGTTGCACACACACATGCCCTTAGAGCATGTGTGTGTGCAACATATGTGCACAGATCAATTTCAGGGGTGCAATAGGGTGTCATTTTGACACCCTTGCACCCTTGAAATTGCATGAGCAATTTGCGAGTACCTACTGGTACTCGCAAATTGCTCATGCATTCTCCAATTCATTCCTATGGGCCTGGAGGCCCACAGGAATGAATGGGACAGCATTTCTTAATTGCGACTCGCAATTTGCGAGTCGCAATTAAGGAATTTGTAGGAATCGCTATTTTTATAGCGATTCCTACATGCATAGGCTTTTGCAATTCCTTAATTGCGATTCCTTAAAAATCGCAATTAAGGAATCGCAAAAGTCTTTGTTGATGCATGTGCCAGCGTATTGGGTACAGATACACAAAATTCTGGGCGAGATGCTTGGGCTCACTTTGATTCCTACCCCGGAGGTGGCATTGTTGGGGTATACGGTCAACTTTTCCTAGTCAGTTCGGAGGTTAGCATCCCTGTGTTTTCTGCTGGCAAAGTGGGAGATTGCACTGTGCTGGGGGGGCCGGGCGGTTCCCATGACGAAGTACTGGCTCTCTGGTTTGGCCTTTTGCAGCACAAACAGCGCGATCTATTCTAGTCTACTTCCCAGCATAGCGCGCCCTAAAGATATCTGGGGTCCCTACAGAACATATATCGCGACACTGCCCACTGCCTCTTCCTCGCACTCCAGCTCAGGGATTGTGCCCACAGGGGTTGGTTAGCTCAGGCGGTCGGAACACTGTCACGCCGGGCGGATATTGTGTTCGTGGAGGTATCATCCTGCTCCCTCCTAGACAGGCATAGATAGTGGTAAATGTCGAAGTCGATACCGCATGAGTTTGTGAGCAGCGTTTTGTTGTCAGGAAAACCATTTGCGGGAATTGGGCTACACAAACGAAGTTGGAAAGATGTGACAAATCTGAGTAATGCTGCAAGGGCAGGGGTACCTTCATTGCAGAGATAGGAGTGTATATTGTAAATGGAGACAGATGTGTTGTCATCGAAATATGTTTTGCACACCAAAGACTAATGTAACTAACTGATGAGATCTTATTATTTATTTGATTATAAAAGATAAATAAAGTTTAAAAAAAACAAAACAACTAAAAACTTGAAAGAATAATTTGTAAAAGAAAGGAAACATGGAGCCCTGCCCACATGCACCGATTTGACAGCTCTCCCATTAGGGCTTCTCATAGAAGAGGCAAACAGTGCTTGCAGTTAAAATACATTTGAAATAAGTGAACCTGGGGCAGGGACTCCAGACTATTGTTTTGTACATGACCAAAGTCATAATTTACCATGGAAATCTACCAGGCCCGTGTGAGGTGGGCAGGGGCATAGCTTTAGGGTGGAATGTTTGTGATGAGACTCCTCAAAGGCATTCTTGGCATGGTAGTTGAGTCTGGAGACCCTGTGTTGGGTCTGTAGTGGGTTTTCTCGTCATTCTCATTTCACTAAGAGCTTTGAACTTGTTCATTGTTTTTGGAGCAGAAACTTAAACCTATACAGTGAGTGGTTTACCGAAAAACTTTGAACCCATAGAAGTACCCTGTGAATTAGTGCAAATTTTCTATTTTATGAAATTCACAAACATTGATAATAGGAGGCCTGTAAATCTGTGCTTCTCTCAGATTCTCAGCCAGACTACTGACAATTAAAATGCTAAAGGTGACGGGATGAAGGCTTTCAAATAGTCTTACCAGTGGCAGTCGCTTGGAGTAGCATTCCAACCCATAATTTTTTGCTCACCACGCCACTTTAGACAGTGGTCCAACGCAAATCGGTAGTGACCCTGTTTCTCATGAAAACAGTTAATCCTAAACCTTGGTCATCTCACCCCTTCACCCTGCAGCCCACTGATTTTTTGGGTGGGAAATTTGAGATTTACACCCCTGAATCTCATTGCCTACGCTATACCCTTGTACCCCCTCTTTCTCTATCTGTGCTCTCTCTGCCTCACGTATGCCTACAGCACCTGTCTCTTAAAACACCTTTCTCTTTATTCATCACTCTACCTCTCGCACAACCTCATGTCATAAATCATGTCATATTTAGAGCACACTAGAAAGGTCATGTCAGAAGTTATCCTAACTCACATTTCAATGACAGCATGGAGTATCCCCCGAATGTGGCAGTTATCTCAACAGCAGTACTTTACATAAGTACATGGCTGCTGTGGGAAACCATGCTGCCTATACATAGGAAACACAGCACTTAACATACAGGCAGCTGCTAAATACAAGGTGGAAGTCTATCTTAAGTTAGGCAAAATTATATCTGCGAGAAGATGCCATGAGGTGTTCTCACACCACTTCAAAATGCCCCTTACCAGTGGTATCTAAGATTGGGAAACAGGTTGTCTTTCTTCTCAAAGTTGTCGGAGACAAAGGCAGTAGTAGAAGCTGGTATGAACATTAATTCAGTGCTTGGAAATGGTGTATGTTGGTGATTTTGCCTCTCTCCACACTCTTGTAAATATGGTGCAGCATTGTGTTTTAGAAGTGGCGAAGCGTGTCGTTAAGCCAAGGAGGCTAACGACACGCTCCAACACTTCCTAGTACATATCCCCCTTAGTTCTCACCTTGCCTCGTCTCACGTTGTGAAACTTTGTTTTCTTTGCTTACTTCTCTTGGGCTCACATTTTGTGAGGATTCTTACTTTTCTTCAGTGTCTTCAGATTTGTATTGACAACCTGTTGTTACTCTTCCTTCTGGAGACATTCTGTCCAGGGTTCCTTGCTACCTCATGGACCCATAGAAGTTAATGCATTACACCAACACAGCCTACAAATGGAATCATATTCTGCCATATTGTGTTTAAAGTAAACAGTGCCTTTCCCCCCACTTCTAACTCTCCACTGGGCAAGAGTAATACCAGTGTTCCAGGTACTCTATCATTTCCTATTTTGTTCACCTGTCGTCTTTGTCACTACGTACAATGTAGTTGGGGTGTAGCAGTGGTGTTCCATCACCTGACCTTGTTGTTTTAAAAACATCAAACCTCATCTCTCTCCACACCTCTTTCTCTGCCTACATCTGCATCTATACCTCTACACCTTCTACCTACTTCGGTTCACTCCCTCGCCCATTTCTCTACACTTAATTGTTTTGTATTATAACTAATTATATTTTGTTCTATCAGTTCTGTAATGGATTGTTCACCATGTCACTGTGGGTGGAATGTTCTGTTGGTGGGTGGCAATTGGGAATGACTGAGAAGAGTAAGGATCTGTTTAATGTTGCTCCATGCTATGTCTTATTAAACCTTCTTTCTAACTCAAATGCTCTGGATTGTCTTCACGTTTTTTAGGAGAATGCAGCATAGAAAAGTGTAGGGGGCAGGATTCATTGGGCAACACCAACCACTGTTTTATGAAGTATTCACACTTGAGATCAGTGACTGTGAGTGGGTCTGGATTTTTTTTCTATTTGATTTATTATTTAGGGGTGTAGCAACATTCCGGAGCATTTAAAAGTGTCAGCAAGTGATTTTGAACATTAACACTATGGCAAGAACTGATTTCAAGTTATCTGCACTTGTCAACAAGCCCTTGTTTGCTTCCCCTCGCAAGCCAGAATCCTCATCAGGGTGCTATGTCAGCACCTACAGTGAGGATTCGCATGCGCTACCCACGCTGTGCTTATAACGTCAACTCAAGGGACGTTTCGAACAGTCGTATTGGATAGGGCATGTAGTATTGAGGAAAAGCTTTTTGTTTTGGTAATAAGCAATGTACTTTTTGGCTGTTACACTGCATGTATTTTCTTTCCATTGAATTGCAGGGAATATGGAAATGCTGGTGGATGATACTGAAGCTGGAGGGAGTTTATCCTGCGGCAGCTGTAAAGGAGAGGATTCAGTTTTCAAGGGAGGATTGCAAATTGACATATACAGGGTACACAGGTTTTTATTTTTATTTTTTGGGTAGAACTGTTGTGTTAATTTCTATATTTTTGTTACTTGCTTTAGTTTATTTTGTAAGGGTATGGCAACAGGAATGATACAACATCCACAGTTTTAATCAGATGCAGGTGAACCTACCTTGCCATGGCCCAGATGGAAAAAAAAGGTCAAATTAAGTGTTATCGCTGTGACAATGTGCAGCACACAGCAAATTACCCAAACTGTTTTGCAAGAAATGCTATATGTAGAAAATATAGAAGGAAAGTGCATTTTGCTAGAATATGTAAAGATGTTCCTGAAAAGAGCAGTGATGACAAAGTGGTACATCAAGTGGAATAAGTGATGGAGTGAGTAACATAGTATTGACTGTCACAGAAAGTGTAATTTTGAAGAATATTGAATGTGATAACGACAAATTGAATATGCTTGAGTGTAGGATTTGGATTAGAGGTAAAGAGTTGACAGCATTAGCAGATCCCGGATCATCATACACTTTAAATGGGGATCAAACTTGGGAAAATATGTATGGCAAAGAAAGGAATTGAACTAATATCACACCTTTTGGGTATGGGGGCATGGCAGTTGATGTTATTGGATGTATTCCTATGTTAATTCATTTTAAAGGAAGGAAGACATGAGGGAAAATGTATGCAGCCAAATGGGGTGATTGTTTACTTGGCTGGAGACATCAAAGGGACTTAGGTATCACCCTTACAGTACATGTCAGCAAGTCAAGTTCGTGAAAGAGGTGTATAGAAATGATGACATGGTAAAAGGATTTCCTGAAGTTTTTGAGGAAAAGATAGGATGGCTGAAGGGGTTTGAGCATTGTACTGTACTTAAGGATGGTGCAAAGCCAGTTGTGCACAAAGTGAGGAAGGTGCCACATTTTATGTTGCACCCTTGGAAAAAGGACCTAGAGAGGTTGTTGGAGATAGGTGTGATAGAAAAAATTGAATCTTGAGAGTGTTGGCACCAAAAAAGAAAATGAAAAGAGTTTAAAGATGTGAATTGATTTCAGAGATTTGATTAAAAATACATGGGTTGACAAACAGCCTCTGCCAAATATTGGGCAAGCATTGTCTGAATTGTCTTTATTGAAAGATGCCTGGTTGGTCAGTGTAATGGACCTTTCAACTGCTTATCACCAGGTGCCACTGGTTACAAATATTTGATCTAATTTGTTACATCTTTAGGAGCTTACCGTTTCATCTGGATACCTTTTGGACTTGCATTGGACGCCCGCACCTTATTTCGAAACAATTATGATGATAGCTCTAGAAGGGGTCAGTCAAGTTAAGGTCCAGGATCATATTCTGATGTATGATAAAGATGGAGAAGATCATGATAGGAGGTTGTTTGAAGTGCTTGAGAAATTGCAAGTGCATGGGTTGACGGTAAGGAAGGAGAAATGTAGATTCAGGGTATCAATAGTGTAATTTCTGGATCACCCTTTTACCTGTGATGAAATTATCTCTTAGCCTGATTTAGTTAAATACATAGGTCATGCACTGGGACCTTCTAGTAA
Organism: Triturus cristatus; assembly: GCF_964204655.1. Lineage (NCBI taxonomy): Eukaryota > Metazoa > Chordata > Amphibia > Caudata > Salamandridae > Triturus > Triturus cristatus. Next base: position 251,395,087 of record NC_140584.1, read on the forward strand.
GGATGAGGTGCATTCTTTTTTGGGTTTTGCTGAATATTATAACAAATGTATTTAGAATTTTAGAAGTGTTGTGCAGTCAATAAGGCGGCTACTAAAGAAAGGAGAGACATTTGAATGGTCAAGGGAAAATGGAATGCATCCAAGATCATCAAACAGAGTATCAATAAATTGCCAACTCTGGGGCATTTTGATGTCTTTAAGGAAACCATTATGACCACCAATGCCAGTTTGAAGTGACAAAGGGCTGTGTTATCTTAAATTGTTGCTTTTGTTTCCAGGGCCCCAAAAGGTATGGTAAATATTTATCTGGTCATTGAGAGAGAGGCCCTAAAGTGTACATTGGGCATTTTGCATTTTAGGTCTTACTTATGGGGCTTACCTGTTGTGGTAAGATTGGACCTTAGACAATGGGTGATGTTGTTCACTTGTAAAGGTAGTGAGAGTTCTACATCTCACATTAGCAGATGAATGGATGATGTGAGAGACTAAAATTTTCAAGCGGTGTATTTAAAGGGGTCTCGCAATAGGATGGCAGATTGTTTCTCCTGGTAGAGGATGATAAACATGAATTAGAGGAGTTCAGAGTATTGTGGGTGCAGGAAAAGGCTTTAGCCAGAATGGAGAGGAGTAAAGCTATAGGTGAGGATGATGCTATGGCCCTGATGATGAGGTATGTGATTATATAGATGGCCTGAGAGGAGGAGTTTGACAGGTTGTGTGGTTGGATTTTGGACAGTATGTTGTGAACTATCGATTTTGGGTGATTGTCTGTGTAGAGAAGAGAGCTGGTGCTTCCTGAAGGGTTGAGGTACAACATTGTAAATGTGGCCAATGAATGTCATCTTGGAAGGAATAAGACCAAGGCCAGGGTGAGAGAGTGTTATTGGGGACCTGAAATGGATTACATGGTTGAGTCAGTGGTCAGGGATTGTAATTGTGTGCACTCTGCAAATTGGGACAAATGTAAGGTAACCAGGACAGCTCCCTTATCGTGGGTGGACGTGCCTGAGAAACCCTGGTATAAATTGGGTATGGATATTATTGGACTTTTGAATTTACTATCCCCGGCTGAGAGATTTGTCATATTACTAGTAGATTACCCATCTAAATGGGTCGATGCGGACGTGTCAAAGGTGTCACTACACAGATAGTGATTGAATTCTTGAGAGATGTGTTTGCGAGAAGAGGAGTGCCTGAGAGAATTGTTACTGATAATTGAGTGCAGTTCCTTTTCTTTTCACCCTTTCAGGGACATGGGTGTCAAACTCTATAGAACAGAGATTTGTTCTCCACAAGCTAGTGGAAGGCATGCATAAGTTGGTTAATGTGTATAGTCAATAAGCTGTGTATGGTGGTGGTTCCTTGAAGAATTTAGTCATAGAAAAACTGTGGGAGCACAGAACCACGTCCAATGTAGTCACAGATTTCACTGCTTTTTAATTTATTGAATGGAAAAATGGCTGCCACCAAGTTAAATCCATGGTGGTTGAAGTGTGGTGGTTAGCAGTTGGAGCAGACAAAGAAGAGTAAGGATCTGTTTGGTGTTGCTCTATGCTATGTCTTACTAAACCACCTTTTTACCTCAAGCACTTTGGACTGTCTTCACTTTTTGAAGAGAACCCAGAAAATTGCTGTTTCCATTTCTCCTCCATGTATCTCTCGTCTAGTATTGTACTAGAATAACATTGCCAGAATATTGTCTAAAAAAATTAATTGTCCTAAATATTGTTTTTATCTTGCCATTGGAGTTAATAGAAAATCTACACCCAATGAGAAACTTTTTGGGAAAATGATACCTAGGATTTAACATTTATGGCACACAATGTTTCTTTATATAACATTCTGACATACAACATCTACCCTATCTCTTGCACCATTCATATTTTGCTCAACCTCATTTCTCTTAATCTCACCCCTCTAGCTCTGTCTCTCCATGCTTAAATCCCTCACCTCCACCTCATTTCTCTAATTCATATCACTTTCATATCATCTTTCTCTAGCCCACCTTGCTCTCTCCCAACCTAACATCTCAATTGACCTCATCACTCATTGACCACTTTACCATCTCCTCTCTCTCTTTCTACTGCTGTTCTCTCTGCCTCAAATTTCTTACCACTTTACATGGTTCTATCTACCTCTTTCTCTACTTTACCTCATTTCCCTCCCTTTGCATCTTCACCTCCATCCATCTCTGCATATCCTTCTCTATCTTAACTCCTCCCTCTCATCTGTCTCTTTGTCTTTACATATCTCTCTACCTCCCATCTTTCTCTATCTCTTGCCTACCTCACAAATCCTTCTTTAGCTCACTCTTTCTTCCTTTGTATTATCCTCACCTGTTTCACTCTCACCTAAAGTTATTTTCTGGTATGTCTCTCTAAATCTCTACTCTTGCTACCTTTCACAGCTTTGTCTACCTTTCTGTCTGTCTCACAATTCAAAATACCTCACTTATCTTTCTAAACATTTGCAAATTATGGTCCTCCGCTTTGCATATCTCTGTGCTCCAGTCATTCTCTGATCTCTCTTTGTATACTATTATCTTTACCTGTTGATGCTTTTCATTAATCCCATTTTTACTATGCAGAAGAGTGCGGGCCATTGTATTGCCAGAGATGGGTAAACAAGGAGTAGGGGCAAAGCAGGGAAATGGAGTTGAGGAATCAATAATCAGACTTCAACTAATGCAATGTTGAAAATCTTTGAAGAAGTGGGTTTTATATCACTATGCTCTAATCTGATAAACATCCACCAAGTCACTCTTACTGCGCTGTTCGTACAATGGCGATTACAGGCTCTGTAGACACTGATTGTCAGGAAAAATATTGTTGTTTAAAAAAAAATCTAGATCCACGTGTAAAGCAAATGACTGTATCAATGTTTGTTCAAACTTTGTTGTGGAAAAATCAAAGGCTTGTTGATGTAGAGCAGCTTAAGCTTTTGGTTGTTTTTGCTTAACTCCATTTCTAAATTAACATATAATTCAATATTGTCCAGCAGTGGGAGAAATAGATTTAGCTAAAAATTGGTCATAAATAAAAAATTGCTCCAAACAGAGGGTCCAGAAAATGTGCCTGTCTATGGGCCCAAAAATACGTGGCAGTGCAGACATTGTGGCCACAAAATACCTTTACAAAAGCATAGCCAATTATATATACAAACTAGAAAAGTTAGCAGCAAGCCATTTCTATTTTATTAGAGGGATACAGATGGACAGCTCAATATTAACTAAGATATTACCCTGGTGTTCTCTTACCAAGTGCTGCCTCACTTTCAGGCTGCTGTGTGCCACATACTCTCCTGTGCACCAAAGTGATGTCTAGCATATATTTAGTGCTGGAAGGGCACTCTTTCAAAATACTAAGCTCAGACATACTTTATGGTGTTTCAATTCTTTATTAATTTTTTCTCATTACAGTAACAAGAGGGGCACAATAAAGATGCACAAACCAAGGACGTAAATATCAACAAATTAAAAATCCCATCTCTGCTTCAAGTCTGGAGATCTCCATATATTACTGCAGAGAGAAAAGTTTATAAGTTTATTAAATCTTCAAAAGACTTGAAAATATTTTGATGTGATGTGATGTGAAATATTAATGCCTCTTTATACATTTATTCTACATTTACAACAGTATAAAATAACTTACATTTAAATTAAAAGTAATTATTTTCAATGTATTACATTGAAATTATTTTTCTAAAATTTAAATTGGAAAGAAAATCTCACCTAAATTGCATTTTTTATTATGTATTACAATTATTAAACATGATGTATAGAATTAATGTTACCTTTTCATTTTAAAAATGTTGACATTCTTTAAAATACAATATTTTATTTATAGATTTGTTAACATTAAATTAAATGTATTTTTAAACTATTTATATAAGTCAGTTTAATTAAACATTATTTCCTTTTGGGTTTTATTTTAAGTATCTGCCTCAATTATTCTCTATGGCTGAAGTTGTAGTACCTGTGTGTGGCCATGTGTGGTGCTGGCCTTTCCCCCTTCTCTGAGCTGGAGTACACTAATGACTGTTTCAGGTCCTTTTTTGGCTCTAGTAACTATAGAATTCTTGTCTGTCGATAGCAAAAGTGCTTGGTATTTTGTTTTGAGTGCATGCTCTTCCCTAAACCTCTTCCTAATCCTTCTGTAACTCCATCATACTCTCTTTTTTAGAAGTAAGAATTCAACATTTCCCAGCTACTCGCCCATGTCCCTCCTACATTGAAAACTAAAACAAATACTTATGTTTGCGAAGAGGGTGTGGTGTAGATCTCCACATGTAGGTCTTTCAGTTGCAATTTGTAGTACGTTAAAAGTGCTATTGTAGTACGACTAAATATACATAAACAGATTAGATCAATCTAAGAACCCTCCCGTCAACCTAAGGAGAAAAGAATCCTTCTGCTTTAAATTTGGGGTCATGCTTCATTATAGAGTTCCTTCCCATTCTGTTGCAGAATGAGACATGCTACAACATTTGACATGCATGGGAACATTTTGATGGAAAAGGAGTGGGGAAGTGAGTGGGGGTAGGGTTACTTTTTAAAAACACATGCCTGACAGCCCTAAAATTGTAATCTGGTCACCAGGCAGTATGATTAAAAATTGGAAAAGTTAGGAAGTTCTGGGGCTCTTGTTACCCCTACTTCCTCTTAGGGTCAACATGTTTCTGCTACCTATGTTCTGAAATGCTCATAACTGATTATACTACCCAAATCCTCTCACTCGTGAGTAAAATCACATATATATCTGGGCGGAGCCTAACCACACATCTCATCGTGAGATCTGATTGGCTGTCAGCACTTCATCCAAGAAGTGTTGGCAGCCATCTTGGGACCAATATACATGATAGCACCTCATTAAAAAGCTTTGCAGTTCATAGAATGTTTTAAGACTTTAGTTACATTATAAATCATTTGTTGATGGTACCATACTCATTTTAGGAATTGTGGTATGTTCTAAGGGAATTTTACCATGTGAAAAAGCCTTCTGCTGGGATATTATGAATCATGTTTGAGAGAAAACTATGTTCTCATGCTCTTCCCACAGAGGTTTGGAAGGTGATCTATAAGTTAAACTGAGAGCATATTTTCTGTAAATTCACATTATCTTTCTCAGTCATGTGAGAAGGAAGTCTGACATTCTCAGTAAAACATGTACATCCAACAAGGGCAGAGAGTGTCAGTTGATTCCTTTGTGTTCTACTACAGCTTCCCAGAGTGTTCCAAAGTACAACTAGAGCGCTAACAGTCCTACTTATGATAAACACATGGCACACCTGAAGCCATTTTGATTGGAATAAAGTGGTAACTCTTAAAACATTTAATTTAAAAAGGAACAAAATGAGGGGGTTCACTTTGCCATAGAAACTATGATTAGTGCTGCAGAAAGAAAAATTATGGCACATTTTGAGTGACTTCTCAAAATCTCTTCTATTTCATTAAACCATTCTGACATGCAGACTGAAACATGCACTTTCAATACCAACAACAGACTTCCCTGGTGAGCAGCAGCTTTACTATAGTGATCTAATGAGCAACTAGAGTGCTAAAATTCTGAATTTATAGCAAATGTGTGACACTACTGAATGCCTTCTTGATGGAATCAAAGTAAAAAACTGAAAGTTTGCCTACTGAAGAGACTGTAATAAATGAGGAAAATGGGAAACTTCATAAAAAATACGTCTCCCAAGATGGCCAACAGAGACAAAATAGCCCAAATGTAGCACAAATATCACCCAGATGTAGCCCAAGAAGCCATCTTGTTTGGAATAATGTGGTAACACTTAAAACATTTAATTTACAAAGGAACAAAATGAGGGGGTTCATTTTGCCATAGAAGTTATAATTAGTGCTGCAGAAAGAAAAAAAGGGCACATTTTGACTTCTCAAATCCTCTTCTATTTCATTAAAAAATTCTGACATGCAGACTGAAACATGCACTTTGAATACCAGCAGCAGACTTCCCTGGTGAGCAGTAGCTTTACTACAGTGATCTAATGAGCAACTAAAGTGATACCATTCAGAATTTAAGGCAAATGTGTGACACATCTAAATGCCTTCTTGATGGAACCAAAGCAAACAAGCATTGAAAATGCAATAGGTCTCACCCTCGTTTAAGTTAAAGCTATTCTGTTTGTAATTAGGTGGCTTTTTAGCTTTGCTTTTAGTAGTTTTCAAACTTTCATGTACATAACATGCATATGTATGCATATATGTATATGTACGCATACATTTATATTTGCATTTATATAGATATGCAGATTATAGATATGTTTATATATGTATGTATATATATTCACTGAAAAAACCATAGGTTTCACACACGTTATAGTTAGGAATTATCATTTACAAAACCTTGCAAATTCACTTAAAAAACCATAGGTTTCACACATGTTATAGTTAGCTGTACATTTCACTCGTAAAAAACCAATGAAATTCCAAGTTATAGTTAGATCAGGTAACTATAACTTGCGCGCCCACAATAAACTGCTGATGACATCACATAGTACATCACTCATGACATGGTCAGTGACATCACTCATGACATCAATGATGACATCTGAAATTACACATTGTGGATTGCGGTCGCGCAAGTTATAGTTACCTGATCTAACTATAACGTGGAATTTCATTGGTTTTTTACGAGTGAAATGTACAGCTAACTGTAACATGTGTGAAACCTATGGTTTTTTAAATGAATTTGCAAGGTTTTGTAAATGATAATTCCTAACTATAACGTGTGTGAAACCTATGGTTTTTTCAGTGAATTTGTACGGTTTTTTAAATGCTAAGTTATGTATTTATTTATTTTTATTTTTTCTGGTTTTTCACTATGCGCACCCCCTGCGCGCACGTTGCGCTTCGAGCACCGTGCGCGCGCTGTGGGCGCTCGGTGCGCTTCGCGCACCGAGCGCCCACGTTGCGCAATCCATGCCATGCGCGCCTCACCTTTATTTACGCAGTAACATTTGTTTTTTTCTCCCTTGTGGGTCCTTTAATTTATTTAATAAATGTGATTGTTACTTCTTTATTTTTTTTTTTATTTTTTTTGCCGTGCGCGTACGGTAAGCTTACCGTACGCGTACCCCGCGATTTTTAAAAAAAATTATTAAATTTATTTTTCGGACTTTTGGGTCCTTCTTGGACCCCCTGACAAACACTAGGGGGTCTGCAACTCTCTTCGTTGCCCCCGTTTCACGTTCTCCACCTTTGTTTCTCAGTGCGAGAGACAGAAAATGGTGGCTGACACTTCCTGATTTCGACCGATTCGAATGTTTACAGCCATGTAACCACCAATCAGAATTGAGCTCGCGCACGTCACCATACGTGTACGGTAAGCTTACGGTAAGCGCACGGAGCGCGCTTACAGATATATATATTGATTTAAATGCTATTTTCTTAGGAGCTACTGAACAGATTTACACCAGACCTACAAAAGGCACTTCCTTGACCTTATGGCTACCTCTCTGCCAAATTTCAAGTAATTCTTTTCAGCCGTTCGGGCTGTAGCTGTGTCTAAAGGTCCTATGGAAAAATGCATGGGGAAAACGCGTTTTGGGACCCCCCTTTTTTCTCAGCCCCTGCTTGACGAATCCCCCCGAGACTTTCAGGGTAGGAGCGGAGCGTAGCGCCCCATTAGTTTTGAAAATTTCGCGAGGATTCGTCGACCGGCGCCAAAGTTATTCCAAATAGAATGTTGCGGATTTCCTATGGAAACATGGTCCTAACTATAACTATCTACTGGCGACCGCCAGTAGATAATATATCTATATATATATATATATACACATACATATATATAAATGCATGCTCGATATTCCTTCCACCACCTTCCCAGTCTCACGGAGCTTTGGCGAAGAATCACAGCACCACAACGGCAAGTAATTCCAAAGTGCTTTTTCAAAACAATGTGACATAGACGGTAAGGACAGTCTACGCGTTTTGACTCCCAGCCTTCTACTGGACGATAAAGTCCTGGAGCCTAGAATGTAATTTTTAGAAGTGCTAGTGCAAATGCCCATTTAAAAAGTGAAGACAGACTAGACAAAAATGCATCAATTCATTCAAAATTAACATTTTTCTTTTTCCGAATATGCTAATCCATAATTTTTTAATTGGAGCAACATAATAATAATTTGTAAAATACTAATGAACATTAGGAGTAGTATCTATTTTTTGGGGACGAAAGTAAAATTCATTTGGGGTATAAGCTTTTCTATTTATTCTTCCCATCATTGTATATCTCAGTATAGACATTATGGTCATGGTTGTTTTGTGCAAATAGATATGCAGCATATTTTTGGCAGCATTTCTTCTTTTTTTGAACTTTAACAAAAGTGCATTTTTGATATATATATGTAAAGTACAATTTTTTATATATATGGTGGTGATTTTTACTCCCAACAATATCTATATGTCCATAGTTTTATCTGTTTAGAGAAGACAGTCATTACATTAATAACTTGAATTTTTGAAGAAAGATAAAAATATATATATACAGCTATAATGATTAAATGTAAAGTACATAATCAATACCTAAATCCTAGATAAACGTTGGATTGAAAAATCGAATTGAAAAAAAAATCACCTTTAGATTCTTATCAAACCACTTCGAAAAATACATATGTTAAAATTCTCACAATAACAACGAAAAAAGGAGAAAATATGATTTTAGTCCATACTGAGCAAACATTATTCCTCATGATCTCTCTCCCATCTATTCCATATGTGTCAAAAAGAGCAAATTTTTAATAGCAGTAATAGTGTTTTTCTCACTTTGTATTTGTTCAGGATTCCCGTGTCTATTTTAATGATGTAATTTCATTGAGGATTTCATCGTTCAATTTTTATCCTCCATTATCATAGGTGTACGTGCAATTCAGTGTCTAAGTTATGCCCTAACGGGTTCTCGGTACCAATGGCTAAGATTGTTCTGGACTCAGATCTTCGTAGATCAAGGGATCTATTGCTTCCTCTTTCTTTTTGTTTTACGATCTTTATTCCTGAGTACTTTAGTTCCTTACAATCACTAGAATGAAATTTGTGAAAATGTTTTGCCATCGGATATGTAAAGTCTTTGTTTTTTATGGCACGTAACTGTTGTAAAATTCGTAATTTTAGTTTGTTGATGGTACTTCCTACGTAAAACTTTTTGCACGGGCATTCCAGAAGATAGATAACAAATTTTCATTCACATGTTATATGATTCATAATTTTTTCAATGTAACCATTTTGAAGCTGGTATGTGGTCATGTTTTGACCGTGATCACGGGCTTTGCACTTTGAGCATTTCCAGAACCCTGGAGTGTTGAGCCAAGTTGAAGTTACCTCTTTTTTGGACTCAAAGTGATTCTGTGTTAGTATGTCTCCCAAAGAAGCTGTTTTCCTATACGTTATTTTTGGAAAAGGAGACAATACTCTCTGAACTTTCTCGTCTAACATTAAAATGCCCCAATGTTTTCGAATAATCCTTTTAAGTGTGTTGTTTTGTTTGTTAAAGTCAACGATTGGTCTGGTCGTGGTCTCATCTGTTTTTTAACTTTTTCCTGGATTCTCTTTGTTTGTTTGTAGAAGATCAGATCTTAATTTTGTGGTGACTCTATTTTTTGCAGTAATAATTACGTCCAGGGGGTATCCTCTTTGTAAAAAGCGCTCACTCATTTCTTTTATTTGTAGATTCAGATCAGAGATTTCAGAGCAATTCCTTTTTGCCCGCAACATTTCCCCATAGGGGATGCTCCATTTTAGATTTTTCGGATGCCCACTGTTCGCGTGTAAAATGCTATTGCTAGCAGTTGGCTTTCTATGCATTTTAGTGCATATTTTTTTGCCTTGAATAAAAACCTCTACATCCCAAAAGATGATATTTGTTGCACTTACAGTAAAAGTAAAGGTCAAATTATACTTGTTTGCGTTGAGAGAATGTAGGAAGTTCTGGAGGTCGTTGTTGTAACCTTCCCAAATAATGAAACGGTCGTCGATATATCTTGACCAAAATTTGATATTCCCAGATCTTTCATTCTTCAGAACCTCCATCTTCCACACAGCCATCAGTAAGTTGGCATACGTTGGCGCAAAGGACGTCCCCATAGTGGTTCCTTGCATTTGAAGAAAAAGTGTAGAGAAGACCGCTATTTATATACGTACAATGCTAAGTTAGCAAAACCGCGTTAGATGTTAGAAAGCCATCTTGCCACTTTTGCTGCTTTTGCACACGACACTGTAGTTACATGTTATTAATTGAGAAATGCTTGCTCGCCTTTGCTTCACATGAGAACTGTCTGTTGTTCACATCCCTAACAGTGAGCAGCGACCTTGGTCTGAACATTGTGTAAAGAAACAGTCTGGGTCGCTAGACGGTGCATGTTGTTGGGTTCAGGTTGATCGGCCCACTATTTAGCCATAACACGCACGCAGTCGAGTGCTTTTAATATTGCAGGCTGCATGCTTTAGACACACTCGGAAGAAGAGCTTTCCCAGTAGCAGAGTCTAGCTGATCCTGTGATCCTGTGATGGGATTCCACTAAGCTGATCTTTACGGTATGGGGTTCCCCATTCAAGCCTAGAGACCTTTTATTAGTCTAATAATAATAATATTAGTTTACTAGCGAAAGGAAGGTGGCTGTCATCCACTATCATTTTATTATGAGTACTCCTTTCATTTTCTATGGTATTGTAACTATGCTGACGGTTTTGATCTTAATCATTTGTCTGCCTATGTTAGCCAAAGTACTGCATCTTCGGACACTAGGTTTATAAAATAATCTCTTTAAACTTTACTGTGTCTCTGTTTATTCTGCTGTGGACTGATATGAGAATAATTACAAACAGGTATTTCTGATTCCCACCATTCCGGAGAATACCCTAAGTCGCTTGTTCTGGGGTGTCTATGCATTGGGACCGCCGAGATAAAACTCGGATAACGAATGGGACACTGATGCTGGTCGGATAAGGGGTTCTGGGTTCTGAGGTGAGTTTTTGGTACACCACAATTCACTGAGGTCCTGGTTTCCTGTGCATAGTTCTGTGCATAAGCAGAATCCCTGCAACAAAAGGTCACCTTTGGAAAAGAAATTGTGTGCTAAACAATATGTGAGCATTTGAATTAACATGTCCGTATGTTCAATATGGCTTCTGGATCTTGTTTCTAGAAACTGTTTTACTGCTGCTATTCCATCAGTATGGAGGATGGAAGTGTACAATGACGAGACGTCAATCGAGGCCATGATGTAATTATCTTTCCCGATAATCTTCTCGATTTTTTTCAAAAAATCCATTGTATCCCTCAAGTAAGAGGAAGAGGGAAGTGCTGTGACATAATTCATCAAGAAGATGTCAATGAATCGAGATGTTGATTCCAACAGAGAGCCAATGGAACTAACTATCGGTCTTCCTGGTGGATTTTAAGTTGATTTATGCACTTTCGGAAGAAAGTAGATAGTTGCAGTTATTGGATGATTGGTTTTCAGATACAAATATTCCTCCAGATCAATTAGGTTCTTATCTTTCCATGCCAATAGTTTCTGATGGTATTCCTCCGTCCAAGTTGTTATCGGATTTGCTTTCAATTTTTCGTAATGGTCTTTATTACCCAATTGTCTAATGGCTTCTTCTATGTAGCTTTCACGATTTTGGATAACAATGTTTCCACCTTTGTCTGAGGCCTTTATTATTATGCTCTGGTCTTCTCTCAGTTCTTTTAGTGCATTATGTTCCTCTAATGTAAGATTCCATGATTTCTTTTTTGCGTTTTTCTATTTGTTGGTATTTGTGGGATTATTAATTGACATTTTATTGATCTCCTCCACCATAATCTCATGGAATAAGTCAATCTTGTTTCCTGGGGGAAGTTGGGGACAGAAAGTTGATCTTATTTTTAATAACCCCGGGCGTAGTACTCCGCTTCGCCCACGGAGTGTACGTAGCGCTGCCTGCTTCGCAGTTTTCAAAGTAGGCATAGCAGGCAGCGCTACGCACACGCCAGGGCGAAGCAGAGCTGCCTGCCGCCCGCCCGCCCTCCTTTTAAAATAATGTAAACTATAATAGAAAAATGTAATATAATGCCTTACCTGCAGCGCAGCGTCCCGGGGCTCCCTCTTCCTCGTTGCCGATAACTTCTTTTTACAAATACGCATGCGCGGATGTCCGCGCATGCACATTTGTGAAAAGAAGTTGTCAACGAGGAAGAGGGAGCCCCCGGAGACGCCGCCTGCAGGTAAGTCATTAAATTTAATTTTTTTTATCATACTTTATATTATTTTAAAAGGAGGGTGGGCGGGAGGCGGGAGGCGGGCGGCGCATAGTGGGGCTACGTGGAGCGCGCGAGTGTGCGTAGATTTGGGCACACTACGTGCTGCTCCACGTAGCCCCACTATGCCCAGGGTTGATTTTTAAACCACTGTTGCCACCTCTATTAGTTTCTTACCCCATCGTATGGCAAAATTCTGGATTGGTCTCTTGAGAGGATCGATTTAATTCTGCACTTGTTTCAGACCCAGTCTGCAAAGATGTTACGGCTCTCAGAGTTGGAATATCTTGTATACTCAAAGGTGATGTTTCCTGACTCAATCCTTTATAGAGCAATGATGTTTGAGCTTCACTCAAAGTTTTATTTGAGATATTGATAACTAAATTGTTTTTGAGGAGGTTTCTTTTTAATTTTGCTTTGTCCTTTCTCTTCCTTTTTTGGGTTTTGCCCCCTCTTCTTTGTCTTCATTTTGGGGTTTTGATTGTCCCCTCCCCCACGTTGATCCTTGGCCTCTTCCTCTTTGTCGCGTGATCATTTGCATCAAGCGCATTTCCCCAGAAAAATCCAAACTTGATATGTTTTGCTCCTCATCTGCCGAGCTTAAATCTGAGCTATCTATTGTTCCAGTTGTTTCATATCCACTGTATTTATCCATCACTGCACGATTTCTATACATATCATATTTTCTTGCGAAAGTGTATATGCAACCGTTCGATTAGTCCAATCTGTCTCTGTTAAATTTGCTGGCTTTACGTTTTTCGACGTCTGCTTCATGCTTATTGATTTTCTTTTCCATTGTTTCAATTCATTCTTTGTTCTCATCATTGATAGGATATTGGTTCAATTCCTCCTCCAATTCTTTAATTATTTTGATTAACTTTTCCAATTTCCGTTCAGCATGTGAGATTAAGGTGTTCATCAATCTAAAGGAGCATTCATTTGTATCAATTTGCCACAGTTTAATCAGGTCTGCATCAAGGTAATTCAGGGTGGGCATAATTAAGATCCGTAGTCCCCTCGGGATTCTTTTAAACTCAATTTATATTTCTCTAAGGTTACCTTTTCCCACCATTTGTTTACTTCTTGAATGCGAATCTGTTGTAGTTCCCTGATGACACATAAAATGGTTCTCTTCTTTCTTTCTCCAGTAGTCTCATGAGTTTTTGTGCTGTATGAAGACTTTGAGTCATCATTTAAAAGGTCACTTGCTCTTTGTGCTCTGTTTTTGCCCCTTTCAGCCATAGTAGATTGTGATTCTTTTCAATGAATTGATGCAATTGTTTTCTTGTCCGTTCGTGTCACCTTCGTTGAGATAATATTTATATTTATATTTGTATTTGTACTAAATGCCGTTGTTACTTGATCAAGAAATTAGTCCTGGTCAATTCTGGGAATATGTTTGTCACAAGTGTATTATTTTTACAGATGTATTCTTTATGCAATACTTGAACGTGGATCACGGTAAAAGAGTACAGTTCTGAATCTGTTTACAATTCTAAGCGTTCAGAAAAAAAGCTTAGCTCTTTGATTTGCCCAGATACAGCCCGATATATAAATGCATATACCTATATGTGCATATATATGTGTGCATATGTATGCGTGTAGAGAGAGGTAGAGAGAGGTAGAGAGGTAGAGGTGTAGAGGAAGAGGTGTAGAGGTAGAGAGGTAGAGGGAGAGGTAGAGAGTAGTAGAGAGGTAGAGAGGTAGACAGTAGAGAGTGAGTAATAGAGAGTAGAGAGTGAGTAGTAGAGAGTAGTAGAGAGAGTAGTAGAGAGTAGCAGAGAGTGAGTAATAGAGAGTAGTAGGGTGAGTAGTAGAGAGTGAGTAGTAGAGAGTGAGTAGTAGAGAGTAGTAGAGAGTGAGTATTAGAGAGTGAGTAGTAGAGACTGAGTAGTAGAGAGTAGTAGAGAGTGAGTAGTAGAGAGCAGTAGAGAGTGAGTAGTAGAGAGTGAGTATTAGAGAGTAGTAGAGAGTGAGTAGTAGAGAGTAGTAGAGAGAGAGTAGTAGAGAGTGAGTAGTAGAGTAGTAGAGAGTGAGTAGTAGAGAGTGAGTAGTAAAGTGAGTAGTAGAGTGAGTAGTAGAGAGGGAGTAGTAGAGAGTAGTAGAGAGAGAGAGTAGTAGAGAGTAAGTAGTAGCGAGTAGTAGAGAGTGAGTAGTAGAGAGTAGTAGAGAGTGAGTAGTAAAGACAGAGTATTAGAGAGTGAGTAGTAGAGAGTAGTAGAGAGTGAGTAGTAGAGAGAGAGTAGTAGAGAGTAGTAGGGTAGTAGAGAGTGAGTAGTGGAGACTGAGTGGTAGAGAGTAGTGGAGTAGTAGAGAGTGAGTAGTAGAGAGCAAGTAGTAGAGAGTGTGTAGTAGAGAGTGAGTAGTAGAGAGTAGTAGAGAGTGAGTAGTAGAGAGAGTAGTAGAGAGTGAGAAGTAGAGAGAGGAAGAGAGAGTAGTAGAGTGGGAGAGAGTGAGTAGTAGAGTGAGAAGTAGAGAGTAGTTGAGAGCGAGTAGTAGAGAGTGAGTAGTGGATAGTGAGCAGTAGAGAGTAGTAGAGAGTGAGTAGTAGAGAGTCAGTAGTAGAGAGTAGTGGAGAGTGAGTAGTGGAGAGAGAGTAGTAGAGAGAGAGTAGTAGAGAGTGAGTAGTAGAGTGAGTAGTAGAGAGTAGTTGAGAGCGAGTAGTAGAGAGTGAGTAGTGGAGAGTGAGCAGTAGAGAGTAGTAGAGAGTGAGTAGTAGAGAGTAGTGGAGAGTGAGTAGTAGAGAGAGAGTAGTAGAGAGAGAGTAGTAGAGAGTGATTAGTAGAGAGTAGTAGAGTGAGTAGTAGAGAGTGAGTAGTAGAGAGAGAGTAGTAGAGAGTGAGAAATAGAGTAGTAGAGAGTGAGTGGTAGAGAGTAGAAGAGAGTAGTAGAGTGAGTAGTAGAGAATAGTAGAGAGTGAGTAGTAGAGAGAGTAGTAGAAAGTAGTAGAGTAGTAGAGAGTGAGTAGTAGAGAGTGAGTAGTAGAGAATGAGTAGTAGAGAGTGACTAGAGCATAGTAGAGCGTAGTAGAGAGTGAGTATTAGAGAGTGAGTACTAGAGAGTGAGTAGTAGAGAGTAGTAGAGAGTAGTAGAGAGTGAGTAGTAGAGTGAGTAGTAGAGAGTAGTTGAGAGTGAGTAGTAGAGAGTGAGTAGTAGAGAGTGAGTAGTACAGAGTAGTAGAGAGTGAGTAGCAGAGAGAGAGTATTAGAGAGTAGTAGAGAGTAAGTAGTAGAGAGTGAGTAGTAGAGAATGAGTAGTAGAGAGTTAGTAGTAGAGAGTGAGTAGTAGAGAGTGAGTAGTAGAGAGTGAGTAGTAGAGAGAGAGTACTAGAGAGTGAGTAGTAGAGAGTAGTAGAGAGTGAGTAGTAGAGAGTAGTAGAGAGAGAGTAGTAGATGGTGAGTAGTAGAGAGTGAGTAGTAGAAAGTAGTAGAGAGTGAGGATTGAGTAGTAGAGAGTAGTAGAGAGTGAGTAGTAGAGAGTAGTTGAGAGTGAGTAGTAGAGAGTGAGTAGTAGAGAGAGAGTAGTAGAGAGTGAGTAGTAGAGTAGTGGAGAGTAGTCAGTCAGTGTCAGTCAGTGTCAGTCAGTCAGTGTCAGTCAGTCAGTGTCAGTCAGCCAGTCAGTATCAGTCAATCAGTGTCAGTCAGTGTCAGTCAATCAGTGTCAGTCAGTGTCAGTCAGTCTTTCACATGAGTATATGTTTTTTTTTTTAAACTACATCCTCCAGAATGCAAAGGGACACCGAGAAAACCGACAGGAAATGATGTAATATCAATTTGAATATCGGTATGGGCGGTTTTGAGGTGAATGTTTGATCGTGAGCAAGGTATCGGGAATACCGAAACGCGTAGATCTGCTTTGCCAAACATCCCATGTTTAAAGGATTGGAATAATAAAAATGCAAAAGGATTACGAGAGTGCGTCCTAATTATCTCGCCGGCTGGAGGGATTGTGCTTGGATGTGAAGTGGCGTGGTTCTGCCGCAAGGAAACGCACCCACGGGGAGCGCTGCATATGCCCGGTACAACGGAACCAAGTGGAAGGATATATATATATATATATATATATATATACTGCTACCAACTCCACCGGGTAATTGTACCATCAATAGATGACAGCACTCACGGGGGCGAGTTCCAAAGTTTTTATTCACCAAATGAACTCGGGGCACACAGACGCGTTTCGGCAACTGACTTCTTCGATGTGTGCACGAAACGCCGGAGCCGCCATTTTTTATATATGCAATCCATATACACAAACATTGTCAGTTTCTGGGTAGTTAAAACAGTAAAAGGACCAATTATACATGACAATGCTTACTAAGCATAGAAAATTCCGCCATCTTATAATGTCTGCAACGGAACCCGGACCTGGTGAATATCCATTATATATACTGTGGAGGAGAGGTGTGGCTCACTGGTTAGAGGCGGCAGATCCGCAAGCAGAGAATCGGCCAGGGACCAGGGTTCAATTCCCGACGCGGCAGGGTCGTGGACCAGGGTCAAAATGGACTCGATAATTCTCGCCTCGGTACCTACTCTAACCAGGAACACACTCGGCAACTCTGGGCATTAGCTTGCCTCATCTCCACAACGGCCCCCCACATTCGCCGGGGATGCCTGGTTTCACCTTGGAGATACCCAGGAGGGACCATCTCACAGGGATAGCCAGGACGGGTTCCCCAGCGGTCTACAGCGCCACGACGCCTCAGGGCAGCAGTGCGCTTTACAAGACACATACATTTACATACATTTACTGTCCCAATGACTTTATCCTCATCACTATGCCTTTGTAAATTCATCACTGTAATGAAAGAGTCTTCAATAATGCCCTGTATGGGCCACATTCATTCCGAAAACAAATGTTTTTGCCACAACTCTATCCATAATCTCGCCCGGAATGGGCTTTGTTCTCAAACATGATTATACCCGGGTACAATTTATGTGTGAAAAGTTTTAGCCAATAAATAAAACAGTCAGCTAAAAGGCAGTATCAAGCATTTACAATATCTTCCAAACAAATGTATGCTCATATATACAGATTAATTTCAAAGGACCGAGCAAAGTTAGTCAAATATATTGAATACAGAAAACAGAAAACCAGGAAAAGAGAAGAGAAAGAAGAAGAAAGAAGAAAGAAGGAAAGAAAGAAAGAAAGAGAGAAAGGAGAGGAGCCAATGAAGAAGGAAGAAATCAGCCATAATATCCAATTATGAGAATTAAGAAATCAACCATAATATCCAAATATGAGAATTGTAGTTATTCTCCACGTGTACTGCTAACTCCTCACTACTATTTAGGCCAAGGGCACTCTTGCTCTGTAAGTGTATTATGTAGCGGGATTCTAGGCATCTCAGCCTCTGAATTCTTTCCCCTCCCCTAGGGTTAACTGGTACATGGTCCAAACAGTGGTACGTTAAGAGATCCTTGTTGCGATTGTGTTCCTTGTTAAAATGTCTCGCGAAACGGTAAGCCTCGTCAGCATTTGCGATCGCCCTCATATGCTCTAATATGCGAACTTTCGCAGTGTGAATGGTGCTCCCGATGTATCTGAGCCCACACGGGCATACTAGGCAATATACAGTGTAGGGGGCCGTACCCGTGAGGAAGTTTTTCTTGGGTTTGATTAGCCCTGGAACAGTATAAGACAAAATACATTTGCGTCTTTCACAAGTCCTACACTTGCTGGACGGATAAAATCCGTTAAGCGCTTTAGAGCCGACTTCGGTGTTTCAATGCACTTGATAGCTATGAACCAAGTTGTTTCTTAATGATCTAGCTTTTCTAAAGGTTACCAAGGGATTAGATGGTAAATCATCCCCTAGTACCGTATCAGAGAGCAGGATATCCCAGTTTTTTCAAAGTATCCTCTTTAATTGTCCTTAGTTGTAGGAAAAAGTGGTAATCATTCTGAACATCCCATTGTTGGGCTTACTAACCTCCTTCCCTTGTAGCCTGTCTTGCTCTATAAGTAACTTCCCTCTTTGGGTAGAGTATACTCTTTGTAAGGCGTGAAAGAGGACAGCTTCACTATAACCTCTCACTCTGAAGCGTCCCATGCTAGCTTTTGTGCCTTTTTAAATTCTAGATCTCTAGTATTGTTCCTCCTTGATCTCAACAGTTCTCCATAGGGGATTCTGTTGATAAGTTTTTTAGGGTGACACCTCGTGGCATGAAGGGTGGAATTTCCTGCAGTGGATTTCCTATAGAGTCTGCTGTGTAGCTGTCCTTCTGCCACATATACATTCAGGTCCAAATAGTTAACTGCCTGTATGCTCACTTCACCTGTGAACCTTAAATTGATGTTGTTAGAATTTAATACCTCTATGTATGATCTAGCCAGCTCTGGTGGGCCCTTAAAGACAATGAAAAGATCATCAATATAGCGGTGCCATGCTATTATTCTGTCATTCCAGGCTTGGTTGGGCGGGCCCAGGTACTTACTCCTCCCACCAGCCCACAAAAAGATTCATGTAGCTGTGGGCAAAGCAGGTGCCCATCGCCATCCCAGAAACTTGTCTAAAGAGTTGATTTTGAAACAAGAACATATTGTGATTGAGACAAAAGTGGATAAACTTTAGAAGCATGATGTTATGCTCAGTGAATCTCAATGGGCGAAGCTCTAGAAAGAACTGTACTGCTTTCAAACCATCTGCATGTGCTATGCATGTATAAAGACTAGCAATGTCTAGCACCATCAATGAAAATCCCTCCTCCCACTTGATTTTGTCAATGCGTGTAAGGAAATCCTTAGTATCCCTTAAATAAGATTTCAATTCTACCACATGTTGGGAGAGAAAAAATTCTATATATAGACATATATTCGGTTTAACTGCCTTGTGAGGCAACAATAGGTCTCCCAGGAGGGTTCATGATATCCTTGTGAACGTTAGGCAGGTAGTAAAATGTGGGAATGACGGGATTCAGACATCTCAGGAATAAATGTTCCTCCAGTTCCCGCATGTTTTTCTCATACCATGAGGAAATCATTAGATGGTAATCAGTATAGCTCTGATTGCACGTTTTTTCATTTGGCTGTTAATTACAAAGAACATCTGCCAGCTGACGATTCACCTCAGCCTTATATTATTCTTGTGTCAATATTGCCCCCCTTATCTGATGGTTTGCAGATTAGAGAGTACATGGTAGTGGCTGGGTGACTGGAGGAGTGCACAGGGAGTGACAGTGTGATTGCGGGACTGCATGGGTACTACCTAGGAAATTGAAGGAGCAAATGAGAAGTGTGTAAGTGGGTAGAGGACTGTATGGGTAGGGCATATGGGATTGTAACAGGGATCAGTTAGTGCCTGGATCATTGCATGAGTACATAGCTACTGACTGAAAGATTAGAATACTGCAAGGAGAGTGCCTGAGTGAATTTATAAGTGCTTGGGTATTGGCGGAGTATTTGGATTAGTACATGGTAGTGGCTGGGTGACTGGAGGACTGCATGGGGAGTGACAGGGTGATTGCTGGACTGCATGGGTACTACCAGGGGAATTGAAGGAGCTAATGAGAAGTGTGTAGGTGGTTAGAGGTCTGCATGGGTAGTAGACAGGGATTGTAGCAGTGCATGTGTTAGTGCTTGGATCATTGCATGACTACATGGGTAGTGACTGGATGATTAGAGTACTGCAAGGAGAGTGCATGGTGAATTTATAAGTGCTTGGGTTTTGGCGCAGTGATTGGATAAGGACATAGGACTGGCTGGGTGATTGGAGGACTGCATAGGTAGTACCCGGGAGATTACTGGACTGCATAGGTAGTCCTCAATGGATTGCAGCAGTGCATGTGTTAGTGACTGGGTTATTGCATGAGTACATTTATAGTGACTGGATGATTAGAGTGCTGCAAGGACAGTGCATGGTGATTTTACAAATGCTTGGGTTTTGGCGGAGTGATTGGATAAGTACATAGTGCTGGCTGAGTGATTGGAGGAGTGCATGGGTAGTGACAGAGGGATTTCTGGGGTGCATGGGTACTACCTGGGTAATTAGAGGAGTGAATCAGTAGTGTGTAGGTGGTTAGAGGTCTGCATGGGAGGTGCTTAGGGGATTTAGCAGTGCATGTGTTAGTGCCTGGGCCATTCCATGAGTACAAGGGTACTGGCTGGAAGATTAGAGTACTGCAATGAGAGTGCATGGTGAATTTATAAGTGCTTGGGTTTTGGTGGAGTGATTGAATAAATGCATGGTGCTGACTGGGTGATTGAAGGAGTGCATAGGTACTGACAGGGCGATGGCTAGACTGCATGGGTAGTGCTCAGGGTATTGTAGCAGTGCATGAGTTAGTGCATGGGTCATTGCACTAGTGCATGGGTACTGACTGGATGATTAGAGTACTGCAGGGAGAGAGCATGGTGAATTTATAAGTGCTTGGGTTTTGGTGGAGTGATTGGATAAGTACACACATGTCACATCAGTCCCACCCCCTCCCTTCACCACTGTGCAAACGCGCCCCCTGGCAGGTTTTAAGTTGGGTGGTTAATTCCACTTCAATCCTGAAGGTCCCTGGGAGCCAACTTGCCCACCAGGTACCTCCAGTAAGCGCCACAGTGTTGCGTTGCAGAGAGATGGTCCGAGGCCACGCCCCTTTTTACACCTCTCTGCAACGCAGCTCTGTGGAGCTTACAGCTGTTACCTGGTGGACTAGATGGACCCCAGGTACCCTCAGGATTCAAGGGGACTTAATCCCCCAATTAAAAAAATTACCATGGGGCGCGTTTGCACAGTGGTGAAGGGAGGGGGCGGTGCCTGATGTGACATGTGTGCAAACGCACTGTGGCATATTTTAAGTTGGGGAATTAATTCCCTTTGAATCCTGAAGGTCCCTGGGGTCCAACTAGCCCACCAGGTACCTCCAGTAAGCGCCACAGAGCTGCGTTGCAGATAGGTGTAAAAAGGGGCATGGCCTCTGACCACCTCTCTACAACGCAGCCGAGCAGAGAGGTGGTCCGAGGCCATGCCCTTTTTTACAGCTCTCTGCAACGCAGCTCTGTGGCACTTACTGGTGGGCTAGTTGGACCCCAGGGACCCTCAGGATTAAAGGGGACTTAATCCCCTTAATCCCCTTAATATGACAGGGTGGGAGCCGCACGGCTCCTGCCCTATCATAGCAAACAGCAGTGTCCCAGGGGTAGGCACCCCAGGACACTGCAGTAGCTGACCCTGGGGGGTGGTGGTCCCCAGGACCCCATATTTGCATTATTAGTGCCCCGGAGAGGTGGCAGTCCCTGGGACATGTGAGGGGGCTTGAGACCCCCACACAGGTTTATTATTTTTTTTTTAAAACAAGCCCCGGGGGTGGAGGTCCCTGGGGCTGCGGGTGGTCCATGTGCCCCCTGCAAATATTTTGGAAAAGCCCAGGGGGATGGCGGTCCCAGGGGCTTGGGGGGGCCTTGGAGGCCCCCAACACATTAAAAAGGGTGATTTTTTTCAGACGCCAGGACGCTTTTTCATGTCGGAGCATAGTTTCGGGAAACACACACTCGTGTTTCCACATGATTAAATATGGAGCGCTGATCTTGAAAATACGTAATTTGGATAACTGGGAAGATCTTTCCCGTTTGAAACTGTACTGGCGTCATAGACCGTGATCAGTATTGGGAATAGATTATTGGTTATAATTGAAGTTCCAGTTTGTTTTGCGACAAGGCTGGCAGTTGAATATTTCATTCACCGACTAGATTTACCGAATGCATACAACTTATTGAGGTGGAATAATTTACGTTTGTGTTGGATTTTGAACACAGCGTTATAGCCCTGAAGAGTCAGAGATTCACGTTTGCTCTGATGAAACATGTGTTGGCTGGCTGTTTTTTTGCTGTTTACACGATGATCTATTAAAGAACACAAAGACTTCTAAACTGAAGTGTTTCTATGTCAAGCTTAAGATACACTAACATTGTGTAATTTAATATTGTATGAGTGCACGGGATTGTTGTCAGTTGTTTATTATGTGTGGGGAGTTTCCCTCACAGATTGAGGGGTTTTAGGGTCTTCCCCTCCCTGTTAGCACCATACTTAACTGTTTTCTTGCTTTTTGAATCACGTTTAAATAAGTGGTGCGCCATTTTCTTCCTGTCTATGAAAAACCCCATCCTTGTACGCACATTAAAAAGGAAGCCCCGGGGGTGGCGGTCCTCGGGGCTGCGGGAGGTCTGAGTGCCCTCCCCCATAGTATCATTTACATAGCCCCGGGGGTGGCGGTCCCCGGGGCAGCGGGGGGGCCTTGTGCCCCGTGAATATTTTAGAAAAGCCCCGGGGGTGGCGGTCCCCAGGGCTTGGGAGTGCCTTGGAGGCCCCCATACATTACAATTCAAGCCCCTGGGGGTGGCGGTCCCCGGGGCTGCATGAGGGCCGCGTGCCCTCCCGCATAGTTTTATTAACATAGCCCCGGGGAGGTGGCGGTCCCTGGGGCTGCGGGCCCCCGTAATTTTTAAATGAAGCGCGGGAGCCCGTGCTTCATTTTTTAAAATAATTTTGGTGGGATTCACGACAGGAGCGCAAATTCCACCAAAATTATTAAAACAAATGCTTTTTTTGGCACTGGGGGTCCTCGTGGGACACCGTGAGCAGGCCTAGGGGGTCAGGGTGTTTCTACCCAGCTACCCTTTTCTTGTTTTTAAACATTTATTTCTCTGTTTTCTTGTGACTCGGTTCTACTACTGAACGGATTTACACCATTTAAAAACAAGCATTGGCATAGCCAATAGGTCTCGCCTTTGGGACCTTATAAGTGTTTAGCCATGCAACAGTTCATCAACTAAACACTTATAAGGTCACAAAAGCGAGACCTATTGGCTATGCCAATGCTTGTTTTAATTGCTACAATCTATTGAAGCCTCACAGAGAACATAAAAGCGGCCATGCGGCCGCGAAAGTGATCGCTATCAAACATCAAAGCGGCCGCAAAAGTGAAAGTAATCGCGGTAAAGCGCGACGCGCGCACCCGCGCACATGCACTGTAGCTCTAGGCTGGCCTGGTAGCACTTTTTGGAGCCCTCACAAAATGTCTTGCCAGACCAGCGCATGCGCTGGGTCAGGCGAGACCTAAAAAGGTCGCTTTCTGAACCGAGCACTACCTTTTTGCCAAATTTGGGGTAATTCCGTTCAGCAGTTCGGGCTGTAGCCTTGCCTAAAGTTTCCTATGGGAAATTGACTTTTTGACTCTTATTTTTTTAATTTCTCAGCAACTACGGAACGGATTTACACCATTTAAAAAAAGGTAGCTTTCTGAACCAAGCACTACCTTTTTGCCAAATTTGGGGTAGTTCCATTCAGCAGTTCGGGCTGTAGCCTGTCTCAGAATTTCCTATGGAAATTAACACGCGAAAAATGCGTTTTGAGACCACCCTTTTTTCTCAGTCTCTCCTTGGCGAATCACCCCCAAACTTTTAGGATGGGAGCTGACCTGGATAGACTTTTTTTGAGGAGAATTTCGAGAAGATTTGTCAAACTACGCCAAAGGTCTTAGCAAACCAAAAAACACTTTTCCTATGAAAACTAGGTTCTAACTATAACTACCTACTGGCGACCGCCAGCAGGTAATATATATATTCACTTAAAAAACCATAGGTTTCACACATGTTATAGTTAGCTGTACATTTCACTCGTAAAAAACCAATGAAATTCCACGTTATAGTTAGATCAGGTAACTATAACTTGCGCGCCCACAATAAACTGCTGATGACGTCACATGGTACATCACTCATGACATGGTCAGTGACATCACTCATGACATCAATGATGACATCTGGAATTACACATTGTGGATTGCGGTCGCGCAAGTTATAGTTACCTGATCTAACTATAACGTGGAATTTCATTGGTTTTTTACGAGTGAAATGTACAGCTAACTATAACATGTGTGAAACCTATGGTTTTTTAAGTGAATTTGCAAGGTTTTGTAAATGATAATTCCTAACTATAACGTGTGTGAAACCTATGGTTTTTTCAGTGAATTTGTACGGTTTTTTAAATGCTAAGTTATGTATTTTTTTTTTTTTCTGGTTTTTCACTATGCGCACACCCTGCACGCACGGTGCGCTTCGCGCACCGAGCGCCCACATTGCGCAGTCCATGCCGTGCGCGCCTCGCATTTTTTTACGCAGTAACATTTGTTTTTTTCTCCCTTGTGGGTCCTTTAATTTATTTAATAAATGTGATTGTTACTTCTTTATTTATTTTTTTTATTTTTTTTTGCCAGGCACGTACGGTAAGCTTACCGTACGCGTACCCCGCGATGTTTTTTTTAAATTTTCAAATTTATTTTTCGTACTTTTGGGTCCTTCTTGGACCCCCTGACAAACACTAGGGGGTCTACAACTCTCTTCGCTGCCCCCGTTTCACGTTCCCCACCTTTGTTTCTCAGTGCGAGAGACATAAAATGGCAGCCGACACTTCCTGATTTCGACCGATTCGAATGTTTACAGTCATGTAACCACCAATCAGAATTGAGCTCGCGCACGGCACCGTACGCGTGCGGTAAGCTTACGGTAAGCGCACGGAGCGCGCTTACAGATATATATATTGATTTAAATGCTATTTTCTCAGGACCTACTGCACAGATTTACACCAGACCTACAAAAGGCACTTCCTTGACCTGAGGACTACCTCTCTGCCAAATTTCAAGTAATTCTGTTCAGCCGTTCGGGCTGTAGCTGTGTCTAAAGGTCCTATGGAAAAATGCATGGGTAAAACGCGCTTTGGGACCCCCCTTTTTTCTCAGCCCCCGCTTGACGAATCCCCCCGAGACTTTCAGGATAGGAGCGGAGCGTAGCGCCCCAATCGTTTTGAAAATTTCGCGAGCATTCGTCGACCGGCG
This sequence comes from Triturus cristatus, assembly GCF_964204655.1. Taxonomy (NCBI): domain Eukaryota; kingdom Metazoa; phylum Chordata; class Amphibia; order Caudata; family Salamandridae; genus Triturus; species Triturus cristatus. The sequence continues at coordinate 251,420,165 of NC_140584.1, forward strand.
CCAAAGTTATTCCAAATAGAATGTTGCGGATTTCCTATGGAAACAGGGTCCTAACTATAACTATCTACTGGCGACCGCCAGTAGATAATATATATATATATATATATATATATATATATATATATATATATATATATATATATATATATATATATATTCACTGAAAAAACCATAGGTTTCAGGGGTGTTATAGTTAGCTGGACTTTTCACTTGTACAAAACCATTGAAATTCCCCCGTTATAGTTAGTTCAGCTAACTATAACTCGCGCGCCCGCAATGCACTGCTGATGACGTCACATATTACATCACTCATGACATGGTCAGTGACATCACTCATGACATCACTGATGACATCTCAAATGACATCACTGATGACATCACTGATGACATCATCCAGTGAATGTGTGTTTTTCTGAAAATTAAATATGTTTTATATATGTATATCTCAAGGTCGATGGAAGAATAAATGGGAATATAAGTGTCTAAATGGATGATTTGTTTTTGAAAAATTGATTGTGTAACTGACTGATTAAGTGTATCATAGTGAATACATGGCTTAGTGAGTAATGTTTAAATATGTAAATATCTGTATCAGTCTCTCACTTTGTGTATAAGTGGCTGCATGGGTTGGTGAGTAGCTACATGGGTGTCTATATAGGTTATTAGTTGGTTTTTTGAGTATCAGTCTGAGTGTCTGCATGGTTCGGTGGGGGGTATTACGTAGTGCATAGGTGCATGAATGAGTGACTCACTGTTTGTATGGGTTGAACACAGCATGTGTGCAGGACTGTATGGGTGGATGAGTGTGTGTATGGGTGTGTTAGTGAGTGAATGACTGTCTCAATAGTGTCTTTATGAGTAACTACATATGTTTTAAACTAGTATATGTGACTATTGGTGTATATATGTGAGTATATGTGAGAGTGAGAGATTGAAAGAGTTCCTGTATGAATAAGTATGTGTTTCTTTAAGTGATTGTTTAAAATACTAAGTATGTGTAAGTTTCCGTAGAAGTAAGTATGGTGGTGTGTGTATAACTGTATATGCAAGTAAATGTATGTTTGATTCTTTATTAGCATGAGTGACTATGTGTGTGAGTAACTCTATGGATGAGTGGCATTGTGTAACAGGATGTATAGGTGTATGAGTACATATGATGAGTGAGTACATGTATGAGTGACTGTATAGGACTGTTGGTGAATGAGTGGATGTGTATGTGGATCTTAGAATTACTGAAGAGGTTGTTGTAACTGGTATTGGTATGTCCATTGTTTTGAAAATTTTAGTCTCTATTTTTGAATGTGTGTATCAAAGGTTATATTAGGGTGAGAGGAGGTCTGCCACTCTATCACAAGGATGATGTCATCAGTGATGTCATCAGTGATGTCATTTGAGATGTCATCAGTGATGTCATGAGTGATGTCACTGACCATGTCATGAGTGATGTAATATGTGACGTCATCAGCAGTGCATTGCGGGCGCGCGAGTTATAGTTAGCTGAACTAACTATAACGGGGGAATTTCAATGGTTTTGTACAAGTGAAAAGTCCAGCTAACTATAACACCCCTGAAACCTATGGTTTTTTCAGTGAATTTCTGAGGTTTTTTAAATGCTAATTCCTAACTATAACGTGCCTGAAAACTATGGTTTTTTCTGTGAATTTCAAAGGTTTTTTAAATGCTAATTTCTAACTATGCCTACAGAGATAGGACATGTGAAGAAAGAAGAAAAAATGCACAGAAAGAAACAAAAGAAGTGCAGAAAGAAGCAACAGAAGTCCTCAAATACGAAGATAAGTGCAGGAAGAAGGATAACGTGCAGAAAGAACAAAAAGAAGAGCAGAAAGAAGCCTTGTTGCAAAATCATCCTGTACCCTCAACTTTTTCAGACGGATACTGGTGGTAACTGAGTCTGACTAACCAGTCCTAGAGCCAGTGCTATGTTAAAAGACACTTAGAATACAGTGAAAACACCTACATACACTAGGGAACATTATGCGTTGGGGTCTCCCTGTGATTAGCATGACCTCCTCTGTAAGCCCCTAGTATATAATAGGGCATGGGGATTAAAACTACCTCTTAAAACAGGCCACAGGGCGTTTTTGCACACGTTAACTCAGGCCCCGTCCCCTCCATTCACCACTGTGTAAACACGCCCTGTGTCCATTTTTAGTTGGGAGATTAAGTTCATTTGAATCCTGAGGGTCCCTAGGGACCAACTAGCCCACTAGGTACCTCCAGTAAGTGCCACAGAGCTGCGTTGCAGAGAGGTGTAAAAAGTGGCACGGCCTGGACCACCTCTCTGCAATGCAGCTCAGTGGCGCTTACTGGAAGCACTTGGTGGGCTAGTTAGCCCCCAGGGGCCCTCAGTATTGAAGGGAAATTATATCCCCAATTTAAAACGTGCCATAGTGCGTGTTTGCACACGTCACCTCAGGCCCCGTCCCCTCCCTTCACCACTGTGTAAACGCGCCCTGTGGCTGTTCTAAGTTGAGAGATTAAGTCCCCTTGAATCCTAAGGGTCCCTAGGGTCAAACTAGACCACTAGGTACCTCCAGTAAGCGCCACAGAGCTGCGTTGCAGAGAGGTGTAAAAAGGGGCTTGGCCTCAGAACACCTGGCTGCAGCGCAGCTCCCTGGCGCATACTGGAGATGCCTGTTGGGGGCGCGTTTGCAGAGTGCTGCACGGAGGGGGCATGGCCTCCGGCACGATGCCAGTCTTTTATTTATTTTAGTTTTTTAAGAAGGGGGGCTGTTTGGTTCCCCTTCTTATTCTAATTTATTGGCCCTGATGACCCCATCCCCCAGGGCCAGTCTCCTAATTATATTTTTTTGACCCCAATCCCCAGGGCCGGCCACTGTTTTTTATTATTTTTAAAAAATATATATTTATAGACACACCTAGGACATGCTGGACAAACCGTACGTACCTATCACCATGACGATTTGCGTGATATTCATTAAAAGGCGACTATGCATGCAATGAATCCACGTGGAATGTATTTACACCACTAGTGAAGCTCTGACATGTCTGATGCCCTACCGTGCCTAATCCTGGTAGACACCCTTGTCGTTTATTTATACAAACATGGGTAGCTATTGACGGGCACATTTAATACACATGCACACCAAGCCATTCAAAGGGGATTCGACAAAAATTCGACCAAAACTATGCAAGAAACCCCCCTCACGGTTAATAAAACACACATCCACTGCCGGATGTGTAATACTTTTTATTTTACTCTCTGGAAAGGGGACGAACATCACTTGAGAGTCACAGCGTGCTCCTGACAGAGCCCAATGCTGTGTTACACCCACCATTGCCTGCCGAGTGCCACACACCTCTGTGTTGTATTCCACTAGCTAGTGCATATGCTATGACACTCTCTAGCCCATGTGCACTGTAACACCACCCCGTGAATATGTCATGCCACACTTGTCTTTGCACGGGTTATATTGCCCCATCTAACTTGCCTTTCTCGATGCCTATGTTATAACGCACAGTGCTATGCCATACATATTACAATCTGGGATCCATATCTTTGTCACAGTGCATATGCAACGTTACACTCCCCAGCACATATTTTATATTACAACTTTAGAGACTAGTTAGGTTACACAACACTGCCCTGTGCATATTACACTCCAAGGCGCATATCGCATAGCACACGCTAGTGCCTGTGCTATCTCACGCTCTCCAATGAATCTGTCATTGCGCACAATGTATTGCATATTATATTTCACGCCCGGTTCATCTTATATCACACTTTTTGGTGCATAGTTTATACCATACACTATATCTAGTTTTCATTTTCAATCGTGCTCTCAGGACTATGTTCTATATAACACTGTGTTCACCTACCCTTTTCACGGGCATTACATTTTGCGATAGGGGGTGGAGGGTCAGGGGGTGTTTCTGCCAAGTGAGCCTGGAGTCACAGTCTCAAACGTCCTCTTCTTCCTGAATAAAAGTGAGATTATGCTGCATATTGTTCATATTTTAAGTAGTTCGCACAGACACAATGTTTTAAAAACAATAAAGTTCCTAATAACCGCCTTCTCTGAACAGTTAGCTTGCTGCCCCATCCCCTTCCTCCCTATCCTCTGTTGTGTGAATCCATGGACTAGCCTCCTCCCTCCTGCCATGCATGGTCTGATGTGCTGCCACTGCCCTCAATTTAGTATGATGTACCAGTCCACTCCTCCTGCCCTCCATTGCCCAATTCTATGCCCCATCATTGACCTCCTGCTTAAACTCTGTGCTTAGCTTGCTGCCCCTATTCTCCTTCCCCCTGCCCTCCGATGTCTTTGTGCATGCCCCTGCTCCATCCTTTTTGCCCACCATGTCCCATGGACCTGCCACTCCTATCTACTCTGAGTGTTCTGTTGAGCTGCCACTCCCCTCCCACCTGCCTAGCATTGTCAGATGACTGTAACCTGTCCCTGCCACCTCCACCCTGCCTGTCCACATGCCATGCCCCTATCCTCTTCCTCCTGTCCTACATGGTCCATTGTACTGCCACACCCTTCTGCCCTCCCTGGTCTGTTGTGCTGCAACTGCTCCTCCTGCCTGCCCCGTGTGGTCTGTTGTGAGGTCCCTTCCCCTGAACTTTCTTGTCTGTGCACAGGTCCTGACCCTCCCTTCTATCCTCCATCGTCCTTTGTGCATGCCCCTCCACCCTCCTTCTTGCCCATCATAGCCATTGTGCTGCCACTAACCCTCCCACTTGCCATGCATGGTCTTCTGTGCTGCCATGGCCCCTCCCACCTTCCCTGTGTGGTCTGTGTGTATGCCATCACAGTCTCACTGTTGCTCTTCATGGTGTGTCTTGCTTCTAGTGCCCATCCTGCCTGACCTCCATGGCTATCTTGCTGCTCCTGCCCTGCCCCCTTGCCCCCAGCCCTACTCCCTCCCTCCTGGCTTGTCTGTTCCATTGTAATGCCCCTGATCCGTCCCTCCTGCCCTTTATGGTCTGTTATGCTGCAGCTTTCTCTCCTGTCTGTCCATTATGGTCAGCTAGCTACCATTGCCTCTTGCCCCTCTGTTCTCTGTTGTCCATGTGCATGGTCCTGTCCCCTCCCTCTTGCTTTCTATGGATTGTTGTGCTGCACTCCCGTCCTGCATGCCCTGTGTGGTGTATTGTGCTGCTGCAAACCCTGATGCCTGCCCTGCAGGGTCAGTTTGGTGCACCTCTCCATGTCCCTCCTGTCCTCTGTTATCCAAGTCCATGTCCCTATCCCATTTCCTTCCATGATCCAATGTACCATACTTGCGAACATTTTGAACTTGGTAAGAGGGAGATTTTGAAAAAAAACTGGGGTATTGATTTTCCCCTTTGAGTTACATTGAAAAAGAGGATATTGTAGACAGGAGACAGATCAAATAAAGCCCATTTGAGCTTAAAAACATTGGACGTTTCCTGGCTGAATCGGGTCTGTTGGCATGTATGGTTGTACTACCATTGCCTCTTCCTTCTGCCCACAATGGTCTATTACATTGCCACAGCCTTGAAGGAGGGTAGATTTTGTATCACAGGGGGCCCCTGGCCCGTTCTGTCCACACCTGAAGTATGAGACCCTTGTCCTTGCCCTGCCAGCCGCATTTGTAGGCCGTATTAAATTGACCAGCGGGTCCTGTGTTGCTATATAATTATCCTGAGACATCCTTACCACTCAGCCAGCATAAAACCCTTGTGTAGGCCCTTCTGTTCAATATGTAGGCCTCTTTGTTAAATTGACCATAGCTCTGCAATTTTAGTGTATAGCAGTCTGAAGGCAGGTCTGCGAGGCCTTCTGCTCCAAACTAGTAGCCCCCACCCTACCCGAGTGCTCCGTGCTCGGTATCAAAGTTCAACATCCCCCTGAAGCTGTCGACATACAGTAGGCTGCATCCTGGACTGGTACTTGCTTCCTGGGCAGGTTTCCCGCTTTTAAGGAAGTGGCAACCGCAGAGCGTCAAGTTAGGAGAACTGAGGAGATTTTATACATGAATATATTGAATTCCTGTACAATACCCATTATTTTCTGCTTGCTCTATGGAACTTACGATAAGCGATTGGCCTGAGAGACTGACCTTTTCACCCAGTCCATTGTCAGCATTAAGTGGGTAAATGACGAAATGTCTGGTAAAATCTGCAGACGAAGCTTTTGGGTAGCATACGTAGGTAGATGTAGCGTGCAAAGGAGCCCACAAAATGATATAAAAAGGGAGCACCCACAGATATCGACGGACTACCTCGCCGTCTGTATGTAGGTTAACAGGCAGTGCAGGTTTTCCCCAAGAGCTGGGAGCTCTTGTCTTCCTTTGCTTAAAATGTCTTGCTCTGCTTTGCTTGAAGTATCTTATTCTATTTTACCTATATGAAATGTCATGTTATGTTTAACCATTGTTCTCTTTACTTTTGCATTTAAAAGATTTTGTATTGTAATTGCAGGAATGCTTGCTCTAAGAGTAAACGTGAGTGTTCCTAGGTAACATTTTCCTTGGTGTAACTTGTTTCTCATGATGCATTTATAGATGTGTTTTCTCTTTCTCTCTGTCAGTACATTAATTGAGATACAGAGAATATTATGACAGCTGTATGATTATCTGGATTCTGTATTTTGTACTTTATGTCTCTATTCTGCGGTTTCTTTGAAGTTGCATCTTCTCATTAAACTGCCATTGTATTCTGCCTCCAATTCCATGTCTCATATGTCTGTTTTCTTCATTTTTGGAGCAAGCGTTCCTAGGCACCCCGGCTCAAATTAAGGTGCCCCTTTTGTCCCTGACTCACTCTCCTGCTCAGTTCGGTGGTGGCTCCCGGGGATCTGGGGACCGCCCCTAGCTTCCTTGACCCGTAATAGATCTTCCCTCCAACAGCCTCTCTTGCAAGTCCTGTATTGTTGGTTTGTTGCCCCTGCCCCCCTTTCCACTGCCCTCCATAGTCTGTTGTGCTTCGACGGCCCTTCCTGCCTGCTCAGTGTGGTTAAATTGTTGCCTTTGCACCCTCCTACCTGCCTTCAATTTTCAGAGTCCGTGCCCCTGGCCTCTGCCTCTCAACAGTATCCTAATGAACAACTAGATTGCTAACATTCTATATTTATTACAAAAGTGTGGAACGCCTGACATCATCTTGATGTAATCAAAACTGTAATACCTAGAGCATTTCCTTTAGAAATTACATATATGAGAGGGTCTTATTGGCATCAAAATTATGGTTAGTGCTCTAAAAGACTAAAATAAGGACATATTTTCTGAGTTTTCAAATAGCGACAAAGCACTTTTAAATTATTTGTTATCTTTATGTTTTTTTATCCAGTTGACCACTTGATTAAATGTTGCACTTAGGGGAGAGGATGTGGTGTTACTTCCAGAACTGCAGACTTTGCAACTGGGGAACCAGGTTGAAGTTTCTGCTTCAGCTCGACATTCTGTGATTCTGGTCAAATCACTTAGTCTCCCCATGTCTACAACCAAAATGAATTTGTTCTTGTGTGATGTAACCAATGCTCATGTAAAGCACTCCAATACCTGACAAGTCTGCACTATATAACACTGCAAAAACACAAAATAATAAGTGTTTTGCACACTTCTGTCATTGGGCTATATTTGGGCTACATCTGGGTGATTTTGGGCTACATTTGGGCTCTTTTGTCTCCGGTGGCCATCTTGGGAGATTTATTTGTTATGAAGTTTCCTAATTTCCTCATGTACTGCAGTCTCCTCAGTAGGAAATGCTTTCAGTTTTTTACTTTGATTCCATCATGAAGGTATCCAGATATGTCACACATTTGCCATAAATTCTGAATGTTAGCACTCTAGTTGCTCATTAGATCACTGTAGTAAAACTACTGCACCATGGAAGTCTGCTCCTGGTATTAAAAGTGCATGTTTCAGTCTGCATGTCAGAATGTTTTAATGAAATAGAAGAGGATTTGAGAAGTCACTCAAAATGTGCCCTCATTTTCTTTCTTCAGCATTAATCATAATTTCTATGGCAAAATGAACCTCCTCATTGTGTTCCTTTTTAAATTAAATGTTTTAAGTGTTACCAGTTTATTCCAATCAAGATGGCTTCAGGTGTGCCATACTTTTGTCATAATGAAGACAGTAAGCGCTCTAGTTGTTTTTAAGAACATTCTGGGACATTCTGTCATTGGGCTATACTTGGGCTACATCTGGGTGATATTTGGGCTACATTTGGGCTCTTTTGTCTCTGGTGGCCATCTTGGGAGACTTATTTGTTATGAAGTTTCCTAATTTCCTTATTTACTGCAGTCTCCTCAGTAGGAAATACTTTCAGTTTTTTACTTTGATTCCATCAAGAAGGCATTCAGATGTGTCACACATTTGCCATAAATTCAGAATGTTAGCACTCTTTTTGCTCATTAGATCACTGTAGTAAAGCTACTGCTCACCAGGGAAAACTGCTGCTGGTATTGAAAGTGCATGTTTCAGTCTGCATGTCAGAATTTTTTAATGAAATAGAAGAGGATTTGAGAAGTTACTCAAAATGTGCCCTAATTTTTCTTTCTGCAGCACTAATCATACTTTTTATGGAAAAATGAACCCCCTCATTTTGTTCCTTTTTAAATTAAATGTTTTAAGAGTTACCACTTTAATCCAAGCAAGATGGCTTCAGGTGTGCCATACGTTTATCATAAGTAGGACTGTTAGCGCTCTAGTAGTTCTTTGGAACACTCTGGGAAGCTGCAGTAGAACACAAAGGAATCAACTGACAGTCTCTGCCCTTGTTGGATGTACATGTTTTACTGAGAATGTCAGATTTCATTCTCACATGACTGAGAAAGATAATGTGAATTTACAGAAAATAAGCTCTCAGTTTAGCCTATAGATCACCTTCCAAACCTCTGTGGTAAAAGCATGAGAAAATATTTTTCTCTCAATCATGATATCCCAGCAGAAGGCTTTTTCACATGGTGAAATCACCTTAGAACATACCACAATTCCTAAAATGAGTATGGTACCATCAACAAATGATTTATAATGTAACTAAAGTCTTAAAACCTTCTATTAACTGCAATGCTTTTTAATGAGGTGCTATCATGTATATTGGTCCCAAGATGGCTGCCAACACTTCTTGGATGAAGTGCTGACAGCCAATCAGATCTCAGGATGAGATGTGTGGTTAGGCTCCGCCCACATATATATATGCTTTTAAATGGTATTTTCTCAGGAAATACTGAACAGATTTACACCAGACCGGCAAAAGGCACTTCCTTGACCTTATGGCTACCTCTCTGCCAAATTTCAAGTAATTCTGTTCAGCCGTTCGGGCTGTAGCTGTGTCTAAAGGTCCTATGGAAAAATGCATGGGGAAAACGCGTTTTGGGACCCCCCTTTTTTCTCGGCCCCTGCTTGACGAATCCCCCCGAGACTTTCAGGGTAGGAGCGGAGCGTAGCGCCCCACCTATTTTGAAAATTTCGCGACGATTCGTCGACCGGCGCCAAAGTTATTCCAAATAGAATGTTGCGGATTTCCTATGGAAACAGGGTCCTAACTATAACTACCTACTGGCGACCGCCAGTAGGTAATATATACATATATATATATATAAAAAACTAAGGGTGACACTTACTTTATATGTCCTTACTTTGTATTGTCGAAATATGTATGGTAAAGACATCCCTGTTAAAGGCAGTGTGTGGTAAAGGATGTGCATAAAGGCATGCTTTGTCAACGCATGGGTTGTATTGTCAATGTCATACAACCTTTTTTTTTAACAAAGTAAAAGTCTGCTAATGAATTCCCCTATATAGCATACCTGTTTATCCTTCAATTGGTTAAGGATTCTTAGTAATGAGGGGGTGAAAAGTATTGGATTTTAGAGAATAACATGCAGAAATATCTTGTATTTTTCAATTGAGTCACACGTTTTTTCTGGTATTTTGTTCAGAGATCAGCCATAGTCTTCTACTGCCATACTCCTGATCTGTGGAGTTATCTCGGATCTCGGAAAACTGATTTGGCTAGTAACTCCAGTTACCAGCTGAATCCAGATTAGCGAGCACTCATAAAGAGACCTTTGGTATTTAGAAATTACTATCAATTTATAGTGGCTACTACTAATTTAACATTGCAATAGTGCAACAAAAATTTGATACATTTACAGGTTTCTGTGTTTTCTATATTCCAGCATATAAGTTACCTACAAACACCCATGCACATCATTTATCGATGGGCTCTATGAAAATACAGCTCCTCCCTATCAACACCACCATGGCCAAACGTGTATTCTTTCTGAATTCTATATTATTCATTTTAATTTACATATAGTAAAGTGCCTAGTTCAAGATTCCTACGAGATCCGTACTTAAGTCAAATCTTAGTTTGAGAATTAAGCATGTGTCTAACATAAAGTAGTTTCAAACAGTTGCTTAAAAGTATGAATTGACACTGATTTTGAAATGGGAGGTAATATAACTGGACATTTACCATGTGTGATGGGCACAGTAATTAGATTAACTTTAACATGTTTGCCTAGCAGGTATTTCACTGGCTGCAGGTGTGTACTTAAGTTATTGATAATGTGTCCTTTTTGATCAAGTGGGGTTTTATAATGAGAAAAACGTTTCGTCAGAGTATTGCTTATAATATTGTACACAATTAAATGAGATAACTCGCCATTTCCTCAGACCTTTTTAGCATTAAACCGGCTTTCTGCAATATTTAAAGAGACTTACAAGAACACTCTGCTGCATATTCAAGGTGTACCTAACAGCTTAACAAAAAGCCCACTGCAGTGTTTTATGCAAACCTTTTAGTTGAGAAAAGTACAAGTATTAATAACTCAAGAGACATAATTGTAGTCATTGTAATTATAATATTGACTAATTCTACCATCAAATTCTAATCCGAGGAAGCAATCTTCTCTGTAGATGTCATGTATATATTTAACTATGAAATCATATTTTTAAATGTTTTAATAATGAGTATTATATTTTTGTCTGTCTGCAGTGTCCATTAAAGTGCAAGAGATAATCAATGATATTACACCATGCTCCTTTTTCATGAAGTTGTGCCTCTGATGTTTAACACGCAAGTCCTTAAAACTATCAGCTGTATATCTATTTTATGTGATGTCTCCACACATGTTGGCAGTCCATCAATTGAATACCCATACATTTCTTTGAAAGCTACTCCGCAATTAGAGCTGAGGTTCAAACTAGTTTGTAACCATAAAACAGACATAAAATAATTATAACTCATTTAGGGAAATTAGAAAAAGAGCAATTAATAGACTCCCATGGTGAAGCTTTGCTGTGGGGAATGGATGATCTATCTATAGAATATTCTTTCAGAAAATAATTTTTGAGAGAAATAAGATGTCTGAGTGATTGATTTTTCTATGCTAAAACTTTTGAAAAGGCCCAAGTTTCCAAAGTTTGTAAACTTCTTCTCAGTAGATTTTGAACTTACTCTACACGAATTTCTCTTTTTATTATTTCTGCAGGGTTTAAAAGGAACGAGCTTTTTCTATATTTGTTATGCTAAACGACATAGGGACATTATAGAGGTACGTATCTGATTCAAAAAGCACAATTGCAAATTGTAGTTTAATCAACCTTTTGACTCACTTATACTTCAACATTAGCACACAATTGTGCGTACATAATATGCGTGTACAGTACCATTTTATTTTATTAGTAGCTTTGTACAAGCGATTGCTACTCGTTTTCCTGTTAAAAACACACAGAGACGTGTCACCTCTGACAGACGTGAGCGGTTGAAAAGAAATGAATGGCACTCTCGAGAGACGGGTTTTCTGTCACTTAAGAAGTTTACATATTTCACATTTTTTGCAGTTTTTTCGAGTTGTGATCACAAGGGAACCCAATGTTAGCTCGGGGTCATTTAGGCTGTGTTCCGTTTCAGACGTGCTCTGCCCTAGTCACAATTCATGACAGAAGGGACAGTTCTCCACAGTACGATGAAATCAAGAGACACTTCTGTATTAAAATCGAAAATAAAGATTGCTAAAACATTTGTTTATTGCAACATTTGAAGTGTTTAGGTTTTCAGTAAATGCTCTTAAAATGTGCAGAATTGTTGTAGGAACAATGTATATCACTTTCTAGCTGTGCACATTAAATACAATTATATGGGACATTTCGATGCTGTTCAACAAACAATAAAACAAATGCAGTCTTCATCAGATGTGATAACGTAAAACAAATGTGATAATACTTGATTATGCGATGTAGTCTTCTATCGTTCTCAATGAGGCCATGAATCACATCATTTTAGATTTGTTTTAGACTTTAGGTATTTGGCATTGACTTTCAGATAACGCTAGAATGCAAATGTAAAATTAAATAGCACAGTACAGGAAATCATTATAAAATAGCACCCATTCCTTTGGTATGGCAGGTCATTTAAAATGTTGCCATCGCTGTGCTCCTAACACCTGTGCTCATTTTTGAACTCATGGTGGTTATCCGCTCTTAAAAAGTGTAGTTGTAATTCGTCGATTTACTGATTCTACGAAATGGACTTTTGGATACTGGTCAAAAGAGGACCGTGTTGTGCAAATCACTAAAAAGGCATATTGACAAGCAAGAAATAAGAAATCGACTCAGTTTAACGCTAAGGAACCAAGAAACAAAGGGGCCTATTTACAATAGAAGTGATGGAGCGCAGAATTAGTCTTCTTGGCTTAACGCAGCGCTCCGCCACTTCGGTAATGCAGGGCTGCACCCTATTTACAACAATAAGGTGCAGCCCTGCGTTTCCCCCTGTGCTTGCTCTTCATTTAGCTGCCTAGTGCCAAAACAGGCATCTTTTGCACCAAAGTGCAAGGTTGTCTGCGTTGCAGGGAAAGATTGGTTATGTGCAGGAAGGTGTCCCTTCCTGCACATTAACAATCTTTAAATGGCGTTTTGTAACTTATATGTGTTCTGCTTAATGCAGCACACATAGAAGTTGCAAAATCATTTGTTTTAAAGATTGTTTATGTGCAGGAAGGGACACCTTCGTTCACATAAACAATCAATGGCGTTTTGCTGTTTGGAACCCCCACCGCAACACCCACTGCCCTCCCTTTTCACGCTAAGTGTAGCGTGAAGGGGCGCCTTATTTACAAAGCAGCGTTAATATGCCCCAAAGTTGTTTGAAATATAATTTGGAAAATTGATCTGTCGATTCATATGAAATAATCTGCACAAAGATTTAGCAGATTGACTCACGGCAAGGCTTCCATCATTTTGTATTACTTTTTATTGAGTATGCATTTACCAGGGCATCTTGGTACTCAGAGTGAAGAACAGAGATACCACAGTTCAATAAGCTAAAAAACACATCAGTGAATAAAGACCATTACTAAACAGGAACAGATATTAAAAAACAAAAGGTACCAGGGCTGGAAACGAGTCAAGGCTAGAGCTTTGAAAAGAGGAAAACTTTCATTAGATAATCAACATTTGTGACGTTTTAAATCATCTGTATCTCCACAGGGTAATCATTCGAGAGTTTAGGTTCCAGAGCATGGAAGGCTTTACCACCACAGTGCACCCATTTTTAGGTCTCGCCTGACCCAGCGCATGCGCTGGTCTGGCGAGACTTTTTGTGAGAGCTTAAAAAAATGCTGCCATGGCCGGCCTAGAGCTACAGTGCATGTGCACGGGCGAGCGCTTACGAGCAGAGGCTTTCCTCCTCATGCTCATTAAGCGCATCGCTCATCGCGCTTGATCACGAACGCGATCACTTTCACTTTCGCGGCCAATGCTTGTTTCATTTCTCGTTAAGGTCTTCGTCGCTTTCCAGTGTGCTTTTCCAGTGTGAAAGCTTTCGCTTTCAACTATGGCAACCGGCAGCGCTCCCGGCGTGTGCCCTAAGCCCGGTACAAGAAAGGACAGTTGTTGAAAAAGAGATTGTGCCTCAGTGTTCGTGTTAAGATACCACTTTTTATTGCTGGTGAATTCTCAGACATATTGCTTTGATGTCGAATGCCCAATAACACCCTAACTCCGTGACACGACCCTGGGGCACCTAGTTGTGTTGATAAATGCACTTTAAAACTTGGCTTGGATACAGGAGGGTGATTCGGAACACCCAGGATCCGAGTCCATAACTGGCTCTTAAAGTTGTCAGCCATTTAGGCGATGTTTGTTGTGACTATTGTATTCATGGTGCTTGTTTTTTGACAGGTGTATGGTCTGGGGGACATGTCATCTCTCTTGCACCTGCCACACTTTTGTGGTAAGTGGTGATTTCGTAAAGCAGTTTAGACCCAAGCATGAATAAAATTCCACTTAATTATGAACCATCGCCAAAATAGTTTTATCAGATACCTATTGTCTTTTAGTGATCATTTTAGTATATTTGCTTATCACATTTTTTATTTGCTACATCTGTGAACAAAAGCCATTAATATTATCAAATTTACCGCCCTCCGAAGGATTTTTGCGAGGATTTGAATTTGTGACCTGCATATCGCCTTCGATGTCGGTGGTGAGCGTTTAACTCGTAAAAAAGGGACTACGTATAGCAATGTATAGCTAGCTCATCTAACCCAACCACATTAACAGAAAGTATGAAAAAAAAACACACGTGCACGTGAAACATTTTCCGAACTGCTCTTGTGATGATTGTAGGGCAGGTCCAACTTGTTCCCTCCAGAAACAATATTGATTTTACTTTGCTCCGTAAACAGCAGTAAAAGTGAGCAGTGTGGCAGTTCCCTCCTCGCCCAGGGCAAATATTTTTTTTTTTTTTAAAAAGGATATGAGCACATGCTGTACACTTCAGTTTACAACGCGCAACAAAATAGTTTACTCAAATTATCTTCAGCCAGCCCAAGCAGGGCGTAGTGGGGTTGAAGAGTAGGTGTCGTACCAAGACCCGAACTAGAAAAAGCATCTCATGGCCCCGTAAACCACACAGAATCTGCCTGCCTAGAACCCTAGCCTCAAGTAGTTTTTTTTGCAGTGTTCTATACCCTAGGCATGATTTATTGCATCCATATCACCGGGTTCCTTCAATTACTGGCTTCCTTCGGGTCGCCAAGTAAGTAACCCCTTGATACTAGCTTGGTTTACCAGCTCCACTTCTGTCATAATTAGTTCACCCTGCTGCAATAGTTTCCTTGAGGCACGCAGCACCATTCATTTTTCCAACTCCTTCATTTTCCTGATTGATTCATCTCTCTTCTACTTTATTCACCCAAGTGTTTGAATTGTTTTTTTTTTATTCCGCTTCTCCTACGCTAGTCCATTACTTGACTAAGTTAAAAATTGCCGATTAAACTAACAAGCATTGGCATAGCCAATAGATCTCACCTTTGGGACCTTATAAGTGTTTAGTTATCCAGTACAATATCCTTGGTGCAACAACATCAAGTGTTGCATAGCTGAACACTTATAAGGTCCCAAAGGCGAGACGTATTGGCTATGCCAATGCTTGTTAACAGCTGCCACAGAGACAACCTGCAGAGGACTAGCTGAGCGTTAGAAAGTGATATAGAAGGACCGGGCTAGGCTCATAGAAGGATTTGTGAGACTCAGAAAGTACTTTCAGATTCATTTTTTTATCTGGAGCCATTATGGGCTACCCCGAGCCTGAGAAATATGGTTCGGTTTGCTGAGACCATCAGCAAGTCTCAGAGCTGCATTCAGCAGCCTTTGTAACTTAGTGATGGCTAGGGCTGCACTGCCTACCTAGAGCAAATTGCCGTAGTCAAGGAGGGATGGGGAGACACAACCCCACTCCTACCTGTAAGGGTTTAAAGAATACAGCTTTTTTAGAGTACTGAGCTGAAAAAACCCAGTAGCCCAGACTATTTGGATCTGAGGTAGACAAAGACACAACTTCTAATAAATAATTACTCCCACATGACTGTCTCTATTGGTGTGGGAAAGGGGCACATCTGCTGGGGTGAGGAGTCAAGGGACTAGGTTTGGGAGTCCTCACCTTTGATTAGACTCAGTCTTGTCACAATTTAGTTTGAGGAAAATGTACACCATCCAGCACTGGATCTTAGCTAGGCAGTCTCACAGCTGTCCAATGGAGCTGGAGAAGGGCTAGTTAGATTTACGCCAGAGTTGTGTGTCATCGGTATAGGCTAACACAGTGGAACCAAAAGAGCATATTAGGCAACAAAGTAGATTGATGTAGATGTTGGATAGGACTGGAGGCATGAATAAGCCATAGAGGACAGAGGGTGGTAAATAGATGTTGTTGTTTGAACTCAAGGGAGGTAGTGAAACAAGTTGACTTCTGTTCACTAGGAGAAAGGTGAGCCAATTTTAAACCTGTCCAGTTGTGCAGATGGCTTGGATGTGACACAGCAAGATGGCATGGTTGCCCATAGTAAAATCTGCTGAAATATCCAGAAGAAGAATTCTGGCACGCTGTCCCGTATCCTTGCTCTGCTGATCCAGAGTTGCTACTAAGACACTTTCCATGCTATATCCTGGGCAAAACCCAGCTTGACTTTCATTGAAGTGGTTCCATGCATGATAATTTGCCAGCCTACCTGCTAGGTGCTTTCCAAAGGTCTTGGTCATGGTAGGACAGTGCTTAATTTGTGCCGGTGTTTGCTGGTGCTCAGCACCGGCACCTTTTTCTAAACATCAGCACAGATTTATCCACTACATGGTGGGGCTTAGTAACTATTTTTTTAGCAGAATTCCCAATGGAAATGTAAGATACTTTTTAAATACTAGTACGTAGGTATGGCTGTCAATAGCATTTGGAAGCAGTGGTTGGAGTTGGAATTGTTCCAGGTGCATTGGATTCATAAAAAAAATACTTTAGGCCTTGGCACTTCATTTTTTACAAATTAAGCAGTGTGGTAGGAGATTGTGCAATCAGACAAATGTTATTTAATTTGTAAGGATACAGGCCTGATTTGTATTTTAATATAGGGGTTATTACTTATTCCTTAACTAAATGAAGACCATAACCTACATGTAGGATGGTACTAATGACCTATTGAATAGGTTCTCCAATTACAGGAAGGAGGTCTTCAGAAGACATATAGCACAGGGATCGACTGAAGAGCCCGTAGATAGAATGATGTAGAACTTTAATGAGATTTATGGGGAGGAGCTTCAAGATGTTAACTAGGATGATATATCCTGGCTCTCTGATGGATATAGCAGCAACTCCTGACTAAGCATTAGCCTCCTCATCAATCTTAATATATTTCGCCGAGAGATGAGGGGTGGTAAAATTCTTTCACCTTGTTAAAAAGAACTTTGGCGATGATAGATAACTACTGAAACAGAAAGGCTATGAAGTGAACCTTGGCCAAGAAGAGAACGTATTTTTATTGTTTTAAGAACCTTTTTTATTACCAATCCCCGCCCTTGGTCCCCTTTTTCTTCCACCTTCTCTCATATTGCCTGTCGGGATGTCTTTCCTATTCAAGCGCAGTGGAGAGTCATCTATGACGTGGTGCATCACTCCTGATGAGGAGAGCAACAGTTGGTGCAGACCTGCCTGCAAGAGATATAGTAGCCTGAAAAGGGACATCCAGGAGAATGTTAGGAGCATCTTCAGAGGGTGGAGTGACATGCAAATCCTTGGAAATATTACTGGCTTCAGCTATATCCACTTTCGTATATTTCCTTACAATGGGCTCCCTTGTTCCCTTGTAAATGAGGTTGGAAGCAAGATGAAACACGTAATTAGGAACACTCACACCAGATAATAGGTTTGATTCAGAGATTACTAATAGCACAGAAGGTTTTACAAAAAGTAAGGTCCAGCATGTGTCCCTTCTGTGGGTGGCTACTTTATTCAGTTGCTCAAAGCCTATCTCACCTAGTTCTGTGGGAAATGCAAGCAGGCTGAGTTTGCTACATGTGTTATTCTCTCCATGAAATGCTAGCATGCTGTTTGTGCTACATGTGTTAATATAGTGATTTCATTTGTAAATCTCCTGGAACGTGAAATGTGATCCAAAGCATCACACTGTTTCACAATTAACCCAACATCCTGAAATCAAATATCTTTTTTATTCAGGAATACAATGTATAACAATAGGAAACTAGACTAATAACAAATGATTAATAATTTCTGAAAGTATGAAGAAGAAAGTATAATTGCAAGTTCAATGGAAAAAAACAATTGTCATAACCCAATATTAACAAGCAGAGCATACAATGTAATGCAGGCATGCCAGATAAAGTCTAATTTTACATCTGGCTTTTTTTTTTTTAAGAGTGCCCAGTTAGACCCATTGTAAGGACAGAAATGAAATTGTAAGCTTCAACCTGACCTCCAATGGCGATTCTTCTATGCATTATTCTATATGATACATGAGAGGAATTCCTGATGTCACTGGATTTAAAAGAATGTGTCTGCATACCCAGAACCATTGGCTGCATTAGAAGGTTCTCATAATATTTCCCAGGAAAAATGTTAGCATTCCCATGTTTCAATTTGAGGTTACCTCCACCTCAGGGTTTTTATTAGTAACTTACATCTGCCTACCTCTGTTTGTATGTATAATACATGGCTTGAGGTTTAAGGTACATCCTTACCAGGAAGGCAGGCCGAACCATTCCTCAATTGAAGCCAAGGTTAACTTTACATGAATTCTCATTTGGTGTGTAGGATCCTTTAAAGAATTATCTTGATCCAAATCAGTGACAACACAGACATAGAAAGGGTCATCCTTCTGCTAGCTTTTATAACTAAGTTTCAAGCATTATTAGCAGCTGGACTTTAAATTTTAAAAGCATTTTCTTGCCCACTGTTTTATTTACAGGACTTGTATTTGAGAATTTTCAGCTAACTAGGGGGCATATTATCGAGACAGGTGATAAAATTATCGCCACTTTAGCGGCAGAAAACTGCCGCTAAAATGGCGATAATGGGCTTGATAATATGCTCTATGGAATTCCAATTGAAGCCCATGTTAGATGTGAAGGACGTCTAACCTGAGCTTCAATTGGAATTCCATAGAGCATATTATCAAGCCCATTATCACCGTTTTAGCGGCAGTTTTCTGCCGCTAAAGCGGCGATAATTTTATCGCCTGTCTTGATAATATGCCCCTAAGACATTTGCGCAAGCATGAAGTTAAACAGATAATAGTCATAAAAAGAATTACAATTAATGAATTTATATATTTTAGGTAATGTATTACCTGCAGTAATTTGCATCACAGTAAAAGGAGGCTTTTTAAATAACCTACACAATGATCACATTGAATCCATCAACCACCACTCATCGTCAAGATAAGTATAATTTACCATTTTAACTCCACATCTATTTACACTACACTTAGCTGACGAAGTAGTGGTTAGGTTGATGTAATGAAGCCTATCTACCTTTAAGTTTTAAAAGAAAATAATGTTTTAATATATAAAAAGTAAGTTAATATTAGGCATAGGTTTTTATGAAAAGTCACCTGTTCTTTAGAAGGGAATAACTAACAAAAATAGCGCATGTGTGAGGACCTGAGGCAGCAATGACAAATTAACTCAACCGCCCTGGTTGGGACTCACTACTCCCTATAGTTCCTGTGTCACCCCGAACTGGGCCTGAGTGCATTGTTACTCTGCTACCATGCTCTGGGGTGTAACCAACATCAAATTCAGTTTTTTTAGACCAATTAGTGTCAGTTTCCATCAAACACTCTTCTCCTTGGTGAATTCAAGTATGTTTTGGTACCCCTTCGGGCTCAATTACAAACACATTAACTCAGGGGTTATCTTATCAAAGTTTACCAGAGTCATTCATGGGCCCACAGTCATAAACGTTCATAATTTTCTACTTAAATATAACAGAAAGTTATATTGGCTCCATTAATTTCTCAATATAACAAGACCACTACTTATTACCTTTGATCTACTGTCACCTCACTAACCAAATACAAAACCCTCACACCTGTTTTCCCATGTGCTACCTTCTGATCAGAGCACAACTAAGGTCCTCTACTCCATTCTCCTTATCACTATGATAGCTGATAATTGTTCTTGTAAGGAGGCTTTGAACTATTTTTTCAAACTCAATTTAATTTTTACGAATCTCTAGTCTACAATAGTCTGTCTCTTGCCTAAGCATATAAAGACCAGGAATTATCAACATTTTGGGCCTGATTACGAGTTTGACAGTACACCAAACCGCAGTTGGGCCGCCCACCAGATTACAAGTATTTCTCATGTCTGGCTGGCTTCTTTTAACATTCCCAAGGAGGTGCCCTGAAAATAGTCGCGATAATTTTTACGCCGTTTCCTGATAATATGCCCCTCAATAAGGAAAGCAAAGTGGACGATATAAAGGATAAACATTATCGGGGACTGAATAGAACCTCATGGAACCCAAGGGCGAGGACTGCCGATAAAGCATGAAAATAAACCTGAGTCAGATTGAAATCTTTCTTGAACCACAAAAGGGCTGCATGAGAGATTCCAGAATGTTCCTGCTGTTTCAGTAAAATTAGATGGTCTACGGTATCATATGCTGCTGACAGGCCCAAATTGCAAAGGCCTGCAGGAACACTCTGATTCTCAAAACATAATAGTTCATCCTAAACAGTTGATACCACCATTTCAGTACTATATCCTAGACAGAAATTAGTTGCATAACAGGTTGTGTGAAGCCATACATTCAGAAAACGTATTGCAAACTGCATGTCCTAACAGTTTGGCCAAATATGGATGCTCAATGTTTTTTTTTTATAATTAACTGCACTGATCGAGGTCAAGGTGGATTTCCTCAAAAGTGGAACAATCTGAGATTTCCTTAGCTCATATGGAATGCAACCTGACACTAGTGAGGCAGTGATAATGCTCATTGCGGGACTATGGGGCACATGTATCAAAGGTTTTTGAGATTCACAAAAATCGGCCGTTTGCGATCGCAAAATGGAGTTTTGCGCTGCATGAAACTTTTTGGGATGCGCAATTTCAGTAATCGCAATTTTCTGCGATTTTTCCCAAATTGCGATTGCATTTACGGAAGCACAATTTGTGATTCCTTAAATGCAATGCTTAAAGCACTTTCAAATAGCGATTTTGCTATTTGGGGCTGCAAATTACCCTAAAATAAAACAAAACAGTAATTTGCAAAAGCTTTTAAAAATGCACCAGAGTGCATCTTTCAAAGTTTCATGTTACACACACACATGCCCTTGGGGCATGTGTGTGTGCAACATGGGTGCACAGTGTAATTTCAGGGGTGCAACAGGGTGTCCTTTTGACACCCTTGCACCCTTGAAATTGCATGCGCAATTTGTGAGTACCAATTGGTACTCGCAAATTGCACATGCAATTTCCCTTTCATTCCTATGGGCCTGTAGGCCCATAGGAATGAACAGGAAGCCATTCCTGAATTGCGACTCACAATTTGCGAGTCGCAATTAAGGAATGTATAGGAATCACTATTTTTATACAGATTCCTACATGCATAGGCATTGTTGAGTCCTTAATTGCGATTCCTTAATAATCGCAATTAAGGACTCGCAAAATCCTACCTTGATGCATGTGCCCATATGTGCTTTCAGTGTTTAAATTTCATGCAGTTTGGCCGGAAGCTAATCAGCACCCAATCTCGAGTGTGTGCAATAGTTTACACGAGAAATTACCTTATTCATTCAGAGGGGAGAGTGTGAGTGTGGGAGTAGTGGTTTATGCAACTCTTGCAAAGAACAGATTTTTGGGCTTACAGAGCCTTGCATCATCTAAAACTTGAAAGGTAAACTAAATTGTTTCATATTTAGAAAATATAAGGATTCAGACATACCACGGCCATGACTGATAAACAACTACAGTATCATCCCAGGTTAAAGATAGAGACATTGCATTTTCTTAGTCTCCTTCATTTCATCTTAAACAGGTCAGTCTGGAGGAGACCATTTCCTTACTCAGTTAGGTGACACTACAGCTGCGTTAGAGCCCTTGCAGCAGCCTGGCTACTAAAGTAACATTCACACCTCTTGCACAAGTAATACAATGCCTTGTTAACATATCCAAAGTGAATCATTTGCTTTTTGTGGAGTAATTTAAAGGAAGACCTGCTGACTCCATTCCTCAAAAACTTGCCACCACCAAACTCCGCTAAATTCTGTCCAGTTACCATTTTTCCTGGCTAAGATAATTCAAAATATAGTTGTTAAACAATTGGGGCACTTTTTAGAATCTAGTTCCGTTATGTATCCATTCCATACAGTCTGGTTTTGTTGTACAGTTCCTATCAATATAATTAGAACTGTGCCTAATCTGGACCACATAAACATCAAAATATCAGGACTGGGTCCACTCATATAATCAGAGCATGTTGGCCCAATTCCTGGCTAGCTCACAGTGCACCATCTGAACCCTTAATCGTACAGGGTACCTGACAGTGTCTGCAACCTCAGAACATGATCACTCTAATTCCCCCAAGGAAATCGTGAAAACAGACCTACCCCATTGTTATTACTTAGGCATGCCCAAAGGGAGACACAAGAAATACACAAATTAGCATTTCAAATATTTATTGAAGCAATTGCATTCTTGTGTAAGAAACTTGAGCAGCAATTATTTGCAGAAGGAAACAAAGCATTGTTACCAGCATTACAAGTATGGTGAAAAGACAAACAGTTCACCCATCATAACAGCTACAGTGATTATGTGAGTATATGAATATGTCATACTTAGAATCCTACCTAATCCTACCTCTACTATTGAGACCAAAGTGGGGGTGCTGTCTGACGGATAGCTGGGATGCTAAACTCCTCATATCTGTGTAAGATGTATCAGAAAGCCAGTCTGGTGTAGAAAAGGCTGCCATCCTTTGCAGCATAGCTATTGGAGTCAGCAGAGCTGGATTTCAGTAACAGGTTAACTTTCCAGGCCAATACATAGAAGTGCTTCTTTGAGGAACTTAACTCAGAGACAGTTTATATAATCGAAGCCTGGTTCGATTCAAACATTAAGTGCATTGCTGATGTGATTGTTTGTCTTTCCGATTCAAAGCTGTCTCCAACCAGACAACAAAAAGCAAGGGCAACATGCTCCGTGTTCTTCAACCTTGGACAGAGTGTACAAGTGTAATGATAAAATTCCTATGAAAAAATGTGCCTACAAGCAGAACACTTTCTGAGTATGTTATCATGTACGTGCAAAGTATGTAAAAAGTCATTTTATAAAAAGATGTCATGTTTAAATGTAAAAGTCAAAATTGACACTTTTGTGCACGGGCCCTGTTGAACCCCACACCACCTTTGAGTGGGACAAGACAGCTTTACTATGCCCCTCGAATGACATGCTACCTTACATTAATGAGGGAATACAACACTTCATATATTAGGTCATCAGGGCTTTCAGTAGAGCTCACACAATTACATGTAATCACTTGTTCATTGTGTTAAAAGCATCAGTATTTGCTATGAAGTGATTTCAATCCTTTATCTGAAAAGAGCCAATAGATAAAGTTGGGGCAATTTCTATCTGATCCCACTTCTATTAACTTTGGGGTCCAACTGGGGTCGGTTTTATCACTTTCTCTTTTTAACATCTATCTACATGCACTAATTTACTTGGATGAAGTTGTGCTTCAATTCTACATAAATGAGACACACATATATATTTGATTTAAATCTCCTGTTGTATTACTTCCAGCAGTGGACAAACTCAAGCATTTTTCAGATGAATCAAACCAAGGTGTAACTAATGATGCTAAGCATAAATCCTCTCAGATAGATCTAAATATCTGCAACATCTTTGGATTGAATCGATTTCTAACTAACATTGTTAAGAATCATTTGGATGCAAAGGTCTTTTTTAAGTCAAATGTCAACACAGTAGTAAAAAAACTTTTTTTGCAGATCAACAAAATCAAACTCATTTTACCACTTTCTTTTCTGAGGATTAATACATATGTCTCTGGTGAAGCAATACATGCTGGGCTTGAATATTTCAATGTCCTCTACATTGGCCTACTTGTGTCCCTGTTGCATTATCCCCAAATGCCCTAAACCCATGCTGCACATGGCTCTCAATCTTGTGGCCAGGACCTGTACCCAAAAGCCCACTATCAGCGAATTCCCAAAGTGCCCAGCCTTCGGCTGCACCAGCACAGAGGCCTTGTGCCCACCCACTGGTGGCAGCCAACCCGAGCTGTTCATGACATTTGCCTGCACACATCAGGGGTTGGGGGCATGCCTAGTACGTGGCCCGGTCCTGCACCCAGCCTGCTGCCAACAGCCTTGTTTTTTCCACGGTTATTGATTGCTTCCACTGGTCGTCAGATAGTTGTGATAGTGTGAAGCCAAGCCTGCCTGATAAGCCTAAGCTAAGGTGAAACCAGTCCAGGTTTGCTTATGTTCCAGTTCAGAGTGGACCTGGCCAATCAGTTTGGGTTAGGCTGTTTCCATTGGAGCAGGGTCAAGACTGATTTGCATATGGGTTGGCCCAAAATGAGATAGCATGGTGTGCAAAATAACAATGGTTTGGATTGTGGCCTGAGTAATTGCCAGTGGCTGTGATTAATTCATGCATACTTCAGAGAAACCCTCAGCACACCCTGTGCTCAGACACCTCTGAGGATCTCCTCCATAGGTGTGAAAAGGTTTTTTCAACAGTGCAAAAGATGCAAATAAACATTTATTCCTGATTTTCAAAATAATGGAAATAAGTGTATCAAAGCTCTTTTCCGGTGATTCACATTTGTTGAAAACATCAAATATGATTGACAGGAGTCGCAAAAGATGATTCATGATTTTCAACAGTCCAAATATGCACCTTTTTAAAATACTATCTCAAAAACTACTATATAAATTTACATCAAACAAATAAAATTACTTTTCCTAAGTTCTACTTTCATGTCATGTTTCCCCTCAGGGGTTTTGGTTGTAAGTGCAAGCACAATTTCTATGCGAGATATAATGGGGAAACAAAGCAAACGCAAGGAGATGATGGACGGAGTGCTGACACTTTTCAGACACTCACCCCCAGTCACAGACCTGGGGTGAATCCATCATCATTCTTTAGCTCACTTCGACACCCCAGTTCAGACACAGCTATATGCAAATCAGTCTTCACCCTGTGCCTCATGGGAACAGTCCAGCCCGAACTACCAAGCCACGTCTTCCCTGGACCAGAAACAAGCATCCTGGAACCGGTTTCAGGCTAACAGCCCTCATCAGCCAGGCTTGTCACCCTGAGTGGGACGGGTATGTCCAGACGTGGGTCCCGTGCTCTCAAGCTATCCTTGCTGAAACCGGTCCCAGGATGCTTGTTTCTAGTCCAGGGAGGTCCTGGCCTGTCAGTTCGGGCTGGACTGTTCCCATTGGGACAGGGTCAAGACTGATTTGCATATGGCTGGGTCCAAACTGGAAAGGCATGGTGAGCAAAAAAACAATGGATTTAGGCCCAGATCTCTGTATTGGGGTGAATGTATGACATTGTTCTGCATTCTGTCCATCAATTGTTCTTTTTGCAGCTATAATGGGGAAACATATTTTTTAACCCCTGCTTAACTTATTCGCTCCTCGCACAGAAAGACCTAAAAAACAACAGGTGGTATTTGTAGCTGACTGCGCCATATGAGTGCCACATTTAGTGTAGATCCATCCATGGCTTCGAAAGTCATAGGCCAATCAATAACGCCTTTAAACTTTTATGTACATTTTCTGGACAGGGGGTTTGGGTCTCTTGTCTCAAACTTCAGAACCAATTTGGGGTCATTCTGCTTTCACGTATCCATCTCAAGCTGCTCTCCAAACAAAGCCTTTGTGTAAAGTGATTGGGTGATCACCTTTCTCTGGTCATTATGGACACTGTTTCCAGTCTTTACCTTTTTGTGATAAGATAAAGTGTTATTGGTGTCTTAGCTTTGTTTTGCTTTCGTTAAACTAATTAGACTAAAGTATACAAAAACTAACATTTCTAAGTGAAAATTTCAGAATTGGAGATAGCGTCTGTAAAGACCTGAAGGGAGGTGGTCACCATAAAAGTGATGTTTCCAATGGCAGGTAAGGCTAGGGCAGTCTCCAAACAGGAGTACCTACAACATGGGCACAATAAAGCATGAGAGTTCTGCAGAAGAGGGGCCAGTAGGTGGTACACTGCCACCACCTCTTTATGTACTACACTCAGGAGAAAAGTCATCCTCCATTACTAGGAAGACACTTTTGGTGTGTCCTTCCATGTCACAGGAGAGGTCCTGAACCTCACAATGTCAGGCAAGGGCCTAGACCTCTGCACATACACAAGGTTAGCAAGACACCAGACTCAACTCCACCTCTGAGGAGGAGGACGCAAACACCAGCAGGGCTAGTGCGTCGACCCAGAGACTAACAAATCTGTTTCCGAGAGACTCTGGATAAAGGCTGAACAGTTACGTCGGGCAGTGGATGAGGATACCACCGGCCAAGGAGAGGAAGTTCTTTGGACACTTTTCCTTGAGCAAAACCAATGTGTAGTGTCTCAAGAGCAGGTCCAAACAGAATCTTGGCTTGCAGTGAGCTCCACCTTCACTTCTGAAGCCTCTATTTTTTCGGTGCCTCTAGATACACCCCATGCCTGCCTATGCATCTTCTCCTCCTCCCAGTGCCAGCTGAGAAGACCTTGTGTCGACAGATATTTCTGCCCCAAACACCCCACACAACATTTGTGCTGCCCAGTACCTTATCCCATTATATATGTGTGTGGCTTTTAGTGCCAATTGTAGAGTTTCAGGGAGAACTCTATTTGGATATTGCGTACTTAGTTGGGGAGGCCCCTGTACAGCTAAAGTATTTGTGTGACATAACAACCTCGTTGGTAGCAGCTCTGGCCAACAACAACAATCTTTTTCTACTTGAAAAGAAAAGCCATAAAAGTACAATTTATAAACATAGCATAACATCGGCATTAAAACGACCATTTCACTGCAATTAAAACTCATAAAAACAGTATCACTTCAGTACCTGTTACACATCTGTGTGAAAGCAGATGTAACCAAAAAGAATGCTGTTTACAGGTGTCCTCAGAGGAGCATCAAACATACTGTTCATTAATACTAAAAAGCCTAAAAGACAATTTCACTACAGTGCCGTTTGAATGTAGTCAGACTGTTGAGCTTTGTGGATCTCCTAAAATCATAAATTTGTGAGTTCTCAAAGCATGCCATAAATAAGATGAAGACCTTAAAAACAGTATTACTTCATTCCCAATTGCACATAATCATTCCATTGGTCTTCCATACATATACTAATTCGCATAGCATGCCATACATAGGATGTTACAGAGACACAAATTAGAAAGGTATTTCAATTGTTGCAGAAAGGTCATGGCCAACCTGCTAGATCTCACTTGAGGTTGTTTAAAAATGGGTCTCAGAATTAATAACCTAGGAGCCTTATGAAACCAACAAAAGAGCGTGAAGTGTAAGATACATTGCTTGTCACCATTATCAAAACGGCATTTGGCCAAGGTGTTTGACCAATCATTCATATGTGGAAAGGTAGCACTATGATACACCATATTGAGCCTAAAACATATAAGAAAATTTCGAAATTGGGTGTCCAGAATTGATGGTAAATAAGGTTGAAGCCCCCTCTCTGGTGTCAGCTTACAATATGCTTTACAACTTGTTTTGTGTCTCGTGCCTGATAATCTCTCATGCACAAAAAAGTTGGAAACACATATGTTTGAGCTCTGCCTTAATAACAAGTTGGGAACACATAGGTTTAAGCTCTGCCTTACTAACATCCAACATTGATTCAGGATAATTATTGAAGTTTTGTCTGTTTATATGATTACATAAGCTCCTTACATTCTTTAACTAAGGTATTTCTAATGCCTGCTCAAGTAATAAACAGTCCGCCACTACTCTCTTGGTTAGGGTGTCTTCTGGCTTAGTCCATGTGCCGTGCCATAGGACTAGCGGGCACATGCATCAAGGTAGGATTTTGCGAGTCCTTAATTGCGAATATTAAGGAATCGCAATTAGGGACTCTCAAAAGCCTGTGCATGTAGAAATCGCTATTAAAATATCGATTTCTAAACATTCCTTAATTGCAATTAAGGAATGAATAGGAAATTGTATGCGCAATTTCCGAGTACCAATATGTACTCACAAATTGCGCATGCATTTTCAAGAGTGCAAATGTGTCAAAAGGACACCCTGGTTCACCCCTGAAATTGTGATGAGCACCCATGTTGCGCACACACACGCCCCAAGGGCATGTGTGTGTGTGTAACCTGAAACTTTGAAAAATGAATTTTAGTGCATTTTTCAAAGTTTTTGCAAATTACAGACCAGTTTGATTTCTCTGTAA
This sequence comes from Triturus cristatus, assembly GCF_964204655.1. Lineage (NCBI taxonomy): Eukaryota > Metazoa > Chordata > Amphibia > Caudata > Salamandridae > Triturus > Triturus cristatus. The sequence continues at coordinate 251,448,364 of NC_140584.1, forward strand.
TTTGCAGTCCCAAATAGCGAAATCGCTATTTCAAAGTACTTCTAGCATTGCATTTAAAGAATCGCAAATTGTGACTCCTTAAATGCAATCGCATTTTAGGAACTCGCTAATATTTTGCACACATAGGTATCAATACACAGAGGATATTGCACATCAGGGTAGATGTGGAAACTCATATACAATCAACAGCAGCGGCTGTATCACAAAGGCTAAAATATTACAGATAGCGGGCCAAAAAGGGAAATGTGGCAACGAATACCTTTAATAGGAATGTGATTAATGAGCTATGGTGTAATCCTTATAATTATTACAACCGTGGACTTATACCTGATTATACATTGTCAAACACTCCGGAAAACTAAGAGTGATGAAAGATTGAAGTGTTTCTGCTATGTCTATCCATGATGTGTTATCAGGTGATGTTTCACACACTGCACTGCCACTTTGAAAATGCGTAAAATGCTTACCTCCGTGTCATGTGATCAAGGCTCCCCCTGAACCTAAACGCGTCAGGACCGAGCAAGGCAATAAACATTATTTAAGCACTACACTGTGGTCCGTTTCTGTCTGTGCAGGAAAGCTGAGGAGTGACGGAGTGCATGTATATATATTATCTACTGGCGGTCGCCAGTAGATAGTTATAGTTAGGACCCTGTTTCCATAGGAAATCCGCAACATTCTATTTGGAATAACTTTGGCGCCGGTCGATGAATCCTCGCGAAATTTTCAAAATAGGTGGGGCGCTACGCTCCGCTCCTACCCTGAAAGTCTCGGGGCGATTCGTCAAGCGGGGGCTGAGAAAAAAGGGGGGTCCCAAAACACGTTTTTCCCATGCATTTTTCCATAGGACCTTTAGACACAGCTACAGCCCGAACGGCTGAACAGAGTTACTCGAAATTTGGCAGAGAGGTAGTCCTCAGGTCAAGGAAGTGCCTTTTGTAGGTCTGGTGTAAATCTGTTCAGTAGTTCCTGAGAAAATAGCATTTAAATCAATATATATATGTGGGCGGAGCCTAACCACACATCTCATCCTGAGATCTGATTGGCTGTCAGCACTTCATCCAAGAAGTGTTGGCAGCCATCTTGGGACCAATATACATGATAGCACCTCATTAAAAAGCATTGCAGTTAATAGAAGGTTTTAAGACTTTAGTTACATTATAAATCATTTGTTGATGGTACCATACTCATTTTAGGAATTGTGGTATGTTCTAAGGTGATTTCACCATGTGAAAAAGCCTTCTGCTGGGATATCATGATTGAGAGAAAAATATTTTCTCATGCTTTTACCACAGAGGTTTGGAAGGTGATCTATAAGCTAAACTGAGAGCTTATTTTCTGTAAATTCACATTATCTTTCTCAGTCATGTGAGAATGAAGTCTGACATTCTCAGTAAAACATGTACATCCAACAAGGGCAGAGACTGTCAGTTGATTCCTTTGTGTTCTACTGCAGCTTTCCAGAGTGTTCCAAAGAACTACTAGAGCGCTAACCGTCCTACTTATGATAAATGTATGGCACACCTGAAGCCATCTTGCTTGGATTAAAGTGGTAACTCTTAAAACATTTAATTTAAAAAGGAACAAAATGAGGGGGTTCATTTTTCCATAAAAAGTATGATTAGTGCTGCAGAAAGAAAAATTAGGGCACATTTTGAGTGACTTCTCAAATCCTCTTCTATTTCATTAAAAAATTCTGACATGCAGACTGAAACATGCACTTTCAATACCAGCAGCAGTTTTCCCTGGTGAGCAGTAGCTTTACTACAGTGATCTAATGAGCAAAAAGAGTGCTAACATTCTGATTTTATGGCAAATGTGTGACACATTTGAATGCCTTCTTGATGGAATCAAAGTAAAAAACTGAAAGTATTTCCTACTGAGGAGACTGCAGTAAATGAGGAAATTAGGAAACTTCATAACAAATAAGTCTCCCAAGATGGCCACCAGAGACAAAAGAGCCCAAATGTAGCCCAAATATCACCCAGATGTAGCCCAAGTATAGCCCAATGACAGAATGTCCAAGAATGTTCTTAAAAACAACTAGAGCACTTACTGTCTTCATTATGACAAAAGTATGGCACACCTGAAGCCATCTTGATTGGAATAAACTGGTAACACTTAAAACATTTAATTTAAAAAGGAACACAATGAGGGGGTTCATTTTGCCATAGAAATTATGATTAATGCTGAAGAAAGAAAATGAGGGCACATTTTGAGTGACTTCTCAAATCCTCTTCTATTTCATTAAAAAATTCTGACATGCAGACTGAAACATGCACTTTTAATACCAGGAGCAGACTTCCATGGTGAACAGTAGTTTTACTACAGTGATCTAATGAGCAACTAGAGTGCTAACATTCAGAATTTATGGCAAATGTGTGACATATCTGAATACCTTCATGATGGAATCAAAGTAAAAAACTGAAAGCATTTCCGACTGAGGAGACTGCAGTACATGAGGAAATTAGGAAACTTCATAACAAATAAATCTCCCAAGATGGCCACCGGAGACAAAAGAGCCCAAATGTAGCCCAAAATCACCCAGATATAGCCCAAATATAGCCCAATGACAGAAGTGTGCAAAACACTTATTATTTTGTGTTTTTGCAGTGTTATATAGTGCAGACTTGTCAGGTATTGGAGTGCTTTACATGAGCATTGGTTACATCACACAAGAACAAATTCATTTTGGTTGTAGACATGGGGAGACTAAGTGATTTGACCAGAATCACAGAATGTCGAGCTGAAGCAGAAACTTCAACCTGGTTCCCCAGTTGCAAAGTCTGCAGTTCTGGAAGTAACACCACATCCTCTCCCCTAAGTGCAACATTTAATCAAGTTGTCAACTAGATAAAAAAACATAAAGATAACAAATAATTTAAAAGTGCTTTGTCGCTATTTGAAAACTCAGAAAATATGTCCTTATTTTAGTCTTTTAGAGCACTAACCATAATGTTGATGCCAATAAGACCCTCTCATATATGTAATTTCTAAAGGAATGCTCTAGGTATTACAGTTTTGATTACATCAAGATGATGTCAGGCGTTCCACACTTTTGTAATAAATATAGAATGTTAGCAATCTAGTTGTTCATTAGGATACTGTTGAGAGGCAGAGGCCAGGGGCACGGACTCTGAAAATTTAAGGCAGGTAGGAGGGTGCAAAGGCAACAATTTAACCACACTGAGCAGGCAGGAAGGGCCGTGGAAGCACAACAGACTATGGAGGGCAGTGGAAAGGGGGGCAGGGGCAACAAACCAACAATACAGGACTTGCAAGAGAGGCTGTTGGAGGGAAGATCTATTACGGGTCAAGGAAGCTAGGGGCGGTCCCCAGAGCCCCGGGAGCCACCACAGAACTGAGCAGGAGAGTGAGTCAGGGACAAAAGGGGCACCTTAATTTGAGCCGGGGTGCCTAGGAACGCTTGCTCCAAAAATGAAGAAAACAGACATATGAGACATGGAATTGGAGGCAGAATACAATGGCAGTTTAATGAGAAGATGCAACTTCAAAGAAACCGCAGAATAGAGACATAAAGTACAAAATACAGAATCCAGATAATCATACAGCTGTCATGATATTCTCTGTATCTCAATTAATGGACTGACAGAGAGAGAGAGAAAACACATCTATAAATGCATCATGAGAAACAAGTTACACCAAGGAAAATGTTACCTAGGGACACTCACATTTACTCTTAGAGCAAGCATTCCTGCAATTACAATACAACATCTTTTAAATGCAAAAGTAAAGAGAACAATGGTTAAACATAACATGACATTTCATATAGGTAAAATAGAATAAGATACTTCAAGCAAAGCAGAGCAAGACATTTTAAGCAAAGGAAGACAAGAGCTCCCAGTTCTTGGGGAAAACCTGCACAGCCTGTTAACCTACATACAGACGGCGAGGTTGTCCGTCGATATCTGTGGGTGCTCCCTTTTTATATCATTTTGTGGGCTCCTTTGCACGCTACATCTACCTACGTATGCTACCCAAAAGCTTCGTCTGCAGATTTTACCAGACATTTCGTCATTTACCCACTTAATGCTGACAATGGACTGGGTGAAAAGGTCAGTCTCTCAGGCCAATCGCCTATCGTAAGTTCCATAGAGCAAGCAGAAAATAATGGGTATTGTACAGGAATTCAATATATTCATGTATAAAATCTCCTCAGTTCTCCTAACTTGACGCTCTGCGGTTGCCACTTCCTTAAAAGCGGGAAACCTGCCCAGGAAGCAAGTACCAGTCCAGGATGCAGCCTACTGTATGTCGACAGCTTCAGGGGGATGTTGAACTTTGATACCGAGCACGGAGCACTCGGGTAGGGTGGGGGCTACTAGTTTGGAGCAGAAGGCCTCGCAGACCTGCCTTCAGACTGCTATACACTAAAATTGCAGAGCTATGGTCAATTTAACAAAGAGGCCTACATATTGAACAGAAGGGCCTACACAGGGGTTTTATGCTGGCTGAGTGGTAAGGATGTCTCAGGATAATTATATAGCAACACAGGACCGGCTGGTCAATTTAATACGGCCTACAAATGCGGCTGGCAGGGCAAGGACAAGGGTCTCATACTTCAGGTGTGGACAGAACGGGCCAGGGGCCCCCTGTGATACAAAATCTACCCTCCTTCAAGGCTGTGGCAATGTAATAGACCATTGTGGGCAGAAGGAAGAGGCAATGGTAGTACAACCATACATGCCAACAGACCCGATTCAGCCAGGAAACGTCCAATGTTTTTAAGCTCAAATGGGCTTTATTTGATCTGTCTCCTGTCTACAATATCCTCTTTTTCAATGTAACTCAAAGGGGAAAATCAATACCCCAGTTTTTTTTCAAAATCTCCCTCTTACCAAGTTCAAAATGTTCGCAAGTATGGTACATTGGATCATGGAAGGAAATGGGATAGGGACATGGACTTGGATAACAGAGGACAGGAGAGACATGGAGAGGTGCACCAAACTGACCCTGCAGGGCAGGCATCAGGGTTTGCAGCAGCAAAATACACCACACAGGGCATGCAGGACGGGAGTGCAGCACAACAATCCATAGAAAGCAAGAGGGAGGGGACAGGACCATGCACATGGACAACAGAGAACAGAGGGGCAAGAGGCAATGGTAGCTAGCTGACCATAATGGACAGACAGGAGAGAAGGCTGCAGCATAACAGACCATAAAGGGCAGGAGGGACGGATCAGGGGCATTACAATGGAACAGACAAGCCAGGAGGGAGGGAGTAGGGGTCTGCACATGTAAACAGAGGGCTGGGGGCAAGGGGGCAGGGCAGGAGCAGCAAGATAGCCATGGAGGTCAGGCAGGATGGGCACTAGAAGCAAGACACAACATGAAGAGCAACAGTGAGACTGTGATGGCATACACACAGACCATGGAGGGAAGGTGGGAGGGGGTCAGGGGCAGCTAACTGACCACACAGGGAAGGTGGGAGGGGCCATGGCAGCACAGAAGACCATGCATGGCAAGTGGGAGCGTTAGTGGCAGCACAATGGCTATGATGGGCAAGAAGGAGGGTGCAGGGGCATGCACAAAGGACGATGGAGGATAGAAGGGAGGGTCAGGACCTGTGCACAGACAAGAAAGTTCAGGGGAAGGGGCCTCACAACAGACCACACGGGGCAGGCAGGAGGAGCAGTTGCAGCACAACAGACCAGGGAGGGCAGAAGGGTGTGGCAGTACAATGGACCATGTAGGACAGGAGCAAGAGGATAGAGGCATGGCATGTGGACAGGCAGGGTGGAGGTGGCAGGGACAGGTTACAGTCATCTGACAATGCTAGGCAGGTGGGAGGGGAGTGGCAGCTCAACAGAACACTCAGAGTAGATAGGAGTGGCAGGTCCATGGGACATGGTGGGCAAAAAGGATGGAGCAGGGGCATGCACAAAGACATCGGAGGGCAGGGGGAAGGAGAATAGGGGCAGCAAGCTAAGCACAGAGTTTAAGCAGGAGGTCAATGATGGGGCATAGAATTGGGCAATGGAGGGCAGGAGGAGTGGACTGGTACATCATACTAAATTGAGGGCAGTGGCAGCACATCAGACCATGCATGGCAGGAGGGAGGAGGCTAGTCCATGGATTCACACAACAGAGGATAGGGAGGAGGGGGATGGGGCAGCAAGCTAACTGTTCAGAGAAGGCGGGTATTAGAAACTTTATTGTTTTTAAAACATTTTGTCTGTGCAAACTACTTAAAATATGAACAAGTATGCAGCATAATCTCACTTTTATTCAGGAAGAAGAAGACGTTAGTGACTGTGACTCCGGGCTCACTTGGCAAAAACACCCCCTGACCCTCCACCCCCTATCGCAAAATGTAATGCCCGTGAAAAGGGTAGGTGAACACAGTGTTATATAGAACATAGTCCTGAGAGCACGATTGAAAATGAAAACTAGATATAGTGTATGGTATAAACTATGCACCAAAAAGTGTGATATAAGATGAACCAGGCGTGAAATATAATATGCAATACATTGTGCGCAATGACAGATTCATTGGAGAGCGCGAGATAGCACAGGCACTAGCGCGTGCTATGCGATATGCGCCTTGGAGTGTAATATGCACAGGGCAGTGTTGTGTAACCTAACTAGTCTCTAAAGTTGTAATATAAAATATGTGCTGGGGAGTGTAACGTTGCATATGCACTGTGACAAAGATATGGATCCCAAATTGTAATATGTATGGCATAGCGCTGTGCGTTATAACATAGGCATCGAGGAAGGCACGTTAGATGGGGCAATATAACCCGTGCGAAGACAAGTGTGGCATGACATTTTCACGGGGTGGTGTTACAGTGCACATGGGCTAGAGAGTGTCATAGCATATGCACTAGCTAGTGGAATACAATACAGAGGTGTGTGGCACTCGGCAGGCAATGGTGGGTGTAACACAGCATTGGGCTCTGTCAGGAGCGCGCTGTGACTCGCAAGTGATGTTCGTCCCCTTTCCAGAGAGTAAAATAAAAAGTATTACACATCCGGCAGTGGATGTGTGTTTTATTAACTGTGAGGGGGGTTTCTTGCATAGTTTTGGTCGAATTTTTGTCGAATCCCCTTTGAATGGCTTGGTGTGCATGTGTATTAAATGTGCCCGTCAATAGCTACCCATGTTTGTATAAATAAACGACAAGGGTGTCTACCGGGATTAGGCACGGTAGAGCATCAGACATGTCAGAGCTTCACTAGTGGTGTAAATACATTCCACGTGGATTAATTGCATGCATAGTCGCCTTTTAATGAATATCACGCAAATCGTCATGGTGATAGGTACGTACGGTTTGTCCAGCATGTCCTAGGTGTGTCTATAAATATATATTTTTAAAAAATAATAAAAAACAGTGGCCGGCCCTGGAGATTGGGGTCAAAAAAATATAATTAGGAGACAGGCCCTGGGGGATGGGGTCATCAGGGCCAATAAATTAGAATAAGAAGGGGAACCACACAGCCCCCCTTCTTAAAAAAATAAAATAAATAAAAGACTGGCATCGTGCCGGAGGCCATGACCCTCCATGCAGCACTCTGCAAACGCGCCCCCAACAGGCATCTCCAGTATGCGCCAGGGAGCTGCGCTGCAGACAGGTGTTCTGAGGCCAAGCCCCTTTTTACACCTCTCTGCAACGCAGCTCTGTGGCGCTTACTGGAGGTACCTAGTGGTCTAGTGTGACCCTAGGGACCCTTAGGATTCAAGGGGACTTAATCTCTCAACTTAGAACAGCCACAGGGCGCGTTTACACAGTGGTGAAGGGAGGGGACGGGGCCTGAGGTGACGTGTGCAAACACGCACCATGGCATGTTTTAAATTGGGGATATAATTTCCCTTCAATACTGAGGGCCCCTGGGGGCTAACTAGCCCACCAAGTGCTTCCAGTAAGCGCCACTGAGCTGCATTGCAGAGAGGTGGTCCAGGCCGTGCCACTTTTTACACCTCTCTGCAACGCAGCTCTGTGGCACTTACTGGAGGTACCTAGTGGGCTAGTTGGACCCTAGGGACCCTCAGGACTCAAATGAACTTAATCTCCCAACTAAAAACGGACACAGGGCGTGTTTACACAATGGTGAAAGGAGGGGACGGGGCCTGAGTTAACGTGTGTAAAAACGCCCTGTGGCCTGTTTTAAGAGGTAGTTTTAATCCCCATGCCCTATTATATACTAGGGGCTTATAGAGGAGGTAAGGCTAATCACAGGGGGACCCCAACGCATAATGTTCCCTAGTGTATGTAGGTGTTTTCACTGTATTCTAAGTGTCTTTTAACATAGCACTGGCTCTAGGACTGGTTAGTCAGACTCAGTTACCACCAGTATCCGTCTGAAAAAGTTGAGGGTACAGGATGATTTTGCAACAAGGCTTCTTTCTGCTCTTCTTTTTGTTCTTTCTGCACGTTATCCTTCTTCCTGCACTTATCTTCGTATTTGAGGACTTCTGTTGCTTCTTTCTGCACTTCTTTTGTTTCTTTCTGTGCATTTTTTCTTCTTTCTTCACATGTCCTATCTCTGTAGGCATAGTTAGAAATTAGCATTTAAAAAACCTTTGAAATTAACAGAAAAAACCATAGGTTTCAGGCACGTTATAGTTAGGAATTAGCATTTAAAAAACCTCAGAAATTCACTGAAAAAACCATAGGTTTCAGGGGTGTTATAGTTAGCTGGACTTTTCACTTGTACAAAACCATTGAAATTGCCCCGTTATAGTTAGTTCAGCTAACTATAACTCGCGCGCCCGCAATGCACTGCTGATGACGTCACATATTACATCACTCATGACATGGTCAGTGACATCACTCATGACATCACTGATGACATCTCAAATGACATCACTGATGACATCACTGATGACATCATCCTTGTGATAGAGTGGCAGACCTCCTCTCACCCTAATATAACCTTTGATACACACATTCAAAAATAGAGACTAACATTTTCAAAACAATGGACATACCAATACCAGTTACAACAACCTCTTCAGTAATTCTAAGATCCACATACACATCCACTCATTCACCAACAGTCCAATACAGTCACTCATACATGTACTCACTCATCATATGTACTCATACACCTATACATCCTGTTACACAATGCCACTCATCCATAGAGTTACTCACACACATAGTCACTCATGCTAATAAAGAATCAAACATACATTTACTTGCATATACAGTTATACACACACCACCACACTTACTTCTACGGAAACTTACACATACTTAGTCTTTTAAACAATCACTTATAGAAACACATACTTATTCATACAGGAACTCTTTCAATCTCTCACTCTCACATATACTCACATATATACACCAATAGTCACATATACTAGTTTAAAACATATGTAGTTACTCATAAAGACACTATTGAGACAGTCATTCACTCACTAACACACCCATACACACACTCATCCACCCATACAGTCCTGCACACATACTGTGTTCAACACATACAAACAGTGAGTCACTCATTCATGCACCTATGCACTACGTAATACCCCCCACCGAACCATGCAGACACTCAGACTGATACTCAAAAAACCAACTAATAACCTATATAGACACCCATGTAGCTACTCACCAACCCATGCAGCCACTTATACACAAAGTGAGAGACTGATACAGATATTTACATATTTAAACATTACTCACTAAGCCATGTATTCACTATGATACACTTAATCAGTCAGTTACACAATCAATTTTTCAAAAACAAATCATCCATTTAGACACTTATATACCCATTTATTCTTCCATCGACCTTGAGATATACATATATAAAACATATTTAATTTTCAGAATAACACACATTCACTGGATGATGTCATCAGTGATGTCATTTGAGATGTCATCAGTGATGTCATGAGTGATGTCACTGACCATGTCATGAGTGATGTAATATGTGACGTCATCAGCAGTGCATTGCGGGCGCGCGAGTTATAGTTAGCTGAACTAACTATAACGGGGCAATTTCAATGGTTTTGTACAAGTGAAAAGTCCAGCTAACTATAACACCCCTGAAACCTATGGTTTTTTCAGTGAATATATATATATATATGTATATATATATATGTATCACTAATTTAAAATAAAAAATAAACATTCTATAATAAATTAAAACATGAAAATATTAAATAAAAATGTAACTTACATTTCCTAATTCAATAAGTGCAACAGTAGGGAAAGTGTTGGATAGCAGATTAATAACATTTACTATTCCAACTCCAGTGGGTTCAACATAGGGAAAGTGTTGGATAGCGGAGGGAATAATTACTATTCCCACTCCAAAGAGTGCAACAGTAGGGAACGTGTTGGATAGCAGAGCAGTAAAAATTACTATTCCCACTCCAGTGAGTGCAGCAGTAGGGAAAGTGTTGGATAGCAGAGGGGCAAAAATGACTATTCCCACTCCAGTGAGTGCAACAGTAGGAAAAGTGTTTTATAGCGGAGGGGCAAAAATATCTATTTTCACTCCAGTGAATGCAACATTAGGGAACGTGCTGAATATTCAGAGAAGCACAATTACTAATAACACTTAAACAATTGGAAAAAACTAAAAATATTACAACATTCTAAAAATCATAAAAATAAATAAACAATATTTTAAAAATATAAAATTAAAAATATTAAAACTATAAAAGGAACACATATTATAATATTAATTGCATATAACAAAAACCTATAACATAATACGTGTATTTGTAAAGCGTGCTCATCACCCGTGGGTCTCAAGGTGCTGAATAACATGTTTATTGTTACCCAACTCAATGGTACTCATTTTATCGACCTCAGATGGATGAAAGGCTGAGTGAACCCACCGGGATTTGAAAACCTATATATAAAATAAATTAATAAATACATTTATAAACAGTAATTATTTAAAAGTAGCAAATATTAACAAACAAAGAAATTATTTGAAACACAAATGTATTTATTTTATTTCCTACCCTATAACACTACACCAATAACAAAACGCTTCAACATTTTTAAATAAATTATTTTCCATAATTAACATAATTAATAATCAATTAAACAAATCTTATTAATATCACAAAAAATAATAAACATTTATTGAGTACGCTTGCCATAACACTATAATATCCGCAACACACACCTACATTAAACTATAAAATATTAAAACACAATTAAATATTTTTTTAAAAGAAAAACTATTACTATTAACAACTAATAATTAAAAAGTTATTTAATACCTGCCTTTTACCCCTTTAAAAGTAAAAACAACACACACAAAAAATAAACAATTGCACAAAATAAATATCAAATAATAAACAATAATTAACAAATATATAATAATCAATTAAATACATAATACTTACCAGCCTATACTCCTAAAAACACCAAAATACACACCTAAAATTAATTACACAATTACCATAGTTACCAAAAAAACAAAGCTAACGGTATCCCTCTAGGACAGCACTGGATTTCTTATTAACCCATCATATCAATTGGTGATATTTCAAATTCACCCCAAGTGTGCACTCTTGATTAGCACCCGCCAGCACAATGCTGTTCCAACCTCTGGAACATGTATGAACAAACAGCAAAAGGTGCACCACTTTCAGAAAATACAGTGGGGCTCATTTATGAGTCCTTGCGTCACTTTTGCGCCGCTAGTGCGTCACTTTTTGTGACGCATCAGCCGCGTAAAAACTGGACCTTGTTGCACCATATTTACAAAGTGACGCATCTAGGTAGATGCGTCACTTTGTAAACCCCTGCGCTACATTATACCTGCATCAGGTATAATGTATGCAGGGTGGGCGTTCCCACGTAAGTAAGCATCGTAGAAGTAACGCAGTGAAATCTACGAGATTTCACTGCGCCACTTCTAGGGTGCAAATGCGTCAATATCTTGCGCCTGCCTCACAGCAGGCGTAAGACTGACGCAGGCCCTTTCACATGGGGCTTGCCCCATGTGAAAGGACACATTGCTGGAGTTGCGTCACTTTCGTGACACACTCCAGTAATGCGTCACTTTTGCGCCTACAGATACGTCAGAAATACTGACGTATCTGTGACTCCTTGCGACATGATGCGTCATACTGTAAATATGACGCATCATTAGAGTCGCAGGGAGGGCGCAGTGAAAAGTGACGCATCACTGTTTTCACGCAGTGATGCGTCACTTTTCATAAATGAGGCCCAGTGTATTTTGAATTAGTCCATATCCGTGATGTCTTTTCTTTTCAAAAAAATTCTTCTTTATTTTTCATTTGTTATATAAACATTAAAAACAGCCGACGCATTGCGTCCAACTTGGGACTTCTTCAGGGCTGCAAAAATTCATAAAACAATACATATAAGTGACACATATAACGACATTACAAAAAGTGATTTCTGAAAAGCAAAATAACATAATCCGAATACATATAAAAACAAATATAAACTTAAGAAGTTACAACATCAATTCAGTTCTCATAAAGATCACAAAAGACACCACTAAACAATTCTAGACAAGCACAAAATGACTGCAATAACTTTCAGATCCGTGAATATTAAAAGCTATTACCAAGCAAATTTATACATGTTGTTTGCACATATTGTTTACACAATGATTAGTTAGAATTTGCAAATCGACTGGACATATCAACATGACTCAATCACTTAAAACGTGGGAATTTGGTCTCAATGAAAAGATTCAATGATGGGCCCCAACCTATATTATAGAGCCATGTTACTTGTTAAAACATTGTCAAGGACCTCCGCAAGGGAAAAGAACACAATTGAAATCTATAATCATAGTCTTAAGACATAGTGAGAAAGCTCCAGTTTTCTTAGAAACCATATTTTTATAAGTCGTGTGTCATGTCATACCACAAATATAAGACTCAGAGAAACGGTTAATGTTCATAGTTATGCTACAGTACCCCCTATGTTACCCTATCTGAATCGACAAGGGGAGAATGGATGTGTACCCACCGTAAACTGTGATACACCAATGTATGTTTATAATAGTGGCGATTCCAAGGACACCAATCACGGTCACTAGAAAAATCAAGAAGCAAAAAGATATGTAAGGAAGTTTTGTGAGGAAACTATGTGACTGAGTCACCTATCGTAGTAACCGTTTGATATAACATCCATTAACCCAAGGGGAACCAGCTATCAACTTTCTCCCAGTTATCAGTTAATAAGGGTGACAGTGTCATATAAATGGCTCCAATTACGGGGCACAGTACAGATTTCCTCAAGAGGGTGTATGTACTTACATTCGCAAGGTAAGTATGTCGATTAAAGGTAAAATGATCTGTTAGAAAGCATCAGTGAAATCTCAACCTTCCAGTGGAAATGATAAAAGTGTGTAAGTACACTCGAATGGTGGCATGGGAACTTTATATTAGATTCTTTTCCACACAGGCAAACATTGTTTTTTGTCACCATGAATTTATAGCTAGTCTTGTCTTTATAAGATGACGATTACTCATGACGTCTCTTTTCCGACTGGCCCTTCACCATGTTAGTTTTGTGGCCTTGAGATGAGTAGCTATAGGTACCTGGTTTGTTGTTGAGGGTAGCTCCGTTTCAACATGGCGACCATGCGTGATGCTTTATCGGTGGACTTACGATTAACATCACCACTCTAAGATGGCAACCATCTATGTCACTTTCCCCTTTCCATTTGTTCCTGACCTGTGAGGGCCCTGTTACAACGGGATGAGTATGTTATCTGTACTCGGCCATTTACTAATGATATTACCTGTTTACGATGACTATTTTTTGTTATATTTGTTTTACTAGTACTGAGCTGTTTCCTTGTTTTTTGTTTCTGTTGAAAGACACTATGGGAGATCCGTTAATACCTTGGGTTTTACGGTCTGCTTTTACGTACTTTTGCATTGTGAATGTGCGTGTAACCCTAATACATTTAGGTACCACATGCTAAACGATAAATAGGATCAATCTCACTTGCTGTTACATGTTTTTTACCCTTTAAAGATGGCGACCAAAGTCACGTCCTTCCCACATTTACATCTTACATCATTTCCGTGGTTTCGGGATGGGAAACCCAGGTGTTTCGAGTTTAAACCGACGGGCAATACTATTTAAACTTGAAAGGAAAACTGCTCTTGTTTGCAGATATCCGACAGTAGTGGTCACCCTTATTTAAATGAGGAAGATGCGGAATCGGGTAGGTTATGTACTGAACCCTCTCTCTACATGACTTGGGGTACTGTTATCAGGATTTCAGCAAAAGTTTAGAATTATTTTGTTTTTGGGTGACGCCAAAGGGTTATGTTAATGTGTCTCACACCACGATGATAATTGTTATCCCTTGTCTTAAAACCTCACAGACCATATGTCCGGTTAGGTGTACTATCATTTAACTGAATTGCGTATTTAATGCATATAAGAAAAGATTCGAGACTGGCCGGCACTTTCTCTTATTTCTGACATAAAGTAATGGAGGGTTTATCTTTGCACAGTGTGACGTTTTTACTCCTTTCATTTGCTGGGCTATCGATATTAATGTTTTTTCTTATCCCATCTCTCTTGCGGCGCAATGTGTTTGATCGGATTTTTTAATTATAGGCATCCTAAGGATTGTTCTTACTGTCCGTATCATTGGACGAAGTCCTAATACGAACCATACTGGAAGGTTGGGATTTCACTGATGCTTTCTAACAGATCATTTTACCTTTAATCGCCATACTTATCTTGCGAATGTAAGTACATACACCCTCTTGAGGAAATCTGTACTGTGTCCCGTAATTGGAGCCATTTATATGACACTGTTACCCTTATTAACTGATAACTGGGAGAAAGTTGGTAGTTGGTTCCCCTTGGGTTAATGGATGTTATATCAAACGGTTACTACGATAGGTGACTCAGTCACATAGTTTCCTCACAAAACTTCCTTACATTTCTTTTTGCTTCTTGATTTTTCTAGTGACCGTGATTAGTGTCCTTGGAATCGCCACTATTATAAACATACATTGGTGTATCACAGTTTACGGTGGGTACACATCCATTCTCCCCTTGTCGATTCAGATAGGGTAACATAGGGGGTACTGTAGCATAACTATGAACATTAACCGTTTCTCTGAGTCTTATATTTGTGGTATGACATGACACACAACTTATAAAAATATGGTTTCTAACAAAACTAGAGCTTTCTCACTATGTCTTAAGACTAGGATTATAGATTTCAATTGTGTTCTTTTCCCTTGCGGAGGTCCTTGACAATGTTTTAACAAGTAACATGGCTCTATAATATAGGTTGGGGCCCATCATTGAATCTTTTCATTGAGACCAAATTCCCACGTTTTAAGTGATTGAGTCATGTTGATATGTCCAGTCGATTTGCAAATTCTAACTAATCATTGTGTAAACAATATGTGCAAACAACATGTATAAATTTGCTTGGTTATTAGCTTTTAATATTCACGGATCTGAAAGTTATTGCAGTCATTTTGTGCTTGTCTAGAATTGTTTAGTGGTGTCTTTTGTGATCTTTATGAGAACTGAATTGATGTTGTAAATTCTTAAGTTTATATTTTTTTTATATGTATTCGGATTATGTTATTTTGCTTTTCAGAAATCACTTGTTGTAATGTCGTTATATGTGTCACTTATATGTATTGTTTTATGAATTTTTGCAGCCCTGAAGAAGTCCCAAGTTGGACGAAACGCATCGGCTGTTTTTAATGTTTATATAACAAATGAAAAATAAATACGATTTGTTTTTAAAAGAAAAGACATCATGGATATGGACTAATTCAAAATACACTGTATTTTCTGAAAGTGGTGCACCTTTTGCTGTTTGTTCATACAATTACCATAGTTAATTACTAATTAATTCATTAAAATTAATTAACAACTAATTATTAATTCATCAATTAAAAAAAGTTACTTCCCACCCTATACACCTATAAACACCACAACACATTCCCTCTTATTTCAAATTTCCAAATAAAGGAAAGAGCAGACAGTGATCATTACCCTAAATTCTTCAGATTAACTACCATGCAAGAAAGAACACAGCCCGTAACACAACCATATAATCTTAAACGGCTAATATGGAATAAAAACAATGTAGATGTAATCATGGAGTCATGTTTTGCTCTACTGACACCTCATGATATAAAATCTTCAGGGACAGTAGCCTGGGAGACTTTCGTCAAAAGATTAAACATAACATTTTCGAACAAATCTAAATATCAAAAATTGTTTGCGACCACTGGGGCAGTCCGGTACACACACACTTTAGGGATAAAAAAAGACAAATAAACACATTTCATTGACTTTTGAGAACTCAGGGCCCCCAACACGCCTAGCACACCTTGATAACAATTGACCAGCTGAAAAGAGACCTAAAAAAAGATATTAGAGTGGCAAAGCGATCCTACCAGGAGCAATTCTGGACGAAAATGCTTTACGTCAGCAAGCAACATAATTCAAATTAGTGTTGGGCACTCATTAATCGCCTAACAAATGGTAAGAATAGGCACTTCAATTCAGAAATATTGGAACACACCTGGAGAGTGCACATAGAGGCCATATTCAACACTCAGACCCTCTCAGGGGCCTCCGTCAAATACAAAACATCAAAGGAGACAAGGATCAATAAGACCACTCTAAACAAAGGGACCAGGACGACCATCACTCCGGGACTGAACTTCCAGGTGCTAACATCAAGAAGTAATCAAAGACTAGAGCCTATGATCTATACACCAAATCTGATAACTCACCCCACCTTGAAATCAACCAGTCAGAATGTTTTTGTATGCAATAAAAAAACTAAGGGGTCGGCGGTGGCAACCCCTGGTCCGGCGGTGGCCATCCGCCCACCGTCGAAAGCCGGGAAACTGCCAGTTCGCTTAGCATTGTGGTCATGACCGCGGCGGTGTGATTTTCCGCCGGCCACATTTCTGCCGGTTGCAGTCCGCCTGCTTGCCTGGACCGCTGCAATTGTTGCGGATCAGGGTGAAGCACCGCCAGCCCGATTAGGATGCCGACGGTAGCCAGCCTTTCCGCTGCGGTGGGACCGCCATTGAAAGGCTGGTGGAGACTGGTTCCGGGGGCCCATTGTGGGCCCCCAATGTGTTTGGGGGTGTGTGGATGCACTAGGGGGGTACCCATGGTACCCCTCTACATTTCCCTGTGCCATGTGGCAGGCACTGTGCACCAATTGCACAGGTAAAAAAAGACAGGAGAGAGGCATTATTACAACTATGGGTCATCTTTGAGGAGGCCCAGATCGATAATCCTACATCACAGTTAGCAAGCAAAGCATCAGCACCTCCCCCACCATATGCAGGTTTGGAAGTGCTCAATTCCCTCAAAACACTACATAGATTGGGCTACTGGAATAAGAGAGATGTCCACAGACGATCGTTAACATTATTTTAAATTTGGATCCAGAAAGACAAATAAAGAAAAAAACAAAAAGAGAAACAAGACTACAAATCCCAGGTTCCCTATGAAGTCATGGGTATGACGTCACCATGGGCACGCAGAGGCACTCACTGCCCCTACATAAACTATCTCCCGAAATCAGTCCGGCACTCGGCAGCAGACAAGGAGACGTTTCAGGTATACAGGTGGTGCTCGATCTTTGATGAAGTAAGTGTGTGCGTGAAAACCTGGATGAATGATATGAAAAAGGAGCTTGCACGAGATGGCGGATAAGTGAAAGTGTTCTGTGATAACATCAATGGCACAGATTAATAATAAATCACTTATCCTAAATTACGAGCTCGGCTTAGCCGACCGTGCCTAACACCATAAAACCCCTCTACCACCCCTAAAAAACACATTTTTTGTATCTGATATATTTAGGCTACCATGGTTATGATATTAACACCCGAATTGAGTTTGGTTGCTCGATACACTTCCGTCACATAATGTCAAAAACAGGTGAACATCAACACCAGACCCACATATATTGCATTCAAGGGGCAATTCGGCAAAGAAATAACTGAAATACACGAGAATTCCTTCCACACAGTTCTCAAAACTAGCGATAACAACCCACTGCGTGGGAACAACTTTGGCATTGTAAAAGAATGAACATGAAAAAAGCATCAACATCAAAAAAAATGTTCACCCTAGAGACCTGATAGCATCAAAAAATTGGCACAATTAATAGGGCTTGGTTGAGTGATATATGCGGCGTACATTACTTCATCCTAATGAGTGTCTTTAACTTACAGAGAGTGTGACAAGAAGGCAGCACCACTCTCCAGGACCGCATGAATTGTGAAAACCCATAAATGAGGCAAGCATAACAACTTGAGCGAATGCTTTTTACACACGTTTTTATCTCATTCTTGTCACCTAACTTTCGTCCATAAGGGTTGTTTGTTAAAATTACATCAGAAGTATAGGATACATCCTTGACAACTAATCGTTGTCCTTTAGAACAAAAAATGGTTTTCAACCAATGAAAACAGTGAACGAATTCCTCTGTAGATATAGCAACAACCCAAATGTTGTATCTACATTGAGAATATTTGGCAGCACAATTCACATATTTGTATTCCAAGGGAGGTGTTCCCCCTCTCCCCTCGCCTCACCACTCCCTTTCCCCTCCCCTTCCCGCTTCACTAGCATGGCAAGAAAAGCATGGACCATCATAATTCATGGAAATGGTTATAGATGGGGACCATGCAAAAGATTTGGATTTTGAATTCCCACAGGCAAGTACGGTCCTACTTCAACGTCGTCAACCCTTTTGTCTTGTAAAAAATTCCCAAGAACAGAAGACTGAGAGAGGTGAGAACCTTAGGCCTCACTTATGTGTATAGTGTGCATGTATAATCAAGCAGGGATACACACAGTAAACCCTGACGAAGGCCCCAGACCTGAACGGGCTCTGTGCAGGGGCCGACACATGTTGGCAAATACAGAGCAGGTTTAGTTGAACAGTTACTTTCAACAAAAAACTAAAAATGTCCTTTTAACCATATCTCAGGTACCCTAAGAATAAAAGAAACTGATGGGTATACCTGTAGATATTCTTAATAATATACTTCCCACCTGGATCCCTGCTTATCAAGATTTGATTTATCTAAGAACTCCTATTCCATCTTTGGTTGAGTCCGCCCTGGTGATATCAACCTACCAGGTTGTGGATAGGCGCCAATGATGATGTCCCCGACTGAAAGACACCCCAGTTATACAAAGGTTCTCAGGTACGGTGTCTTCATGAAACCCCTTGAACTAGGAAGGAGCGAAAT
The DNA here is from genome assembly GCF_964204655.1 of Triturus cristatus. NCBI lineage: Eukaryota > Metazoa > Chordata > Amphibia > Caudata > Salamandridae > Triturus > Triturus cristatus. Next base: position 251,467,568 of record NC_140584.1, read on the forward strand.
GTGTAAGAGGGAAGTTACTATATTCTCCATCATCCTGACTCCCCAACTAACCTATTAGGATGAGATCTGTTGACCAAACTAAAAATGACCATTCAGTTTTTCTATGACAGGACCATGGCCTGCTGCGCCCCAGGGGTTCCCACCCTAAGACACATATCATTGAAACACACGCTCATCACTAGTATACAAGCAAAGGCACCACCTACCAACTAGACCCCTTCACTGAGGCGATCATGGCATACACTGGAGAACTCTTGGATATCTGTGAACTTGTTCAGCAGTGGGCATGTCGCATGCACCACCTCCTAGTTGAGACAGATAAAAAGACAAAAAAACTTTATAGCTAATAGGGTATTTGGGGAGGTAGAGAGTCGCGATTATGCTACCCACATGTCCACTGGGTCTCCTGTGGCAAAACAAACAATGGGGGCAAGGCATGTGGGGGCATTGGCCCTGGCGGCTAGATCCCAGATGCCTTTTGAATCACAAAGCTCAGACTATGTCACCACCATGGCATCTCCATGTACCTGGGGGTGGTGAAGACGAGGTTGCCTAGTGCTATGTGGTGCATTCGCCATGCCTAAGGACCCCCTTCCACTGTTAAATATGATACGTGAACCCGTAGCTACCACAAATAATTCTGCACGTAAGGGAGACAGAAACCCATCACAAGGAAATGTCACTGCCGAATGCATGGAGAGGAAGCCTGAGTATGGGATGGATGGCAGTCACACACACCCCCTACTCAGCGACCCATGAGGATGATCTCCAAACAGGAGGAAGCCCAGAGACACACTGCTAAACTGGTCCAACACAAATTGAAAAGACCACCCTCAAAGGGGCCGCATTGTCCGTGAGAGTGCAAATGGCATCAGTCTTAAAGGGAGCTCCACCAGAAAACCCCAGAGAGTTCAACCTAGTTATGATGGCAGAGGCCAGTGAGGTTGGCAGCAACCAGATCCTAGGTAATGTTTCTATTGCCACAGGATGTGTCACCTGGCAGACAGATGCCAGTTAAAAGCATATCACAAAAAGAGATCGATGGACCAGGGCCTATCATCACAAATCCTCATGAACGCTCATCCACAAAGCCAAGCACAGGGAAACCAAAATACGCCTAACATTCAGCCACAGGGAGGTCAGTCAGCAGCCACACTCCTGTCCATGGGGTCAGATAGTTAGACAAACATATGACATCCACAACCACAGACTGGGAACTCATCCCAACAGGGATCGGGGCCACAGCCTCTCCAGGAAGGGGTGACTGTATGGTGATGTAATGCTTTCACACAAACACAGAGACAAATATGCAATAAGATACACCTTACCCATTCAAACACATCCCCAAAACGTTTTTGTACCGATCCGAAAGAATGACCAATGAAACAACATTGGGAATACAAACTTTTATTTGCAACTATCGATTCAGGGATGCCGGTTGTGCTCTGTCAACTGGACATCCTCACTAAAGTGCCCCATCAAGGGTACCTTTGGGAGCCAAGGCCCCACTTGAATGCTTATCTCCCAGGGTGGGGTTAGCTGACCGCACCCTAGTGGGAGGAGGGCAATCTGATGAGGGTGCGGGGCAACTCCCAGACAGTAGTTAAAAACCAGGCACCCAGGTACCCGTGTCCAAAGTCAATGAGACTGGCTCCAATTACCAAGTCGAAAGGTCCCCATTCGCGGGCATCCGGCCCGGGACCTATGTTTACATCATGGCATGATTACCCCAACAGTGCCTCCAAAACCAGAAATTGCCACTCAATGGAGGCCCCTTTTAGTTCCTAAATGAAGCTGTCCTCCAAGAGCCAGGACTCCCGTAGGCCTATGATAGTGAAGATCACACAACCTTCACAGCACAAGCACAAGAACCAATAAGCAGCAAGATGTCCACATAATGTCGAATCCTAGACCTTAGGTGGGGTAGGTTTGCCAGGGTTTCCAGGTGTTCCAGAGATGCTGGGGCAGTCCTGGTTCATCATCTTCATAAATAGGAATATTTTGGTGCATGTTCATGACCTTAGCCCCAGACTCTCCAAGTTCTCATGATCTCAGCTTTCTTTTTCCTCTCAAGTCTTCCAAATTTCCATAGTCTGGCCACCGTACCATGCCACTCCAAAATAGTGACAGAAGCATGCCTGCTCGTTGGAAGTAAATGGCCACAAGACAGGAACAGCAGGTCGAAATGCGCTGAAAGGAAGCACAGGATGTGGTTCGAGGGAGAGGGGAGTGCTGGGACAGGACAATCCCCGGTGTTCATCTCAGCTCCAGGCGAGAGAAGAACAGTGAATGCGCTCATCTCCATATCAGGCCTAGCAGCTAACCCACGCACCAAGCCTAGCATGCACCTTCTGGAAGAAGCAGTAGGCCCCGACCTCAGAGACCAAAGGCCTGCATAATCAGAGGTACATGGGGGCCACTGAAAAACTGTCCAACCCCCTTCACATCAGGATAAATAAGGTAGCAGATTGTACGAGACCTAGTAAACGCACCCAAAACCCCAACCAAAGAAGACCAAAGTTAGCCCAGAAGTAGTCTCTAGAGAAAGGGCAGAGTCAAGATACCTGGCGCCATAATGGAGGGTCATGTTTAACATCACATGCCGGGAACTGAGAGTTACACACATGACCTTGGGGCACGTTGCAATCACCAACAATACTTAACAGCAACATGCTTACCCTCCTCGTACATTCCAGCACACGTGTAGTTTGGAAGATGCAGCCCACACTGATGGCACCTCCATGCACACACCAGGAGAGACATGTTCTTGGGAAAAACTGATGGCACCCTTAAAACCCTAGCTAAAAACTCATGTGATCCACCCCTATGATCACCAACCCACTCATTAAACAATTTTCACACTAAACCAAGCACACAGTTAGGTACGAAGAAAAGGGGGAGGGGCTCAACAACTTAAAAAGACAATATTTTGTCTGATTACCAATAAGCCACCTTTAAGATTTGTGAGTATCAAAAATATACTACAACAGGGGCCACCTTCCGGTGCCTCACTAAAAATTGCCTAAATGGAGAGTGGAGAACACACCCCTAAGGCAACTACAGGAACTTGAAGAAAATATCATTAACAACAGTGCACATGCAATGTTTTTCTTAAAAGTGAACTAAGTTCTTATCCAACAGGTCTGCAATCGAGAAAGTGAAGAATACTATTTGGCCCCAAGACTTCCCAAAGAAGAGATTCCTGGCGGTAACAAAACTCCCAACTCAATGCATAAACACATCCACCTCTGCCTCCATTTGTGACCCAAGGGTGGCCCTTAGCATATCTGGGGCAGTCTTTTTTAACAAGTGGACCCCCAACATGGAGTTCCTGTGTAGGCTCGTCCAGCTGGATGATGCAAAGGGAAATAAGTCATACAGGGAAGGATTGAACAAGAGCATTACCATCCATGTCAGGAAATCTGGAATGTCAAGTAGGGTGTATGCACTTGGCTAGAAGTGAATAGGCAACCCCATTTGTACAGACACTTACACTATATTCCTTTTGTTTCAGAGGTAAAGGAATACTGCTGCTTGGCAAGTATGAGAACTGTGGCACAACCGTGCACATTCTGGATATGCAACGAGGCAACTCCATGGATATCTAACGGCAGTGTGTCAAGTTTGCTCACACTCACTTGTTCCCGGATGGCATGGACTTTGTTCCCTGGTCACTATACAAAACTTTGCTGCATCAGACTTGTGAAAAAAGAACTGCAGATTATTTTGGCTGGGCTCAGTAGAAGGACATCCAGAAGAATTCAGACTGTTCATGTACACACAAGTATCAGCAGAAGGGTCCATACCTTTCTTTACCTTGCAGACAAAAGCTAATGCCAGCTGGCTCCAAATAACCCAGCGGAAAAAGCTTAAAATGATGACCAGCACTGAGCTCAGACTTAATTCAATCAAGGAAGAACTGAGAGCAATTCGCCTCAAGGTGATGCATCAGCGGTATGTGTTAGACTTAATTACTGTGATGTATGGAGGGGTGTATGCCAGAACCGGTGCATCCTGCTACACGTTTAGCCTAGGGAATGAAATTATGAATGGGACTTTGGCTCTTGCCATCCAAGCACTGCACCATTTGAGAAGAAATATGCGTGAGGAGGGAGGTGCCCTTGAGCAGAAGTGGTTCTCGAATTGGTTCTCCTGGCTCCCGGGTGGACCTCTGGACTGTGCATGTCATTGTTGACGGTTTTCATTGTGTTCTTGTTTTTTAGTTGGACAGTGCATGTGGGGATTTCCTGCTGTAAAATCGCAGTCCTCAAACTGAGTAGAATGCAAGTAATTAGGAAAATTGCAGTTGTCAAAGGCAAATTTAAAGAACAACAAGACCTGATAAAGTAATTGTCATGAAGTATGGGTTAGATGGTCTAGTTGAAAATTCCACTAGATCGGGGAATGTTAATATGGAGAAAGTCGATGTCAATATGAATAAAGGTACATTAATGTATAAAAACAGAATTACATCTTTATTAACTAATTCCCCCGTTCCTAACTCCACATCAACCCCAACTCATAAAGAAGTAGTTAGGCAGGCTCTGAGACCCAGGCCTGAGGTCGCTGATTGACGGATCACAGGTGGGATGGCAGATCAATCCCATCTTTTGTTTTTTCAATGTATTTCATGTTCAAGCAACAAACTCTCTGTGAAAGCAACTACTCTTTAAAGGATTCCACTAATTATCCCTGAGTATTCAGAGGTCTTGGGCTGCACATCTGAGGTAAGCAACTTATTCTCTGCTCTATAAGACTATGGGGTGTGCAGAACAACAGAACTACAGGGTAACTGTGACACTTATCTGAGGTAAGATCCACATGTTATCCCTTTTATAACCAGTGGAGTGAAGTAATTGTTAACATGCACTCTGCTGCACCTGAGGAGTGACAGCACACACTGCTCTCTGTACAAGAACAAACCAGCAGCACAAGGTCAGGCTGCCATGCAACCTCAAATCAGAGCACTGGAGCCAAACTGTATAGTTTTGATAAAGCTAGAACATTTGGTGCCCCACTTACTGACTCAATAGCAACTGCTGAGAAGTAATCAAACCAATATTCTTGGTGATCTTCTGTGTTCTGGTGCATATTGAGCATTGAATAGCTCAGTGTCCCTTGGTACTACAGTGTCAAACCAGAGGTGGGCCTCAGGCCTCCATCTCAGCATTTGCTTTCTCAGTGTTCACTCATTAAGATTACTGTGCCTGGGCATCATGGCAAGAAAAGAGCACATTGCAAAAGGTACATCAACAACCATGCAAGTGAAGGATCTCAATAGTAAAAAATAAAAAGGGGGAGAATCCATACCAATCCTTTGTGCAATTCCAAAAAGTTCTTCAGGTAAATTACACTGTTCTATTTCCTCAGGAGAATTGTTCTTTTTCAGCATATCCTACTTTGCATATACTAAAGTAGAACTAGTAAGGAATGCCCATAGAGATCAAACTTTGGAAATGAGCCCTCCACCACCCAAGAAAAAAACAAATGCATTTGATGGTAGAAAATAGTCAGGTCTAGGGGGCTAATTGCACTGTTATGCTCGTCTCTGATGAGAAACTCTCCTGCACCTGGCAACAGAGATGAAGATTACATCAACACAATCTAGTTAATTACCTATTCTTAAAGAGAATATCGGGTGAGGCCTTATGCGTGTCATAGAGCAGTTCCTTTTCCATTTCCTGCTTCCCCCTGTAAGTCATGAATTGTACAAGCATCTGAAATCCATAAAAGGTAGCCACATTTTTCTACATCACAATGCATGGAGACCTAGTGACTCATATTTGGTCTGTAAATTTTAGATGACTTTAATGGTTGACTGTATTTGAATGATGGACTGCATAAACTTTGTTTGCATAACCATTCATCTGCTTACCCCCTCCAGCCTAACACTGATCCAGTTGACCACTCCTTTTTGGTTCTGTCTAGACCTTGTTTTGATGCCATTGTACTTGTTTGTGTTGGTAGTTAGGGTTTATGAAATTTTTCCTTTAGGATCGTTTAGGATATTTTTACCTTGATGATTATAATTGCTTGAGTAAGTATTTTTACTCTCAGTATCGTCATGGGGATATTTTTTATCAAAGTTAAAATCTCAGGTTTGTTATTATTCGCAATTCATTTATTTTATTTATTTATTTAATTGGAAAGTTTTGTATGACATAAACATGACCCTAAAGGGTATCAGAGCGCTTTACAGAGGGATGTGACACATATGGGGGGGGGGCAATCATGGCAGAATCATAGCAATAGACAAAAAAAAAAAAACAATACTTACGTGACGACATTACAGTAAAAAAATAGCAATAGTTACATAACGACTTAATGGTGTGCACAAGAAATAGTCAGTAGCCGAGGGCGAGAGAGTCATCTGCGTGATAGTAGATGTGGTGACTCAAGCCCCCACTGGACTTCAGAATAGGCAAGTGTTCATCAGTAGCGCTTTCATTTCCTTTTTGAAGGACAGTGTTGATGGAATCAGTCTCATTTCCGTTGGAAGGGCGTTCCAGATACTTGGGGCGATTCCTGAGAAGGAGCGGTTGTAGGTTTTTGTTTTTTTGAATTTCTTTCGTTTAAGTAGGAGGGTGCTGGAGCTCCTGGAGGTACAGGCGCCACCCGAGAGCTCACTTTTTTTGCGAGGTACAGAGGCGTGTTGAAGTGAAGGGCCTTGTGGGTCATACAGGCAAGTATAAGGTGTATCTTTGCTTCGAAAGGTAGCCAGTTGAGAGTTTTCAGATCCGGGGAGATGTGGTTGTACTTCTTGGAGCCTGTGATGAGCCCGGCGGCCGCATTCAATGAGGCTCTGAGGGGGGCCAGTCTGTATTTAGGCAGACCGCAGAGTGTTGCACTGCCATATTCAAGACGTGAGATGACTAAAGCTTGTACTGCAGACTTGAGGTCATCAGGTGGGAGGAAAGGTTTTAGTTTCCTTAGGATGCTCAGTTTGAAGTTTGCTCCTTTGGTAGAGGCACTATTGTGATCCTGCATGCTCAAGTTCCTATCCAGCACTATACCCAGGGATTTTGTAGAGTTAATGATATGTGGTATGTCATGTAGATAGGAGGCGATCTATTTTAGTACTGCGCCAGAGAGCCCCATTCTATGTTCCATAAGGCTCAGGAGGTTGTCATGTTTGACCGTATCGAAGGCTGATGAGAGGTGGAGTAAGATTAGTAGGCAGGATTTGTTCCGGTCAAGTAGGGTAAGCGCGTCATCAACTATGTGAGTGATGGCTGTTTCGGTGCTGTGACCTTGACGGAATCCCGATTGAAATTGATTTTGATGCCAATGTACTTGTTTGTGTTGGTAGTGAGGGTTTATGAAATCTATCCTTCAGGATCGTTTAGGCTATTTTTACCTTGCTGATTATAATTGCTTGAGTAAGTATTTTTACTCTCAGTATCGTCATGGGGATATTTTTTATCAAAGTTAAAATCTCAGGTGTGCTATTATTCGCAATTCATTTATTTTATTTATTTATTTGGAAAGTTTTGTATGACATAAACATGACCCTAAAGGATATCAGAGCGCTTTACAGAGGGATGTGACACATATGGGGGGGGCAATCATGGCAGAATCATAGCAATAGACAAAAAAAAAAACCAATACTCACGTGAGGACTTTACAGTAAAAAAAAAGCAATAGTTACATAACGACTTAATGGTGTGCACAAGAAATAGTCAGTAGCCGAAGGCGAGAGAGTCATCAGCGTGATAGTAGATGTGGTGACTCAAGCCCCCACTGGACTTCAGAATAGGCAAGTGTTCATCAGTAGCGCTTTCATTTCCTTTTTGAAGGACAGTGTTGATGGAATCAGTCTCATTTCCGTTGGAAGGGCGTTCAAGATTCTTGGGGCGATTCCTGAGAAGGAGCGGTTGTAGGTTTTTGTTTTTTTGAATTTCTTTGGTTTAAGTAGGAGGGTGCTGGAGCTCCTGGAGGTACAGGCGCCACCCGAGAGCTCACTTTTTTTGCGAGGTACAGAGGCGTGTTGAAGTGAAGGGCCTTGTGGGTCATACAGGCAAGTATAAGGTGTATCCTTGCTTCGAAAGGTAGCCAGTTGAGAGTTTTCAGATCCGGGGAGATGTGGTTGTACTTCTTGGAGCCTGTGATGAGCCCGGCGGCCGCATTCAATGAGGCTCTGAGGGGGGCCAGTCTGTATTTAGGCAGACCGCAGAGTGTTGCACTGCCATATTCAAGACGTGAGATGACTAAAGCTTGTACTGCGGACTTGAGGTCATCAGGTGGGAGGAAAGGTTTTAGTTTCCTTAGGATGCTCAGATTGAAGTTTACTCCTTTGGTAGAGGCACTATTGTGATCCTGCATGCTCAAGTTCCTATCCAGCACTATACCCAGGGATTTTGTAGAGTTAATGATATGTGGTATGTCATGTAGATAGGAGGCGATCTATTTTAGTACTGCGCCAGAGAGCCCCATTCTATGTTCCATAAGGCTCAGGAGGTTGTCATGTTTGACCGTATCGAAGGCTGATGAGAGGTGGAGTAAGATTAGTAGGCAGGATTTGTTCCGGTCAAGTAGGGTAAGCGCGTCATCAACTATGTGAGTGATGGCTGTTTTGGTGCTGTGACCTTGACGGAATCCCGATTGAAATTGATCTAGTAGCTGAAATTCCTCAACGTGGTTACATAGTTGAGTCTGTACACATATCTCAATGCCAGAGTAGGGGTGTTAGTGATTGGTCAGAAGTTATTCAGATCCTCAGGGTCCGCCGTAGGTTTTTTGAAAATGTGTAGAACTAGCCCAGACTTTAGGCAGTCAGGGATCTCACCTTGAATTAGGGAGGCATTAACGATCTTGGTCCAGAGCAGAACTAGAGGCCTTATCATTTCTTTGAAGCAATATGAAGGAAGGGGGTCGTTGAAGTGATTCAAGGGTTTCAGGGTAGAGAGAATGTTTAGAATGGAAGTATCATTGAAGGTAGAGAATTGATTCTAATGCGCATTGTTTTTAGAGAAGTGGTAAGTAGGGAGAGGTGATTGGGGAGTTAGGTGGGAGTATGGTAAGGATGATAGTTTGAGCAAGGCCGACTTTAGATCAGATTTAATTTTGTTGGATTTTTCACAGAAGAAGACAGCAATGTGTTTGTTGTACCGACTGCTTCTTGCTCTCAAAAGTTTGAGGAGTTCGGCAGATGGAGAGGATCTCCAAGCTCATTCCACTAGTCTTAGGTTATACCTGTCTGAGTTTAGGCAGTCATTGATCCAAGGATTGGAGGCTTTGTTGGATTTTCTTTTTAGTTGAAGGGGGCAATTGCATCCAGTACATTTAGCATGGAGTTGTTGTAATAATCAGTGAGTTCGTGGACATCTGTCATGAGCGTGGGTGGAAGCAGGGACAGATTACTGCGTGATATGTGGTCGTCCATGTTTACGTTTTGCATCAATCTTTTCCAGTGTTTCAATTACTTGGTTTGAAGTCTTTGGGTGTTCCAACGTTCAAGTATGAGGAAGGTGATAAAGTGGTGATCTGACCAGTCACATGGGGCTATCGATTCAATCCGAATGGTGTCAAGGTTGGAGATGATTAGATCGAGGGTCAAGCCCAAGTTGTGTGTTGGGCTGTCGCAGAATTGAGTCAGGCTGAGGTCAAGTAGGAATTCGTTAAGACTGTTCACAACCAGGTCATTCCAATGAAGGTTGAAGTGTCCCAGGAAGATCTGGGGCAGTGATGACCTAGATTGGATGAGATGGTTTCCATGATTTGTTCAATCAGAAGGAGGTTATCTCCTGGTGGATGGAAGAAGATGTGTAGGTTGCACAGGGGTTTTTGTTTGCTGAGGATGTTGATGCTTAGGTATTCGCAGGATGAGAGAGAAGAGGACAGAGACTGTTTCACTGAGAGACTGTTATGGTAGATACAGGCTACGCCTCCCCCCATACTTTTAGCTCTGTCAAGTCTGCTAATGTTGTGGGTAGGAGGAACTAGGATGTCCAGGACAGGACCCGAGGAGACATTGAGCCAAGTTTTGGTGAGAATCAGGCGGTAACGTTCCTGATCAAGGATGAGGTCAGCGATATCTGTGGCATGTTTCACTGCGGATCTGCAGTTGAGAATGATGCATGTCAGGTGAGATTTGGAGTCCATGGGAGTAGACTGTGTAATGTGAACTTCCATGAGGTTTGCAGAATTTAGTGGATTGGAGTTATAACTGGGGGTTCTGTACGGATTTAGAGTAATGGTTTGAATAGTCTGCGGAGTGACTGTCAGATGACTAGGATCTTTAAAAGGGGCTAGCGGCATATCTTAAATAGGTTCGGATCAGACTGGGATGTCTGATTGAGTGGTGTTGTAGGTTAGAAGAAGGGAGAGGATGTCCGGGCCAGAGAGGTGGTTCTTAAATCTAATAGGTCTAGATGTGGTGTTCGGGTAGGGAGTAGTATTCCAGGACTGGAGGGGGTATGTATGCTTAGGTACCCTCCGCATCTCAGCAGGAGGAGTGGGTGTCTTAGGGTAATGGTTGGGCGTTTGCAGGTAGGACTGCGGGGTCTTGTTGGACGATAAATCTGAGGCCAGCTCTGTGGTGATGGTTATGATCTTTTGAATGTCATTTTTGGGTTTTTGTAGCTCCCAGTTGATTTCCTTTAGTCTGGCATAAGGCTGAGTGTCAATGAGCATGGGGGGACGGGAGAGAGGTCAGACGCGGGTGTGATAGAGGTAGGGGAAAATATGTGAGGATGGTAATGCGAAGGGTCATTCCCGAAGGGGGAAGACTGTCGGTGTTGGCCAGGTGGGAGAGGAGGGGGCTAGGTGTTTTGGAGTGGTTAGGCGGCTTGGGAGGCAGAGGGGTTCAGTTCGTAGGGTGTGAGCTGTCCAAGGAAGCAGGAGAAGTCATTAGGTGATATAGGAGGATTCCTTGAGGAGCCAGAGGTGTGGGCGAAGGGCTAGAGTCCTGAGACCGTGTGGGAGGGACATTGTTATCGGGAGAAATGTTTATGTCGGCATTGAGGAAGAGAGTGTTGTTCAAGGTCTCAGGTGAAGTAGTATGGTGCTTGGGAGTAAGAATGTAGGCTACATGGTGGTACTGAGAAATGTGTGAGGGATTATAGTTCACTGGGGTTTTGGGAGGGGCACTGTTGGTATGGGAGTTATTAATGACAGCGAAACATTCATCAAATATGTCTAGGTTATGATTTGTGGATTGTATCAGGATAATCCCATTATTATAGATGGTTATGGTAGCTGTCGCTTTGAATGTGGGTGAGGAAACTACTGAGAATCTTAGGCCATTAGGTATTTTCTTAGAGGAGGAGATACTAAGTAGTTAGTAGAAGGCATTTCTCCATTGTGCCCTTCTTTTAGAGTAAAAGATCAGGTCATTTGTGATAGTTCCTTTTTTGAGGCAGTAATAAGGGTCAGAGATTAGGGTTTCTGGGTTCGATTTAAGGAGTCTGTGTTTAAGGGATTTGGCTGCATTTTTTGATAGGTTTGGTGGGTAGTGGATTATATAGCTATTCTGACCTAGCCTCATAAGACTGGTGTCCGGGCTGCTCGGTGCATAGGATGCCATGGTTCATTAAGATGTGGAAGGGCTTGCGTTGAGGATACTCAGGAGTAGGGTAGCAGAGGGGTGGTGGAGTCTAGTGAATCCTTAGTGGCATAAGTGGGCATTGGTATTGTCTAAATAAATGGATCTGCAGGCGACAGGAGGCTTACGGAGGAGCCCGTTACCCGTGTTGATGGCATGAATCAGGGGGTAGCAGCAGTGATAGTGGAGTGCTGTGTTAGTGGTCCAAGTAGTGGGTGTAGGACACCAAGAGGAAGTTGAGGTGTTATGTGCGTAAGGACAGTGGTGCTTCATGGTGAGTAAGCAGAGAGGGCAAGTCTGACTTGGACAGTAGTGTTTGTCTATATTAGGCCAGGATGAATATTGTGATTTGAGTTTGGCCTGCAGCATGACAAGGCATTCTGAGATGGTCACATCATGTTAGCAGTGTGAGGAAGGTAGGAGCTGAAAGAAAAGCAGTGTGTAGTGTGTTAGTGTAGATTCATGAGGAGCGTGGGGTGAGGAGGAGGTGTAAGAGTGTGGGGGTTTAGGTATCTGGACAAGGGGTGTAGGGAGGGAGATGGGGTTAGTGTATGACTGGCTCAGATCTACATAGGAGTCGTAAAGCACGAACTGTGTGGATGAGGTAGCTCTTGGTAAGAAGAAAAACTCTCACCTGCGTATTTGTGGAGTGAAGAGTCGGGGCGTTGAATCATTTAGGGATCCATCCGTAGAGAGTAGGCAGTCCAAGATGGCCGCCCCATTTACTGTAGAATACAGCTCATATAGTTTAGTCCTATAACACTTTCCATTAGGGGGATGTTATGAAGGAGTCCTTTTACCAATTCAAATTTGTGTTGTTTTTGATTGGCCCATTCAACCATAACTCTTTGGTGAGTAAAAAGGATGAGTCATGTCAGTCTTTGATTCTAGGATCCTTCCCTGAGTGGTCTTTTGTCAATGTTTTTAGATTTTGCTGCCATTTTGTATATTGAAGTGGAGGCAGGGACTGGTAAAAATAAAATAAAATGAGTAACCGTGCCAGCCAGCGAGCGCTCATATGTACATCATCTGTTTTTTGTGAGCCGCACTAGCTTTGATACTATTCATAGCCCAATTGTGTGCATAGTGATGGGGGTAGGAGGAGTACTACATTCACGCCGGGCTTAAACGCAGGCATTGAACTGCCTGGTTGATCGCAGTTAGAAGGGGCGCTCATCAGTCGAGAAAATCACAGTGGTGGTCAACAAACAAGGGAGTGGAGAACCTCCAGTGGAGAGACTTGTGGTGTGGAGCTCGGTTTTCTCGGTTTTCCTCCCGGGTTGATAGAGTAAAAGCAGAAGACGTCTACCGCAGATTCCCGGCAGCCATCTAGCACCGTCTCGGTTGCAGCAGAAGCACCTGGGGTCGGGGCACGACTGCTCTCGGGAAGTCAGAGATGCAAGGCTTCGTGGTGGTCAGCAGACAAGTGAATGAAAAGCCTCAGGTGGAGAGTAGCTTGGTTTCTCCAGTGTGATAGGGTACAAGGAGGGAGAAAGCGGAAGGCGGCTAACGCGGACTCTCAGCAGCCATCCAGAGCCGTCGCAGTTGCAGCAGAAGCACCTGGGGTCAGGGCACGGCCGCTCCCAGGAAGTTAGTGATGCAGTCAGAAATGCGAGCAGCGACCGCGGGCCAGGGACTCATTTGAAGACTTCGGGGGAAGGAGCACGGCGTACAGGGGAGTGAAAGATGTGACGCTTCCACAAGGTAGGGTCGAGGCAGCCGGGCAGTGTCGGCGAACCCGAGGTGCGGTTCTTACCAGGTTGTTACTCAGCGTTTCACCTCGGGTTCCATATCCAGCCACCGGTGGTCAGCGAGCGTAGGTGGCCAGGTGGCGAGTGATCCACAACAAGGAGGACTCACCAGGACCTCAGCCACTTGAGGGTCGGTGGTCGGAGAGCAGTGACACAGCCACAGTTGCAGCTGAGACCCCACGATCGGATCCCTCCACTTAGGTCGGGCGGTGGTAGAGCAGTGCACTGCGGGTGCTCCAGGCAGTCGCCCAGGCCGTCAGCTGAGGAGAAGAACCCGTCAGGCTCAACAAGTGTCCAGCTCCACAGTCCAGTGCCGGCGGCTTCCCGGAGGTAAGTAGGATCAGTGCAATCATCGTAATCAGGTAATCGTCGGCGGCTCCAGAATCCAGGCTCGTTGTGCGTGGGTAGCGGTGTGCACCAGGGCGGAGGATGGCAGGGTTAGATGGGGATATCACCGATTTTGGTAATCCCCAACCCGGAGCTCACAAGCTGAGCTCATGTCAGGTCTTGGATATTCATGGCAAATATGGAATACTGGGCCAGATGTACGACTCTATTTTGCATGCGCAAAAGGGTATGCGACCCGTTTGCACATGCAAAATCTAATAAGGCCATGTACAATCCCTGTTTAGTTTGTCGCAACTTTTTTGCAACTCACTGAATAGGAATTGCGATTCGCTATTAGGAAGGGGTGTTCCAAGGGCGTCCCTTCCTAATAGCGAACCAGAGGCCTATGTAAGAATGTTTTGCGACTGCAATTGCGGTCACAAAACAATTGCAATTTACCTCCCTCTTGAAGAGGGTGGTAAAACACTTGCAAATGGGAAGGGGTGCTTTTTGCGAATGCAGGGGAAAATATTTTTTAGGGGCAGGCAGCGATCCCAGGGACCACTACCTGCCCTTAAAAAATGAAACTAAAACATTTCATTCTTCTTTTTTTAAATTCATTCCGTTTTCCTTTGTTGGAAAACGGGCTGCATTTTTTTTTTAAAACTGCTTAATTTAAAAGCAGTCCCAGACATGGAGGTCTGCTGAACCCAGCAGGCCACCATACCTGGGAGGGCCAGCCATTCCTAATGGGGTAGCAAATTGCTAGTGCCTCATTAATATGCATGAAGCATGCAATTTGGGACCCCATTAGGAATCGCTAACGGTGTCTCAGACACTCTTGTACATGTCATTTAGCGACTCGCAAATTGCACTCTATTGCGACTCGCAAGTTGTTAAATGACATGGTGGTACATCTGGCCCACTGTCACTTAACATTCATATTAATGAATGCTTTTTAAAATTTTAACCGAAGAATAAAAAAACAATTTTCTAGTTAGAAATTAACTGTATACTTGCATCCCCTTATATGCGCAAGTGAAATTCCATGTGTCTTTTCTTATGTATTTAATTAATTCCTGTGATCATATTGTACTAAGCATGTTCCCAAAGCCAGCTTCTCCGCATTGCATGAAGCTAGACAGGGTTGTAATTGCTGGACAAGCCACATTAAAGATGGCAAGTGCAGAAAACTTGTGTGAATGTGAGTCAGTAGGCGCGAATATGATGAAGGCCTGGGTAACATGTAGGGCTTCCTGTTCCTTTAAGAAGGAGGATTTCATTAGAGCCTGGCTATAAGTTTAAAGTGAGTTTAAAGTGGCATTGCAATTTTTAAAGATCAATGGGCCACATGTATCAAGCATTTTTGCATTTGCAAATGTGCCAATTCTCAGGATCAGCCTGTTTGAGAACGCAAAAAACAGCTTTTCACATGTATCAAATCCTATTTTGCAAATCTGTAACCTGTAACCGGATCGCAAGATTGGTTTGCGATTCGATATTTGGAAGGGGATTGATTAGGGCGTCCCTTTCAAACACTGAATCACAGTGGTATGTATCAATGTTTTGTGACCATGAATGCGGTTCAAGTTGATGGTAACCAATTCGCAAACGGAAAAGGACCCCTTCCGCTTTGTGAATGTATGCAAAAAACTTTTTTTAAGAGCAGGCAGTGGTCCGACGGACCATTGTCTGCTCTTATAAAATTAAAATGTGAACTATTCATTTTTTTTTCTAGACACAACTGTTTTCCTTTAAGGAAAATGGGCTGCATTTAAAAAATAAAAAGAATGCCTTATTTAAAAGCAATCAAAAACATGGTGGTCTGCTGATGCCAGCAGGACACCATCTCTGTAATTTTAGCGATTTCTAGAGGGTCGCAAATTGCAACCTACCTCATTAATATTACTGAGGTAGGTCAATTTGTGAACCCCTACGAATCAATATATCAAACTCTTGGAAATTCATACATGTGTAATAGCGATTACCTAAAGCGATTTGCTGTAAATCACAATTAAGTAATCGCTATTACAATTGTTGCTACATGTGGCACAATGTTTTGTGTGGTGGCATGATATCAATTTATATTTCTTACTTTCTACCTGAGATACAGACTCACACAAATCAAGTGCTCAGCCAACATATGTACACATTAAAAACATCCACATCAATGCATTAGTAAAGAATGAAGAAAAATGTGTCAGAAATGGATATTGCTTAAATGATTAACCATTTATTTTGGAAATTAAATGTAATATTAGATAAATGTACTAAACCAATGTCCATCAACCCTCATTTTAATGCGCTGGATTTTTTTTTTTTATAACTGAAATTGAATAACTGAATTGAATCGATTAACCTGAAATTTGAAGCCGGAGATCTGTGTGGCTGATCCTCTGTTGTGCGGGGAACTCAATGGGGACAAAAATTACATACTTCTTCGACAGCATGAAGACAACTATGCAAAGGTCAGATGGGGACCCAGGGGTGAATTTAGAGAGGCAATCCCTATAAGGAGAGGAGTAAAGCAGGGATGTGTTCTGGCACCCACCCTTTTCTCACTATACGTAAATTATGTAGTGAGACACCTCCAGGATTGTAAACATGACTCACCTAAGTTGGGAGGGGAGCCAGTGCAGGCTCTCCTATTTGCTGATGATACAATTTTGTTATCACAAACCCCGATTGGACTGCAAAATCTATTATAATTCTTTTAGCCAATATTGTGTTTTAAATGGCCTTGAAATAAACTCTAACAAAACAAAATATATGGCAATAAGACCACATAAAACTTTCAAGAACAACATTACAGACCAAAATCAAAATTTAGAATATGTGCCCAACTTTAACTACCTTGGTATTACTCTAGACACTAAATTGACATGGTATCCACAATTACATAAAAGCAAGGCTATCCTGCTCCAAAATTCCACGCCAATATTAAAGAAACATCAGAATAGTGTAACCAAGGCAGTGTCTCGGGCCCTCAAGGTTTATAAATATAGGACACAATCTGCAACACTATAAGGCACAGAGCTCTGAGGGGGGGTAACCAGACGGAACATGTTTTTATGGGAGGAAAATACGTTCTTCAGGATGTTATTACGCTTCCCCGTACGTACACCCATGATTCCTATCATTCAGGATCTCAATATAAAACGCATAGACCAACAGGCCATACTGAGACCTATTTTATTCTGCGTTCATTTGTGGACCACAGAAGAACTTAAAAATTACAAAGAGGGGCTAATTGAGATTTTAAGATTAGATGAGCAAACAAAACTGCAGTGGTTTAGACATGTGCGCTTGTGGTTCTGTAAACTAGGTCTAAATCATTTCTGGGATGCTCCCACCTCATTAACCCATCTTTCAAAAAAGAGCTTGAAAAACACATACTGGGGATATATGCAAAACAGTATTCATCACTGCATGAAGCAAGGTAGGCTAACATACTAGTTCTTATTAACAAAACCGCGCCCTCTCTTTGAACAATACTTACATGAAGTCCAACCACAACTGGCCAAGTCTCTATACATGAAGTTTCGCTTTGACGTTTTACAGGTCAATTGTAACACAGTCAAATGGTTACGCAATTACAGTGACGACCGAGAAGTATATTGTCCCTTATGTCAACCCAATGCTGTAGAAAATGTCTCTCACCTGTTATTCTTTTGCCCATCGTATATCATTCCTAGGAAAAAATGGATTAAACCTATTTGCCTGAATCTGGGAATCACAATCGGGAGCTATTAGGATTTTTAAAACAGATACATCCCAGAAAATTGTTTTTAGTGTAAGCCGATACTTATTTGCAGTTATTCTAATACGCAAGGTAAAAGGCTTGAAATTCTAACCAACTGCTGCTGCTAATATTTTAAGATGAATTTAGTATCGTATACTGTTTGTGTATGTATAAGCACTTTCTTGCACTTGCACTTTATTAACTTCTGCCTTGATCTAACATCATTCAAATGATAGGAAATGATATAACAGCATTAGTACTATAATTTATTTTTAACATTTACAATTGTTGTACCCGTTATTTATTTATTAACTTATCTACTCTTCTTAAAACAGACTATGAGAATACTGATCATCATTCGAAGTTTATGGGTGCGAGTTGTTGTTTCAATTTGTTTTATGTATGTATGGACAGTATAAACTTGTATCTTTTATGGTTTCTTAAATTGAATAAATACTATTGAATTGAATTGAATGATAGTGCGGTCAGCACTCTAACACACTGCAACCCACTTCTGCTCCACGCTGGCATACTTAAACACGGACATGGCACCGACATACAGCGGGCATGCTGCTGGTGAGTCAAAGATTAGGAGTGGGCGATGAATTGTGACCTGCCAGCAGAGTTTGCTGAGTTTTGCCCATGGCACACTCTGTGAGGAGTGCAGAGTTCCGAAAAAGTCAGCAAGGGGACATGGAGCTGAGTTTTTTTTTAGAGCGGCTCGTCAACGGTAAGTTGGCGAGAGTTTACGAGTAAAAATAACATACTAGACCACCTTCTGGTGAGATTTCGAATTGCGAGCGGTCGCTGCAGGCCGCGACCACAACGTTGAGAAAGCCTGCCATTCGCGATGAAGAAACTGTGGCTCAAAGTAGAATGTCTACTTGAACGGCAGAAAGCAGCAGCGCTTTCTGGCGCATCGCGTAGGGCCGTTTGTGCTATTTTACAGTGTGAGACAAACTCTTGCTACTAAAAATCAGTACGAGCAGCATGACTGAACAGACTCCATCGCTGGTGGAACTCCGCAGAGTGCGGCAGAGTTTTTCTGGCACTTCACTGAGTTCCGCAGAGTAAAACTCTGCAAACTCTGCCCAAGCTTACCACAGATGCACCTGTCTTCTGCCTAAACTAGGCCCGAAACGCTACCTCTGCTTCTCCAGGTAGGCTTTCCTACCCTGCGCCCCCTTTGTCTGATCTAGATCGAGTTGCACCAAAGACAAAGTGCACGGACTACAACTTCACGACTATCCTTCCACACCTAAAGTCTCTGTCCACCCCTATAGATCAACCAGGGTACTTTAAGATTAACCCCCCCCCACCCTGGATTCTAGTGGCTTCACGTTTTTTAACCTCAACTGCCATTCGCTAGTGAAGATCATTGGCATATTTTTCAACTTCCTCACAGATCACGTGCCCATGCGGTCTTTTTCACTGAAACTTAGCTAAATTCCTTCCCAAGGCCTGATGTGATTAGTGCTCTTCCCCTTTATACCGGATCCTGAGAATGGAGCGCAAAAGCAAGAAAGGTAGCTGCATTGCTATCATTTGTAAATAACATCTTGCGTGCAAAACTGACAAATTGTTAATCTCTGACTGTGAAGCTCTTTCTTTTTCACTATTACTGGCCAATAACTTTACCTTATCTGGAGCCCTCATATATCAACCTCCGGGCAATTCAGATAACTGGAGCTTGGGTATTGCGGAAGCTCTTGCATCACGTATTCTTAAATGCTCCAATTTCACTATGCTGGGTGACATCAAAATCCATTTTGATAATGAAATCTGTAGCATGGCCTTCTCTGTGATTTAGGAACTTGCTGCTCTTGAAATCTAGATTATTACAAAATGCCCCATGCATGAAGCTGCTCATATGCTGTATCCTATATTCACAAACCTTAGTATTTTACAGACTGACCAGCCTATTCCCCTACCATGGTCTGACCACTTCACAGTCCCATTCTCTCTCCTGGCCCTTCCAGGGGTTCAAACACGAGGCATTCAGATGATATCCACTGGCAGGAATTGGTCAAGTTGGATTTCCCTGACCTTATTTACTACCTAAAGCTATTCGCCCTGCATTGAGTCACTCTGTGGATTCAGACATTTGCATTACAGATGTCTGGATCAGATAAGTAGGAAACATTATACAATTCTCCCCCATAACCCGTGGGACAATGACTCATTGTATCAATCTAAAAAGGCCTGAAAAGACCATGGTGGAAAACATAACAAGGATACACAAAGATATAGGATTGCTTGTAGAAATGGGATTTCTGGCTAGCTAAGACTTGCACCAAAGCGAGGTAGAACCACCACTCTAGTCAGGATAAGGGAGTTACACATGTAAAATAACCCCTGCTCACCCCCTTGATAGTGTGGCAAGAGCAGCCAGGCTATCTTAGAGGCATTGTGTGTAAATCATTTGCACATAACCAACAGTAATACAGCGTACGCACGACAAAAGGACACCACACCATATCCAATATTTTTATATAATTAAAATAAGACCAAAAATGTTAAAAACTCCACAATACTATACTTCAAAGTTCACAGTTCAAAAACTACGTTGATTAAAAAGAGTTCCTTGGGTGGATAGCTCTGTCCGGGCTTCCACATCATCGTGAGCACACAAATCCGAAAACAGTTCTGGCTGACTGCGGGGTCGCGGACAACTAGGGTGTCGGGAAGACCCACAAACAGTACCTTTCAGAGATGCAGGGTGATGGGGCCCTTGAAGTCACTCGCATTGCAGGTCGAGCGCCTCTCTGATGGAATCAGGACGCTGGTGCCAACAGGCGTCGGGTGCTGCGGTGCAAAGTGCAGAGGTGCGGCGTGCAGTGCCCCCAGGTTGTGGTGCGAGCAGCGGTTCGGTGGCGGGATCAGATGGCATCGTCGGTGAGACCAGGGTCGCGGTGCGAGATGGAGGCGGTGCTCGTCACGGTGCTAGCAGGTCACGATGCAAGCAGCGGCTTTGTCATTGCTGGAGCGCTGTCGTCGGCTGACGAACTGGAGTCGATGACACCGGCGTCGGTGGGCCAAGGCTGCGGTGTGGAATGAGGGTGGTGCATCGTGTTACTTACGAGTGGTGCCCCTGAACCACAGTGCAAGCAGCGGTGCCGATTTTGGTGGAAGGTGGCAGCATCAGGAAGGCCACGGTGTCGTCGTGTAGCGAGGCGGTGCAGAGTTAGGGCCACAGGTCATGGTGCGAGCAGCGGCTCGGTGATGGCATCAGCAGGCATCCTCGGTGAGACCAGGGTCACGGTGCGGCATGGCGGTGGTGCCCTCTGCAGTGCCAAAGCTTTGGCGTGAATCAAGGCGGTGCGGAGTGCGGTGCGAGCAGCGGCTCAGTGATGGCGTCAGCAGGCGTCCTCGGTGAGACCAGGGTCGCGGTGCGGCATTGCGGCGGTATCCTCTGTAGTGCCTTCAGGACACGGGTTCAGCAGGGTCATCGTAGATGTCGTCGAGTGGCGTTCTTCGGTTTGCGGTACAAAAGGAGGTGGTGATGGACGGAGCATCAGAACCAATCAAACACTCACACCCAGTCAACAGATCCAGGTTTGATCCATCACCGTTCTTTAGCCCACTCTGCCACCCCAGTTCAGACATGGCCATATGCAAATCAGTCTGACCCTGTGCCTCATGGGAACAGTCCAGCCCGAACTGCCAAGCCATGCCTTCCCTGGACCGGAAACAAGCTTCCTAGGACCGGTTTCTGGCATTTCAGCCGAATTCAGCCAGGCTTGCTTGAATCCAGTGGCAAAGTGAGCAAGGGACTCACGTCTGAGCATACCCTGCCAACTTATGGCGAACAAAGCAGTACAAAAGGAGGTGGTGATGGACGGAGCATCAGAACCAATCAAACACTCACACCCAGTCAACAGATCCGGGGTTTGATCCATCACCGTTCTTTAGCCCACTCTGCCACCCCAGTTCAGACATGGCCATATGCAAATCAGTCTGACCCTGTGCCTCATGGGAACAGTCCAGCCCGAACTGCCGAGCCATGCCTTCCCTGGACCGGAAACAAGCTTCCTAGGACCGGTTTCTGGCATTTAAGCCGTCTTCAGCCAGGCTTGCTTGAATCCAGTGGCAAAGTGAGCAAGGAACTCACGTCTGAGCATACCCTGCCAACTTATGGCGAACAAAGCGGTACAAAAGGAGGTGGTGATGGACGGAGCATCAGAACCAATCAAACACTCACACCCAGTCAACAGATCCGGGCTTGATCCATCCCCGTTCTTTAGCCCACTCTGCCACCCCAGTTCAAACATGGCCATATGCAAATCAGTCTGACCCTGTGCCTCATGGGAACAGTCCAGCCCGAACTGCCAAGCCATGCCTTCCCTGGACCGGAAACAAGCTTCCTAGGACCGGTTTCTGGCATTTCAGCCGTCTTCAGCCAGGCTTGCTTGATTCCAGTGGCAAAGTGAGCAAGGCACTCACGTCTGAGCATACCCTGCCAACTTATGGCGAACAAAGCGGTACAAAAGGAGGTGGTGATGGACGGAGCATCAGAACCAATCAAACACTCACACCCAGTCAACAGATCCGGGTTTGATCCATCCCCGTTCTTTAGCCCACTCTGCCACCCCAGTTCAGACATGGCCATATGCAAATCAGTCTGACCCTGTGCCTCATGGGAACAGTCCAGCCCGAACTGCCAAGCCATGCCTTCCCTGGACCGGAAACAAGCTTCCTAGGACCGGTTTCTGGCATTTCAGCCGTCTTCAGCCAGGCTTGCTTGAATCCAGTGGCAAAGTGAGCAAGGGACTCATGTCTGAGCATACCCTGCCAACTTATGGCGAACAAAGCGGTACAAAAGGAGGTGGTGATGGACGGAGCATCAGAACCATCAGCATCTTCGGTTTGCAGCACAAAACACACAGTCCCTAGTGCTGCGGGTCGAAGAACCTGAAGTCTTTGCTGTTCCTGAGACTTCATAAACAGGAGGCAAGCTTTACCTCAAGCCCTTGGAGAGTCTTACCAATTCAGTTGCAGAAAGTCCAGTCCAGGCCTTTCACTGCCCACAACAGAAGCAGCCACTGCAGGGCAGCCCAGCAAAGCAAGCATCAAAGCGGTCGTTCCACCTTAGCAGTTTCTCCGGCGCTTCTCCTGTGCAGTCTTCTTGATCCAGGTCAGTTCTAAAATTCAGGGATCTGGGACCCAGCATTTGTATACAAAAATCCTTTGATCTGCCAGGCAGAGGGTGTCCGTGTCTGACCTGAACCAGCTGGGCCTTCTCTGGCGTGAATTCCTGGCAGGAGGTGGAGACGGCTTTGTCAGAGGCAGACCAGGCCCTTTGAGGTGCAAGGAAATTCCTCCCCCTTCCCCCATCGCAACCCAGGTCTAATCATCCCTTTCCTGACCTATCCAGATCATCTGGAGTCCCTCCAGCCCCCCAGCCTTCAGTCCTCCAAAACCCAGACAGGCAATCCACATTCCAGCAGAGGCATACGGGATGACCGAGCAAAATAATACCCACTTTCTAAAAGTGGCCTCTATGAACTCAGAATAAAAAGGGCACCCTTGCTAAAGGCTGCATCTTTAGACTCTGAGTTCAGGCATACCAAACTTCATTCACTTATACCTTTTTCGGGCTACGTACGTAGGTGGCACAATCCGTGCGGCTGGCCCACGAGTAACAGTTGACTCACAAACCCCGGCACCCAGAGTGCCCTTTACTGGGGACTGACAAGTAAGTTACACATCCAATCAGAACACAATTTACCACAGGAGCACCAGCGCTTTACCACCTATCAGCGTGCGAAAAGCGCACAAAAACGTTATACCAGCAAAAACAGAGTCAAAATCAGGTGGGCAGATAGCAAAAACTCGGGAAAAAACACGCCAAAAGATGCTAAGACTAACAATGGTGTTAAAAGATTATCAAAAAACAATGTCGTACTGTCAGAGCTAAATTCTAATTGGATAAAATGACTGTGGCTAATAACTGTCCCAAAACTCTTTTTAGGGTAAAGAGTCTTCAGACCAGGCTACCACTGCCTCTAGTACCCCAATCTCACAAGCCCAATTTGACGGAATTGCGGATTTCTTCTTAAAGAAAATAAAATATATTCAGGTCACCTTTTCAGGTACATCAATAGCGTGTCCAGGTGAAACTCCTCCAAGCTCGACCCGTGCCTTGAATATTTTTATCTCATTAGATGTGTCTTCTTTTATTTCACTGATTGCTGAAGACATGTCAGGCTCTCCGTTTGATCCCTACCCCTCAGCGTGGAAGCGTCCCTTAGGCCCACCATTACTCAAAAAGCCTAACCTTGACCCTCTCACATGGCCAAACTATAGGGCCATCTCACTCCTGCCTACCCTGGCAAAGGTTTTGGAGAAACACATCAATCAGCAATCAATCGACAACTCACATCTTACACCGAGTCAAATGGGATGCTGCACCCCTCGCAATCAGGCTTCAGGGCTCACCACAGCACTGAATATGCCCTCCTCAGTGTTACCGAATATCTTTGGGGTCAGTTAGACTCAGGCAGTACTGCAGCACTGATTTTCTTTGATCTCCGTGCCGCATTCAACACAGCAAACCATTCCACTCTACTTCTCAGACTAGAAGGAATAGGAGTGCAGGGCACGACCTTTTACTAGATAAGATCCTTTCTGCACAATCACACCTTTCAGGTGCACACACATCAAAATAGGTCCAAACCTTACCTTCTAGCCTCAGGGGTTCCAGTGGGTTCTATCCTCAGTCCACTTCTTTTCAATCTTTATGTGAGACCTATTGCAGAGATTGTGGAATCTCAAGGGGTTACTTAATCCTCATACGCTGATGACACCCTAATTGCGGTCTCCTTATCCACCCAGGATAACTGCAACACTGTAACTTTTAACATCTGCCTTGCCCTAGTTTCAGCTTGGATAAAACTTAATGGGGAGAAGACTTAGGTCTTGCTAGTGGACAACCATCTCCACCTTTTGAGTCCTCGTCTGTGGCCATCAACTATGGGTACAACCCCCTACCCAGCTCAGGTGGTAACAAATCTGGGAGTATGACTATATGACAAGCTGTCCAGGAAGCACCAGATAAACAAAGCGGCTGCCACCTGCTTTGGCATCCTTAAATGGCTGAAGAGAATTCTGGCATGCCTCCCGGTTCCTGCTCAACGAACAGTGGTCCATGCCCTGGTGATCTCCAGACTGGACTACAGTAATGTTCTTTACCTGGGTGCTGAAAAATCTTTGCCCAAATGGCCTCAGATTGTACAAAATGTGGCGGTGCCTACTTCTTCATCAACCTAGGTTTACCTCCTCAACAAGTTTGAAACACATATTGCTCTGGCTGCCCATTATTGAGCAGCGTGTCCAATGTAAGACCGTATGCTATACACAAATGTTCCTTGCTAACACAAGGCCCATGTGCCTCAGATCTATGGTGTCTGGATACATTCAAAATTGTGCATTCTGCTCCAATTATCAGGCTTTGGCAGTGGTTCCAAGAGTCAAGGAATCTCACCAAGGTGGCTGGTTGTCTGCGTATCTGAGCCCCAAGCTTTGGTCCTGCCACACTCTCTGAGAACCTGTACATCGCTCAAAAATCCTTTTGGGAAGCAGCTTAAAACTTGGATGTTTCCACCTCTTTGGTTTCACAATGTATGCTTGATTGACTTTGGTTTAGTGAGGAGGCTAGTGCTGGTAGACCTTTTTTAGATAGCCATGTGCTTTCATGCGGATTAATCATAATATTAGTTAAGATTGGATCTGGAATGTCGTTAGTAATATGGGTGATTGGGAGGGTCGGACTAGGAACCACAACTGGCCCTGGCAAAGTGCTCGGCCAGGGCCAGCTATGCTGCAAAAATGTCCCTGTAACAAAAATGGCCCCCAGGGGCCCAAAACTGGCCCCCACCCGTGCAGCCCACCGGGGGATTGCCCGGTGCCCGCTACGGCCAATCCGGCCCTGGTGATTGTGTGGACGTTGGTTCCGAGTGTGAGAGACCTATGATTACCACCTGCCTGGTAAACAACGATCACCCAGTCTACAGAGGTTACCCTCCGAAAAAGAAGATAAAAAACACCAACTACAATTTTTGTTTTCTTAAAATAATATGTGTCGTGACAGACGTGTAATGTAAAGTATGAACCCTGCGGTCTAGTTTAGGCGTTCTGTTTCTCTAAATAATGGCTTTCAAATAATAGATTTTCGTTTCTAAATTGTTCAACATAAACAGCACTTTGGTTCTTTATTTCTTGAAAGTTTTATAGCATCAATATAAGCAAAATGGTTATCGTGCAAGGAATTCCGGGAAGTTTATCATTAAATGCCACCGCCTAAAAAAAACGCACAAGGTGCTTTTCAAGGCAGGGTTTTTGAGAGCAAAAAATACATTAAGATAATTACATTTGTATAATTAGAATTTCCTTAAAAACAGCTTGTCTACTAGTGGTTTAATAGATGAAAGATTTTAAAGGGGTTATGGAGAAATCATTACAGCAATCATAGAAGAAAAAGTGCCGAAGGTACAATGAAGCCTCATAATTAAACCGAAGCTCACTGCTCAATTAAATTTGATCATTATGCATAATACATCAGTGGGCATCAAGAGTCCAATAACGGAGATGCTATCAATGTTAACAGCCAAAGGTAAGGCGTAATATAGTTCGGCCCAAGTCGCCAAGATAAAGTCAGAGGATTATGTGAACAATGTTTAAAATGAAGCATAATTCACTAATGAGCTGATTAATGTGTGCATGACGCTGCACATCTACTTATTGAATCAAATTACATCAAGCACATGTTTATGCAAAGCACAATAAATTATGAAAGATAATGCACACTGGATATTTATTAAGCGAAGGAGAGCATGACCACAGTAGCGAACGCCAATGCATTGCTCTCAGCTTTCAATAGGATGACAGATAGCTGCTACGAATAGATGCTTGGAGTCCAAGCTTGAATTGCTTCACTCTGTTCTATTTTCGTCTACGTGTTTTGTTGTGTATTTATTGTGCTGTAACGGTGACTACTGTAAGTGCCGAGTGAGGGAGCCTTCAGCCAGTTGAGCTTCCTCCGATTTTCTTTCTTTTTTCGGGATGACTTTTTACATTAATTTAGGCACTGCTCCCATCTTTTAGAAAGGGGTACTGCGTCTTTTTGCTTTATGTACTGGTTTGGAAAATAGGATTTAGCTACTTCGGGGCAGATTTACGACTTCTGGCGCATCTCTGCTAATCAGCAGAGATGCACCAGAAGAGTTGCGACGCATCTGCCCACCCGTGCGCCACCACTGATGCGCCGCATTTACAATGCAGCGCACCGTGGCACTTGGATGGGCAGATGCGTGACGCTTCCCCTGTCGGAAAGGCGGCGCATTGCTGGAGTTGCGTCGCAAGCGCAACGCAGCTCCAGCAAGTCTCGGGGGTGCCCTATCCTTAACATGCTGCGTCAATCCTTATGCCTGCTTCAAGCAGGCGCAGGGTTTTGTAGATTTCACTCAGCCACTTTTAGGAGGCGTTTCTGCGCCGGAACGCCTACATGTGGCGCAGGGCTTTACAACGTGCCGCATCTCCCAGATGCGTCACGTTGTAAATACCCTGCAGCATGGCTCTGGCTTTGCGCCGCCGCTGCGTCACAAAAGTGACGCAACGGCGGCGTAAAAGAGGTGCAAGGGGCTTGTAAATCTGCCCCAATGTGCGGCTCTACCCGCATTGTGAGTTAGCATTATTAATGCGTCTTATAAATGTATGCAGAGCACCACCTCCCCTCATTTGAGGTGACTTATGTATGGGCTTGCCAAACAGTACTTACCAGAATGGTGTGACAGTACCAGCATGGTGTGGTGAGTTAGGCAACAAGTCACAGACATGCAGACAGAACAGCACCTCCCCACCTCTGTTTCATCCCTGTCCTCTTCGTATTTATTTTAGGTGATAACGGGAAGCGCTGTTATATAAAATATATGACTGACTACTTCTCCAAGAAAATACAAAGAATTCACATGGAAATCAAACTAAAATCTCAAACATCTCTACTCTGTGATATACTAAAAGGATTCTGTTAGAAATAGCTATTTCGTACATTCCATTTCCCCTTCCGTACTATCCCAGTTGGTATGTGCCATGGCTTTGTTGTGTGAACATTCCACAGCTGACTCCAGCTGACTAGAGCCTGTGGTGGTGGAGGGATGAAATAAAGACTCCTCTTGTACTAACCAGTGTCATCTCACTTTGTAACAGATTCTTCAGTGAATTAACTTTCTATCAACAAATAGACTCAGTCCCTAATCTTAACTTCCACAAGTTTATTGTCGTACCTCGAGCTCAATTGATCAAATCCCTAACAAAAAAACAACGGGGATTTCTCTTGTGCTCTCCATATCATTTACTGCTCTCTAGAAAAGTGTATACTCCCATTTAAACCTAAGCTTCTCCAAATCAGTAACCAGGAGCCAACCAACATGGCTGCAGGTTAACTCTGCTTCAGACAAGCAGTTACTAAACCCTGGAAATCCAACCCAGAGGAGGATTGTTTAGCAGAAGTGATTCTGAGTCCAGAGTAAACAAAAAAATTCAGCAGCTTGGCTCAACAGGGAGGCAGCATCATGGAGATGCAAACACCCCCATCCCTCTATCAAATAATTGAATCCTGTGGCCTTGGAAAGGGAATCACAGACATATGTGAAAATGAATCTAAAAAGGCAGGTTCCAACTCACAGCAGTGGGGGTGAATTCCAGCTATATCACCCAATGACAGAGATAGCTTCAGTGCCCACCTAACATAAGATTGGGGCTTGGCAGCTGAGACGTGCCACAGTGAAGGATTGGTTGTTTGACCCTATCACGTAGCAGAGATGCCTGTTAGAATGCTGAATGCCCAGCAACGAGGTCGCATTAAAGTAGAAGAATGAGGGTGCTGAGGGCTATGCGGTTAGGTAGTGTCGTGGTGAAGGAGTGGCATGCTGGCTGGGCATGGTGGACAGGCATGAGGGCATGGAGCTAGTGGTCACCATGCAGCTAGGTGGGGCAGGTATGAGCAAGTCCCAGTGATAGTGAGGGAGGAGGAGAGAGCGCTGCCCGGAGCCCCGCCTGATGACTCTGCTCCACTCAGGGCCAGAGAGATATAATAATCTCTGTGTCGCAATGCCTCCCTGGGCAAGGTCAATACAATGCTCTGATAGTGGCGTGATGGTGATGAAAAGGTAATGACCTCCGTGTCTGGATGCCCAGATAACTACTAGTTGTGTGGATGGGATAAACCAAGAAACTGTTGAATGTTGCTACAAAGGGACAGCCATTTGAAGGGAAATTATAAGTCGCTGATTGAGAAATGGTACCCGTTGTGTTCTCAGGCAGGTGGAGGAAAAGGCTCTGAATTTTCTGATGAGCCACAGAGCATGTCCGATGAAGTAGTGTACTTTCATCTAATGAGAATAGAAATGTTTGAGCTGAGGTAGTCTACAACACTGCAAAACAATCACTAAATATTAGCCCTTGAGTTGCGGCCAGATCTGGGGCCCAGCGGGGGCACATCAGGCCCAGCAAAGTAATCATGGCCAGCATACCATACTGAGACCAGACTCTGGGGTGGGGGACATGGGGCCATGGCCAAATGGCCCTCGGATGACCCATTGATAATTTTCATGATGTCTGTTGTAAGGGATTAATGGTCAGCTTTGGAACATCTGAAGCCTAGGAAGAATAAAGAGAAGGGTTTGTGTTACAGGAAGATATAGGTAGTATCCTAAGCATAGAAGGTCATGTGTTCACTTTGTGAAGCTATCATTTGTATTATGGCATTGTATTTTATTGCATGTCTATTATAATATGGGAGGAAGTTATACAGATGTATGTGTATGAGTGATTATATGCTTATAATGATTCCTTATTAAATAGAGGATGAAATGAAGACTAACGGATGTTAACAGGTTACCCAATACATAATCTGCTGCCTGGCAATGTGAGCAATATATATGTAGCTAGTATCTACTTAGGGAATGGGGTGACTGTGAGAAGGTGACCTGATATATGCTGTCCACTAGTTCTAGAGGGCACCTTGTATCAGTCCAAACAACCCCTTATGGTGAATGGTTAAAGACAACCTTATATGAAAGCTATCCTAGTGGTAGCTATGGAGAGCAGCCTTCAGGCTAAGTCTGGAAGGAATGTAAAGCAGGTTATTTTACCAGTGTATAATCTCTTGAATGATCAAATGAAAGAACAACCACACCAGGTATATATTTTAAATATATGTATTTAGGTTAACACACACCCCTCTAGTCTCTTTATGAGACTGCAGTTTGAAGTACTTAAGTTACAAGTGATCAAGTATCAGTAAAAGCACAAATACACATTTGGGCCCTAGGGGCGTACCAAACCATATACCAAAAAAGTGGTATAAGAACCACGACTGGAACAGGCACTAGGCCTATTGCCTCTAGAATCGCTGGGACCCCAAGGAACCACCCAAGGTAGTGACACAGGGGACCCACGGGAGCTGCATGCAGTGTGAAAACACAACTGCGGGTTCCTATTATCTTTTATGGGCAATGTCGCGGTTGGAAATTTAAAGATTAGGGACACTTCTAATCGAGTCTGGACCAAACCCTTTTGGACTTAAGAAGTTCTAGGGCTAGCACCCATGAGAGCACCAGAGTACTCGAGTTACCTCACCCAGGGAAGCCGGGTGCATAGGTGTCTTTTGGTGTCGGGTTGCGTCGTCGATTTCAATGGAAGCCTGCAAAGAACTGCTGCTGCCGGGAAGAGAAGTGTCTGAAGAGATCCAAGCCTGGATCTAGGATTTAAGGAACCTGAAAGCAGAGGGGAAAGAGTCTGGGCCACTAGCCAGTGACCGAGGGCAGGATGGACCAATGCCCACAGATGTCGGGTGCTTCAGGTGAGTTGATGGGTGTCTTGACTCTTCAGCCACGAGGTCCGGGAGGTGTTGCCGAAGTCCACGAGCTGGATACTAGCTGTCCCACAAAGTCTATCGAGTGCTGTTGTGTCGGCGACCACAAAGGACCCAACAAGCCTTGGCAACGGCAAGTCACTGGAATTCAGAGAAAGGACTACGGTGCAGACCAACAAGGTCTGAGGGACTTACCCAGCAAGGGTAAGTCAGGGCACGTCTGGAGCAACCAGGTAAGCCCAATCAGAAAAAGAGTCGCCTTTGTGGGGACCTGCTAGCCAACGGGCTAGTGATCGCGAAGGAGCCTCGAGCGGTCGCACTTGGAGCTGGCCCACGGGTCACTCGTGGAGTGGAGGCCAACAATCTTCGGTGCAGGAGGTGCTCAAGGCTGGAGCTACTCGGAGCCCAAAGCACAACTTCGACCACGTCAACCACGATAGCCACAGGCCTCAGCTTTGCTGTGGACTCAGGGTACCCTCGGGGAAGTCTGGAAATCTACCTCTGGGGATGCAGACCCTTCAGCATCTGGCAGGAGCTTCAGAATTGCAGACCAGTCAGTTGCTTCTTTTGTGCCTGCCAAGCAGGGGAGTCACTCCTTGACCCCAAGGGAGATTTCTTCAGTCTTCTAGTCAGGACAGAGCGTCGAAGGTCCAGGATGTACATTGCAGAGTTTCATCCAGGGTAATCTAACGTCCTATGGACTGGATTCCTATACTTATAGTGAGTTTAGGGGATGGACTAACTCTAAGGCCCCACCTATGGGTGGGCCAGGAAAGAGGGTGATTACACCCATTTCCTTTGTCCAGTTTCGTGCCAGAGCAGGGGCAGGTAGCCCCTGCAACCGGTTTGAACTGGAGTATGCACAGGGACACCAAGGGTGCCCCCAGTGCAGGACTTCAAAGCACCAGAGAGTGCTCCTGCCCAGCCCCAATACACATCAGCCTGTCTGGGGAGCTGGGGACACCTCCCCTCGACAGAAAACCTATTGTCCAGGCCTCCCCTGCCGGAGTTTCGGTCAGCAGCAGGAGGCCAGACCCGTGTCTGTGGCAGAGGCATCCATTTTGTGATGCCAGGGCTCAGGAAAGTCCTACCGGGTTTAGCCAGTGATAACCCTCTAGAAGGGTGGAATGCTACCCCCGCCGCCAGAATTGGCGGGGGGTAGTATTCCAAAGCGTTTGACACCAAACACGTGTTGATGCAGCCATCCCAAAGTTAGCATTTTCCGCGAGGTTATAATGCACTTAAGAGTATATGGCATGGCTGTATCACAGAACAGCCATAAGGAAGTATTTCCAAAAGCTGCAGAGGGGGTCAGCTCATGCTTGGGTACCCTCTCACACAAAACCAAGCACTCTGCCTTCAGGATTGTCAAGGCCTGCCATAGGAGTGGCTTATAGGTTTATATGTGTCTGTCTAAGGTAGTGATATAGGTAGCCTATACCACAGTAAGGGGTGCAAGCACACCCTTCCCCAGGCTGCAGTAGCAGACCTGTGGTGCCATCTTGGAGTGCTTCCCAGGGGTGGCATAATACATGTTTCAGCCCCTGGTAGGCCTCTGAGGTACCTATGCCCTAGGTACATAGTATACCATATACTAGGGGCTTATAAGGCACTCCAGAATCCAATTAGTTATGTACCTAATGTACATGGAAACCATTTTAGATAGGAAGCAGCTAGGCTGTGGTCCTGATTAGCAGGGCCACAGCCAGACTAAGGTCGAAAAACAGTGAAACACCAGCAAAAGGTGGGGGCCCATGTGAAGCAGATCCTACTCTCCTACAGTGACAGACATGTTCTCCATTAAGATTCTGACAGCAATGTCACTCTGGTCAGGGCTATGACTTAGGTGAACCAAAATGTTTAATATCAACAAGGTGGGGGTGAGAGGGTGCTGCTTTAATGAAGGTATTTTCTTTTACTATCTTTTCATGTTGTTTCTCATATGCTGGTCTTAATTTTCCCATGATACATTTAACTGATGTGCTTAATTTCTTCGTTTCTCCCAAAAACCCATACAGTCATAGTAATGAACTCATGGTGCACTATTTGTGACTTTATATTGGGCAAGCTCTTCTGCTATTCTCTACTGCATCAACAGAAATGCTATCTCATTTTGCACTTTCTTCTCTGTGTTTATTGTATGGGCTGAACGAAATTCCTTTTGCATTTGTCTTGCAGTTAAAGATCGAGTAACAAAATGACTAATGATACAGTTACTGGGGCTAAACCAATTTCCTCAGGAGCGAAACCCAAGAGGCCCAAAAATGATCCACCATCTCCTATCGCTTCTCTACCAACAACCAAATTTTGCACACTATTTTAAATGTAATAAGAGCACTTAAACCTTTTATGAGCATTACTATTGAAAAGGTACATCAAAGAGAGGATTGTTGAATCATAATTGAAAATGGATAGTTGAAATGGTGCAACGCATCAGCTCTATCAAAGATGTTATGATGTAAGTTTCCATGCTTGAGCAGGAAATGTTATTCTGAAACCAAAATTTCACATCGAAGATTTGGAAAACAGGAATCATCACAATAATTTTCACCTTTTTGGCCTACCAGAGGACTTCGAACAATAGCCTCTCACATTTTGTTATTCCTGTGCATTCACGGTTACGTTTTGCAGCAAAATTTGCCATATGCAGTAAATTTATACTGCAAATGTCACATAAATACACAGAGTAGTGTAGTGGTGTTATTTCAGGCCTAACACAACATTCCAAAAACTACTTGAATTACTGCAGCGTAATTTTAATTTTACCTGGTTGTATTTGTGATGCTTTAATTATTAATATTGCCAATTCTGACCAAGAACTATAGACCAATATCGCTTATGACTTTTATATTTTTTCAAAGATCTTAGCATCCCATTTAGAATATATTGTGCTTTTTCTTATCAAATATTACCAGTTTGCTTGTATTAAAGATAGACTGGCTGCTGATAATGCCAGGCTTGTTTCAAGTATTATTTTTCAAGGCAACAGATCTAAAGCTCTTATGGTGGCATTGTCACTTGAGGCTGAAAAAGCCTTTGACTAGATTAATTGGCATTACATGTTTACAACCAATCCATTGTGTAGGTGTGGCCCCAGGTTTACTTCCTTTGTGAAAAAAGTGTACTCCAAACCTAAGAAAAACACATTGGTTAATGGACGTGTTTCAACGTTTTTTTATCTAAACAGGGGTACTAGGCAAGGGTGTAGTCTTTCCCCTTTATTTTTTGTCTTATGTTTAGAATTATCTTGCCTGTGCAGATGATATTTTGGTTTATACATCCAATTCTGTTGCATCTTTGGGTTATTTTTAGAGGACATGCCTCTGTACTCTAAAATATCAGTATATAAATTTAATTTTTCTAAAATTGAGGTACTTCCATTGAACTCTTTATGCTTTCAATATATGTTTAATTACATTAATTTTTAATGGTGTTCTCCCAAGATCAAATATCTTTGTATTTGGTTCTCTTCTAGTATTAGGGAAAACGTTATTTGTCTTTTTTTTGGCATTGAAATCAAAATTACAAAACTTTTTATTTGGTCTACCTTAAATTTATCTTGGCGGACAAGGCATGATACTATTAAAATGATGATTGGACCTCACATTTTATATGGTATATCCATGCTTCTTTTTAAGTTTTTGACCTATTACTTTAAAAAACTTGACACTAATTGTTTAACAGTTTTATGAAATAACTAAACTCCTCATACTGCTTTATGAACATTAATGAGACCAAAAACCGAGGGTGGTGTAATATTCCCTGATTTAAAGTTATATCATTTTTCTTTTATAATCAGACATTCATGTGCCTTAATGAATAATTTTCTTGATAGCTCTGTACCTTGGAGGATTATTTTGAATGATCCATAGTCAATGATTTTTCTTTTAAAGATATTATTCCTCTGTTTAATTTTCGTTATATTTCCAAATATCCTATTTTAAAGTATTCAACTTATTGGATTAATATAATGTTACTTGGTGAATGTTCTTTTCAAAATGACATACATGGGAGGCTAAAAATAAGAAGAGCAAAGTGCTAACCTGACTTGACAAAAGAGATGAAGAGTTAGGGATGAGTCTGCAAGATTAAAGACATGAAGTGTACAATGATATCAGGCAGTGGGGTAATTGCAAGTGTATTTTCTTCATATTATCAAGATGTATACATGCCTTCATTCAACCACATTACAGTCCAAGTTGATAGATTTGTGTGCTTATAGGGGAGTTGTTGCAATGTTTGTTGAAGAAGGTCTCCAGCCATCTACTAGCAATGAATACTGAGGCCAGAAGCATGAATGGACTACCCCCAGATCTCTAAATGATAATTGATGAAGAAATCTGGAAAGTCACAGGAAGATTGCACCAAATATTTGTCAATCTAATTACATATTGGCACAAAAATAATAGCTAAAGTTTGCTGGCAGAATGTACCTACCTGCTAATGAGCACATGTAAGTCTGAGTTTATGCCAGTTAGGGTGACAAGGCAGAACCTCATTTGTCTAAATCTACTCTTGAGCACTTAAGTTGAGTTGGAGAAGATGCAATATGTTTGTCATTAAACATTGAAGAAACATTTCAATCTATGGAATAGTGCTTTTTGTATGCAGTTGGCAGCAGCAGACGTCCGTATGGGCTGAGGGGCCATGCCCCCTCTACCTTTTTCAAGGCAAGGAGAGTGTCTGTCAGGCCGAAGAAAGGTCAGCCTGACAGACACTCTTCTTGTTAAGGTAAGGCAGCCAGGAGGTAGCCATGCGCTAAATGTGCAGGCTTCTGGCTGCCTGAGCTGAAGTTTGACTGGATGGGGATTTCATAGACCTGTTGGTGTTACATCCTCAGCCTAGCAAACGTGCCTCAAGACCCTCCCACTTGTGATGAGGGGGAGCATCACCCATTGGTTTGGACCTGGATGCTTCCGTTTTAGGCCCTGAAGTGCTCAGGGCCGAGTGTCAATCAGTGACACCTCGTCACAGAGTGGGGTGGCATCAGCAGTCTCATTGACTCCATCCTTCTCTGTGAAAAGTGAGGGACCTCAGGTCAGCCAATGAGGGAAGGCAGCAGTCCCAACCCTCCTGGAACCTATGAGGCTTTCCTCTCAGAGATCTGCATGTAAGGTAAGCTTTTTTGTTTTTTTATGTTTCGTGTGTGTATGTATGAATGTATGTGTATTTGTTAGTGAGTGTTATGAATAGGTGTGCGTGCATGTTTGAATGCATGGGTGTGAGTGATGTGTGTGAGTGTGTGTGTGTAGATCTGTGGGACTGCTGACCCTTGAGGGAAGGCAGCAGTCCCATCCCTCCTGGAACCTATGAGGCTTTCCTCTCGGAGATCTGCATGTAAGGTAAGTTTTATGTTTTTTTATGTTTCTTGTGTGTATGTATGAATGTATGTGTATTTGTTAGTGAGTGTTATGAATAGGTGTGTGTGCTTGTTTGAATGCATAGGTGTGAGTAATGTGTGTGTGTGTGGATCTGTGCCTCCCCTACCCCTCTCTTGTAAAACTACCGGAAGCCACTGATGTTGGGATAATTGGTTTTGGTATCATATTCATAAACTAGGTTTACTTATTGTATATAACATCAATGGCACTTGTCAGGATCATCTGCACACAATCAAATGGTTTGGCAAGTATGTTTACTATCTGGCCCCATATTCACCCTGATAGTGGTGTCTTTGCCAGGCTGGATCAGAGGGAACATTTTAATTAGGGGACTAAAATTGTAAAGGAGTATGGGATTCCATAGTTTCACTTTAAGTAGAACATATTTAATTTAATTTAGCAGAACCAGAACACTCCATTAATAGGATAAAGGAAGCACTGTGTATGTAAGTTAAAATTTCTGGGTTCCTAATTGATTGGCCAGAATAAACCTTGCATCCTTGTAGCACCCTGGACTCCAAAGGCTGACTTACAATGTCCATTGGAGATACCTGCAACCGGTTTTCCATATTTGGGAATGTACCTCACGAGAGACACTAAGGAAGCTACAACTGCAACCTACATGGGGCAATAGAGTATTTTAATTATTTCATACTGGAGAATTGGTGCAATGTATAAAATGATGTCCTCCCAATAAATCTTGTATGCATTTTAAAATATACCATTCTGGAAACTGCCTACATTTTTCCTGCCAATAGAGGGGATACTACAGTCCTAACTTTGGTGTGGGAAAGCTCAATGAATATCATTGCATAAATTGTGAAAGAGTATGTTTGATTAGGGGATAGCCCTCCGGAACATGCAGAAAACGCCTGGGCCTCCTAGCTGGTGGCATTAGATGAGTGAGTATTCTATTCCTTGAAAGAACCTGCATTGAGAATTGACCGAGGTTTCATGGGAACCAGAGGATACCCAGCATTGATTTCTGGAGGTAATCTCCCCCACACACATTGGAACCAACACAGATGGTATGCCTGGGCTTAGAAGCAGCCACACATATAATGGGCTGGCTAGGGGGTACCACAAGTGAGACTTCTCTTTGGGAAACCAGGCTCTAAAGAAACTGAAATCACTACAAGTTTTACAGAATCAGAATACAATGGGGATATCCAAGTTGGGTAATATTTGGTGCATAGTTAAATGAGCAGCTTAATGAAGAATGCACCCTTGATAAGACTTGGGTTTTCAAATTTACACAATTGTAGCACATTATGGAAAGGTGCAAGAGAACTATTTGCAACATTCAGGATTACTACCCCAAAATTGAGGATTAATGGAACCACTATGATGTAAAGCTGTTTTGCAAACATCCAAATTACCGAATAGTAATGGCAATGGTGAAAGTAAAGTGGGAGACAGAGCTGGTCACCCTGGATGACTTAGACTGGAGGGAAGCAAAATGGGGCCCTAAAGAGGGGAATTTAATGGCTAACTTATGGCTGGTACTGCTCATCGTTTACATTGAACACACTGCATTAGAACAGAGCTCAAACTATTTGATTATTTACAGTCAGATGCATACATGGGCGATGTGGTATGGTAAGAAATATTTTCCTCACATGGTGCGAGTCAAAATGAGTTTTGATGATAGGTGCCTCAGCTCCTCTCAGTGGCTCAGACTAACAGAAGAATAGACTTCCAGAAATGTGTTGTTGAGTTTATGGGATCATCCACCAGCAAAATACCAGTAATGGCAATGGTGAAAGTAAAGTGGGAGACAGAGCTGGTCACCCTGGATGACTTAGACTGGAGGGAAGCAAAATGGGGCCCTAAAGAGGGGAATTTAATGGCTAACTTATGGCTGGTACTGCTCATCGTTTACATTGAACACACTGCATTAGAACAGAGCTCAAACTATTTGATTATTTACAGTCAGATGCATACATGGGCGATGTGGTATGGTAAGAAATATTTTCCTCACATGGTGCGAGTCAAAATGAGTTTTGATGATAGGTGCCTCAGCTCCTCTCAGTGGCTCAGACTAACAGAAGAATAGACTTCCAGAAATGTGTTGTTGAGTTTATGGGATCATCCACCAGCAAAATACCAAAAATAATTTGTGATACTGGTTTTGGTGGTATCCAGATGAGACACCCCTAAACTATGTACCTGTAAACTAACATAAGGATAATGGACTGGTGCAGAAATATGGATTAGAGGGAAATGGAAGTCATGAAGTGGGAAATACATGAAAGCAGTTGATGTCCATACACATTTACAAAATCATGGGAGTCAGTTTAGCAAGATCCTATGAATTTAAACATCTTATCAGGGCCTTCGGGATAAGTTGGCTAATACATGATTACTCAGTCACATTTTACATATTACTGATGAAACATTAATGTGATTTCACTAACTCAATTTTGATAGTTTATGTCTAGTTGCTAACAGTCAAATGACAATGTAGCTTTTATGTTACATTAGATATATGGACTGATTTTGAGAGGATACCTCAGCAATGATGTATGCTACAGAATATGTTACTCACAGAAACATGAGGAAAAAAAAGAATAAAAAGAGTTTTTCAAAATAACCCAATTCCTCAAAAATAGAGTAATCTGGACACTAACTTTTCCCCAAATTTTGGATCAGTATCAAAGCGTGCCATCTTCGGAAAATAAATATCATTAAAGGTTGTACAATTCATCCACACACCAACATGTTCAACAATAATCTATTGATTGACTATTATTCTGGATAATGTCCCATATATGGGATAGAAACACTGAATCCTAGCTGACTTCAAATATATTCTAGATAAAGCTGACATCTTTCTGTTAGTACTGCTTGATCTCTGTAGGCATTTCACACTATTGATCACAACTCTAGGTATTATCTCTTTCGCAATAGGCTGCATCTCAATTGGTTTCACACTTTCCCCTCATTAAGATCTGGGTTTGTGAAACTGGATTGCTTCAGATCCATAAATGCTCTGATCAGTGATAGGATCATCATACCGATGTAACCAATACATTGGGTATGTTAGATAGCAATGATTAGACAGGACAAAACATATTTTCACCCAGAACTGTGCTAATGATGCATAATTCTACCTCTGAGTCTCCCACCTTTCCAGTAAAGATGCACAGTTCTACCTCTGAGTCTCCCACCTTTTCAGCAAAAGAAAGCTTAACAACCTTGGAGACCAAGCTCAAGAAACGGACAGAAACCGACAGACGCTCATCCAAATTCATTTGGGGAAGCTGTATTAGACATATAAACCAACTCATCAAATTTTGGAATTCCCCTGCACACCCATATTTTTTTATAAAACATACCGCATTAAATCCTTGTAATAATGTCCCCATGTTCTTTAATTTTATTAATCTTTTAGGACCATACACATTTCAACATAGAAACCTCAGGTTAGGGAACTTCCATTCTAGTCAATATCACTTAGACAATATGAAACATCCTCCTTACTACTTAAAACATCATTACAATTATCTATATTAATAAGATGATCTTGTGTCTTATACACAGTAACTGTCTGCCCCCTATCACCTTCTTGCCTTTTTGTGATCTCTCAGTTTCATCCCATATCACCAAAATTAGTTTTGCAGTCAAGACTGCATGGCTATTTAAAAATGTGCTCTTCACTTCCTTTTCTACTTCCTCATTTTCACTAATTCTTACTCCATTCTATTTAGTTCCTGCTCTGCTTTCTGCACCAAATCATTAATTAAGGGTGGAATAAAGCAGATTTTAGTGATCTCTTTACCCTGACAGACGTTCACAAACCCTACTTGTTTCAGATCCTTAGATGTAATTCATCTAATAGTAACACATTTATCAAAAACTTGCAAAAGTCTTTCCCTATTTAGGGGTCTTATGTTTTTTCCTTTCTTTGCCAGCTCCCCACACATCAACAAAGAGATACAAATGTTTTACTTCTCCTATATCCCTTCTTTCAATTTTTCCTGAAGCCTTGCCTTGATTAGAAAACAACTGTTGAAGCACAGATTCATTTTCAAATGTCCTACATTGATTGAGGGATTTAAATATTCTTTTTTATAATTACTTTGTACTGCAGTGTTAAAGTGTCTAATCATTTTATTATTTT
The DNA here is from genome assembly GCF_964204655.1 of Triturus cristatus. NCBI lineage: Eukaryota > Metazoa > Chordata > Amphibia > Caudata > Salamandridae > Triturus > Triturus cristatus. The sequence continues at coordinate 251,507,305 of NC_140584.1, forward strand.
TCCTTTGAGAGTTCTTCTTTGGTTACTGGTTGGTAACTTCAACCTGTACTGAGTTATTCATCTAAGATGTTAGTATTTTTAAAAAACTTTTTAGTTTTTATCCTTTCTCTTTTATGTACCTTTCCTTTTCATTTATTTTTGTTTACTCAAATTCAATTTCCGTCCCTACTTTTTCTTAGCTGGAAAACTTTCCTCCACATACCTCTCCACACCTACTGAATCTGTTATATATTGTTGCATATCCTCCTTTGTAAAAAAAAAAAGGCAATCAGCAGGTCTTTTTACTATCATTGGGCTGTAGGAAATATACTCATTTCCTATTTTCTCCAAAGACCCGTATCCATTCCCTTCATTTCCGTTTTAACATGGTATTTTATCTATTGGCCTGAATAAGGCTGGCATACCTTTATTTCTCGTAACTCAACCGCAATAATATTTAGCAATTTAGTTTGGGATTTTACTTCATCATTAATTAGGAACATAGTCTCAAATATACCATGCAAGGTTGTCTGCATTAAGAGCAACATGTTCAACATTTGAGATGACGTTGTAGCAAAGGTATTCAGGAAAAAGGAGAAATCTTGCAACCCTTCATCCTTTGTCATCCTTCCTTTGTTAGTTACTACTTCTTTATTCCTTACAGCAGGAACTGTCCCAAAGAACATTTCTCCACTTCTGGCACTTTCGTTTTAACTTTCAGTGTGAATTTGAGGTGATGCGGAGAGCAGTCGTTGGAGGGGATCCAAATCCGAATCATGGTCATCTAGTAAAGCATTCTTACTAGTCAGTCCTTGGATTGATTTGTTCCTTGTTTTAAGGGTTGATTAAAAGAATGATCCCTATTCGAGTGCATATTACCAACATTGCCCCTTTCCAAATTGAACCAGTCTGTTGTATCCTCTCCTTCTCTTCTGTATTGAAGTTCCTATCCACCATGTTTTTTATAGAAGAAAAAATGGAAAGAACCGAAGGAGAACCAACACCACCCTTTTGTTCTAATGCTATTTTTTAAACATCCATATCCTCCACAGCAATTGAGTCCTCGCAGTCTTTTCCCTTCTGTGAAATCTTTATATCAGTTCAGTTTGTACATTCTCCCTTCCTTTTTAACACTATAGCTTAAAAGGTTTATCTCTAGCACCATTAATCTCAACTAAGTTCCCTTCTTAAAATCCACTATTTTGGTATGTTTATTCCGGCAAAAAAGTCTCCTTATAACCACTATGTCACTGTTTTATATGCAATACACCTTTTATCTTCACAAAACCTTTTTTCATGCCATTCCAACTAGTAGCAAGTGTGGACATAACCCTTCACAATAGCTCCTTTAGCCACCAGAGACTCTGCTCTTTTAGCCCTGGAACCCTCTATTATTACCACCAGGCACACAGCACCCAGCTCAGCCAGCCACCAAACCTGCACACCCACCTCAAGACTCCTCCTGGGTGAGAGGATGACGCCAGCATCTGCAACCACTAACCCAGCATAATAGAGCAGGAGCAACCAGCCCAGGCTGACGGCAAGTTGAAAACCAGGTTGCTTTGTCAGCTTAGACAACAAGGCAGATATCCGAGAGAGAGTCGAGGAGCAAGAACAGGAACAGTTTTCACAGAGGAGCATCAGCGTCACAAAGTGGGTGGGGCACATCGCACAGGCACTAGCATAAACAGTGATTACTAGCCACAAAAGTAACAACGTACACAGTTTTGCTTCAGAATCTTAAAGCCTGCCAGCATAAACTCTTAATAACCTTCATTAAAACATAATTACATGAGTTTATTCATATTTAGCCTGAATCCAACCAAGCTCAACACCTATTTCTCTTCTCCAATTACTCCCCACAACAATCTTGATATACAGTGCCCTCTGTGCTACTTTCCAACTTTAGCTGCCTTCACCAGTTTTTACGTTGAACCAAATCCTCAACTGACAGAGCAACTGGCTTAATTTACAAAGTCTTAATCATTTTAACTTCTACTTTTGGGACACTAAACCCTCAATTGCTTCTACTCAATTATCTTAAGAGAAGCAATGCTCTATTTCCTGACCTTCATAAATATGCTACTACACCTCTCAAAGTCACTCCGCAGCCCAAATTATCATGGGTGCTAAGACATTAGATTGCCCCTATTGGAAATCTGTAAAGTCATTGAAAAAGGCTTTGAAGTAGGACTTCTCTTGTCCAGCAATCAGTTTGCAGGTTGTAACATGGAGCACAATAAGCTCAAGCTGAGCTTTTATCCTCCAGAAATCACTTGCAAACTCACCTGCTGAGAACTCACTTAACAAACTAAGTAGCTGATTTTTAATTTGGCAAATGGAAGTTTGTCAATCAGGGCGCCAATTGGAATTTCTCTTCAATGGCCAAGGGTGCATTTAGTACTTTTTTTGTCATTATTTTGTTTTCTGCCTTTTGTAGAGTGTAGTGTTGTCATATGCTTAGGTTTCCTCTACATAAACACGACCTACAATTAAACATTTGTATTTAATTCCTATTACACAGATGGCCTGTGCTTTCTTTGTCCATTGTGCTAGACCCTTGCTTCATGTGCATGATTTATGGAGTGATGATGCGTGTAGGAAGGGTCAGGTATCGTACATGAGGGTTATAAAGGTGATCCAGTCTTGCCGCTGGAAATTTGGTGCTGGTTGTGAACATGACTGTGAGTAAATAGAGTGACAACTTAATAGGTAATATCTTCATTAATATAGAGTTCTATCGTGGGACTTTAATCTTATGGTTCATTTGTTACTATTCAGAAACCTTTGTTTATGGCAAATGGCTGATTCACAAAAAGAAGCAAAAGAAAATAATAGAGAAGTAGGGCCACATGAGTCTTTTAATCTCTTCTAGACCGCAAGTGATGAGCAAATCTCTTTCTGATCTGGAGCAAAAAGGAGGCCCCACCAACGCAGAATTTGCTAAACCTGAAGTTAGTCAGGTATTGTTCGACTTTTTTTCTGAATTCGTCTTTGTTGGCCTTTGGAATTTGTGCACTTTGACACTGCTAACCAGTGCTAACGTAATTGTGCTCACCCCTAAAACATGGTAAAATTGGTTTACACCTGATTGACAGAATTAATTTATTTATACGTCCCTAGTAAAGTGGTATACCATATACCCAGGGCCTATGAATTGAATGCTATGAGCGGACCTGCAGCACTTATTGTGCCACCCACCTAAAGTAGCCCCTTAACACATATTGATGGTCTCCCATTCCAGTCTGAATGCAGTATTAAACTTCCAATTCCACTTTGCAATATAAGCCCCTTGCTAAGCTGTGCACTCTCCTTTTATTATACATGTCACCCCTAAGGAAGGTCCTAGGTAGCCCAAAGGGCAGGGTGCATCATAATTAAAAGGTTGGACATGTACGTTTATGTTTTACATGTCTTGATAGTGAAAAACTCCTCAATTTGTTTTTCATAACTGTGAGGCCCACTTCTCCCATATTATAACATTGTGTTGCTTTAATGCATTGCAAGTGCAAACTTTTGATTGGGACCAGGTTACATTTTCAAATTTGGTGTCTGAGAAATTGTAATTTCAAAAACCCTCTTTAATTATAAAGTCATATTTTATGTTATAATTCAGGCTCCCGGTTTTATGGTATTTACTTTTTTGACATTTCTGTCTGCATTTATCCATATTTCTTTTTTGTCAACTTCATCTATATTTATCCATATTTATTATGGATTTTGTGAGAAAAATAAAGATGAAACTGGTATTTACACATTTATTGAACCAATAAATATGCAGCCATGCTTGAATGCCAGCCAGGTTTCAGTGATATGAACACCCGCAGAAGATAAATCAATGCACTTATACGAAAATATGTGCATTTCAGTGTCAGCTTCGTGCATATCTACAGTTGTTTAAGCCTCTTTACTGAAATTCCTTTCTTTTTTAACCCCTTACCTATTTACCTATCAATCCACACAGTTATTGGACTGGCAGTAATGGCAAAGTTACTTAGAATCACTCAAAAAGCACCCAATTTCTGTATTTATCCACATTTAAAAATAAAAACAGACAAGAAAATAAATGTTTTTCTGTCTATTTATCTGTAAAAATTAGTAAGAATGGAAAACAGGGAGCCTTAGTTATAATTAGGCATGTGTGATATACTCTGCTTGGCCGGCGGAGTTTGCAGCGTTTTGCTGCTCTGCGATCCGCTTGGAGTATGAAGTTCGGCAAAAACTCCGCAATCGCCAGCAGAGCGAAGTTTGCCGGCATGCTCACCCTAATGTACAGCCCCCCTCCTCTCCATCCCTATTCTCCTGTTGGAACTGTTCAAAGGTCACCCCGGTCTTTCATACTTGCCTTGATAAAGGCATGAACGATCATGCCCCACACTGCAGTCTCCACCTTAGGACCCATTACAGGCCAGCCTTGTATCAGGTCTGAATCAGTTGCAGTATGTGCATGGCATGGACAATTGCATCCGTGCCGTTGGATAAGGCGCAGGGAACCTCATCTGTGAGCCCTCATATTGAACGTAGAGCAGAGCCCCGTTCTGTTGCAGTACTGCTGTGGAGCAGAACGGTTCAGAGAGGCCTGAGACGGTTGGCAGCAGGTCGCCAGTTTGGAGCAGTGATGATTATCTACCCTGTTATCATGCTGCCTCTTCTCTCAGCGTGCTTCATGATGGCCCATGCCAACATTTCAAAAGAGGGTGAGTAGTATCCAGGCATCCTACCTTATATTGAGAGGCTGTATGAGCGAGCACTGCAGCTTAAGTGTTATGCTAGTTTGAAATAGAGTCTCAGACACGTTCCATGCATATATAGAAATTGCCGTTCTGTGCACTTCTTATCTGCATTGGTTCTACACCATTCTGTTTTGCCCTCATTTACCCCTCCTCCCAATAATCCCAAATGTAGCACAGAAAGGCTACCAGTTTATGCGTAGATTACCATATGTGCTTCTGGCCACATATGTGTTTCTAATACAAGTCCTGCTTGATGCTTTTCCCTTCAGTACAGCTTGTGGCTAGTAATGAGTATTTTCGGGTTCCGCTTTGAGCATCATAGACCGAGCTCTTATTGTTTTCAGTGAAGAAGGATGACTGAGCGATGGTGTCCTCATAATGTATGAAGACCCCATTCTGCACGCCTGGCTAGTTGTCTCGGCAGTCATACAGTACATTCCATACTGCAGCAGAACGCTGAGTGTGGAGCCAGCAGACCCCATGCTTTAACAGCAACAGAGACTGTTCCCTTGTTATGCTAGCTAAATATGTAAGCTTAAAGGAGCCCAAGTGCCCCCACCTCAACTTTATTAACTGTAGGGGAAGTTCACTTGTGATGTGCATGATATAGGATATACGATAAGCGGCAGTGAATACTTGTTTGGGTCTGGACGATTAAACCAAGGGTACCATGGAACCCCAGAACCACTTTTGGCGGCATGGTGGGTGGAGGTTTAGAGGGAGCCACTAATTGGCTGTTTCAAGCCCTGCATCCTTCGTGGCAAAATTGTAACCAGCTGTTGAATCTGAGGCCCTTTCTAGGGGTAGCTGACCAATACTCCGCCGCTTGTGGAGCTCTGCATAATTCTGCAGAGTTTTTCAGTAGCTCTGTGGAATTCCTCATAGTGAAATTCCCCGAGCTCTGCCCTCTTCTAGTTATAATTTTGAAAATGCCACGTTTAGAAAGTTGGCATTTTCTTGCCATAACTATTTGGTGCCCGGAGCCTGTTCCTGGGTCACATCCCTGGGTGTAGTTGGCAGTTGGACTTTGTTTATTTCTCCCAGACAGTCACACAATAGAAGGATTAGGTGTGCCTGGATGGGCCATCACTGGCAGGATGGGGGGGTGAGGTGGGCACAGCCCCACTTGTATCTGAATAGGCTGTGTCCTGACTTTACACAAATGGCTTGTCATCACTGCATTGTTAATGCAGGCAGCCTAGAGCCAGGGCAGGGGAGGTAGGAAACTTCAAGCACTTCAAAGGTAAATCTCTAGAAAGTTCTACTTCAAAGAAAGCACCAGGTGTAAAAATAGAACTCTCAGACACAGTCTTCATTTCACTTTCTGAACCTGCGGAAGAACTCTCAGAGGACTGCCTGCTGCTGTAGCCTGCTGTGTACTCCAGACGACTGCTTTGCTGCACCTGGAAGGACTGCTCTGCTGCCTGAAGCATGCCTTGAAGCATCAGAAGCCTGCCCTGCTGATTGAGCCACGCTCCATCTCTAGAATCCAGGACTACCAGAGTGGCTCAAAAGGATTGTTGGCTGGCCTTCTGATTGGAGCCTAATGAATAGAAAAGGCTCCATCCATCTGGAACCCCTACCTGGACCCAGCCTGAGTGAGTTCTAATCCCCCAAGTGGTGCCCAGATAGCTAAAATCCCAAACTTAGGACTTAGAAATCTTTTGGTTAAAAACTGCTCCAGAACCCGGAAAACACCTGAGCCAGCCAGGCTTACTGCTGGCCAGCCTCACTTTGCTCCTGCTATGGTCTGCTCCGCAGCAGCAAATCCTGTTCAGCGATCCTTCACCAAAGGGGTAATCTGCCCCATGAAGCTCTCATTAGCTACGGCCTCCAGCTTCATTACACTGGAGATTTTTGACTTCCAAAAAAGAGACTAAGTCTGAATGTAAAACTCTTCACCGCAACTTCTTCCAGCGGTATGCTCACGATGACGCCTCCTCCTCGGACACCGCCTGTAGCCTTGCCTCACTGAACTTTCTCTTCTCAGATGACTTTTTACTGAAATTGAATTAAAGTCCAAAAGTAAGATCCAATTGGGCTCAATCCACTTCTTGCATCTGACTGGTACTCCATCGTGGTTGGCCATATTTTTCTACTTCAAACCAGTCTTGCGCAACTAGATGCCTGTGGGTGGTGATTTGATCTTTTGTAAACTAGTTTTTGCCTTACGCTTTAAAAATCCAGAAATCTAATTCTACTGTTTGGATTATTGTCATTTTGGTATGAAATTATTTATTACATTTTACTCTATTTTTCTAAATCGGTGTGGGATTTTTCATGTGTTGTATTTTCACTTTATTACTGTTTGTGTGCTGCATAAATACTTTACACATTGCCTCTAAGGTAAGCCTGACTGTTTTTGTGCCAAGCTACCATAGGGGTAAGCACAGGTTAATTTTGTGAATTTAGTGAGTTACCCTGACAGGGACTGTGGCTGTTGCTTGAGCAGAGTTAACACCTCCACTCAACCAACAACCCAATTTCTCACACTAACAATTCTCAGATGGTCATTGAGAATGATGTGTTTGAGGCACATGTTGAAAACAAAGCAGAAGTTGTACCTTGAAAGAAACTAAACTTGGTATGGCAAACTGGTCTAAAGTTGAAAATCTGGCTTATATCCCAAGTTATCCCTGTATAGGATGAAAGATGTACTCAAAGCAGGTGTGACAGTAGCCTGGAATTAGCCAAGTGAAGCACAGGAACAGTAAAAGGCATCTCAATGTCCTGAGTGTTTAGGAGGAATGTGGTTACTAAGTTCATTTGAAGTTTTAGGGAGAGGTCAAAATCTGTGACCACTCTAATTTTTATTGGATTGCTGTAAGTAGTTGAGGGATGTTCTGCTCTGGGGATCACCATGTGCAGCAATGGAGGGGAGATCATATACAGCATGTGACCATCTCTGTCTTAAATACGTTTATTTTAGGTGGTTAAAAGATATCCAATCATTTACAACTTGTGGACAGAGGCTCTGTGCACATTTTTCTACATTTTCAGAGTTTTTGCAGTTTTAGGATGATCTCATTGTCATCAGCAGAGTTGTAGCATGAGAGGATGCTGATCAGGCCTTCTAAAGTAAACATTGAACAGTTGGGGTTGAAAAGTTGATCTTTGAGGCACATCTGCTACAATCTTCAAAGGGGAAAATTTGAACGATGACTGCGTTTTTATTTGATCTCTTCTTACATTGTATGAAGAGATGCAGGTTAGCAGCACCACGTGTATGAGTTCACTTAGTCTGTTTGCAAGTTTGGAGAGTTCCCTGTGCCCGATGTTGCTGTGAGGTCAAACCTCTTTTGGTTGACTATTCACTTGAATTGGAGATTAGTTACAGTTCAGTGCCATGTCCCAGACAAAAGTCTATTTAGTGGCTCACTAGAACATTCTCCAAGAAAAGCAAAGTGTTGTAAGAAGACTGCTTTCTTGACCAGGTTTTCCTGGTCTCGGCTGTGTCCAAGGGAATGAGACTTGGCTTCTTCAGCAGGAGGTGATGTACATCTTCTGGTCATTCGGACTTTAGGATGGAACCAGCCAGAAGACAACAGTTCTAGTGTTCCTGGCTGAGTGTCTGCTGCACAAGAAGTAGGATGTTCTTAAATATTTCCTAGTAGTATGAACTTGGGGAGGAATTTGACATGCCAAAAGATTTTACAAAGACTGCCAATACTGCTTCTGTCAGCCGGGTAAAGTTATGGAATTGCACAACTTTATTACGTTTTGTGGCCATGTGGAATGAAGGTATTTGCACTTTGATCATGTGCCTATGAGAAGAATTAACTGTACCGGCATTGGGAAAATTATGTATCGCTAGGATGGACAATAATTTAATTACAGGTATGTAGATTGGTAAATTCAAGTGTTTTCACACTTCACAAACCAGTACTAATTATTACAAACTTGCCTCAGGTCCACATTGAGCATTTCATCTCAATTTCATTTAACTACAGCCAAACATCCCACCCAACATGGATGGGACATCAGAATACAGGGATTTGCATTTACCCACTGTAGTGAGGAAACTGCTGGCACTCAGCTGCAAACCTGCCTGATTGATTTCACCTTTGGGCTTCAGTTAAGAAGAAATTAGATGAAGTCTGGAGCAAGAGGATAAAAGGCAAATAGCTGCAGAGAAGCACTTTCTATACCCTGAATGGCAGCAGGAACGTTCCCGCTGCACATACTCTGTTTTAGTGTTCAATTCTTTTCAGAATTCATTCTTTTGTGGATCATGAACTGGGTGCAGTTTAAGAAATAAATTGCAAGGTCAACGACTGAAAAAGTGGTTACCTCTAACCAGTAGGTACTGGTTTAAGAGTGGTTGACTTCAGCAAAAGTGTTCTCTGGATTCTGGAATGCAGTCATGATTTTGTGAACCTTGCTGGATGGATTGGTGGGGTAACATGATATGATTGAACCTAGATTATGCATTCTTCAAGGCATGTTTTTTTGGTGTCAGGGTGCCAACAGGGCAGTAATCAGGATGAAATCAAATTATTGTGCTAAATAGAATGGTTCAGTGTAAATGCTATCTTTGTACAGAGTTAACACCCTTATGAATCTAGGTCTGTTTGGGCCGTGCATGCTATTTGATAATTGGGATTAGTGTTAGCTTTTAGGTTGCTTGGCTATTTGAGCTTTGAACCAGGTTGTGTGATTGTCACTCCAGAATATTATTTGTTTTGACAAAGGTTATATCCCTGAGAGTGTTGAAGATAGAGTCCATGGTGTAGCGAGCTGAGAAAGTTATCCGGTTATCATCTGGTGCATGTTCAAGGCTTTCAGATTTAAACGGAGTAATCTAAGCTGGGACATTTGAGGTTTATTGAACTTGGTGTATGTGTCTTTGGTATGCAAAGATTATAATGGGAAGAATAATGGAAGAAACAAAGGGCCAGAATGCAAATCTTCCAGAAAGAGTACAGTTTGTCAGGGTGGCATACATTGGGTATTCCACCCTGGCAGACAACTTCTGCCAAATCTAGAGATCAAGCTGACACAGAGATGCTCTCTGTTTCTTGATAGAAAGTGTCATCATAGTGATTCCTGTCAAGATACAAAACATTGGATGGGTGGCCACCGTTTAATGGTGGTGCAAGGCCTTTTTCGGATGGCCCCTACTTCATAGGAGGAAGCATTCCATTGACAGAGCCAATTCATGTTCTGGCGACGGAAAGCTGACATTCCATCTATCTCTAAATAAGGAGGGTGAACCTAGGGTTTGGAGAACAAGGTAATCCTTTAGGGTTGTGAGTCTAGAGTCTAGAAAGGCTTCTGCAAATGTTGGGCTCTTGGGAAGAGATCAATAGATCTGTTGGAGTGTGGACACTGCTGTGTGAGGAAATGAGTACCTGATTAGTAGGCATTTACACTCCATAACTGACAACTCACAAAAATTAGTGGCGGTTATGCTCTTTCACAAGGTTTCTTAGCAGATAGGTTCTGGAAATAGATTCTGTATTCAGAGGTGGTGCCTTGGAGAATAAAGGCACAATCTTCTCCTAGCCATATTTTCATGATGAGGAAATGGAACAGCCAGGATTAGGAGAATAAGAGGGTGTGGCACCAAATGTCACCTTAAAAGACTTAGAAGAGGTTTGACATGTTTGGTTGGTTAGGAGTAAGGGAAGACTGTAGGACTCTCCAAGGTTAGGAGAAAGGAGGGTGAAAGACAGAATAAGTAGCTTTCGGTGGTGATAGTGAAGGGATGACTTCCAGGTCTCTCCTTGATATAGTGGGTGATTCGCTAACCGAGGATAAAAGGTGGTGTTTAGATGGGTAGGATATTTGCTTGGCATTTACAAACAGTAGAAACAGTAGCATGTTTATGCTTGCACTGCTTTTAGAAAGCTCCTTGCCATCTTGTGGCCAGGGCACACACATAGATTTTGAGGTGTAAGTATTACTTTACTTGTAGCTTTGCATGGATGGCAATGACTATATCAGGTTAGGAGTGCTACAGCAGCCCACAGACACCTATTATTTTATGATGAGCAGAGGTGGATGCTAAAGATTAACCATAATTGCGAAAGATACTTGTGGAAAGTCACACAAGATGCATATGGAGAAGAGAGTGAAAAGCCCCATTATGAGCTTTTGTGATCAGCTTAAGAGGAATGTCACAAAACAGGGAAGTGATGTGTCAGAGAATCCTATCTCTTAGATAAAAAGCAGTATGACCGTGTAGCAAGTAGTGTTGAAGGCTATGCTAAGGCATAAAGAAGCTCAAAGGCATGTTTGTCTTTGCCAGAGGCTTTGGTTGCATCCTCCCAAATGCTGGGAAGGGTAGTTTCTGTCCACAGTCCTGAGCATACTTTAGATTGTATAGTTTCAAAAAGCTGTGCCTTCTGAACTGTACCTGGATCTAGGAAACTGCAGTCTGCCCAGCAAACTTGGATTTCATGGTAAGGCCAGCACAGATTTCTGCTCTTTATGTCAAGTTGTCTCTCGAAAATGTCAGGAAGCCGCGCATATATTCCAGGGTACTGCCCACTTTTACCTTATGCTGTAGCCCTTTTATGATATTGTGGCTTCAGTGAGGAAGATACTATGTCCAGATGTTGCCTTATGCTGGCAATAATGTGTTTTTGCTTGTTTTATATTAACTTCCCATTAATTTTCTTCTTGCTTGTGGGTTTGTCTATATAGTTTTATTTTGTTAGGGTGATTTGTTTGACAACTGCTAGAATTCAGGTAGTCTCCTCGGTCTAAAAGGGCTGGATGGAATAAACCTCCAACAGTTTTTATACATCTCTTACAAACATATATATTTTGACAATTTATTTTTAATTTGACTTGGTCTTCTTTGTGTTACCCTCTGGGAATATTGTGCTACTTTGCATTTGCCAATGTTGTTTGCTAGGCCATGTTGCTACCATAGCCGATGGGTTGTTAACTCAATTCAAAAGCAGCAGTCTTCTTTTAAAGAATATAACAATGGCTGACTAATTTTAAGTCCTAGGGTGAATAGGGTTCCTGTGCATGTTCTTGTTCAATATGCAATTGGCTTGAGGATGGCATGAGGTCTGAGCCCACAGACACCACTTTGCAAATGACATTTCGGGATTAGCTCAGCACCATGAAAAAACTCTCAGCAGTTCAAGTGCTGCTTGATAACTGAGTTTCCTTCTCAAAGCTGTTATTCCGTATTTTCACCTTGAAGGAGAGTCAACCAATAGCAGTTATTTATAGTTGGACCCATCCTAGTCTTCTGCAGCCTCTGAGGGAAGCAGATGCAGGTTCTTGACCACTGATTAAATTCATACACTTTTTTCCTGGCACACATAGACCCTGTGGCAGAAGTTCCATTTGGTAAACAGAGGGCAGAATGCTCTTCCACCCTGCACTCTCAGGTGCAGCACAGAGAGAGACAGGGGGTGAGCTCCTATTTTCCACACTCTCACTGCACAAGGGTCCTGGCCTTTTCATCTTGCCCGGTCGGCTCAGGCAAAGTTTGATTATAGATGCAGGTTCAGTACTTCCTGTTGCCCAGTAGTCCTCCTGACAGGTGTTTCTCCATGAGACACAGTAAAGCAGCACCACTCTTTCCCATAGGACCATTCTTTTCAATCACAGCAAGTGGATCAGCTGTCTTTTCCCTGATCATCACTCAGTTTAGACATAATTAAGGCTTCCAGCCAGACAGTACCTTTAGTCTTCTGAAAGTTTCTTTAGAGGTTCTGGGGAATACCATCTGGACTCATCATAATATGTGGAAAGTGGGGGAGATGGACTGGAGAATCCCAGGAATGTTCTAGAAGAACTGGAAACCACTCTTTTGACATCCAAATCGGCATGTGCAGAAGCAGGCCTGCGTTCTTTCATCTGACTTGCGCTGAGATCCTTGTGATCATTGCAAGCAGAGGGAATGCATATCTTATTTCATGGTGCCAATCCTTTGGAAAGATAGCTATTACTACTGCCCCTGGGTCCGTTCTCCAGCTAAAATACTTGGGAATCTGATGATCCAGTCTGGAGGCAAAGAAGTCCACTGAGAACAGGCTCCACATGTTGCTCAGACTCCTAAACAAGTTCAGGTCCAGGTTTCATAGGCTTGCGTCCTTAAGGTATCTGCAGTTCCAATCTGCCATCCTGTTGGCAGATCTCGGAAGATATTCCACCACAACCAAGACTTGATTGAAGGGCAGAATTGCCAGAAATTCTGTGCTATACTTGTGAGATGGTGGTGGTTTATGTACCGGTCTGTAGAGAAATTGTCCATTCTCAGAAGGGCACAGCAATGAGCACTGCTTTTGGTCCAGTAGTTGTTTGCAAATGAACGTGCCAACAGTTCCAGGCAGATGATATGCAATTGTTTTTTTTTTAACTGACCAGATGATTCCCCGCATGTAACACCCCAATCATGCTGACGGGCATCTGATTTGATGCCATTATCCGGGCCTGAATTGAACATCGCTCTCCCTTCCACACCTCCATGTGGTTGAGCCACCACCTTATCTTCTCCAAAAGTGGTATCAGATCTAACTATGTAAGAACCATACTGAGATGGGAGACTTTGATGCATTGTAGTGCTCTGTTCCTGAAATATTGCCTGGGTGGATGAGAATAGTAAACCAACTATCTTTGTGAGTTGTGTGAAAGTTTGGCTAGCACTCTCCTGAGTTTGTGACAAATCTAGGCCATCTTTTTTGTGAGAGACTCAGTGATACCTGGACCGAGTTTAATATAAATCCCAGGATTCATATGGTCTGGGAGAGATTTGTCACTGACATCTCATAATTGATGGCAAATCCAAGGCTCTCTAGAAGGAATATTGGTAATGCTAGATGCACCTGTAGTGTCTCCTGTGACTGATTGATAAGAAGGATGTTATCTAGGTAAACTATCATGTGAATGCCTTGCATTCTGAGAAATGTTACTACCGGTTTGAGTTCCTTCGTGAAGCACTATGGTGCTGGCAAAATCCTGAAAGGAAGAGTTGAGAAATCAAACACTCAAACAGCAGGACTCTGCAATGTTCTTGGAAAATGGGAATTGCAGGGTATGAGTCCTTTAAGTCCAGGGTTGTGTCCTTTAAGTCTAGACAATCGCGCACTCCTGAGGCGGAAGCCGGGAGGTTTTAAAACTTGTTGATTGCTTGTGTCACTGAATAACTTGTACTTTTATTTCACCACGCGCTAACAAGCGCCAGGGCACTCACCTGCACTTGGGAATTCAGCGAGCAGCGGACCTAGCGCTCACTCGCTGTTTAACATTTCCCTGCCACAAACGCCAAGCCGGCGAGAACTTAGGCCACGCCCCCTGAAGGCCACGCCCCCCTGACGCGGTATTTAAAGCGCTGCTTACAAGCGACTTTGAATCTCACGATCGTGCACTCCTGAGGTGGAAGCCGGGAGGTTTTAAAACTTGTTGATTGCTTGTGTCACTGAATAACTTGTACTTTTATTTCACCACGCGCTAACAAGCGCCAGGGCACTCACCTGCACTTGGGAATTCAGCGAGCAGCGGACCTAGCGCTCACTCGCTGTTTAACATTTCCCTGTCACAAACGCCAAGCCGGCGAGAACTTAGGCCACGCCCCCTGAAGGCCACGCCCCCTGCCCCCTACATCATGTGCTGTCAACGGAAGCGCAGCGGACGAGCGCAGCGGGAGCGCCGTTTGCGCGCCGAAGGCGCGCCTAGGGCAAGCCCGTCTGCGCCCGTCCGCGCACAGCCGGGCCTAGGGCCAGAACCCCTGCCGGACCAGACTGCCCTCGTGGTAAACTATTCACGCCGGGACCTCCTTAGTCTTAGACCCCCTATTGATACTGCATGTAATTATATGTATGATCCTGAAGGACCATACACTACATGCACTCGCTGTCGCCCTGTCCAGCTCAAGCTCCCCTGCCGACATACTTTGCCCACAGCTCTCAAATTAGCCACCCTGAACTGTCGTTCTCTCCCCAGACACGCGCTGCTAATCAACCATCTTATAGAAGATCATGAGCTTGACATCCTGTTCCTCTCAGAAACATGGATTACAAACCACTCGGACTCAGACGTCATCCTGGCTACTCCCCCAGGTTTCCTGGTACAATCCCAGCCCCGCCCTTTGGGTAGAGGAGGAGGCTTGGCGATTATTTACCGTGACCACCTCACCTGTAGAATCAATGACGCCCAGATCACGGACTCTGAAAGCCTCCAATTTACCATCCACGTAGGTCCGACCCACACACTAGGGGGACTCCTAATCTACCGTCCCCCCGGCAATACGAGCTCTTTCACTAGAGCTCTCCTTGAGACTATCGCATCTCAAGCCCACTCCACCCCCAACTTCTCCATAATAGGGGATCTTAATATCCATTTCGATGACCCCCTAGATACAGGAGCGGTTGACTTGATTGGAGAACTGGCTGCATTTGGCCTCCACCTAGCTAACTCTGGTGCCACGCACTCTAAAGGCCATCTGCTTGATCCAGTGTTCACGAATGACACCACCCTTCAAGTCACTAAGTCCCTTCCTCTCCCATGGACGGACCACTTCATGGTTCCTTTCCGCCTCCCAGGAGTATCCAAGAAACTCCACAAACCCACCACCTATATTAAAGATAGAGCATGGGCCAGACTATCCCCAGATGATTGGACCAAAACACTGAATTCATCGATCCCGACCCCCTCGGAAGACCCGACTACCGCGGACAGTAAATTCAGAGCATGGATTACCACTTCCCTTGACTCCATCCTCCCAATAAAAACTCGCGAGAATAAGAACGATAAACCAGGATCCGCTCCATGGTACACTCCGGAACTCCGGATCCTCCGTAAACACTGTAAAAAAGCAGAACGGATATGGAGGAAAGACTGGCAGCATGCAAGCAAAGTTGCGTATCAGCAAACGGTGAGAACATACAAAGGTTCCCTAAAACTCGCTAAAGCCTCTCATTATGATACCAGGATTAAAAACGCTACTAACTCGGCAAGGGAATCATACCTCATCGTTAAAGAGTTACTGAAAAAACCTGTCCCACCCTCATCTAACACACCTCCTGTGGACAGAAGTAATGAGCTGGCCAACTACTTCAATGCTAAAATCGATCGCATCTTAACATCTCTGCCCCCTCTTAGCCTACCCAACAACAGGAACGCTGAGGGTTTCACTAACTACGCAGGAAATAGCGTGCTTCCCCAGCTCACCTCCTTTAAAGCAGTAACAAGAGACGAGGTAGAATCCACTTTAACCAAAATGAAAAGCGGATCCCCGTTAGACCCTGCCCCGATCAGATTCCTCAAAACTGTAGCCGCAGTCGTAGTGCCCACAATTACGGAGCTCATAAACACATCACTCTCCCAAGGCTCGGTTCCCCCCAGCTGGAAAAGTGCAATTGTTAAGGCACTCCTAAAGAAACCCCAGCTTGACCCAGCCGACATGGCGAACTACAGACCTATTTCTCTCCTCCCCGGTATCAGCAAGATGGCCGAGAAATTGGTCAATGGCCAATTGTCACGATACTTAGAAGCCAACAACATCTTACGGCAGTCCCAGACGGGTTTCCGTCCAGGTCATGGCACGGACTCCACCCTCCTCGCCGTCATCGAGGAGGCGAGATGCATCCTGGATTCAGGAGGAGAAGTGGCAGTGATCCTCCTGGACTTAAGCGCAGCCTTCGACACAGTCAACCATCGTGTCCTTCTTCATCGGCTAGCTGCTGCAGGGATTGCAAGTTCAGCGCTCAAGTGGATAGAGTCTTTCCTCTCAGGGCGCTCGTTCCAGGTGTGGGATGGCAAATTCCACTCTGCCACCCTCCCCCTCACGAGCGGGGTCCCCCAGGGGTCCTCATTAAGTCCAACTTTATTTAATGCCTACATGGCCCCCCTTGAAGATGTGGTCACCCCCTTCGGGATTAAAATAGTAAGCTACGCCGACGACACCCAACTAGTCGTCTCACTTTCCCAATTGGACAAACACCCGGACAATCTCCAAAACTGCCTTAAAAATATCCACACTTGGATGTGTGAGTCAGCACTCAAATTAAACGGGTCAAAGACCGAGGTCATGTTTCTGGGCAAGCAGTGGTCCACCATCCCTCCTTCGGTCTGGCCAGCCGTTTTCGGGGAAATCCCCACCCCGAAACAGGAAATTAAAACCCTAGGAGTATGACTAGAGCCCGAGCTGTCAATGAAGACTCAAGCTACCAAGACAGCAGGGACCTGCTTTGGCCTAATGCGCTCCATCAGGAAGATCCTCCCACTTCTCCCGCCCCTATCCAGGAAGCTCCTAGTACAGGGCCTGGTGCTCGCAAGGCTGGACTATTGTAACATGATATACCTCGGAGCACCAGAATCTACCCTGTCCAAACTCCAGCGAACGCAGAATGCAGCCGCCCGGCTACTCTGGAATCTCCCCTCCAGAGCATCAGCCAGGCCAGCAATCCAGGATCTTCACTGGCTTCCAATCCGCCAAAGGGTCGATTTCAAGACCCTCTGTACTGCACATAAGCTGCTTAACGGTTCCGGCCCAAACATCTTAAGAGACCTGGTTACTCCTTACAAAGTCTCCAGGTCCCTCCGCTCGGAGAATGAGAATCTGGCCAATGTCCCTAGACATAAGAAGACACGTTCGGGTGGCCGCCGCTTCTCGATTAATGCATCCACGAGATGGAACGCTCTCCCCCGTACCCTCCGACTGGAATCCAACCACCTGCTGTTCAGGAAGAAATTGAAAACGATATTGTTTCCTAAATAAAAACCCTCCCTTTTTGCCCTCAGGTTCGCCTTCAAGATTATAGCGCGGGGATGCCCTCGGGTCACCAGGCGCTTTACAAATCGCTAAATAAATAAATAATAAAATAAATAAATAAACTAAGTCTCCTGTTCTGAGGATCTCCTGAAAGAGGTGGATGCCCTCCGTCTTGAAGTAATATACACCGGTGACTCCTTGAAGTTTTAGCCTTGCCTTTCTTACACTAGAAATATGTTGCTGATGAACCCTCTGGGTGGAAAGAGGATTGGACATGTCATTTTTCTCCAGATAACCTATCTGGTGATTGATGAGGCAAGCGTGTGCCTCAGAAAAGAACAAGGGACATGGCAGGATATATTGGATAGGTGACCTGTAAAACTCTAAATTGAAACCTATTATGGGTGGTAGAACCCAAGCATCTGAGGTTAGTTGATGCCCGTTGTGGGCTAATCTTGCCAACCTTTCCACCACTGCTACTCAATTAGAGTAGATCAAATGTATCAGCATATGTATTGGCATTAGCCAATCCTCTGGAGATGCCTCTGTCATACCTCTTTCTCCCAGAGCCTCTTGAGGGAAAGAAGCCCCCTGAATTTGGATTGGTGTTTTTAGAAGCCACGTCTAGCATACAGTCCCCTCTGAGAGATGTTGTTTGAAGGATCCAACGACCGAGCACCCCCTTCCTTTGCCAGTCCCAGAGAAAATGTTGGTATCAAACACATTCTTTATAGATACCTGGAGTTTGTCAAGGGAGGTAAAGATGGAGACAAACTTTCCAAGCTCCTTTACAAAATGTTTTTCTCCAAAGAGAACATTGAGGATCACAACTCCCGCTTCTGTGGAAGCCAGTACTCACAAATTTGAGTTGAATTTGATGAGGGCAACCTGTGTCTTTAAGGTTGATATTTTGCAGTTAGCATTCCCTAGGAATATGAGAACCAGAGAGTTTTGCCTCTTTGGCCATGTCTAGAATCTTAGTTAGTGGCCCCACTGTGACAAGAGGTTGGTCTTGGCAGAATCGCCGTAAGTGTTCGATGCATTACTTGGGATCAAAGTGCCACTTTGCCTTCCAATGAGAGGCATGGGCACTCTGCTCTTGAATGGTAGTCGACCTCATTGTCCAGGGATGTATGCAACTGGCCTGCCATATAAGCCTCCACCTTATCAGCTGGGACCCATTCTGTAGAACGTGGATGATAAACATAATCTGGGTCCAGCATGTCTGCAGATATGGGGTCTCCCCAGGGTCCTGGAAAGGTGTATTTTTGGATGGTGGGTGCCAAGGACAATCGGGTTCCATATCGCTATCAGAGGCTGTTGGGCATCTGTAGGGTCACCCAATGGAGATGAGATGTCCCCAGAAAAAGTGATATGAGGGGTCAGATGGTGAAGGGCCCTCCCCTGATGGTCCCAGGTGAAATAGTTTTTAGCCAGAAAGTACCATTTTAATCCATCAAAAGCATCCTCTGAAGAGGTGTCCATGAGACATCTGGGTGCACTTGTGGGCTGCCTCAGAGGTTTGTGTGCCCAGGGGAAGCCATGGTTGATGTTCCCTACGAGGAAGCTCAGAGTAAGGTGTTCTGAGTGGCTGGCTACCAATTTGACCAGTTTCTTCTCCAGAGGCACAATGGGGTGAGGACATGGCTTTGTGCACCGAGGCATCAACGGCTTCTGCTATATGTACATCCCATGGGATTAATTCAAGCTCCTTCTCCTATAGGTAAGAGTCTTCCCCTTCATAAATGGTCGAGCCTTGAATGCCTGTTTGAGTTCTGTGAGATGTATACATTTCCTGACAGGAGCCAGATACAGGACCACAGAGTGGTATTCTTCAATGATCAGCAGGGACCAACATATAATGTGGCAGGGGGTTTGGGGGGGTTGCCCAGCGCAGTGTAAAAATGAATAAGCAGAACTTCAGCACCTCCGCTGAAATAAGCAGCAAGAAAAAGTTACAGACTTCACTAGGGTTGTCCTGCTCCAGGCTCTTTGGGGCTGGATCTTGTAAATATCTAAACTCTGCTTCGGGCCATCCACAGAAAGAGAGAAAGGTGGGTGAGGTCTAAATCTTCATTGTAACCTGACACAATTGTGGATCAGCAGGGAGAGGGGATGTGACATGATGCAAGTGCAGGACCAGGCTGGAGGATTAGCATCTTCTGGTGGTTGGAGGACTACTGTGCTGAAATGCGGCCCTCACACTGAGTAACATCCATTAAGGGATTGTGTCTGAAATCGGGCTGATCCTATGGACAACCAAGAGGCAAAGGAAGTAAAATTCCTAGAGCGGGGTAAACAAGCTGTGAATAGATCATATTTGGACATTGTAAAAATTAAATTTCTGTGAGAAAACAACAAGGTAGTAAGGAAAGAGTACATATCTGCTGCTTGACCAGCGTAGAAAGAGGAGTGGCAGGAAGTGCATATCAGTCACATGTATATGGAACTTGGTGAGCCATACCTTCTGGACATTCAGCATGAACTTAAAGAAGAACATTTTAACTGGAGACACCTGTCTTGCATGGCATTAGGGGACTTGACTAACGAGAAAACACAACGCTAACTCGTGACTAATTTTCACATCTATGTACTAATACCACACCACAAGGCTTTCCTACTCGCCATTATCACATTTTTATCACCACCTAGCAAAGAAAATTAACAACCAGAATATGGTCATAATTGACCAATTACAGTAAAAGTACACTTGGTGCTTTTAGGGTCATTGACCCTGGTGGTGGGTTCTTATAAAATCTAGATGCTCCTCCTGAAATAAGAATATGATTATCTTTATGGAATATATGACATTACAATGCAAACAATTACAACACATGCTTTTACAATGAGTTTTTTTACATTGCAACTACCATTACATTGCATGATTTTACAAAGCATGCCATTACAACGCATTTTTTAAAACTACAATTACAATGCATTCCATTACAATGCATACCATTACAACGCATAGCATTACAACACATAATGCTTTTAGGGCAACAGTAGGGTAAGTGTTGGATACTGTAGGGGTAAAAAAATACTATTCCCACTCCAGTGAGTGCAGCAGTAGGGTAAGTGTTTGATAGTGTAGGGGTAAAAATTACTATTCCCACTCCAGTGAGTGCAACAGTCGGGTAAGTGTTGGAATCGTGTAAGGGTAAAAATTACTATACCCATGTACCCCAAAACCCAAACCCACCATAAAACCCCAAAATCTTCATTACTTTCCTTATAATGCATTGTAATGGCATGCGTTGTAATGGTATGCGATGCAATGGCATGCGTTGTAGTGAAATGCATTGTAGTGACATGCGTTGTAATGGCATGCGATGTAAAGGCAGTTGTGTTGTAATGACTGCGTTGTAAAGGTAGTGCGTTGTAATGACTGCGTTGTAATGGATGTTTCAAATCTTTATGCCTATAGCCCTGATGGAGTCTGCTGGTTCAGTGTCAGCAACAGATGAAACACATGTTGGCATCATGTTAAGAAAAGGCCAAAATAGGGGTAATAGAAATCTAATAAAGAACTGTTGAAACTATTACCTCAACTCGATTTATGAGTGCCCAGAGTGCCCCTTCACTGATGTATGGCTCCTTTCCAATAAAGGAAGACTATGCGGCTCTTCCTGTTCCTGAGCACCAGATAACGTTGGACTATTTAAGTAAGACTAAAGTATTTATGTCTAAGTATGATTTACTGTGGTGATATGCGCCTAGACTTCCAGCTACCACAGATGCATGTACTAGTGTCTGAGTGGGTGACTGAGTGGTTGTGTGAGTGTCTGAGTGGGTCCATGACTGGGTGTGAGAGTGTCTGAGTGGATTTGCAAGTGCCTCCATGAGTGTGTGAGCCAGTCTTTGAGGGAGTACATGACTGTCTGAGTGGGTCTGTGAGCAGCTGTGAGACTTTCTGAGTGGTTATGTGAGTAGGTGCACTAGTGCTTGAGTGAGTTTGTGAGTGGGTATGATAGTGCCTGAGTGTGTCTGTGAGTGGGTGCATAAATGTATAAGTGGGTCCATGAGTGCATCTGATTAGGTATGTGACAGGGTGTGTGAGTGGGTCTTTGAGTGAGTACGTGAATGTCTGAGTAGGTCTGTGAGTGGGTGTATCAGTATCTGAGTGGGTTTGTCAGTAGGTGGTTGAGTACCTGAGTGTGTGAGTGGGTGTCTAAGCGTCTGTGTGGGTGTGTCAGTAGCTGTTCAGTGACTGGGCCACAATGCAACCCCACCTGCCCCTTTATCCAAAAGGAGCCCACAGTTTTGCACAGAATATCTACCCAAGTGGAGGACTTTCTACTGGTGAATTACTAGGTACTACCTCCTTAGGTAAATGTCCTGTACATATTCTGAATGACAGCTGTGTAATGGAGCATGAGGAAATGATCCCAGTGAGCTTTGGCAATTTAGTTGCTCCTTGTGTGTCTTTATCCAGAAAATTGTGATAACATGAATCTTCCTAGAGAGAAGATTACACAAGTACAAAGAGGTGAATCTCTACCAAACAAGTGTCCTTCCTCTTAAATATATGAAGTGATTGCTTCTTTGTTTGGTGGAGATGTCCTCATATTCCTTGTCATCAAGAACTCCTCACCAAAATCAGTGGGAAAAGCACTGATGGGCCACTTGTGAAGCTGTCCATCATCTTGGCAAAAGCGTGGAAGCGTTTTGGATACTACTAAGGCGGGCAGGGCCAAACGGGTGAAACTTCCAAGTGATTTGCACATTTCCATACTTGAAATCATTTAAAGGGAGAACCATGGACTTCACCAAGTCCAGGAGTTAGGATTATTTCTGCTTTACAGAAGTGGAGCTTTAGCGGGGGCATCTGCTATGTTTATATTTGTAAGTTCCTCCAATCGAGCTTTAATTACTGTGAAATAAGCATTAGGGCCAAAACGGCCCCAGGGACTCCTATACCCCTGGCCATATCTTAATGAGGGAGGGAGGACATGCAGCCCTCTCCCTGGGCCAATTTTGGTCTTGGGGACCTCATCTCTCAGGTCCTGACCTAAATTCTATGTGGGAGAGGTGCTGCGTGGCCTGCCACCCTGGGCCTCTTTTGGCCCCAGGGACCCCATTCCCTGGGTCCTGGCCATGTCCTCCTGGGTGCTCTGGTCCCACCCAGGGCAACAATTGTTTTAATGGACTGCTGGAGAGACTCAAGGTCCACGCAGTCCCAGCGGGCTCCCCGCCTCCTGCGGTAGCTGGTATTGCTCTTCCATGTAGGGAGCAGCTGTAATTGCAGCTCCCTGCATGCCAGAGCAATAATTTCATCTCTTTCCCTGCCTGCATGTCTGTAAACAGGAAAAGAGATGAAAACTCCGCTTCCAGGAAGCAGGAGGATTTTGACAGCCCCCGCTTGCTGGAACCAGAGTGTTTGCTTTTGCTTGGTGAGAGCTTTTACAGGTCCCACAAAAACAAAAGCAAAGAGCTATGTCCTTAGGGTGGGCACCCCGGTACGAAGGAGGAGCTGGATCTGGGGTGTGGTTGTCCCCTGGGCCATGTATGGGTCCAGGAAGGAGGGCCATGCTGCTCCTTCCTTTGATTTTCAAGGACCTGCCTCGGGAAGGTGGTGGTCCCAGGGACTGTGAAAGGCCCTGGAGGGGGTCTGTGTGGCCCCCCCTTTTTAAAAACAATAAAAAGCACAGGCACAGGGAGATGGTGGTCCCCAGGGCTGAGGGTCTGCACAGACCCCCTTTTTAATAGGTATTTTTGTCCCAGAGAGGTGGCAATCCCCAGGCCCGGGGGATTCGAGCGCCCTCCCATTATTAAAATGTAAGGCACGGGGAGGTGGTGGTCCCCGGGTCATAATTAGGCCCTAGAAGGGGGGCCCAATGTCCCTTTTTTGGTTTAACTTCTGTGTTGAAAGTTTTGGGATGATCTATTAAGTGTGGGCAGAAAAAACGGGGGGTCCCAAAATGCATTTTTTCCATGTTATGTTTTTGGGAATTTTTCATCTTTTGAACACAAGTAACGCCAAACTGCTGAACGGAATTACACCAAATTTGGCAGAAAGCTAGATGTTGGTCAAGAAAGTGAGCTTTTTGTGATTTGATGTAATCTGTTTCAGAGATATTTAAGTTTAAAAGATATAGATATCTGGGAGTCCAAAATCCTACTGAAATCCTACTTCAGCCAGGAAGTGTTGGCATCCTTCTTGCGACTCTGCTTGAAGCTGAGTTCCACAATTCTTTTTTTTTTAAAAAGGGGTCTGGGTAGAAAGACCCTGACGCCGTGGGCCTCTTGGGGTGGGGGGGCCTACAGGGACCCCGCAGGATCAAAAATGGCATTCTGTTTCACATTTTTGGTTGGATCCAAGGATCCTGCTGAAAACATAAGAGACTAAGCACAAGCTCTCAAGTTTCATTTCTAATCGGCCCCCTGTGGGCTAGGTCCCCGGGCATTTGTGTAATAGGAGATGGGGTGCATGGGCCCCCTCCTGGGACTTAATATTGCCCCGGGGACTATCACCACCCGGTTCTTATTACACTATAAACAAGGGGGGCTTGGATCCCTTTCAGGCCGCAGGGACCACCACCATCCCAGGGCTTTACTTTTAAATAAGGTAGGGGGCCGTGTGTAATCCCCGCAGTGTCGGGGACTGTCACAAGCCTCAAGCTTTTGCTAAATTCAATGCAGGAGCAGCGTGCCCTCCCCCACAACCTCAGGTACCACTATCTTCCTTGTGCAAAATTAAAGCAAGGATGAGGGCCATGCAGACCCCCTCCTAGAGTCATAGATGATGCTGGATACCGCCACCCCAAGGGCCGGCTACTGCTATGTCCCAGGGTGCCCATCCCCGGGACAGAGATACTTGCTATGGCTTAGCAGGAGCATACTGTTCCCGCCAAGCCATGCAAAACAATACTCCGCTTTCAGGAAGCTAGAGCATTGAAAATGTTCTTGCTCGCTGAAAGTGAAGCATGTTCAGCAGCTCCCTCTGTCCAAAAGCAATTCCAGCTCCCGCAGAATGCAGAGAGCCAGCAGGGACTGCGGGGGCCTTGAGTCTCCTCCCCAGTCTCAGTGGTAACACCTACTTTAAATGGCCAGGCTGTGGGGGATTGTGTCACCGGGGCAAACAACTGTCTCCCTCCTCATCTGTAAATCGCCAAACCCTGGGGAAGTGGGTCCCCAGGGTCGAAATCAGGGTGGTGAAGGGTGCCTCGTGACCATGTCATGGGTGATATATCATGTGCGGTCATAAGCAGCAGGGGCGCAAGTTAAAGTTAGCTTATCTAACTATAACTGCTGATTTTCCAAACTTTTGTTCGAGTGAAACCGGAGCCTAACTATAACGTCCCTGTAACCTTTGGCTTTTTCAATGAATTTCTAAGGATTTTTTAATTCCATTTCCGAATTATAATATCCTTGTAGCCTTCGTATTTTTAGTAACAAAATATATATATATATATATATATATATATATATATATATATATATATATATCCACCCAAATCGGCTCCGTTCGTAGGACCCCTGGCGCGTCTTTATCCGGTGCAGTGCTTTGGCCGAGCCATGCCGTATTGTATCATCCCAAGGATTCACTTCGCAGTGAATCAGTTAGCACGCACTCACAGTCGTTAGATTATCCCAATTTCCGTGACCAAGCCATCGGTGGATGGTGAAACGCGTTGGTTGATTTGGAGACTGGAGAATTACTAAAAGAAAAATAAAGAAATTGGGATAATCTAACGACTGTGAGTGCGTGCTAACTGATTCACTGCGAAGTGAGTCCTTGGGATGATATATATATATATATATAGACTCCAATCCCCTAATTTTCCCCACAGAGAAAACGTGGCCGACACATGCTCGGAGTTGTCAGCTGCTTTTTATTTCAAAGATTCAAGCGCTCGAGTTAGATGTGTGATGAAACGCTAGGCAGACGCGTTTCAGCCTGTCGGCTTTCCTCAGTGCCATGTTCCATCAAGTGATTGTTGTTCCACCTGGGGGCCGGTTTAAAAAATAGAATAATCCACTCTGATTGGTGTTGAGTGTAAACCAGCCTCCCCAGTCACTTTAGCGCTGCTCCCATCTGGTCCATGTCGGGTTTTCATGCAATCCATAGCGAGTGAAAAATACAGTGAATCTTCACTCAAAAAGCCAAGTGGCTTCCCAGTTCTGCTGGTGGTGGCTTGCACTTTGTCCCGGCATCTCAGAAGCGGGTTTAATAAATGAAAAAAAAGTCTCATCTGGCAAACACCTTACGCAGCAAAATACTGCATCCTCTCTCCCCGTTTGGCGTTCCAACTCAGATGAGTGTCCTTTCCATACGGGGGGGCGCCGCGCTGTAGTTTCATACAGTACCAAGTTCTAGCAAGTCTGCGCGGAGCTCCAAACCGGGAGGGCGTGCCGGAAAGCGGTGCTTGCTATACCGCTATAACTTAGACTCCTATCCCCTAATTTTCCCCACAGAGAAAATGGGGCCGACACATGCTCGGAGTTGTCAGCTGCTTTTTATTTCAAAGATTCAAGCGCTTGAGTTAGATTTGAGATGAAACGCTAGGCAGACGCGTTTCAGCCTGTCGGCTTTCCTCAGTGCCATGTTCCATCAAGTGATTGTTGTTCCACCTGGGGGTCGGTTTAAAAAAGAGAATAATCCACTCTGATTGGTGTTGAGTGTAAACCAGCCTCCCCAGTCACTTTAGCGCTGCTCCCACCTAGTCCATGTCGGGTTTTCATGCAATCCATAGCGAGTGAAAAATACAGTGAATCTTCACTCAAAAAGCCAAGTGGCTTCCCAGTCCTGCTGGTGGTGGCTTGCACTTTGTCCCGGCATCTCAGAAGCGGGTTTAATAAATGAAAAAAAAGTCTCATCTTACGCAGCAAAATACTGCATCCTCTCTCCCCGTTTGGCGTTCCAACTCAGGTGAGTGTCCTTTCCATACGGAGGGGCGCCGCGCTGTAGTTTCATACAGTACCAAGTTCTAGCAAGTCGCGCGGAGCTCCAAACCGGGAGGGCGTGCCGGAAAGCGGTGCTTGCTATACCGCTATAACTTAGACTCCAATCCCCTAATTTTCCCCACAGAGAAAACGGGGCCGACACATGCTCGGAGTTGTCCCAAAACACGTTTTCCCCATGCATTTTCCCATAGGACCTTTAGTCGAAGGTACAGCCCGAACGGCTGAACAGAATTACTTGAAATTTGGCAAAGAGGCAGTCCTCAGGTCAGGGAAGTTCCTTTTGCATATATGGAGTCAATCTGTTCAGTAGTTCCTGAGAAAATGTAGTTAAAAGCACATAAATATCTATAGCTGCGCACCGTGCGTGCACCCTAACGTGCTCGAGCGTAATTCTGATTGGTGGTTAAATGTCAGCCAACGTTCGAATCGGTCGAAATCAGGTAGTGTCGGCCGCCATTTTGTTTGTTTTGAGTGCGAGAGTGAAAAAGGAAGGTGGCGAACGAGAAAAGGGGGCAGGGTAGAGAGTTCCTGACCCCCTAGCCTTTGTCAGGGGGTCCCTGAAGGACCCCGAAGGCAGAAAAAAACATTTTAATTTTTTTCAAAATATCGCGGGGTGTGCGCACGGTGCGCGCACCGTGAAAAACCCTAAAAAAAAACAATAAAACTTTTTAATACGTAGTTTATTGTAAAATAAATATATAAAAAATATAATAATACATAACTTAGCATTTTAAAAAAACGTACAAATTCACTGAAAAAACCATAGGTTTCACACACGTTATAGTTAGGAATTAGCATTTAAAAAACCTTGCAAATTCACTTAAAAAACCATAGATTTCACACATGTTATAGTTAGGTGGATATTTCACTCGTAAAAAACCAATGAAATTCCCCCGTTATAGTTAGTTCAGATAACTATAACTTGTGCGACCGCCACTCTATCACAAGGATGATGTCATCAGTGATGTCATGAGTGATGCCACTGACCAAGTCATGAGTGATGTAATATGTGACATCATCAGCAGAGGATTGCGGTCGCGTGAGTTATAGTTGCCTGCACTAACTATAACGGGGGAATTTCATTGGTTTTTTACAAGTGAAATGTCCACCTAACTATAATCATCAGTGATGTCATTTGAGATGTCATCAGTGATAAAATCAGTGATGTCACTGACCATGTCATGAGTGATGTAATATGTGACGTCATCAGCAGTGCATTGCGGGGGCGCGCGAGTTATAGTTAGCTTAACTAACTATAACGGGGAAATTTCTAGGGTTTTGTATGAGAGAAATGTCCAGCTAACTATAACACCCCTGAAACTTATGGTTTTTTCAGTGAATTTCTAAGGTTGTTTAAATGCCAATTCCTAACTATAACGTGCATGAAACCTATGTTTTTTTCAGTGAATTTCAAATGTTTTTTAAATGCTAATTCCTATCTATAATTTATCTCTAAAGCTATGATGTTTAATGATTTTCATTGAATTTCTACATTTTTCAATTTCAGTGTGTCAATTCCTTTAATTAAGTTTTTTTTAAATACTTTTTTATCACCTTTTTTAACTTATTTTTTCAATTAATTCTTTTAACAATTAAAAAATATTTTTTGTTTTTATTGGGTTTAAAAAAAAAAAAATCTTAATGTTTGAAAATATATTTTTTAAAATAATTTTTAAACTATATTTTCAAAACTTCATTTATTTATTTTTTTCTCCATTTTTTTGGGATCCGCGCACCCAACACGTTATGAACCGCGCACCGCGCGCGCATTTTGCCATTTTTAAAAACGGGGGCCCCTGGGGGTCCTTCTGCAACACTAGAGGGTCAGAGTATTTCTACCCTGCCCCCTTTACATCTTTCACACACTTATTTCCCTTACTGAATCAGCCTCGCTTCTACCGAGGCAAAAAATGGCTTTTTAAAAAAAAATTGTTAATGTATTAAAATATATTTTTATATTTTTTAAAATAATTTTTTTAACTATATTTTCAAATCTTGTATTTTTTCTTTTTCCATTTTTTTGGCATCCGCGCACCCAACGCATAATAAACTGCGCACATGTGCACATTTTGCCGTTTAAAAAAAAAAGGGTGCCCCAGGGGGTCCTTCTGGGACCCCCTAAGCAAAACTAGAGGGTCAGAGTATTTCTACCCTGCCCCCTTTACATCTTTCACACACTTATTTCCCTTACTTAATCAGCCTCGCTTCTACCGAGGCACAAAATGGCTTTTTTAGAAAAAATTGTTAATGTTTTAAAATATATTTTTATATTTTTTTCAATAATTTTGAAACTATATTTTCAAAACTTTATTATTATTTTTTTGTCATTTTTTGGGGTTCCACGCACCCAATGCGTTAGGACCCGCGCACAGTGCGCGCATTTTGCCGTTTAAAAAAAAAAAGGGGGCCCCAGGGGGTCCTTCTTGGACCCCCTAAGCAACACTAGAGGGTCAGAGTATTTCTTCCCTGCCCCCTTTACATCTTTCACACACTTATTTCCCTTACTTAATCAGCCTCGCTTCTACCGAGGCACAAAATGGCTGCCAACAGTTCCTGGTTTCGAATGTAGACAGACACTTGACAGCCAATTAGCATTCAGCGTGTGATCGGGAGGGTGCACACATGGTTCGGGGAGGGTGCGCTTAGGGTGCGCGGATCCTCCGAGGCCATAGATATGTCTATCTTTTTTAGTCTAATTTTCTCAGGAACTACTTAACGGATTTACACCATTTATGCAAAAGGCACGAGTCTGAACTGAAGACTACCTCTTTGCCAAATTTGGTGTAATTCCGTTCAGCAGTTCGGGCTGTAGCTGCGTCAACAGGTCCTATGGGAAATTGCATGGGGAAAACACATTTTGGGACCCCCCATTTTTCTCGGCCCCCGCTTGACGAATCACCACGAAATTTCAGGATAGGAGCGGACAGGTGCTGGCCAAAAGTTTGGAAAATTTCGTGAAGATTTGTCAACCGGCGCCAGAATTATTGGGAGTAGAATGTTGCAGATTTCCTATTGAAAATAGGTCCTAACTATAACTACCTAATGGCGACCGCCAGTCGGTAATATATATATATATATTAACAGAAAAAACCATAGGTTTCAGGCACGTTATAGTTAGGAATTAGCATTTAAAAAACCTCAGAAATTCACTGAAAAAACCATAGGTTTCAGGGGTGTTATAGTTAGCTGGACTTTTCACTTGTACAAAACCATTGAAATTGCCCCGTTATAGTTAGTTCAGCTAACTATAACTCGCGCGCCCGCAATGCACTGCTGATGACGTCACATATTACATCACTCATGACATGGTCAGTGACATCACTCATGACATCACTGATGACATCTCAAATGACATCACTGATGACATCACTGATGACATCATCCAGTGAATGTGTGTTATTCTGAAAATTAAATATGTTTTATATATGTATATCTCAAGGTCGATGGAAGAATAAATGGGTATATAAGTGTCTAAATGGATGATTTGTTTTTGAAAAATTGATTGTGTAACTGACTGATTAAGTGTATCATAGTGAATACATGGCTTAGTGAGTAATGTTTAAATATGTAAATATCTGTATCAGTCTCTCACTTTGTGTATGAGTGGCTGCATGGGTTGGTGAGTAGCTACATGGGTGTCTATATAGGTTATTAGTTGGTTTTTTGAGTATCAGTCTGAGTGTCTGCATGGTTCGGTGGGGGGTATTACGTAGTGCATAGGTGCATGAATGAGTGACTCACTGTTTGTATGTGTTGAACACAGTATGTGTGCAGGACTGTATGGGTGGATGAGTGTGTGTATGGGTGTGTTAGTGAGTGAATGACTGTCTCAATAGTGTCTTTATGAGTAACTACATATGTTTTAAACTAGTATATGTGACTATTGGTGTATATATGTGAGTATATGTGAGAGTGAGAGATTGAAAGAGTTCCTGTATGAATAAGTATGTGTTTCTATAAGTGATTGTTTAAAAGACTAAGTATGTGTAAGTTTCTGTAGAAGTAAGTTTGGTGGTGTGTGTATAACTGTATATGCAAGTAAATGTATGTTTGATTCTTTATTAGCATGAGTGACTATGTGTGTGAGTAACTCTATGGATGAGTGGCATTGTGTAACAGGATGTATAGGTGTATGAGTACATATGATGAGTGAGTACATGTATGAGTGACTGTATTGGACTGTTGGTGAATGAGTGGATGTGTATGTGGATCTTAGAATTACTGAAGAGGTTGTTGTAACTGGAATGGGTATGTCCATTGTTTTGAAAATTTTAGTCTCTATTTTTGAATGTGTGTATCAAAGGTTATATTAGGGTGAGAGGAGGTCTGCCACTCTATCACAAGGATGATGTCATCAGTGATGTCATCAGTGATGTCATTTGAGATGTCATCAGTGATGTCATGAGTGATGTCACTGACCATGTCATGAGTGATGTAATATGTGACGTCATCAGCAGTGCATTGCGGGCGCGCGAGTTATAGTTAGCTGAACTAACTATAACGGGGCAATTTCAATGGTTTTGTACAAGTGAAAAGTCCAGCTAACTATAACACCCCTGAAACCTATGGTTTTTTCAGTGAATTTCTGAGGTTTTTTAAATGCTAATTCCTAACTATAACGTGCCTGAAACCTATGGTTTTTTCTGTTAATTTCAAAGGTTTTTTAAATGCTAATTTCTAACTATGCCTACAGAGATAGGACATGTGAAGAAAGAAGAAAAAATGCACAGAAAGAAACAAAAGAAGAGCAGAAAGAAGCAACAGAAGTCCTCAAATACGAAGATAAGTGCAGGAAGAAGGATAACGTGCAGAAAGAACAAAAAGAAGAGCAGAAAGAAGCCTTGTTGCAAAATCATCCTGTACCCTCAACTTTTTCAGACGGATACTGGTGGTAACTGAGTCTGACTAACCAGTCCTAGAGCCAGTGCTATGTTAAAAGACACTTAGAATACAGTGAAAACACCTACATACACTAGGGAACATTATGCGTTGGGGTCCCCCTGTGATTAGCCTTACCTCCTCTATAAGCCCCTAGTATATTATAGGGCATGGGGATTAAAACTACCTCTTAAAACAGGCCACAGGGCATTTTTGCACACGTTAACTCAGGCCCCGTCCCCTCCTTTCACCATTGTGTAAACACGCCCTGTGTCCGTTTTTAGTTGGGAGATTAAGTTCATTTGAGTCCTGAGGGTCCCTAGGGTCCAACTAGCCCACTAGGTACCTCCAGTAAGTGCCACAGAGCTGCGTTGCAGAGAGGTGTAAAAAGTGGCACGGCCTGGACCACCTCTCTGCAATGCAGCTCAGTGGCGCTTACTGGAAGCACTTGGTGGGCTAGTTAGCCCCCAGGGGCCCTCAGTATTGAAGGGAAATTATATCCCCAATTTAAAACGTGCCATGGTGCGTGTTTGCACACGTCACCTCAGGCCCCGTCCCCTCCCTTCACCACTGTGTAAACGCGCCCTGTGGCTGTTCTAAGTTGAG